>NW_027518035.1:0-642968 GCF_048772815.1 Callospermophilus lateralis | reverse complement strand
GGTGTTGCACATCGATAAGACAAGCTGCAGTCCATTCATATATTGGGCATGGGAAGATTTTTACTAGACAGGACACATCCATTAATGCATTCTCTTTTCTAATGTCTACAACAACGGACACAGTGGGATACTCAGAAAGAGAAACACTCGCCGTGTCAAATGACTTACTAGAAACTGTCCACTCCAAACCAAACAAACCGCCTTTTCTATCTATTCTCAGAACATGAGACAAAACAACAAACCCACACCCACTCCCACAAAGGCACCTCCTTCCCCCAAGTAGGTCTGTGACTATCCGGACTGTCCTCTGACTGGTGGGCCATACTATGTTCCCCCGAAATGGCCTGTCTTCTCTCAGATCTTGTTTCCTTGACCAACTCTGTGAAGATGTCAGGAAAAAGTGGTTAGCCACTACCTGTTTCTCAGGAAAGGTCCATCTTCAGAGCTCTCCTGGCATTTGGCCATCCTCACATCATTAGGTACCAAGAAAACTGACTCTGTCCTTGGTAAATCCAAACAAGTGAGCCCACTGGGACTGGGACTGGGACTGCCTCTGGGTGCCTGGCTTCTTGGATACCAAGTTCAGAGAGTTCCATCACCAAGGAAATGAGGTATGTCACATTCTTTGGAACTGAATGAGGTCACTGCCTTGGCAACCACTTTGTCCTAACAGTTGCTTCCAAGGGTAACATAAGATGGAGTTTGCCCCTACTTCCTGTGACACTTTCATAAGGTAGAATGTATATCACCATTGGCACCCGGGAACAGCTCTCCACTCAGCCCTGGTTTGGTCCATCTTCTGTACAATAAGAAGAGAGAGAGGCAGATTCAGACACATCCCTTCATCCTGACCAGGTTGTTTGCCATGGAAGATGACTTTTGCTCTCTCAGGTGCTTCATACCTGCCTACAACTTCTCCAGGTATCATTTGTGCATGGACATTTGAGGTTCTCATCAGGTGGAAGGTCCCCAACTTTCCTGTATTGTAAGAACCACTCTGTCCCTGCTCTTCTGTAAAATGATTGAGGGAACAGTGTATACTTGGGGTTAAAAACAGGTTTGATTTGGGTTACGAGTGATTCTGTGTGATGAATAATGGTATTGGGAACCTGCAATATTTACAAGAATATAGAGGTGAAATATAAGTAGGAAAACAGAAATCTAGGTATGATTTGAAGCCCAGAAGGGTTTTGCCCTTGATTGGGATACTTAGCTTTGAATGATGTTCTGCAAAGATGCCTCAGATAATTCGATATACAATGGCATAGGACCTTGTACATTGGATGATTGAATTTAGAGAGAACATCCAGTCAAAAAGGGATATTCAATAGGATTAGGAAGATAGTCGGTAGGTTTAGGAAGAAGAGTGAGTATAGAATTTGGACCAAAAGTTCTTTAGCAATAGACTTTCGGTTGTTGAGTGAATGTAAATGTCAGCACATATGAAGAGTCAGTCACTATGTTGAACTGGGGAAAATATGTAGAAAAGCAGATATCAATAGAAATATTAGGAAATCAGGCAAAGTATAAAGTGAGTGATAGAATTAGACATTTTCAACAGGGTTGAGTTTGAATATATAAATTAGGAAAAAAACAAATATGTAGTCACCAATAGGATTGACAATTGACAGCATTAGGCAACCTGGACATGGATGTTTTTAGAAATCCATGTTCACTTTCCATTTAGGCTTTGGTACAATCATAAGTGTGACCTTTCCATTTTTGTCCAGAATATTACTGTGATAATGAGGTGACATGAGTATTTCTTTCACCATTTCTGGGAGCAATAAATTGAAGATGTAAAATGAGAATCGGGTTACAAAGAGGTGTACCCTGTTTCTAGGAATATAGAGAAAAAAGCATGAATAGACCATACTGTGAATAAATAATATAACTTTTTTGAACTTTAAATAATGAACTGAACTGATATCTGAAAAATTAAAGGAAATCGTATATTGATATACAATCATTCATTCCAACCAGGTATATATGTAATGGAAATATTTGTGTTTTGGTTTATCATGAAGAGTGTGTGACGTTTGCTTCAAAATGATTATGGAAATTCAAAATAATGTGTTTGGAAAGAAGTCTCATGAAAAGACCAGTCAAGAAACCCTGACAATACATGTGTTCTGAAGCAAGAAGTGGTGAAAGTTGAAACAAATGCTTATTAATTTGTGAACTTGTGGATGAAATGTATATCCTGTGATGTGCAAAAACTGAAGAAACAATAATGTACCAGTGTCGAATACAAATGAATGACACATTACATATCATGTCCCATAGGAGTCTACTTGCATTGATGTTAGACTGGGTCAGTTACTGTAGAATAATTAGGATTTGTATGCACCATTCACTGAAGTTAGTTTTCAGTACTAGGAAACAAATATGTATTTCAGGTGGATGAATATTTCTGATTATCATCTTGTGAAAAGTGGATTATAAATCCACATACATGAACATGAATGAATTTAGAGAGTGTATATTAGACGCATATATTTCATATTTTGAAAAATTTGGAGAGTATATCTATATCTATATCTATATCTATACACACACACACACACACACACACAAACACAAACACTCACAGACATTAAAAATACCAATATAAATGCCAATCGAAATTCATCTGTAAATATGTACCATCCACAAATGCAAAAATATTTATTTTACTGAACATGAGTTAATGTATAATGTTGTTCTTCTAGGACGCTCTCCTATAGGTTGAATTTTCATTTCCAATAGCATTTAGGAGGAGTGAACTCTTCTCACAATTTGTATCTGCCAAGACAGCCACCTCACAAAAATGTACGTGTGATACCTGGTAGGATTCTATATATGCATATAAATATACATGTGTGAATAGGCTACAGAAAAGGGAAACAAGAATTCACATATTTGTTAAGTTTAAAAACACAAGGAGAATATTTCAAATAAAATTTGACTAGATTTATAACTCCTACCTTATATAATGCAAATGTCAAGTCCAACTATACAACATGTCTCCTCTGAAGTACTTGTATTTCTAATGTGTTGGGTTAATTTTCTCCATTATATTAGGATGAATAGTCTGAGTCTACTAGGTATGGGTTAGTGTCAGGGATTCAGTATTTCGAATGGAAAATTGGAAAATGAATCCAATGTGTATGTAAATATATGCTGCACAAATATCCTCCCGCTCTCATCCAGAACAAAGCCTTGACATTACCTTCACCCCAAGTAAGACACAATTAGAGGAGAAGAGTTACAAAATCAGTGAATACATATCTGGAATGGAAAATGCTCAGGAGTTCACAACCTTGGAGGTGGTAGAGGAGTTTCCAAAACTAAGGGACAGAGTAAACCCTCCACAAACATGGAGCTCTGCTGGCCTAAAAACTTTTTGAGAAACTGCCTCTGAGCTTCCACACTTGAAATATATGTTGTTTTCAGGAGATTTGGCTTCCTCTGTAGTGAGACCATCAAAGCTGGGTCTGCATCTATGTGACCTGGAGGACATGGTTTCTTATTTTCCAATGAACAAGATGAAGCAGTGCTGAATCCTCTCTTTGTAGGTAAACTGAGGCCACTGGGGACTAAGTGTCTCCCCGTGTGGACTGTGAAGCCATTTGGTCCTCCTCCACTTTTTGTGGTGTTTTTGCTGCTGCACTGTGAGTTTGGTATTTGTTTCACGAAATACTAGGAGCTAAACTGGGACACAGTGCTGGAGGGAGTTCTGTCACGTGAGGTGGGTCAGGGTCTGCAAGAGAATGCACCAACTAGGCTCCTATCTCTCACAGCTTGCCCCATTGCCCCCTTGTCCATATCAACCTGATTCTTAATTTTCCTCTGAAAACTCTCCATATAACAAGATGCCTTTACATATAAGGGTCTGCTGGCTGCACCATGTCAGTTACAAGACATTTGGAATCCAATGGTAGATCCACATGGCCCTACCACGGATGTTTTATCAAACACCTCCCCACCACTGCTCTAGACCCACTACTCAGCAGGATCCAACTTACTGGCATCTCTGTTCTACAACACTTTCATGAAACTCAGTAAATCAAGGCACTGTCTGGTATACTCATGATCAGCAACAGGACATCCAATGTTTCTCCAGTGCCACCTGGTCATAGGAATTTCAAAAATTTCATGGTATTTATCTAGCCATTTTTCAAGCATGAAGTTGGAGGCACTGTGGGTTTCAGTTCATTCAGCAAACATTAAATGGTGAGGAAGCTCATTTCAATGAAATCTCTGGAGAACTCTCACAGGCACGGCTTCCCAAAGAGTGGACAAAAGGTCACATTAGGCGAGGCCCATTGAGGTGTACAATGTGAGGTCCATGTGTGTTTTGACTCTCAACTATGGCTGCCATTTCCTTAAGAATAAAATCATGTGATATCCTTGCTGAGATTCCCAGGCCTCTGTGGAAATCCACCCGGGGCCTAAGTCTCAGTTTCCAAGAGCAACTTTCATGCGTGGCCTCTTAAAATCCCAACAAAATTCATGGCAATGCTTCTCTGAGTTCAGTTCCAAAAACCCAGTCTCTAAGGGGAATCACACCAGAGTTCAAGTCCACGTGGACCCAGTCATTTTTTCCAATGCCACACAAATGACCAAAATTAAAACCAAAACACTCCCACATGGCCCTCATCTTATTCCATATAGTCAATCATCTTAACCTCTGGCTGGAGGTTTCCATGAGGGGCGCAGCCAATGACAGTGTCCAAAATCTGCTCGTTTGCCCCTCATTTGCCTAAAGTCAGGGTAGCCTGGACACCGTTTCTGTGAACCAGGAGTGAACAAATAAGCCTGCCGTTAATACTTCTGTGTTTCTCCAATTTGAGGCCTACTGATTTTAGGTATCGATTCTTTAGGTGATTTAGAGTCATGCGAAAACACAAGCACCTCTGCAGGGCTTTGAAGAACTCATTTGACCCAAAGAATCCCTATTGTCATTTGATGGAGTGCAGGAACCTAACAGAGGAAGGCAAGAGACTTCATCCACAATGAATGAAATTTTTTGCCATTTTGGTTTTGGAAGCTCACATGGGATCATTCTTAAGATCCATCAGGTGCTGAGAATCTAAGTCACAGCCACACACAGGCCCAAGAGGCTGATAAAGACACATCCCTTTCCAAAGCAATTAAGCAAAGAGCCACAGGTGAGGCCCATTCATTTCCATTTGAAAACTGTTTTCTTCAGGCTTCACAAAGGGGTGGCCTGAGGCAAAGACCTTCCTGACATTCAGTGCAACACAACAATAAGTAAGCAAAAGGCCCAAAGCAGGGTTTCTGCACTGAGACTTTCCTGGTCACACTGATATCTGAGTTTTCTGAGATGCTCGCCATTCTCTTCAGCTATCCAGTACATGGCCATGTCACAGAGCTTGGAGGTGGTACATATTTTGGACACAAATCCATGAGCCTATTCTGGAGAGTGGCCAGAATTCAGGAAGAAAACTACAACTTAGAAAGATAGCAGGTGTTGCACATCGATAAGACAAGCTGCAGTCCATTCATATATTGGGCATGGGAAGATTTTTACTAGACAGGACACATCCATTAATGCATTCTCTTTTCTAATGTCTACAACAACGGACACAGTGGGATACTCAGAAAGAGAAACACTCGCCGTGTCAAATGACTTACTAGAAACTGTCCACTCCAAACCAAACAAACCGCCTTTTCTATCTATTCTCAGAACATGAGACAAAACAACAAACCCACACCCACTCCCACAAAGGCACCTCCTTCCCCCAAGTAGGTCTGTGACTATCCGGACTGTCCTCTGACTGGTGGGCCATACTATGTTCCCCCGAAATGGCCTGTCTTCTCTCAGATCTTGTTTCCTTGACCAACTCTGTGAAGATGTCAGGAAAAAGTGGTTAGCCACTACCTGTTTTCTCAGGAAAGGTCCATCTTCAGAGCTCTCCTGGCATTTGGCCATCCTCACATCATTAGGTACCAAGAAAACTGACTCTGTCCTTGGTAAATCCAAACAAGTGAGCCCACTGGGACTGGGACTGGGACTGCCTCTGGGTGCCTGGCTTCTTGGATACCAAGTTCAGAGAGTTCCATCACCAAGGAAATGAGGTATGTCACATTCTTTGGAACTGAATGAGGTCACTGCCTTGGCAACCACTTTGTCCTAACAGTTGCTTCCAAGGGTAACATAAGATGGAGTTTGCCCCTACTTCCTGTGACACTTTCATAAGGTAGAATGTATATCACCATTGGCACCCGGGAACAGCTCTCCACTCAGCCCTGGTTTGGTCCATCTTCTGTACAATAAGAAGAGAGAGAGGCAGATTCAGACACATCCCTTCATCCTGACCAGGTTGTTTGCCATGGAAGATGACTTTTGCTCTCTCAGGTGCTTCATACCTGCCTAGAACTTCTCCAGGTATCATTTGTGCATGGACATTTGAGGTTCTCATCAGGTGGAAGGTCCCCAACTTTCCTGTATTGTAAGAACCACTCTGTCCCTGCTCTTCTGTAAAATGATTGAGGGAACAGTGTATACTTGGGGTTAAAAACAGGTTTGATTTGGGTTACGAGTGATTCTGTGTGATGAATAATGGTATTGGGAACCTGCAATATTTACAAGAATATAGAGGTGAAATATAAGTAGGAAAACAGAAATCTAGGTATGATTTGAAGCCCAGAAGGGTTTTGCCCTTGATTGGGATACTTAGCTTTGAATGATGTTCTGCAAAGATGCCTCAGATAATTCGATATACAATGGCATAGGACCTTGTACATTGGATGATTGAATTTAGAGAGAACATCCAGTCAAAAAGGGATATTCAATAGGATTAGGAAGATAGTCGGTAGGTTTAGGAAGAAGAGTGAGTATAGAATTTGGACCAAAAGTTCTTTAGCAATAGACTTTCGGTTGTTGAGTGAATGTAAATGTCAGCACATATGAAGAGTCAGTCACTATGTTGAACTGGGGAAAATATGTAGAAAAGCAGATATCAATAGAAATATTAGGAAATCAGGCAAAGTATAAAGTGAGTGATAGAATTAGACATTTTCAACAGGGTTGAGTTTGAATATATAAATTAGGAAAAAAACAAATATGTAGTCACCAATAGGATTGACAATTGACAGCATTAGGCAACCTGGACATGGATGTTTTTAGAAATCCATGTTCACTTTCCATTTAGGCTTTGGTACAATCATAAGTGTGACCTTTCCATTTTTTGTCCAGAATATTACTGTGATAATGAGGTGACATGAGTATTTCTTTCACCATTTCTGGGAGCAATAAATTGAAGATGTAAAATGAGAATCGGGGTTACAAAGAGGTGTACCCTGTTTCTAGGAATATAGAGAAAAAGCATGAATAGACCATACTGTGAATAAATAATATAACTTTTTTGAACTTTAAATAATGAACTGAACTGATATCTGAAAAATTAAAGGAAATCGTATATTGATATACAATCATTCATTCCAACCAGGTATATATGTAATGGAAATATTTGTGTTTTGGTTTATCATGAAGAGTGTGTGACGTTTGCTTCAAAATGATTATGGAAATTCAAAATAATGTGTTTGGAAAGAAGTCTCATGAAAAGACCAGTCAAGAAACCCTGACAATACATGTGTTCTGAAGCAAGAAGTGGTGAAAGTTGAAACAAATGCTTATTAATTTGTGAACTTGTGGATGAAATGTATATCCTGTGATGTGCAAAAACTGAAGAAACAATAATGTACCAGTGTCGAATACAAATGAATGACACATTACATATCATGTCCCATAGGAGTCTACTTGCATTGATGTTAGACTGGGTCAGTTACTGTAGAATAATTAGGATTTGTATGCACCATTCACTGAAGTTAGTTTTCAGTACTAGGAAACAAATATGTATTTCAGGTGGATGAATATTTCTGATTATCATCTTGTGAAAAGTTGATTATAAATCCACATACATGAACATGAATGAATTTAGAGTGTGTATATTAGACACATATATTTCATATTTTGAAAAATTTGCAGAGTATATCTATATCTATATCTATATCTATATATATACACACACACACACACACACACACACACACACACAACACTCACAGACATTAAAAAGTACCAATATAAATGCCAATCGAAATTCATCAGTAAATATGTATCATCCACAAATGCAAAAATATTTATTTTACTGAACATGAGTTAATGTATAATGTTGTTCTACTAGGACTCTCTCCTATAGGTTGAATTTTCATTTCCAACAGCATTTAGGAGGAGTGAACTCTTCTCACAATTTGTATCTGCCAAGACAGCCATCTCACAAAAATGTACGTGTGATACCTGGTAGGATTCTTTATATGCATATAAATATACATGTGTGAATCGGCTACAGAAAAGGGAAACAAGAATTCACATATTTGTTAAGTTTAAAAACACATGGGAATATTTCAATTAAAATTTGACTAGATTTATAACTCCTACCTTATATAATGGAAATGTCAAGTCCAACTATACAACATGTCTCTGGAGAACCTTTGGATGTCCTGTTGTTTATCATGAGTATACTAGACAGTGCCTTGATTGACTGTGTTTCATGAAAATGATCTAGAACAGACATGCCAGTATGTTGGTGCCTGCTGAGTAGTGTGCCTAGAGCAGTGGTGTGTATGTGTGTCATAATACATCTCTGATGTGGCCATATGGATTTGCCATTGGCTTCCAAATGGCTTGTGACAGACATGGTGAGGCCAGCAGACACTAATATGTAAGGGCGTCTTGTTATATGGAGAGGTTTCATGGCAATGTTAAGAATCAGGTTGCAATAGACAAGGGAAAAAGCTATGTGGGATAGAAGCCTGGTTGGTGCATTCTCCTGCAGACCCTGACCCACCACATGTGGCAGAACTCCATCCAGCACTGTGTCCCTTTTGAACTCCTTGTATTTCGTGAAGCAAATACCAAACTACCAATGCAGGAGAAAGAAAAACCATGAAAAAGTGGAGGATGACCAAATGGCTTCACAGCCCAGATGGGGAGAGACTTAGCACGCACTGGTCACATTTTACTTAAAAGAGAGAATTCACCACTGCTGCCTCATGTTCATTAGAAAATAAGAAACCATGTCCTCCAGGTCACATAGAATCAGACCCAGCTTTGATGGTCTCACGACAAAGGAAGCTAAAGCTCCTGAAAACAACATATATTTCAAGTGCCCAACCTCAGAGGCAGTTTATCAAGAAGTCCTTTAGGCCAGCAGAGCTCCATGTTTGTGGAGTTTTTAACCTGTCACTTACTTATGGAAACTTCTCTACCACATCCAAGGTTGTGAACTCCTGAGCATTTTCCATTCCAGTTATATATTCACAGATTTTATAACTCTTCTCCACTAATTGTGTCTTACTTGGGGTGAAGGTAATGTCAAGGCATTGTTCTGGATGAGAGAGGGAAAATATTTTGTGTAGCACATATTTGATAGACATTGGATTCTTTTTCTTATTTTCCATTCAAAATACTGAATCCCTGACACTAACACATACCCTACTAGACTCTGACTACTAATCCTAATATGATGGAGAAAAATAACCCAAATAGAACAGAAATACAAGCAGGTCAGAGGAGGCATGGTGTATTTTTGAACTTTTCTTTTGCATAATAAATGGTAGGTGTTATAAATCTAGTGAATTTTTATTTGGAATAGTTTTTCATGTGTTTTTAAAATTAACAAATATGTGAATCCCTGCCTCCCTTTCTCTCTAGCCTATACAGCACATGTATTTTTATATGTACATATAGAATCCTACCTGGTATCACACGTACATTTTTGTGAGGTTGCTGACTCGGCAGATATAAATTGTGTGAAGAGACTACCCCTCTTAAACGCTGTTGGAACTAAAAATTCAACCTATGGGTGAGGTTCCTAGTACAACAACATTATACATAATTTCATGTTCAGTAAAGTATATATTTTTGCATCAGTAGATGTTATATATTTCATTATAAATTTCATTTGGCATACATTGCTACTTTTTTATGTTTCTCTGTGTGTTTTTTTGGTATATATATATATATATATATATATATATATATATATATATATATTCTCCTGATTTATCAAAACATGAAATATATGTGTCTTATATACACTCTCTACATTCATACATTCATTCATGTTCATGCATGAGGAAATATAATCAACTTTTCTCAAGATTATTATTGGAAATATTCATCCACCTGAAATACATATTTGTTTCCTTGTACTGACAACTCACTTCTGTGAATGGTGCATACAAATCCTAATAATTCTACAGTATCTGACCCAGTTTAACATCAATGCAAGTAGATTCCTATGGGACATGATGTGTATTTTGAAGTTCATTTATATTCCACACTGCTACATTAATATTTCTGCAGTTTTTGCACATCATAGGATATATATTTCATCCACAAGTTCACAAATTTATAGGTATTTTTTCACTTTTAATCATTTCCTGCTTCAGAACACATGTATTCCTCCCGGTTTCTTGACTGGTCTTTTCATGAGACTTCTCTGCAAACACATTTTTTTTTTTAATTTCATAATCAGTTTTGAAGCAAAACTCACACACTTTTCATGATAAACCATAAATCTAATATCACCATTAGATGCATAACTGTTTGGAATGGATGATTGTATATCAATATTAGGTTTCCTCTATATTTTCAGAAATCAATTCAATCCATTATTTAAAGTTCGAACCAGTTATATTATTTATTCACAGTATGGTCTATTCATGCATTATCTCTATATTCATAGGCACAAGGTACACCTATTTGTACCCCCAATTAATTTATACGTCTTCAAAATATTGCTTTCCTACATATTTTACCCAGTTCATCATTGTGACTGACTCTTCACATGTGCTGACATTTACATTCACTCTCTACCTGAAACCCTATTGCTAAAGAACTTTTGGTCCAAATCCTATACTCACTCTTTTATCTAAACCCACCGACTATTTTCCTAATCCTACCGAATATCCCTTTTTGACTGGATGTTCTCTTCCACATTCAATCATCCAAATTAGAAGGTCCTATGCCATAGTATATTGATTCAACTGAGACAACTGTGCAGGACATAAATCAATGCTAAGTATCCCAATCAAGGGCCCAATGCCCTTCTGGGCTTCAAAACTTACCTAGATTTCTGTTTTCATACTTATATTTCACCTATATATTCTTATAAATATCGCAGGTTCCTAATACAAATATTCACTCCAGAGAATGATTCCTAACCCAAATTGAACATGTTATTAACCCTAACCATACACTTTTCCCTCAATCTAATTTTACAGAAGAGCAGGGACAGAGTTGGTCTTACAATACAGGAATATAGGCGATCTTCCAGCTGCTGAAAACCTAAAAGGTCCATGCTGAAATGATCCTTGGAGAAGATGTAGGCATCTATGAAGGACATGAGAGAGCAAAAGTCATCTTCCATGGCAAACAACCTGGTCAGGTTGATGGGATGTGTCTGAATTAGCCTCTCTCTTCCTAATGTAGAGAAGATGGACCAAACCATGCCTGTGTGGAGAGCTGTTCCCCGGTGCCTATGGTTGATATACCATTCTAACATATGAATGAGTCACAGCAAGTAGAGGCAGCCTCCATCTTTTGGGAACCATGGAAGCAACTGTTAAAACAAAGTGGTTTCCAAGGCAGTGACTTCATTCAGATCTTGAAGAAAGTGACATCACCTTACAGTTTTGGTAATGAAAGTCTGTGATCTTGGGATCCAGGAAACCAGGCACACAGAGTCAAACCCACTTCATGTCCCAGTGGGCTAACTTGTTTGGATTTAACAAGACAGAGTTACTCTTTCTTTGTACCTACTGATGTGAGGACAGCCAAATGCCTGGAAACTATGAAGACTGGCCTTTCCAGAGAAAGCAGGTAGTTTCTCACCATGGGCTCCTGACAACTTCACAGAGTTGGCCAAAGAGAACAGATTGGAGACAGGACACGCCATTTTGGGGGAACATAGTATGGCCCACAAGTCAGAGGACACTCCGGATAGTCACAGACCTACTTGGGGAAAGGAGGTGACTTTTTGGGTGTGAGTGTGAGTTTGTGGTTTTGTCTCATGTTCTGAGAATAGTTAGGAAAGCTGGTTTGTTTGTTTTGGAGTGGACTGTGTCTAGTAAGTCCTTTGACAAGGTGAGTGTTTCTGTGTCTATATATCATACTGTGTCCGTGATTGTAGACATTAGAAAAGAGAATGCATCAATGGATGTGTCCTGTCTACAAGAAAGCTTCAAAGCATTCATCCTGTGCAATTAATGAATGGACTGCAGGTTGCCGTATGGATGGGCAACTCCTGCCATCTTTCTAAATTCCTGTTTTCTTCCTGAATTCTGGACACTCTCCAGAATACGCTCATGATTTTGTGTCCAAGATATGTACCACCTCCATCTCTGTGACATGGCCATGTACTGGATAGCTGAAGGGAATGGCGAGTATCTCAGAAAACTCAGATATCAGTATGCCCAAGAAAGTCTCAGTGGAGAAACCCTGCTTTGGGCCTTTTGCTTACCTATTCTGTTGCCCTGAAAGTCAGGAAGGTCTTTGCCTCACGCCACACTTTGTGAAGCCTGCAGAAAATAGTTTTCAAATGGAAAAGAATGGTCATTACCTGTGCCTCTTTGCTTAATTGCTTTGGAAATGGATGTTTCTGAATCAGCCTCTCAGCCGTATGTGAGGCTGTGGCTTAGATTCACAGCACATGATGGGTCTAAAGAAAAATCCCATGTGTGCATCCCAAACCAAAATGGGCAAAAGAGCTGTCAGAGTGGTTCTTACAATACAGGAAAGTTGGGGACCTTCCACCTGATGAGAACCTCAAATGTCCATGCACAAATGATACCTGGAGAAGTTCTAGGCAGGTATGAAGCACCTGAGAGAGCAAAAGTCATCTTCCATGGCAAACAACCTGGTCAGGATGAAGGGATGTGTCTGAATCTGAATCTCTCTCTTCTTATTGTAGAGAAGATGGACCTAACCAGGCCTGAGTGGAGAGCTGTTCCCGGGTGCCAATGGTTGATATACATTCTACCTTATGAAAGTGTCACAGGAAGTAGGGGCAACCTCCATCTTATGTTACCCTTGGAAGCAACTGTTAGGACAAAGTGGTTGCCAAGGCAGTGACCTCATTCAGTTCCAAAGAATGTGACATACCTCATTTCCTTGGTGATGGAACTCTCTGAACTTGGTATCCAAGAAGCCAGGCACCCAGAGGCAGTCCCAGTCCCAGTCCCAGTTGGCTCACTTGTTTGGATTTACCAAGGACAGAGTCAGTTTTCTTGGTACCTAATGATGTGAGGATGGCCAAATGCCAGGAGAGCTCTGAAGATGGACCTTTCCTGAGAAAACAGGTAGTGGCTAACCACTTTTTCCTGACATCTTCACAGAGTTGGTCAAGGAAAGAATGTCTGAGAGAAGACAGGCCATTTCGGGGGAACATAGTATGGCCCACCAGTCAGAGGACACTCCGGATAGTCACAGACCTACTTGGGGGAAGGAGGTGCCTTTGTGGGAGTGGGTGTGGGTTTGTTGTTTTGTCTCATGTTCTGAGAATAGATAGGATAGGCGGTTTGTTTGGTTTGGAGTGGACAGTTTCTAGTAAGTCATTTGACACGGCGAGTGTTTCTGTTTCTGTGTATCCCACTGTGTCTGTTGTTGTAGACATTACAAAAGAGAATGCATTAATGGATGTGTCCTGTCTAGTATAAATCTTCCCATAATTCATCCTGCCCAATATATGAATGGACTGCAGCTTGTCTTATCGATGTGCAACACCTGCTATCTTTCTAAGTTGTAGTTTTCTTCCTGAATTCTGGCCACTCTCCAGAATAGGCTCATGGATTTGTGTCCAAAATATGTACCACTGCCAAGCTCTGTGACATGGCCATGTACTGGATAGCTGAAGAGAATGGCGAGCATCTCAGAAAACTCAGATATCAGTGTGACCAGAAAAATCTCAGTGCAGAAACCCTGCTTTGGGCCTTTTGCTTACTTATTGTTGTGTTGCACTGAATGTCAGGAAGGTCTTTGCCTCATGCCACCCCTTTGTGAAGCCTGAAGAAAACAGTTTTCAAATGGAAATGAATGGGCCTCACCTGTGGCTCTTTGCTTAATTGCTTTGGAAAGAGATGTGTCTTTATCAGCCTTTGGACCTGTGTGTGGCTGTGACTTAGATTCTCAGCACCTGATAGATTTTAAGAATGATCCCATGTGAGCTTCCAAAACCAAAATGGCAAAAAATATCATTCATTGTGGATGAAGTCTCTTGCCTTCCTCTGTTAGGTTCCTGCACTCCATCAAATGAGAATAGGGATTCTTTGGGTCAAATGAGTTCTTAAAAGCCCTGCAGAGGTGCTTGTGTTTTCACATGACTCTAAATCACCTAAAGAATTGATACCTAAAATCTGTAGGCCTGAAATTGGAGAAACAAAGAAGTATTAAAGGCAGGCTTATTTGTTCACTCCTGGTTCACAGAAACGGTGTCCAGGCTACCCTGACTTTAGGCAAATGAGGGGCAAAGGAGCTGATTTTGGACACTGTCTTGGGCTGCGCCCCTCATGGAAACCTCCAGCCAGAGGTTAAGATGATTGACTATATGGAATAAGATGAGGGCCATGTGGGAGTGTTTTGGTTTTGATTTTGGTCATTTGTGTGGCATTGGAAAAAATGACTGGGTACACGTGGGCTTGAACTCTGGTGTGATTCCCCTTAGAGACTGGATTTTGGAAGTGAACTCAGAGAAGCATTGCCATGAATTTTGTTGGGATTTTAAGAGGCCACGCATGAAAGTCGCTCTTGGAAACTGAGACCTAGGCCCCGGGTGGATTTCCACAGAGGCCTGGGAATCTCAGCAAGGATATCACATGATTTTATTCTTAAAGAAATGGCAGCCATAGTTGAGAGTCAAAACACACATGGACCTCACATTGTAGACCTCAATGGGCCTGGCCTAATGTGAACGTTTGTCCACTCTTTGGGAAGCCGTGCCTGTGAGAGTTCTCCAGAGATTTTATTGAAATGAGCTTCCTCACCATTTAATGTTTTCTGAATGAACTGAAATCCACAGTGCCTCCAACTTCATGCTTGAAAAGTGGCTAGATAAATACCATTAAATTTTTGAAATTCCTATGACCAGGTGGCACTGGAGAAACACTGCATGTCCTGTTGCTGATCATGATTATACCAGACAGTGCCTTGACTTACTGAGTTTCATGAAAATGGTGTAGAACAGAGATGCCAGTAAGTTGGAGCCTGCTGAGTAGTGGGTCTAGAGCAGTGGTGGGGAGGTGTTTGATAAAACATCCGTGGTAGGGCCATGTGGATCTACCATTGGATTCCAAATGGCTTGTAACTGACATGGTGCAGCCAGCAGACCCTTGTATGTAAAGGCATCTTGTTACATGGAGAGTTTTCAGAGGAAAATTAAGAATCAGGTTGATATGGACAAGGGGGCAATGGGGCAAGCTGTGAGAGATAGAAGCCTAGTTGGTGCATTCTCTTGCAGACCCTGACCCACCACACGTGACAGAACTCCCTCCAGCACTGTGTCCCAGTTTAGCTCCTAGTATTTCGTGAAACAAATACCAAACTCACAGTGCAGCAGCAAAAACACCACAAAAAGTGGAAGAGGACCAAATGGCTTCACAGTCCACACGGGGAGACACTTAGTCCCCAGTGGCCTCAGTTTACCTACAAAGAGAGGATTCAGCACTGCTTCATCTAGTTCATTGGAAATAAGAAACCATGTCCTCCAGGTCACATAGATTCAGACCCAGCTTTGATGGTCTCACTACAAAGGAAGCCAAATCTCCTGAAAACAACATATATTTCAAGTGCAAAACTCAGTGGCAGTTTCTCAAAAAATTTTTAGGCCAGCAGAGCTCCATGTTTGTGGAGTGTTTACCCTGTCCCTTAGTTTTGGAAACTGCTCTACCACCTCCAAGGTTGTGAACTCCTGAGCATTTTCCATTCCAGATATGTATTCACTGATTTTGTAACTCTTCTCCTCTAATTGTGTCTTACTTGGGGTGAAGGTAATGACAAGGCATTGTTCTGGATGAGAGCAGGAGGATATTTGTGCAGCATATATTTACATACACATTGGATTCATTTTCCAATTTTCCATTCGAAATACTGAATCCCTGACACTAACCCATACCTAGTAGACTCAGACTATTCATCCTAATATAATGGAGAAAATTAACCCAACACAATAGAAATACAAGCACTTCAGAGGAGACATGTTGTATTGTTGGACTTGACATTTGCATTATATAAGGGAGGAGTTATAAATCTAGTCAAATTTTAATTGAAATATTCTCCATGTGTTTTTAAACTTAACAAATATGTGAATTCTTGTTTCCCTTTTCTGTAGCCTATTCACACATGTATATTTATATGCATATATAGAATCCTACCAGGTATCACACGCACATTTTTGTGAGGTGAATGTCTTGGCAGATACAAATTGTGAGAAGAGTTCACTCCTCCTAAATGCTGTTGGAAATGAAAATTCAACCGATAGGAGAGCGTCCTAGTAGAACAACATTATACATTAACTCATGTTCAGTAAAATAAATATTTTTGCATTTGTGGATGATATATATTTACTGATGAATTCGATTGGCATTTATATTGGTACTTTTTAATGTCTGTGAGTGTTGTGTGTGTGTGTTTGTGTGTGTGTGTGTGTATATATATATATATAGATATAGATATAGATATACTCTCCAAATTTTTCAAAATATGAAATATATGTGTCTAATATACACTCTCTAAATTCATTCATGTTCATGTATGTGGATTTATAATCCACTTTTCACAAGATGATAATCAGAAATATTCATCCACCTGAAATACATATTTGTTTCCTAGTACTGAAAACTAACTTCAGTGAATGGTGCATACAAATCCTAATTATTCTACAGTAACTGACCCAGTCTAACATCAATGCAAGTAGACTCCTATGGGACATGATATGTAATTTGTCATTCATTTGTATTCGACACTGGTACATTATTATTTCTTCAGTTTTTGCACATCATAAGATATACCTTTGCCAAGGCAGTGACCTCATTCAGTTCCAAAGAATGTGACATACCTCATTTCCTTGGTGATGGAACTCTCTGAACTTTGTATCCAAGGAGCCAGGCACCCAGAGGCAGTCCCAGTCCCAGTCCCAGTGGGCTCACTTGTTTGGATTTACCAAAGATAGAGTCAGTCATTCTTGGTACCTACTGAAGTGAGGATTACCAAATGCCTGGAGAGCTCTGAATAGGGAGCTTTACTGAGAAAGCAGGTAGTGTCTCTCCACTTTTTCCTTACAACTTTACAGAGTTGGCCAAGGAAAACAGATCTGAGAGAGGACAGGCCATTTCGGAAGAACAGAGTATGGCCACCAGTCAGAGGACACTCTGGTTAGTCATACACCTATGGGGAAGGAGGTGCCTTTTTGGGAGTGGGTGTGGGTTTGTGGTTTCTCTCATGTTCTGAAAATAGGTAGGAATGGCGGTTTGTTTATTTTGGAGTGAACTGTTTCCGGTAAGTCCTTTGAAGAGGTGAGTGTTTCCATGTCTGTGTATCCCACTGTGCCTGTGGTAGTAGACATGAGAAAAGAGAATGCAGCAATGGATGTGTCATGTCTAGTATAAAGCTTCCCAGCATTCATCCTGCCCAATTTATGAATGGAGTGTGGCTTGCCTTATGCACGGGCAACACCTAATACCTTCCTAAGTCCCTGTTTTCTTCCTGAATTCTGGCCACTCTCTAGAATAGGCTCATGGTTATGTGTCCAAGATATGTACCAAATCCAAGGTCTTTGACATGGCCATGTACTGGATACCTGAATGGAATGGCCAGCATCTCAGAAAACTCAGATATCAGTGTGACCAGGAAAGTCTCAGTGGAGATACCCTGCTTTGGGCCTTTTGCTTACCTATTGTTCTGTTGCCCTGAATATCAGGAAGGTCTTTGTCTCATGCAACCCCTTTGTTAAGCCTGAAGAAAACAGTTTTTCAAATGGAAATGAATGTGCATCACCTCTGGCTCTTTGCTTAATTTCATTGGAAAAGGATGTGTCTGATTCAGGCCCTTTGCCCTGTTTTAGGCTGTGACTTAGATTCTCAGCACCTGATGGAAGTAAAGAAAGATCCCATATGTGCATCTAAACCAAAATGGAAAAACGTTCAATCAATGTGCATGAATTATATTGCCTTCCTTTGTTAGGTTTCTGAAATCCATCATGTCAGAATAGGGATTCTTTGGGTGAAATGAGTTCTTCAAATCTCTGCAGAGGGGCTTGGCTTTTCTCATGACTCCAATTCACAAAAAGAATCTAGACCCCACAGTCAGAGAGCCTCAAATTGGAGAAGCGAAGCAGTATTAAGGGCAGGCCTATTTGATCACTCCTGGTTCACAGGAAGGGTGTCCAAGCCACCCTGTCATTCAGCAAATGAGGGGCAAGGGAGCATATTTTGGACACTGTCTTGGGATGTGCCTCTCATGAAAACCTCCATCCAGATGTTATGATGAGTATCTTTATGGTAGAAGATGAGGGCCATGTAGGAGTGTTTTGGTTATAATTGTGGTCATTTGTGTGGCAGTTGGAAGAGATGACTGGGTCCACCTGGGCATGAATTCTGCTGTGATTCCCCTTAGAGACTGAGTTCTGGAACTGACCTCAGAGAAGTATTGACATGAATTGTGTGGGGATTTTAGGAGGCCAGGAATGAGAGTTGCCATTGGGAACCTGGGATCAAGGCCCAGAGTGGCTTTCCACAGAACACTGGGAATCACAGCCAGGATATTACATGATTTTATTCTGAAAGACTTGGCAGGCATAATTGAGATTCAAAACACACTTGGACCTCGCTTTGTAGACCTCAATGGGTCTGGCTTCATGTGACTTTTTGGCCACTCTTTGGGTAGACTTGCCTGTGAGAGTGCTCCAGAGATTTCCCTGAAATTAGCTTCCTCACCATTTAATGGTTCCTGAATGAATTGAAACCAACATTGCCTCCAAATGCATCTGTGAAAAAATGCTAGATAATTACCATGAAATTTTAGAAACTCCGATGACCAGTTGGCACTGGAGGACCTTTGATGTCCTGTTGATGATCATGAGTATAACAGACAGGGCCTTGATTGACTGGGTTTCATGAAAATGGTGTAGAACAGAGATGCCAGTAAGTTGGGGCCTGGTAAGTAGTGGGCCTAGAGCTGTGTTATGCAAATGTGTGATAAAACATCTGTGGTGGGGCCATGTGGATCTTCCATTGGCTTCCAAATGGCTGTGACTCACATGGTGCAACCATCACACCCATATATGTAAAGGCATATTTTTATATGGAGAGGTTTCAGAGCAATGTTCAGTATCATGTTGTAATTGTCAAGGGGGCAAGCTACTTGAGATAGAACCCTGGTTGGTGCATTCTCCTGGAGACCCTGCCAACCACACCTGACAGAACTCCTACAAAGAGAGAATTCAGCACTGCTGCCTCGTGTTCATTGGAAAATGAGAAATGTTGTCCTCCAGGTCTCATAGATGCAGACACAGCTTTGAGGGTCTCACTACAAAGGAAGCTTAACTCCTGACAACAACCTATATTTCAGTGCCCAATTTCACTGGCAGTTTCTCAAGAAGTTTTAGGCAAGCAGAGCTTCATGTTTGTGGAGTGTGTACCCTGTCCTTACTTTTGGAAACTCCTATTCCACCTCCAAGTTTGTGCACTCCTGAGCATTTTCTATTCCAGAAATGTAATCACAGATTTTGTAACTCTTCTACTCTAATTGTGTCTCCCTTGGGGCGAAATTAATGACAAGGCATTGTTCTGGATGAGAGTCAGAAGATTAATTTTTCTATTTTCCATTTGAAATTCTGAATCCCTGACACTAACCCATATTCTACTAGACTCTGACTACTAATCCAAATATGATGGAAGAAAATAACCCAAACAGTACATAAATACTTGCAGTTCAGAGTTGGACTTGCCTTTTGCATGATAAAGGGTAGGTGTTATAAATCTATTCAATATTTAATTGAAATAGTTCTCCATGTGTTTTTAAAGTTAACAAATATGTGAATTACTGTCTCCCATTCTCTGGAGCTTATTCAGCACATGTATTTTTATATGCACAAATAGAATCCTACAAGGTATCACACGTACATCCTTGTGAGGTATATGACTTAGCAGATACAAAGTGTGAGAAGTGATCACTCCTCCTAAACGCTGTTGGAACTGAAAATTCAACCTATGGGTGAGCTTCCCAGTGGAACAACATTATACATAAACCCATGTTCACTAAAATGAATGTTTTTGCATCTTTATGATATATATTTCATGATGAATTTCGATTGGCATATATATTGCTACTTTTTAATGTCTGTGTTAGTGTGTGTGTGTGTGTGTGTGTGTGTGTATGTATATATATATATATACATATATATATATATATGGAGAGTATATATATATATATATATATATATATATATATATATATATACTCTCCATATTTTTAAAAATATGAAATATGTGTGTCTTATATACAGTCCCTAAATTCATTCATGTTCATGTATGTGGATTAATAATCAACTTTTCACAAGATTATTCTTAGAAATATTCATCCACCCGAAATACATATTTGTTTCCTAGTACTGAAAACTAACTTCAGTAAAAGGTGCATACAAATCCTAATATGTCTACTTTAACTGACCCAGTTTAACATCAATGCATGTAGGTTCCTATGGGACATGATGTGTATTTTGACATTAATTTTTATTCCACACTGGTACATTACTATTTCTTCAGTTTATGCAAATCTCAGTATATATATATTATTCACTAGTTAGCAAATTTATAGGCATTTGTTTCACTTTCAATCACTTCCTGCTCCAGAACACATGTATTCCTCTATGTTTCTTGACTGGTCTATTCATGAGACTTTTTTCCAAATATATTATTTTCGATTTCCATAATCAATTTTGAACCAAAACTCACACACCCTTCATGATAAACCATAATCCTAAGATTATCGTTAGATATATAACTGGTTGGAATGAATGATTCCATATCAATATAAAATTTCTTATAAATTTTCAGATATTTATTCAATCCATTATTTAAAGTGGATCCAGTTATATTATTTATTCACAGTATGGTCTATTCATGCATTATGTCTATATTCATTGAAACAGGGTACACCTATTTGTACCCCCATACTAATTTGTAAGTCTTCAAAATATTGCTCGCAGAATTGGTGGAAGAAATACTCTTTTCACCTGATCTACATACACATTTTATTACAGAAATATTCTGGACACAAAAAGCAAAGGTCACACTTACAATTGTACCAAAGCGTAAATGGAAAGTGAGCATGGATTACTAAAAACATCCATGTCCAGGTTGCCTAATGCTCTCAAATATCAATTCTATTTTTGACTACATATTTGTTTCTTCTTAAGATTATATATTCAACTTCAAACCTGTTGACAATGTCTAACCCTATCACACAATTTGTACTTTGCTTGATTTCCTAATGTCTCTATTGATATCTGCTTTCCTATATTTTTCCCCAGTTCATCATTGTGACTGACTCTTCACATGTGCTTACATTTACATACACTCTCTACCCGAAATCTTATTGCGAAAGAACTTTTGGTCCAAATCCTATACTCACTCTTCTTTCTAAACCTACCAACTACCTTCCTAATCCTACCGACTATCAGTTTTTGACTGGATGTTCTCTTCAACATTCAATATCCAAGGTACAAGGTACGATGCCAGTGTATATTGATTTATCTGAGACATCTGTGCTGCACATTACTCAAAGCTAAGTATCCCACTCAAGTCCCCAATGCCCTTCTGGGCTTCAAATCTTACCTAGATTTCTGCTTTCATACTTATGTTTCACATATATACTCTTGTAAATATCGCATTTTGCCAATACCATTATTCATCCCGCAGAATGATTTGTAACCCAAATTGAACATGTTATTAACCCTAACCATACACTGTTCCCTCAGTATAACTTACTTAAGAGCAGGGACAGTGTGGGTCTTACAATATAGGAATGTAGATGATCTTCCACCTGCTGAGAACATCAAAGATCCATGGAGAAATGATCCTTGCAGAAGATATAGGCAGCTATGTAGGACCTGAGAGAGCAATAGTCATCTTCCATGGCAAACAACCTGGTCAGGATTAATTGATAGTCTGAATCAGCCTCTCTCTTCTTAATGAAGAGAAGATGGACTGAACCAGGCCTCTGTGGAGAGCTGTTCCCTGGTGCCTATGGTTGATATACCATTCTAACTTCTGAATGTGTCACAGGATGTTGGGGCAGCCTCCATCTCATGGGAACCCTGGATGCAACTGTTAGCACAAAGTGGTTACCAAGGTAGTGACCATATTCAGTTCCTGAAAGAAGTGACCTCACTTCACTTCCTTGGTGATGGAATTCTCTGAACCTGGGATCCAGGAAGGAAGGCACCCAGAGCCAGTCCCACTCCCAGTTCCAGTGGGCTAACTTGTTTGCTTTTCCCAAAGACATAGTCAGTCTTTCTTGGTACCTACTGATGTGAGGATGGAAAAATGCCAGCAGAGCTCTGATGAGGGGCCTTTCCTGAGAAAGCAGGTAGTGGCTCACCTTTGGCTCCTGACAACTTCACAGAGTTGGACAAGGAGACCAGATCTGAAACAGGACAGGCCATTTTGTGGGAACATAATATGGCCCACCAGTCAGAAGACACTCCGGATAGTCACAGACCTATTTGGGGGAAGTAAGTGCCTTTGCCGTTGTAGGTGTGAGTTTGTGGTTTTTTCTCATGTTCTGAGAATAGGTAGAAAAAGTGGTTTGTTTGGTTTGGAGTGGACTGTTTCTAGTAAGTCGTTTGACATGGTGAGTGTTTCTAGGTCTGTGTATCCCACTGTATCCGTGGTTGTAGACATTAGAAAAGAGAATGCATCAATGGATGTGTTGTCTCTAGTTGAAAGCTTCCCCGCATTCATACTGCCCAATTAATGAATGGACTGCAGCTTGCCTTATGGATGGGCAACATCTACTATCTTCTAAAGTTCCTGTTTTCTTCGTGAATTCTGGCCACTCTCCAGAATAGGCTCATGGTTTTGTTTCCCAAATATGTAACACCACAAGATTCTGTGACATGGCCATGTGCTGGATTGCTGAAGGGAATGGGAGCATCTAAGAAAACTCAGATTTCAGTGTGACCAGTAAAGTCTCAGTGGAGAAACCCTTCTTTGGGCCATTTGCTTACTTCTATTTCTATTACCCTGAATGTCAGGAAGGTCTTTGCCTCAGGCCACCCCTTTGTGTAGCCTGAAGAAAACTGTTTTCATATGGAAATGTATGGACATCACCTGTGGCTCTTTGCTTAATTGATTTGGAATGAGATGTGTCTGAATCAGCCTCTTGTCCTTGTATGAGGTTGTGGCTTTGATTCTCAGCACCTGATGGATCTAAAGAAAGATCCCATGTGCTTCCAAAACTAAAATGGCCAAAAGAGCAGTCATTGTTGATGAATATTTTTGCCTTCTTGTTTTAGGTTTCTGACCTCCATAAAGTGAGAATAGGGATCTTTTGGGTCAAATGAGTTCTTGAAATCCCTGCAGAGGCTAGCCCATATTTGCTTGGGTTTTCTCATGACTCCAAATCACATAAAGAATCTATACCCTACAGCCAGTAGGCCTCAAATTGGAGAAGTGGAACACTTTAACAGCAGGAATATTTGATCATTCCTGGTTCACAGGAAGAGTGTCCAGGCCATCATGATTTTAGGCAAATGAGGGGCAAGTGAGCTTATTTGGGCTCATAGAAACCTCCAGCTGGAGGTTATGATGAGTGTCTACATGGAAGAAGATGATGGCCCTGTGGGAGTGTTTTGATTTTAATTGTGGTCATTTTTTGGCGGATGGAAGGGATGACTGGGTCCACCTGGGCTTGAACTCTGGTGTGATTCCCCTTAGAGACTGAGTTCTGAAACTGAACTCAGAGAAGTATTGCCATGAATTGTGTTGGGATTTTAGGAGGCCACGCATGAGACTCACTCTTGGAAACTGAGATCTAGGCCCAGGGTGGTTTCCACAGAGGCCTGAGAATCTCAGCCAGGATATCACATGATTTTATTCTGAAAGACTTAGCACCCATATTTGAGAGTCAAAACACACATGGATCTCACATTGTAGATGTCAGTTGGCCTGGCTTTAGGAGACCTTTTGGCAACTGTTTGAGAAGCATTGACTGTGAGAGTTCTCCAGAGCGTTCATTGTAATGAACTTTCTCAACACTTAATGGTTCCTGAATGAATTGAAACCCACAGTGCCTCTAACTTCATCCTTGAAAAATTTCAAGATAAATACCATGAAATTTTTGAAATTCCCATGACCAGGTGGCACTGCAGAAACTTTTGATGTCCTGTTGCTGATCATGTGTATACCAGACAGTGCCTTGTTTTTGACTGGGTTTCATTAAAATGGTGTAGAACAAGAGAAGCCAGTAATTTGGAGCCTGCTGAGTAGGGGGGCTAGAGCAGTGGTGGGCAGGTGTGTGATAAAACATCATGTTGGGGCCATGTGAATCTGCCATTGGCTTCCAAATTTTTTGTGACTGATATAGTGCAGACATCAGACCCTTATATGTAAAGGCATCTTGTTAAATGGAGAGTTTTCAGGGCAATATTCAGAATCAGGTTGCTATGGTTATTGGGGCAAGCTATGTGGGATACAAGCCTGGTTGGTGCATTCTCCTGCAGACCCTGACCCACCACACGTGACAGAACTCCCTCCAGCACTGTATCTCAGATGAACTTTTTATGTTTTGTGAAGCAAATACCAAATTCCCAGTGCAGCAGCAAGAAATACCACGAAAAGTGGAGGATGACCAAATGTCTTCACAGTCCCCACTGGGAGACACTTAGCTTCCAATGGACACAGTTTAGCTACAAAGAGAGAATTGAGCACTGCTGCCTCATGTTCATTGAAATATAAGAAACCATGTCTTTCGGTTACATAGATGCAGACCCAGCTATGATGGTCTCACTACAAAGGAAGCTAAAGCTCATGACAACAACATATATTTCAAGTGCCCAACCTCAGAAGCCGTTTCCCAAGAATTCTTAGGCCAGCAGAGGTCCTTTTTGTGGAGTGTTTACCCTGTCCTTTACTTTTGGAAACTCCTCTACCACCTCCAAGGTTGTGAACTCCCGAGCATATTCCATTCCATATATGTATTCATAGATTTTCACACTTTTCTACTCTAATTGTGTTTTACTTGGGGCGTAGGTAATGTCAAGGCATTGTTCTGGATGTGAGTGGGAAGATTTTTGTGTAGCACATATTTACATACACATTGGATTCATTTTTCAATTTTCCATTTGAAATACTGAATCCCTGACACTAACCCATACCCTACTAGTCTCTGACTAATAATCCTAATATGATGGTGAAAAATAAGCCAAAAAGAGAAGAAACACAAGCAGTTCAGAGGACGCATTGTGTATTGTTGGAATTGCCTTTTGCATTATATAATGTAGGAGTTATAAGTCTAGTCAATTTTTTTGTTGAAATAGTTCTAAATGTGTTTTTAAAATTAGCAAATATGTGAATCCCTGTCTCCCTTTCTCTGTAGCCTATTCAGTACATGTATTTTTATATGCACATATAGAATTCTACCTGATATCACTCGTATACACTTGTGAGGTGGCTGAATTGGCAGATGCAAATTGAGAGAAGAGTTCACTCATCCTAAACGCTGTTGGAACTGAAAATTCAACCTATGGGTGAGCTTCCTAGTTGAAAAACATTATACATGAATCCATGTTCAGTAAAATGAACATTTTTCGATCTGTGGATTATATACTTTTCATGATGAATTTCTATTGGCATATATGTTGCTACTTTTTTTTTCTTTTATTGGTTGCTCAAAACATTACAAAGCTCTTGAATATCATATTTCATACATTAGATTCAAGTGGGTTATGAACTCCCATTTTTACTCCAAATACAGATTGCAGAATCACATTAGTTACACATCCATATTTTTACATAATGCCCTATTAGTTACTGTTGTATTCTGCTACCTTTCCTATACTCTACTATCCCCACTCCCCTCTCTTCCCATCTTCTCTGTCTACCATACCTACTGTAATTCATTTCTCTCCTTGTTTATTTTCCCACAACCTCTTATATGTAATTTTGTGTAACAATAAGTGTCTCTCTCCATTACCATGCAATTTCCCTCTTCTCTCCCTTTCCCTCCCACATCATGTTTCTGCTTAATGTTAATCTTTTCTTCATGCTCTTCCTCCCTGCTCTGTTCTTAGTTGCTCTCATTATATCAAAGAAGACATTTGGTAATTGTTTTTTAGGGATTGGCTAGATTCACTAAGCATAATCTGCTCAGTGCCATGCATTTCCCTGCAAATTCCATGATTTTGTCATTTTTTAGTGCTGCGTAATTCTCGATAGTATATAAAAGTCACATTTTTTTTATCCATTCATCTATTGAAGGGCATCTGGGTTGGTTCCACAGTGTAGCAATTGTGAATTGTGCTGCTATGAAAATCCATGTGGCAGTATCCCTGTAGTACGCTCTTTTAAGGTCTTCAGGGAATAGTCCGAGAAGGGCAATAGCTTGGTCAAATGGTGCTTCCATTCCCAGCTTTCCCAGGAATCTCCATACTGCTTTCCAAATTGGCCACACCAGTTTCAGTCCCACCAGCAATGTACAAGAGTACCCTTTTCCCCACATCCTCGCCAGCACTTGTTGTTGTTTGACTTCATAATGGCTGCCAATCTCACTGGATTGAGATGGTATTTTAGGGTGGTTTTTATTTGCATTTCTCTTACTGCTAGAAATGGAGAGCATTTTTTTCATGTACTTGTTAATTGATTCTATGTCCTCCTCTGAGAAGTTTCTGTTCAGGTCCTTGGCCCATTGGGTTATTGGTTATCTTATTGTCTAATTTTCTAAGTTCTTTGTATACTTTGTATACTCTGGATATTAGGGCTCCATGTGAAGAGTGAGGACTAAAAATTTGTTCCCATGATGTAAGCTCCATATTTACCTCTCTTATTGTTTCTCTTTCTGAGAAAAAATAATTCAGTTTAAGTAAGTCCCATTTGTTGATTCTTATTATTAACTCTTGTTCTATGGGTGTCCTATTAAGGAATTTGGAGCCTGACCACACAATATGTAGATCGGAGCCAACTTTTTATTCTATCAGACGCAGAGACTCTGATTTGAATCTAGCTCCTTGATCCACATTGAGTTAACTTTGGTGCATGGCGAGAGGAGGGGATTCAGTTTCATTTTGTTGCATATGGATTTCCAGTTTACCCAACACCATTTGATGAAGATGCTATCCTTCCTCCATTGCAGGCCATTAGCTCCTTTATCAAATATAAGATAGTTGTAGCTTTTTGGATTAGTTTCTGTGTCCTCCATTCTGTACCATTGGTCCACCCGCCTGTTTTGGTACCAGTACCATGCTGTTTTTATTATGATTGCTCTGTAATATAGTTTGAAATCTGGTATCGCTATACTGCCTGATTCACACTTCCTGCTTAGAATTGCTTTTGCTATTCTGGGTCTTTTATTTTTCCATTTGAATTTTATGATTGCTTTATCTATTTCTACAAAAAGTTTCTATGGGATTTTGATTGGCATTGCATTAAACCTATAGAGAACTTTTGGTAATATCACCATTTTGATGATGTTAGTTCTGCCTATCCATGAACACGGTATATTTTTCCATCTTCTAAGATCTTATTCTATTTCTCTTTTTAGGGTTCTGTAGTTTGCATTATATAAATCTTTCACCTCTTTTGTTAGGTTTATTCCCAAGTATTTAATTATTTGAGGAAATTGGGAATGCAGTGTTTTGACTCATTTTTGTTTCAGAAGTTTTGTCGCTGATATACAGAAATGCCTTTGATTTATTCATGTTGATTTTGTATCCTGCCACATTGCTGCATTCATTTATGAGTTCTAGTAGTTTTTTCTGTAGACCCTTTTGGGTCTTCTATGTATAGAATCATGTCATCTACAAATAGTGATAATTTAAGTTCTCCTTTTTTCTATTTTTATGCCTTTAATGTCTTTCATCTCTCTAATTGCTCTGGCCAGTTTTTTGAGAACTATATTGAATAGAAGTGGTGATAGAGGACATCCCTGTCTTGTTCCAGATTTTAGAGGGAATGCCTTCAATTTTTCTCCATTCAGAATGATGCTAGCCTGAGGATTAACATAGATAGCTTTTACAATGTCGAGGTAAGTTCCTGTTATCCCTAGTTTTTAAAATGTTTTGAACATAAAGAAATGCTCTACTTTGTTGAATGGTTTTTCTGCATCTATCAAGATGATCATATGGTTCTTATCTTTAAGTCTATTGATGTTGTGAATAGCATTTATTGATTTAAATATATTGAACCCTCCTTGCATCCCAGGGATGAATCCAAGTTGATCATGGTGCACAATTTTTTTGATGTGCCTTTGTATCCAATTCGCCAGAATTTTAATGAGGATTTTTGCATCTAGGTTCATCAGAGATATTGGTCTGTAGTTTTCTTTCTTTGAGGTGTCTTTGTCTGGTTTCAGAATCTGGGTGATGTTGGCCTCATAGAATGAATTTGGCAGAGCTACCAGTTTTTCTATTTCCTGAATAACTTGAAAAGTATTGGTATTAATTCTTCTTTAAAGGTTTTGTAAAACTCTGCTGTATACCCATCCGGTCCTGGGCTTTTCTTGGTTGGTAGTCTTTTGATTGCTTCTTCTACTTCATCCATTGATATTGGTCTGTTTAAATTGTGTGTTTTCTCCTGACTCAGTCTGGGCAAATCATATGACTTAAGAAATTTATCGATGTCTTCACTATTTTCTATTTTATTGGAATACAGGTTTTCAAAATAATTTCTAATTTTCTTCTGTATTTATGTAGCATCTGTTGTAATATTGCCTTTTTCATCCCGTATGTTAGTAATTTGATTTCTCTCTCTTCTTCTCTTCGTTAGCATGGCTAAGGGTCTGTATATCTTATTTATCTTTTTGAAGAACCCCTTTTAGTTTTGTTAATTTTTTCAATAGTTTCTTTTGTTTCAATTTCGCTATGATTTTAATTATTTCTTGCCTTCTGCTACATTTGCTGTTGTTTTGCTCTTCCTTTTCTAAGGCTTTGAGATGAAGTGTGAGCTTATTTATTTGTTTTTCTTTTCTATTTTGAGGAATGACCTCTAGGCGATGAATTTACCCCTTAAAACTTCTTTTCATTGTACCCCATAGAATCTAATATGTTGTGTCTGTATTTTCATTTATCTCTAAGAATTTTGTGATTTCCTCCTTTATGTCTTCTGTAACCCATTGATCATTCAGTAACATATTCTTCATTTTGGATGTGATGTATGATTTTTTCTTCCTTCTTTTATCATTGGTTTCCAGTTTCATTCCATTATGATCACAAAAAATTCATGGTATTATCTCCACCCCTTTATATTTACTGAGGGTTGCATTATGGCATAACATATCGTCTATTTTTGAGAAGGATCCATGTGCTGCTGAGAAAAAAGTATATCCACTTGATGATGGTTGATATATTCTATATATGTCAGTTAAGTCTAGGGTATTGATTGCGAGATTGAGTTCTATAGTTTCTTTTTTCAACTTTTGTTTGGAGGATCTGTCCAATGGTGAGAGAGGTGAGTTGAAGTCACCCATAATTATTGTATTGTGGTCTATTTGATTCTTTAACTTGAGGGGAATTTGTTTTATGAACATCGCAGCACCATTATTTGCTGCGTGAATATTGATAATTGTTATGTCTTGTCGGTGAATGGTTCATTTTAGCAGTATATAATGTCCTTCTTTATCCCTTTTGATTAAATTAGTCTTGAGGTCGATTTTATTCGATAGGAGGATGGCCACCCCTGCTTGCTTACGAGGACCGTGTGCATGGTATAAATTTTCCAAATCTTTCACCTTCAGCCTGTGTATGTCTTTTCCATTCAGATGTGTCCCCTGGAGGCAATATATTGTTGGATTTTTTTTTTATTTCAAGTTACAAGCCTATGTCACTTTATTCGAGAGTTTAAGCCATTTACTTTTAGAGTTACTAATGATATATGGTTTGTACTGCCACCCATGTTTGCTTATATCTTTTTTTAAAATTAGTTTGTTTCTCCATGATTAGCTTTTCCCCCGCCCTCTGTCATTACTGAGGCACTTCTCACTCATGGTTTTCGTTGTTGATTTTCATTTCTTCCTCGTGTAGTGTTTTGCTCAAGATGCTTTGCAATGCTGGTTATCTGGCTGCAAATTCTTTTAGGTTTTGTTTATCATGAAATATTTTTATCTCGTTGTCTTACCTTAAGCTTAATTTTGCTGGATACATAATTCTTGGTTGGCATCCATTGTCTTTCAGTGTTTGAAGTACGTTGTTCCAGGATCTTCTCACTTCCAGCATCTATGATGAAAAATCCATTGTTAACCTTTTTGGTTTACCCCTGATTGTAATGATTCTAATCTGCCTCCTTTCTCTGGTAGCTTTTAATATTTTCTCTTTGTTCTGTATATTGGATATCTTCATAAGAATGTTTCTTGGCATTGGTCTACTGTGATTTTGTGTGCTCGATGTCCTGTAAGCATCTACAATTTGTTTATCCCTTTCCATTTTTATTTCTGGAAAGTTTTCTGTAATTATTTCATTCAGCAGATTTCTCATTCTCTTGGTTTGAATCTCTGTACCTTCCTCTATCCATATGACTCATTAGTTTTTTTTTTTATGTTATTCCATATCTCTTGAATGTTTTCTCATAATTTTTTACAGCATTTCTTTGTTGGCTAGACTTTTTTCAAGATGATATATTTTGTCTTCATTCTGTCTTCTACTTGCTCTACACTGTTAGTGATACTCTCAATTGAATTTTTAATTTGGTTTATCATTTCCTTGATTTCTAGAATTATTGTTTGATTTTTCTAATAATCTCTATCTCCTGATAAAGATGCTTAATTTCTTATTTTATCTGTTTATGTAATTTATTTTCAATGCGTTCTATCACTGTTTGTTTTTGCTGTCTCGTATCCTCTTTAAGGTTCCATTCCATCTGTCTAAGGTATTCCTTGAGTTCTTTATATGACCATTTTTCTGATGACTCTAGGTGCTCTTGAATATTTAGGCTGTCCTTCATTGTTCGTACTCCTTTTCTTCCTTGTTTTTTTATGCTTCTCATGTTACTTCTCGTTCTGTTTGACTACTGAGTTACTGCTTACTCTTATAAATTTATTTGATGCTTGAGAGGAAAGATATTAGAAGGGAAGGGAGAAGTCACTAAAGAGAATGAGAGTAGGCAGGTAGAATTCAAGTAAGGGGGAATAAAAAAATTGAAATGAAATGAAAAGACAAAAAAAATAGAAAATAAAGAAAGAAAATTTTAAGTAATAATGATGATTAAAAAATTGAAAATTAAAATTTAAAATAATAATATTAATAATAATAATAATAAAATAAAAGAAATTAAAAAAATAAAAACATTTAAAAAAGTTAATGAACAACAGCAACAAAAATGAAAATGAAAGAAAAAGAAAAAAATACAAATAAAAAAATAGTAATAATACATGCAGTCCTAGAGTTCAATTAACTTCTCTTCCAGTAGGTGGAGCTGTGCGCACTGGGCCAAGCTTCTCCTCTCAATAAGTGGGAACCAATCACTGTGCAGCAGCTCTTCCTCCCAGACTGGGCGGGTCTCCAACCCTGAGTGCCTAGGGCCTTCTCTTGTGCTTCCTCAAGCCAGGCCCCACTCACCTGTGACGCTCACCACAATACTGGTTACAAGCCAGGCCTCTGCTCCTGGTAGCCCTGTTTCCATGAACGGCTGGGCACACTCTCCTTAACTGCCTCCCTCAGACCCTAAGTTTGTAGAGCTTGGGGCTGAGAAACCCCAGTGAATTTGCTTGCCCTTCGGGAGCCATGGCCCCGGTAGGTGGTGTAAGAGACCTCAATTGTCAGCACTGGTGGGAGCGGTAGCCAGCAATTACACGCCTCGAGTCCCGAGCCAATCCTGATTCCCTAGGTCTGGGTATTGCGCTCCTTGGAGAGCTGGGAGGGGCCATTACGGCAGAGGTGGGAAGGGCCCTTGAGGTTTCCCTGCGGTGTTGAGAGAGATGGCAATGGGATAACATACTTGTCGCACTGGTTTCAATGAAGTTATCTCCTCCGACTGTGACGTCAGTTCGCTGCCATGGTGGTATACCATTAAAATGGTGACCGTTCGTTCCCTTTGCTGGGTGACCAATGCAACAGCTGGGTCCTGACTATCTCTCCCAAGCCCCATTTCAATCCTGCGGCCACTGCCTATGAAGGCTCAGTTGGCTTTTAACTCTGTCAATTTCGAAAGCCCGACCAATTATTTCAGCGGGAATGTTAGTGCTGAGTCACAAAAACCAGATGAATCTAAGCTTGAATGCAGCCAATCCGGGCTTTGTGTGTGTTCTGAGGGGCCCAGACTGTTCGCCCCAGATTCACAACAGGTCAATATTGCCTAGTGATTCTGAGCAAACAGCATTTAGACAGTTTACGACTCCCTATGCCCGCGCAGCTGAAGAGATCAGAGACTTGAATTCTCCATGCCTGCCTTCATAATGGATCTCCTGTATTGCTACTTTTTAATATCTGTGCATTTGCGTGTGTGTGTGTATATATATATATATATATATATATATATATATATATATATATACTCTTTAGATTTTTCAAAATATGAAATATATGTGTCTTATTATGCACGCCCCTAAATACATTCATATTCATATCTGTGGATTTATAATCAACTTTCAACAAGATTATTTTCAGAAATAATCATCCACCTGAAATACATATTGTTTCCTAGTACTGAAAACTAAATTCAGTGAATGGTGCATACAAACCCTAATATTTCTACAGTTACTTAGCCAGTTTAAAATGAATGCAAGTAGATTCCTAGGGGACATGATGTGTATTTTGACTTTCATTTTTATTCAACACTTGTACGTTACTATGTCTTCAGTTCATGCACATGATGGGATATATATTTCAGTCACAAATTAGAAAATTTATAGGCATTTGTTTCACGATCAATCACTTCCTGATTCAGAACACATGTATTCCTCCATGTTTCTTGACTGGTCTTTTCATGAGACTTCTTTCCAAACATATTATTTTTGTTTAACATCATCACGTGTAAAGCAAAACTCAAACACCATTCATCATAAACCATAATCCTAATATTACCATTAGAAATATAACTGGTTGGAATGAATGATTGTATATCAATATAAGATTTCTTATATATTTTCACATATCAATTCAATCCATTATTTAAAGTGGAATCAGTTACGTTATTTATTCATAGTATGGTCTATTCATGCATTATCTCTATATTAATAGACACAGGGTACACCTCTTTGTACCCCTAATACTAATGTATACATCTTCAAAATATTGCTCCCAGAAATGGTGAAAGAAATACTCATGCCACCTGATCTACATATACATTTTATCACAGTAATATTCTGAACAAAAAAAAAAAAACCATAAAAATGTCACACTTATGATTGTACCAAAGCCTAAAAGGAAAGTGAACGTGGATAACTAATAACATCCATGTCCAGGTTGCCTAATGCTCTCAAATGTCATTCCCATTTGTGACGAGATATTTGTTTTTTCCTATGATTATGTATTCAAACTCAACCCTGTTGAAAATGTCTAATCCTATTACTCACTTTATACTTTGCCTGATTTCGTAATGTCTCTATTGACACCTGCTTTCCTACATATTTTCCCCAGTTCATCATTGTGACTGACTCTTCACATGTGCTGACATTTCCATTCACTCTCTAAACGAAACCCTATTGCTAAAGAAGCTTTTTATTCCAAATCATATACTCACTCTTCTTCCTAAACCTACTGACTATCTTCCTAATCCTACTGACTATCCCTTTTTGACTGGATGTTCTCTTCTACATTCAATCATCCAAGGTACAAGGTCCTATGCCACTGTATTTCGATTTAACTGAGACAACTGTACAGAACATAATTCAACACTAAGTATCCAAATAAAGGGCCCAATGCCCTTCTGGGCTTCAAATCTTTCTTAGATTCCCGTTTTCATACATATATTTCACGTATATATTCTTATAAATATCGCAGGTTCCCAATCTCATTATTCTTCCTGCAGAATGATTCCTAACCCAAATCGAACATATTATTAACCGTAACCATACACTCACTTTGCAGGAGAGCAATAACAGTGTGGGTATTAAACTACAGGAATCTAGGGGATCTTCACCTGCTGAGAAACTCAAATGTTCATGCAGAAATGATCCCTGGTGAAGATGAAGGCAGCTATGAAGTACCTCAGAAAGCAAAAGTCATCTTCCATGGCAATCATCCTGGTCAGGATGGAGGGTTGTGTCTGAATCAGTCTCTCTCTTTTTAATGTATAGAACATGGACCAAACCAGTCCTGTGTGGAAGCTGTTCCCGGGTGCTTATGGTTGATATAACATTCTAACTAGAGAAAGTGTCCCATGAAAATCAGGACAGCCTCCACCTCATGATACTTTTGGAAGCAACTGTTAGGACAAAGTGCTTGCCAAGGCAGTGACATCATTCATATTCTGAAGGAAGTGATCTCACCTCACTTCCTTGGTGATGGAACTCTCTGAACTTGAAATCCAGGAAGCCAGGCACCAAGAGACAGTCCCTGTCCTAGTCCCAGTGGTCTGACATGTTTGGATTTACCAAGGACAGAGTCAGTCTTTCTTGGTACCTACAGATGTGAGGATGGCCAAATGCCAGGAAACCTCTGAAGAGGGGCTTTTCCTGAGAAAGCAGGTAGTGTCTCACCGCTGGCTCTTGAGAACTTCACAGAGTTGGCCAAGCAGACATGATCTGAGACAGGAGAGGTCATTTTGGAAGAACATAGAATGGCCCACCAGTCAGATGACACTCCAGGGAGTCACAGACCTACTAGGGGGAAGGAGGTGCCTTTTTGGGTGTGGGTGTGAGTTTGTGGTTTTGTCTCATGTTCTGAGAATAGGTAGGAAAGGCGGTTTGTTTGGTATGGAGTGGAATATTTCTATTAAGTCCTTTGACAAGGCGAGTGTTTCTATGTGTGTGTATCCCCCTGAGTCCATTGTTGTAGACATTAGAAAAGACAATGCATCAATGGATGTGTCCTGTCTAGTAGAAAGCTTCCCAGCATTCATCCTGCCCAATTCATGAGTGGACTCTGGCTTGCCTTATGGATGGGCAACACCTACAAGCTTCCTAATTTCCTGTTTTCTTTCTCAATTCTGGCCACTCTCCAGAATAGTATCGTGGTTTTGTGTCCAAGATTTGTACCTCCAAGATCTGTGACATGGCTATGTACTGGATAGCTGAAAGAAATGGCTAGCATCTCAGAAATCTCAAATATCTGTTGACCAGGAAAGTCTCAGTGGAGAAACCCCTCTTTGTTCCTTTTGCTTACCTATTGTTCTGTTGAATGTCAGGAACTTTTTTGCCTCAAGCCACCACTTTGTGAACCCTGAAGAAAACAGTTTTCAAATGGAAATGAATGGGAATCACCTGTGACTCTTTGCTTAATTGCTTAGGATTGGGATATGTCTGAATCAGCCTGTTGGCCCTGTGTGAGGCTGTGGCTTAGATTCTCAGCACCTGATGGATCTAAAGATAGATCCCATGCATGCATCCAAAACCAAAATGGCAAAAAGATCAGATATTGTTGTTGAACTCTCTTGCCTTCCTCTGGTAGGTTCCTGATATCCATCAAGTGAGAATAGGGATCCTTTGGGTCAAATGAGTTCTTCAAAGCCCTGCAGAGGCTAGGCCATAGGTGTTTGATTTTCATGACTCCAATTCACTTAAAGAATCTAAACCCCAAAGCTAGAAGGCCTCAAGTTGGAGAAGCCAAGCAATATTAAAGGCAGGCCTATTTGATCACTACTGGTTCACAGGAAGAGAGTCCAGGCCACCCTGACTTTAGGCAAATGAGGGGCACGGAGCTTATTTTGGACACTGTCATGGGCTGCGTCCCTTATGGAAACCTCCAGCCAGAGAATATGATGAGTGTCTATATGGAAGAAGATGAGGGCCATGTGAGAGTGTTTGGTTTAAATTGTGGATATTTGTCTGGCGGTTGGAAGAGATCTCTGGGTCCACCTAGGCTTGCACTTTGGTGTGATTCCCCTTAGAGACTGAGTTCTTTTACTGATCTCAGAGAATTATTGCCAGGAATTGTGTTGGAATTTTAGATGGACATGCATGAGAGTTGCCCTTGGAAAGTGACATCTAGGCCCAAGTTGACTTTCCACAGAGCACAGAGAATCTCAGCCAGGATATCACATGATATTATTCTTAAAGACTTGGCAGCCATATTTGAGAGTCGAAACACACATGGACCATACATTGTAGACCTCAAGGGGCCTGGCTTAATCTGACTTTTCGCCACTTTTGGAAGCCTTGCCTGTAAGAATTCTCCAGAGTTTTCATTGAAATGAGCTTCCTCACCATTTAATGGTTTCTGAGTGAATTAAAATCCACAGTGCCTCCAACTTCATCCTTGAAAATTGGCTATATCAATACCATGAAATTTTTGAAATTCCCATGACCGGGTAGCACTGGAGAATATTTGGATGTCCTGTTGCTGATCATGAGTATACAAGACAGTGCCTTGATTGACTGGGTTTTATGAAAATGGTGTTGAACAGAGATGCCAGTAAGTTGGATCCTGCTGAGTAGTTGTACTAGAGTAGTGGTTGGCTTGTGTGTAATAAAACATCTGTGGTGGGGGCATTTGGATCTGCCATTGGCTTCCAAATGGATTGTGACTGACATTTTGCAGCCAGTAGACCCTTATATGTAAAAGCATATTGTTATATGGAGAGGTTTTAGGGCAATGTTCAGAATCAGGTTGCTATGGTCAATGGGGCAAGCTATGTGGGATAGAAGCCTGGTTGGTGCATTCTCCTGACGAACCTGACCCACCACACTTGACAGAACTTACTTCAGCACTGTGTCCCATTTGAAATCCTTGTATTTCATGAAGCAAACACCAATCTCCCAGTGCAGCAGCAAGAAATACCACGAATAGTGGAGGATGACCAAATGGAATTACAGTCCACAAGGGGAGACACTTAGACCCCAGTGGCCACAGGTTACCTACAAATAGAAAATTCAGCACTGCTGCCTCATGTTCATTGGAAAATAAGAATCCATGTCATCCAGATCACATAGATGAAGACTCAGCTATGATGGTCTCACAACAAATGAAGCTAATGCTCCTGACAACAGCATATATTTCATTGCCCAACCTCAGAGGCAGTTTCTCCAGATGTTAGGCTGGCAGAACTTCATGTTTGTGGAGTTTTTACCCTGTCCCTTACTTTTGGAAACTCCTCTACCACCTGCAAATTTGTGAACTCCTGAGCATTTTTCATTAACATATGTATTCACAGATTTTCTAACTCTTCTCCTCTAATTGTGTCTTATGTGGGGCGAAGGTAATGTCAAGGCATTGTGCTGAATGAGGGTGGGAAGATTTTTGTGTAGCACATATTTGCATACACATTTGATACATTTTCCAATTTTCCATTCGAAATACTGAATCCCTGACACTAACACATACCCTACTAGACTTTGACTTTTAATCCTAATATGGTGGAGAAAAATAACCCAAACAGAATAGAAATACAAGAGGTTCACAGGAGGCATGGTGTATAGTTGGACTTGCCTTTCGTATGATAAATGGTAGGTGTTATAAATCTAGCGAATTTTAATTGAAATAGTTCTCCATGTGTTTTAAAAGTTAACAAACATGTGAATAACTGTCTCCCTTTCTCTGTAGCCTATTCATCACATGTATTTTTATATGCACATATAGAATTCTACCTGGTATCACTCGTACATTTTGTGAGGTGGCTGGCTTGGCAGATGCAAATTGTGAGAAGAGACCACTCCTACTAAATGCTGTTGGAACTGAAAATTCAACATATGATTGAGCTTCTTATTTGAACAACATAAATCCATGTTCATTAAAATGAATATTTTTGGATCTGTGGATGATATATTACTTCGTGGTGAATTTCGATTGGCATACATAATGCTACTTTTTAATGTCTGTGTGTGTATGTGTGTGTGTGTATATATATATATATATATATATATATATATATATATATATATTCACTCTCCAGATTTTTCAAAATATGAAGTATATTTTTCTTATTATACACTCCCTAAATTCACTCATATTCATGTATTTGGATTAATAATCAAGTTTTCACAAGAATATTCTCAGAATTATTCATCCACCAGAAATACATATTTGTTTCTTAGTACTGAAAACTAACTTTGGGGGATCATATGATGGTGGTGAAGGGAGTGCATCACCCCCATGTACCGCGTCACTGTGCGGGAGAATGACGAGTTATAATGGCTAAAACCTATCTTGTTAGAAATTTCCCACAAAATTGGGGTGCTCCAAAACCTAGTCGACATATTTCCATCTCACGAGGATCAGCTACGCGGGCTCAAACACGAGTGATTTGTCCGCATAGAGGGTCATGCTGCTTATTCAGGAAATCGGTCTGCGGCTAGAGTCTGCGGCGTGCACTGGGAAACGAAGAGATAGCAATGCAAATATACAGCGGTGTGGATTCTGTGGGCTCCTGACAGGTATGCAATCACTGTGCTAAGTGCTGAATTCTGGGTTTGAGACGGGAAAGGATGCGGTCCAATTCGGTTCTCCACACCGGTCAGACCACAGAGGAAGCCAGCGGCCACCATCTTGGAGAGCTGATGTCACCATTCCTGTTTTCGACTGATCGAAGCTCATTCACCTATAGAACAGGTAATTTCAGGATGCCATTCACCTTTGTGTCACAGACAAATTACTCAGGCTCAGTGCCAAAGAACCTGCAGAAACTCCGTCTTGGAGCCTGCTCCTATTAGAACATACACCAAGCCCAGAGCGGCCGAATTCCACCTCTCGGAACTGATCTGGCCCAGGGCTAAAGAACCCGCGGAAACTGCTTCTCGTTCCGGGTCTTGCTGAATACTGTGGAGGTAAATATCAACCGAGCCTTCATAGGCAGTGGCAACAGGATTGAGACGCGGCTTGTGAGGGCCGGTCAGGACTCACCCATTGCTTTGGTCACCCAGAAAAGGGAACAAAATGCTGCCTTTCACATGGGATACCAACATGACAAATTTCTGATGTCATCAGAAAGCAGCAGAGGAGATAACTTCATTGATACCAGCAGTGACAGAAACAGTTGGTCTCCTGGTGAAGAAAGTGAGTCACAAACACCCGGGTCTCTCTCACTTTGTCATCAAGCCAGAGGGGCAGAGCAGAGCAGCTGCCCGCACCTGGAACAGACCCAGTGACACACCTGCATGGTAGTCACGTCAACCCAATTGGAGTAGAGGCAGAACAGAGCTGCTACCCGGGCCCAGAACAGGCCCAGCGACCCACAGGTGTGGTAGTCACGTCACCCCAATTGGAGTTGTTGCAGAGCAGAGCCTTCTCCCGTGCCTAGTACAATCCCAGTGGGTCAACGGCATGGTAGTCACATTACCCCAATAGAAGTAGGGGCAGAGCAGAGCCTTTGCCCATGCCCAGAACAGGCCCAGCAACCTGCAGGCATGGTAGTCACGACACACCAATTGGAGTAGGGGCAGAGCAGAGCCACCACCCGCGCCTGCAAGGTAGCAGACCTGCACCTGACCAGAAGAAGAGGCCCAGCGGCCTGCTGGCGCGGCAGACACTTTACCCCATTTGGAGTAGGGGCAGAACAGATCTGTAGCCCGTGCTCACAAGGTATCCTGACCTGCGACCAACCGGCAGACCAGGCCCAGCGGCCCACTGGCGTGGTAGTCACGTCACCCCAATTGGGGTAGGGGTAGAGCAGAGCCGCCGCCCACGCAAGCAAGGTAGGCAGACCTGCGACCGATCGGCAGAACACCGCAGGGGTCCACGGGCGTGGTAGACACGTCACACCAATTGGAGGAGGGGCAGAGGAGAGCAGCCTCCTGCGCCTGCATGGTAAGCAGACCTGCGACCGATCAGAATAACAGGCCTAGCGCCCCATCAGCATGGTAGATATATCACCCCAATTGGTGGAACAGCACAGCCACCCCTGCCCCTGCAATGAAGACTTTTCAAATATACAAGAGCAATATAAATATATAGGGGGAAAATTTCAAAATCACAACAGTTTCACCAAGCAGAAAGAAACGCGAGCAGTATGAAAAGAAAAGGAAAAAAGAACCACAAGCAATGCAGGTCAACACAACTTTAGAAGAGGTAATAGCTGCAGCAGATGGAATGTCAGATAAAGAACTCAGGATATACATTCTTCAGATGATCTGAAGTCTCAAGGAAGACATTAGACAGCAAAATCAGACAATGAAAGATCACTTCAACAATGAATTACATAAACAAAACCAAGAAGCAAAAGATCAACTATACAGGGAGATAGAGGTTGTAAAAAATAACAAACAGAAATCCTAGAAATGCAGGAAGCAATAAACCATCTTAAAAACTCAATTGAGAATACTACCATCAGAGTAGAACACTTAGAAGATAGAACATCAGACAATGAAGACAAAGTATTTCAACTTGAAAAGAACATAGACAGCTCAGCCAAACTGTTAAGAAACCATGAACAGAACATCCAAGAAATATGGGATAAAATAAAGAGACCAAACTTAAGAGTCATTGGGATACAGGAAGGTATAGAGGTCCAAACCAAAGGAATGAGCAATCTATTCAATGAAATAATATGAGAAAACTTCCCAGACTTGAAGAATGAGACAGACTCCCACATTCTAAAAGCCTACAGGACGACGAATGTGAAAAATCATAAGAGATCCACACCTAGACACATTATAATGAAGATGCCCAACATACAGAATAAGGAGAGAATTTTAAAATCTACAAGAGAAAGGAAGCAGATTACATTTAGGGGTAAACCAATCAGGATAACAGCTGATCTTTCAACAAAGACTCTGAAAGCTAGAAGATCCTGGAATGACATTTTTCAATCACAGAAAGAAAATGGGTTCCAACCATGTACTGTGTATCCAGCAAAATTAAGCTTCAGGATGGAAGATGAAATTAAAACTTTCCACGATAAACAAAAGTTAAAAGAATTTGTAGCTAGAAAACCATCTCTTCAAAACATCCTTGGCAAAATATTACAGGAAGAGTAATTGGAAAATAATGAAAACCAACAGTGGGAGGTAGGACATTAAAGGGGGGAAATAATCAAAGAGGAAAACAATCCATGTTTAATAACATAAATAAACAAATATGGCTGGAAGAACAACCCTTATCTCAATAATAACTGTAAATGTTAATGGCTTAAACTCACCAATTAACAGACACAGGCCAGTAGAATGGATCACAAAACAAGACCCAATAATATGCTGCCTACCGGAGACGCATTTGATAAGAAAAAGACATACATACACTGAAGGTGAAAGTTTGGAAAAAATCATATCACTCATATGGACTTCGGAAAAAAGCAGGAGTGTCCATACTCATATCAAATAAAATTGATTTCAAGCCAAAGTTAATCAAAAGGGATAAAGAGGGACACTACATACTGTTCAAGAGAACCATACACCAGCAAGACATAACAATCATAAATATGTATGCCCCAAACAATGGTGCAGCTATGTTCATCAAACAAACTTTTCTCAAGTTCAAGAGTCTAATAGACCACCATACAATAATCATGGGAGACTTCAACACAGCTCTCTCACCACTGGACAGGACTTCCAAACAAAAGTTGAAATAGGAAACTATAGAACTCAATAACACAATTAATAACCTAGACTTAATTGACATATATAGAATATACGACCCAACATCAAGCAGTTACATTTTTCCTCAGCAGCACATGGATCCTTCTCAAAAATAGATCATATATTATGTCACAGGGCAACTCTTAGACAAATTAAAGGAGTAGAGATAATACCATGCATCTTATCTTATCATAATGGAATGAAACTAAAAATCAATGATAAAAGAAGGAAGGAAAAACCATGCATCATTTGGAGAATGAACAATAGGTTACTGAATGATCAATGGGTTATAGAAGACATCAAGGAGGAAAATAAAAAATTCTTAGAGAAAAATGAAAACACAGACACAATATATCGGAATCTATGGGACACATTGAAAGCAGTTCTAAGAGGAAAATTCATTGCTTGGAGTTCATTCCTTAGAAAAAGAAAAAAACAACAAATAAATGATCTCATACTTCATCTCAAAATCTTAGAAAAACAAGAGCAAACAACAGCAAAAGAAGTAGAAGGAAAGAAATAATTAAAATCAGAGCAGAAATCAATGAAATCGAAACAAAAGAAACAATTGAAAAAATTGACAAAACTAAAAGTTGGTTCGTTGAAAAAATAAATAAAATGGACAGACCCCTAGCCATGCTAATGAAGAGGAGAGAGAACTGAAATTACTATCATATGGGATGAAAAAGGCAATATCACAACAGATATTTCAGAAATACAGAAGATAATCAGAAATTACTTTGAATCCTTATACTCCAAAATAATAGAAGATAGTGAAGGCATCGAAATATTTCTTAAGTCATATGATCTGACCAGAGTGAGTTAGGAGGATATAGACAACCTAAACATACCAATATCAATTGAGGAAATAAAAGAAACCATCCAAAGACTACCAACTAAGAAAATCCCAGGACCGTATGGGTATACATCAGACTTTTACAAAACCTTTAAATATGAACTAATACCAATACTTTTCAAGCTATTTCAGAAAATTGAAAAAGAGGGAGATCTTCCAAATTCATTCTACGAGGCCAATATCACTCTGATTCCTTCACCAGATAGACACTTCAAAGAAAGAAGACTAAAGACCGATATCTCTAATGAACCTAAATGCAAAAATCTTAAATTAAATTCTGGAGAATCAGATACAAAAACATATCAAAAAAATGTGGACCATGATCAAGTAGGATTCGTCCCTGGGATGCAAGGAGGGTTCAATATACGAAAATCAATAAGTGTTATTCACCACATCAATAGACTTAAAAATAAAAACCATATTATCATCTAGATAGATGCAGAAAAAGCATTCGACAAAGTACAGCATCCCTTTATGTTCAAAACTCTCGAAAAACTAGGAATAACAGGAACATTCCTCAATATTGTAAAAACAATCTATGCTAAACCGCAGGCTAGCGTTATTCTTAATGGAGAAAAATTGAAGACATTCCCTCCAAAATCTGGAACAAGACAGGGATGCCCGCTCTCACCACTTCTGTTCAATATAGTTCTCAAAAGACTGGCCAGAGCAATTAGACAGATGAAAGAAATTAAAGGCATATAAATAGGAAAAGAATAACTTAAATTATCACTATTGCAGATGACATGATTCTATACCTAGCAGACCCAAAAGGGTCTACAAAGAAACTAATAGAGCTAATAAATGAATTCAGCAAAGTGGCAGGATATAAAATCAACACGCATAAATCAAATGCATTCCTGTATATCAGCGACAAATCCTCTAAAATGGAAATGAGGACAACCACTCCATTCACAATATCCTAAAAAATAAAAATGGGAATCAACCTAACAAAAGAGGTGAAAGTCTTATACAATGAAAACTACAGAACCCTAAAGAGAGAAATAGAAGAAGAATTTAGAAGATGTAAAAATATACCCTGTTCATGGATAGGCAGAACTAACATCATCAAAATGGCGATATTACCAAAAGTTCTCTATAGGGTTAATCCAATGCCAATCAAAATCCCAAAGGCATTTCTTGTAGAAATAGAGAAAGCAATCATGAAATTCATATGAAAAAATAAAAGACCCAGAATTGCAAAACAATGCTAAGCAGGAAGTGTGAATCAGGTGGTATAGCGATACCAGACTTCAAACTATACTACAGAGCAATAGTAACAAAAATAGCATGGTACTGGTACCGAAAAAGGCAGGTGGACCAATGGTACAGAATAGAGGACACAGAAACCAATCCACAAAACTACAACTATCTTATATTTGATAAAGGGGCTAAAAGCATGCAATGGAGGAAGGATAGCATCTTCAACAAATGGTGTTGGGAAAACTGAAAATCCATATGTAACAAAGTGAAACTGAATCCCTTTCTCTCGCCATGCACAAAAGTTAACTCAAAATGGATCAAGGAGCTTGGTATCAAATCAGAGACACACTGTCTGATAGAAGAAAAATTTGGTTACGATGTACATACTGTGGGGTCGGGCTACAGATTCCTCAATAGGACACCCATAGTACAAGAGTTAATAACTAGAATCAACAAATGGGACTTACTCAACTAAAAAAGTTTTTTCTCAGCAAAAGAAACAATAAGAGAGGTAAATATGGAGCCTACATGCTGGGAAGAAATCTTTACTACTCACACTTCAGAGAGAGCCCTAATATCCAGAGTATACAAAGAACTCAAAAAATTAGACAATAAGATAACAAATAACCCAATCAACAAATGGTCCAAGGACCTCAACAGACACTTCTCAGATGAGGACATACAATCAATCAATAAGTACATGAAAAAATGCTCACCATCTCCAGCAGTCAGAGAAATGCAAATTAAAACCACCCTAAGATACCATCTCACTCCAGTAAGATTGGCAGCCATTATAAAGTCAAACAACAAGAAGTGCTGGCAAGGATGTGGGAAAAGAGGTACACTTGTACATTGCTGGTGGGACTGCAAATTGGTGCAGCCAATTGGGAAAGCAGTATGGAGATTTCTTGGAAAGCTGGGAATGGAAGCACCATTTGACCCAGCTATTCCCCTTCTTGGTCTATTCACTAAAGACCTAAAAAGAGCATGCTACAGGGACACTGCTACATCGATGTTCATAGCAGCACAATTCACAACAGCAAGACTGTGGAACCAACTTAGATGCCCTTCAATAGAATAATGGATAAAAAAAATGTGGCATTAACACACAATGGATTATTACTCTGCATTGAAAAATGAAAAAATCACAGAATTTGCAGGAAAATGGATGGCATTAGACTGGATTATGCTAAGTGAAGCTACACAATTCCTGTAAAACAAATGCCAAATGTCATCTTTGATATAAGGAGAGTAACTAAGAACAGATAGGGACAAAGAGCATGACAAGATGATTAACATTAAACAGGGATGAGAGGTGGAAGGGAGGGAGAAGGGAAATTGCATGGAATTGGAAGGAGACACTCTGGGTTATACAAAATTACAAACAAGAGGAATTGAGGGGAAAGGGAAAAATAATACAAGGGGGAGAAATTTATTACAGTAGAGGGAGTAGAGAGAGAAGTGGGGAGGGGCAGGGAGGCTAGGGGGGATAGTAGAGGATAGGAAAGTCAGCAGAATACAACAGACACTAGTGTGGCAATATGTGAATCAATGGATGTGTAACTGATGTGATTCTGCAATCTGTATACAGGGTAAAAATGGGAGTTCATAACCCACTTGAATCAAAGTGTGAAATATGATATATCAAGAACTATGTAATGTTTTGAACAACCATAAATAAAAATAAAAAAAAAAAACTATCTTTGGTGCATAATGCACACAATTCTAATATTTCTACAGTAACTGACCCAGTTTAACATCAATGCAAGTAGATTCCTATTGGACATGATGTGTATTTTGACTTTCACTTTTATTCAACACTGATACATTACTATTTCAACAGTTTATGCACATAACAGGATATATATTTCATTCACAATTTAGAAAATTTATAGGCATTTGTTTCACTTTCAATCACTTCCTGCTTCAGAACACATGGATTCCTCCATATTTCTTGACTGGTCTTTTCATGAGACTTTTTTCCAAACACATTATTTTCGATTTCCATAATCACTTTTGAAACAAAACTCACACACACTTCATGATAAACAATAACCCTAAGATTACCATTAGATATATAACTGGTTGGAGTGAATGATTGTATGTCAATATATGATTTCCTATATATTTTCAGATATCAATTCAATCCATTATTTAAAGTGGAACCAGTTATAATATTTATTCACAGTATGGTCTATTCATGCATTATCTCTATATTCATAGACACAGGGTACACCACTTTGTACCCCCAATACTAATTTATATGTCTTCAAATATTGCTCCCAGTAATCGTGGAAGAAATACTCATGTCTTATGATCTACATATACATTTGATCACAATATTTTTCTGGGCACAAAATGCAAAAATCACACTTATGATTGTACCAAATACTAAATGGAAAGTGAACATGGATTACTAAAACGATAAATGTCCTGGTTGCCTAATGCTTTCAAATGTCATTCCTATTGGTGACGACATATTTGTTTCTTCCTAAGATTATGTATTCAATCTCAACCCTATTGAAAATGTCTAATCCTATCACTCACTGTATAATTGCCTAATTTCGTAAGGTCTGTATTGATATTTTCCTTTCTACATATATTCCCCAGTTAATCATTGTGAATGACTCTTCACATGTGCTGAAATTTACATTCACTCTATAACCAAAACACTATTGCTACAGAACTTTTGCTCCATGTCCTATACTCACTCTATTTCCTAAACCTACTGACTACCTTCCTAATCCCACCGACTATCTCAATTTGAGTGGATGTTCTCTTCTAAATTCAATCTTCCAAGGTGTAAGGTCCTATGCCATTGATTATCGATTTATCTGAGACATCTGTGCAGAACGTAATTATAAGCTAAGTATCCCAATCAAGGGCCTAATGCCCTTCTGGGCTTCAAATCTTACCTAGATTTCTGTTTCCATACTTATATTTCACCTCTATAATCTTATAAATATCGCAGGTTCCCAATACTATTAATCATCCTTCGCAATGATTCGTAACCCAAATCAAACATGTTATTAACCCTAACCATACACTCTTCCCTCAATCTAACTTTGCAGAAGAGCAGGGACAGAGTTCGTCTTACAATGCAGGAATGTAGGGTATCTTCCTCCTGCTGAGAACCTCAAATGTCCATGCAAATTTGATCCCTGGAGAAGATGTAGGCATCTATGAAGGACCTGAGAGAGCAAATGTCATCTTTCATCGCAAACAACCTTTCCAGGATGAAGGGTTGTGTCTGAATAAGCCTCTCTCTTGTTAATGTACACAAGATAGACCAAACCAGGCATGTGTGGAGAGCTGTTCCTGGGTGCCTATGGTTGATATACCATTCTAACTTGTAAAAGTGTCACAGGAAGTAAGGGCAGCCTCCATCTCATAGGACAAAGTGGTTGCCAAGGCAATGACCTCAAAGAATTCCTGAAGGAAGTAATCTCACCTCACTTCCTTGGTGATGGAACTCTCTGAACTTGGAATGCGGGAAGCCAGGCACGCAGAGCCAGTCTCAGTCCCAGTCCCAGTGGTCTTATTTTTTGGATTTACCAAGGACAGAGTCAGTCTTTCTTGGTACCTACTGAGGTGAGGATGAACAAATGTCAGGAAAGCTCTGAAGAGGGGCCTTTCCTGAGACAGCAGGTAGTGGCTCACCGCTGGCTAGTAACAACTTCACAGATTTGGCCAACGAGACCATATCTGACACAGGACAGGCGATTTCATCAGAACATAGTTTGGCCCACCAGTCAGAAGACACACCCAATAGTCACAGACCTACTTGGGGAAGGAGCTTCCCTTGTGTGTGTGGGTGTGGGTTTGAGATTTTGTCTCATGTTCTGAGAATAGGTAGGAAAGGCGGTTTGTTTGGTTTGGAGTGAACTGTTTCTGGTAAGTCGTTTGACAAGGCCAGTGTTTCTTTGTCTGTGTATCCCACTGTGTCCGTGGTTTTAGATATTAGAAAAGAGAATGAATCATTGGATGTGTCCTGTCTAGACTCAACTTGCCCAATTTATGAATGGACTGCGGCTTGACTTATGGGTGGACAACTCCAACAATCTTCCTAAGTTCCTCTTTTCTTCCTGAATTCTGGCCACTCTCCAGAATAGGCTCATGGTTTTTTGTCCAAAATATGTACCACCTCCAAGCTCTGTGACATGGCCATGTACTGGATAGCTGAAAGAAATGGGAGCATCTCAGAAAACTCAGATATTAGTTTGACCAGGAAATTCTAAGTGAAGAAACCCTTCTTTGGGCCTTTTGCTCACCAATTGTTCTGATGCCCTGAATGTCAGGAAGGTCTTTGCCTCAGGCCACACCATTGTAGAGCCTAAAGAAACAGTTTTCAAATGGAAATGAAAGGGCATCACCTGTGGCTCTTTGCTTAATTGCTTTGGAAAGGGATGTGTCTGAATCAGCCTTTTGGCCCTGTGTGAGACTGTGGCTTAGATTCTCAGCACCTGATGGATCTAAAGAAGGATCCCATGTGTGCATCCAAAACCAAAATGGACAAAAGAGCAGTCAGTGTGGATGAAGTCTCTCGCATTCCTCTGTAAGGTTCCTGTCATCCATCATGTGAGAATAGTGATAATTTGGTTCAAATGTGTTCCTCAAAACCCTGCAGAGGCTAGCCCATAAGTGCTTGGTTTTTCTCAAGACTCCAATTCACATAAAGAATCTAAAACACACAGTCAGTAGGCCTCAAATTGGAGAAGCAGTGCCATATTAATGGCAGGCCTATTTGATCACTCTTGGTTCACTGGAAGGATGTCCTGGCCACCCTTATTTTAGGCAAATGAGGGGCAAGGGAGGTTATATTGGACACTGTCTTGGGCTGCACCCCTCATGGAAACCTCCAGCCAGAGATTATGATGATTGTGTAAATGGAAGAAGATGAGTGCCATGTGGAAGTGTTTTGGATTTAATTGTGGATATTTGTGTGACACTTGGAAGACATAACAAGGTCTACCTGGGCTTGAACTCTGGTGTTATTCCCCTTATAGACTGAGTTCAGGAACTGATCTCAGAGAAGTATTGCCATGTATTGTGTTGTGATTTAAGAGGCGATGTATGAGAGTCACCCTTGGAAACTGAGATCTAGCCCCAGAGTGGCTTTCCACAGAGCACTGGGAATTTCAGCCAAGATAACACATGATTTCATTCGAAAGACTTGGCAGACATAGTTGAGAGTGAAAACACACATGGACCTCATATTGTAGACCTTAATGGGCCTGGCTTAATGTGACCTTTTGGCCATTCTTTGGGAAACCTTGCCTGTGAGGGTTCTCCAGAGCTTTCATTGAAATAATCTTGCTCACCATTTACTGGTTCCTGAATGAATTGAAACCCACAGTGCCTCCAACTTCATCCTTGAAAAATGTCTAAATAAATACCATGAAATTTTTGAAATTCCCATGACCAGGTGGCACTGGAGAATCTTGGGATGTCCTGTTGCTGATCATGGATGTACCAGACAGTGCCTTGCTTGACTGGGTTTTATGAAAATTGTGTAGAACAGAGGTGACAGAAAGTTGCAGCCTGCTGAGAAGTGGGCCTAGAGCTGTGGTGGGCAGGAGTGTGATAAAACATCTGTGTTGGAGCAATGTGGATCTTCCATTGACTTCCAAATGGCTTGTGGATTACATGAAGCAGCCAGCAGACCCTTGTAATTAAAGGCATCTTGTTATATGGAGAGGATTCAGGGCAATGTTCAGAATCAGGTTGCTATGGACAAGGATGCAATGTGGCAAGCTTTGAGGGATAGAAGCGTGGTTGGTGCGTTCTTCTGCAGACTCTGAACCACCACACATGACAGAACTCCCTCCAGCACTGTGTCTCAGTTGAACTCCTTGAATTTCATGAAGCAAATACCAAACTCCCAGTTCAGCAGCAAAAACCCCACAAAAAGTGGAGGAGGACCAAATGGCTTCACAGTCCAACGGGGAGACACTTAGCCCCCAGAGGCCACAGTTTACCTAAAAAGAAGAAAATCAACACTGCTACCTCATGTTCATTGGAAAATAAGATACCATGTCCTCCACATCACATAGAGGCAGACCCAGCTTTGATGGTCTCACTACAAAGGAAGCCAATTCTCCTGACAACAACATATTTTTCACGTTCCCAAACTCAGAGGCAGTTGCTCTAAAAGTTTTTAGGCCAGCAGAGCTCCATGTTTGTGGAGTGTTTACCCTGTCCCTTACTTTTGGAAACTCCTCTACAACCTCCAAGGTTGTGAACTCCTGAGCATTTTCCATTCCAGATATGTATTCACTGATTTTCTATCTATTCTCCTCTAACTGTGTCTTACTTGGGGTGAAGGTAATTTCAAGGCATTGTTCTGGATGAGAGTGGGAGGATATTTGTGTAGCATATATTTGCATACAAATTGGATTCAATTTCCAATTTTCCTTTTGAAATACTGAATCCCTGACACTAACCCATACATACTAGAGTCAGACAACTCATCCTAATATGATAGAGAAAAATAACACAAACCTATAGAAATACAAGCAGTTCATTGGAGGCATGTTGTATAGTTGGACTTGCATTTTGCATTATACAAGGTAGGAGTTATAAATCTAGTCAATGTTTAATAGAAAAAGATCTCCATGTGTTTTTAAAGTTAACAAATATGAGAATTCATGTTTCCCTTTCTCTTTAGCCTATTCACACTTGTATATTTATATGCATATATAGAATCCTACCAGGTATCACACGTACATCTTTGTGAGGTGGCTGACTTGGCAGATACAAATTGTGAGAAGAGATCACTCCTCCTAAATGCTGTTGGAACTGAAAATTCAACCTATAAGGAGCGTCCTAGTAGAACAACATTATACGTAAACTCATGTTCAGTAAAATAAATATTTTTGCATCTGTGGATGATATATATTTACTGATGAATTTCGATTGGCATTTATATTGATACTTTTTAATGTCTGTGAGTGTTTTGTGTGTGTGTTTGTGTGTGTGTGTGTGTACACTCTCCAGATTTTTCAAAATATGAAATATATGTGTCAAATATACACTCTCTAAATTCATTTATGTTCATGTATGTGGATTTTTAATCAACTTTTCACAAGATTATTCTTGTGAAAAGTTGATTAAAAATATTCAGAAATATTCATCCCCCTGAAATACATATTTGTTTCCTAGTACTGAAAACTAACTTCAGGGAATGATGCATACAAATCCTAATTATTCTACAGTAACTGACCCAGTCTAACATCAATGCAAGTAGATTCCAATGGGACATGATATGTAATTCTTTATTCATTTGTATTCGACACTTTTACATTATTATTTCTTCAGTTTTTGCACATCATAGGATATACATTTCATCCACAAGTTCACAAATTTGTAGGCATTTGTTTCAAATTTAATCACTTTTTGCTTCAGAACACATGTATTGTCAAGGTTTCTTTACTGGTATTTTCATGAGTCTTCTTTCCAAACACATTATTTCCATAGTCACTTTTGAAGCAAAACTCACACACTCTTCATGATAAACCAAAACACGAATATTACCATTAGATGTATAACTGCTTGGAATGAATGATTGTATATCAATATACGATTTCCTGTGATTTTTCAGATATTAGATCAATTCATTTTTTAAAGTTGAAAAAAGTTATATTATTCATTCACATTATGGTCTATTCATTCTTTATCTCTATATTCATAGACACAGGGTACACCTCTTTGTACCCCCGATTCTAATTTTACATCTTCAATATATTGCTTGCAGAAATGTTGGAAGACATACTCATGTCACCTGATGTACATATACATTTTATCAAAGTAATATTCTGGACAAAAAAATGTAAAGGTCACATTTATGATTGTACCAAAGCCTAAATGTAAAGTGTACATGAATTACTAAAAACATCCATGTCCAGGTTGCCTAATGCTGTCAATTGTCAATCCTATTGGTGACTACATATTTGTTTCTTCCTAATTTATATATTCAAACTCAACCCTGTTGGAAATGTCTAATCCTATCACTCACTTTATACTTTGCCTGATTTCATAATGTTTCTATTGATATCTGCTTTTCAACAAATTTTCCCAAGTTGATCCTAGTGACTGACACTTCATATGTGCTGACATTTACATTCACTCTATAATCGAAACCCTATTGCTAAAGAACTTTTGGTCCAAATCCTATACTCACTCTTCTTTCTAAACCTACCGACTATCTTCCTAATCCTACCGACTATCCCTTTTTGACTGGATGTTCTCTTCTACATTCAATAAAATGTCCTATGCCATTGTATATCGAATTATCTGAGACAATTTTGCAGAGCATAATTCAAAGCTAAGTATCCCAATCAAGGGCCCAATGTCCTTCTGGGCTTCAAATCATACCTAGATTTCTGTTTTCATACTTATATTTCACCTCTATATTCTTGTAAATATCGCAGGTTCCCAATAGCATTATTCATCGCACAGAATGATTCGTAACCCAAATCAAACCTGTTATTAACCCTAAACATACTCTGTTCCCTCAATCTCATTTTACAGAAGAGCAGGGACAGAGTGGTTTTTACAATACAGGAAACTTGGGCAACTTCCACCTGCTGAGAACTTCAAAGGTCCATGCAGAAATGATACCTGGAGAAGTTGTAGGCAGGTATGAAGGACCTGAGAGAGCAAAAGTCATCTTCCAATGCAAACAACCTGGTCAGGATGAAGGGATATGTATGAATCAGCCTCTCTCTTCTTATTGTAGAGAAGATGGACCAAACCAGGCCTGTGTGGAGAGCTGTTCTTGGGTGCCAATGGTTGATATACCATACTACCTTGTGAAAGTGTCACAGGAAGTAGGGGAAGGCTCCATCTCATGGGACCTTTGAAAGCAACTGTTAGGACAAAGTCGTTGCCAAGGCAGTGACCTCATTCAGTTCCAAAGAAAGTGACATACCTCATTTCCTTGGTGATGGAACTGTCTGAACTTGGTATCCAAAAAGCCAGGCACCAACAGGCAGTCCCAGTCCCAGTCCCAGTGGGCTCACTTGTTTGGATTTACCAAGGACAGAGTCAGTTTTCTTGGTACCTAATAATGTGAGGATGGCCAAATGCCAGGAAAGCTCTGAAGATGGATCTTTCCTGAGAAAGCAGATAGTGGTTCACCACTGGCTCCTGACAACTGCACAGAGTTGGCCAAGGAAACCAGATCTGAGAGAAGACAGACCATTTCAGGGGAACATAGTATGGCCCACCAGTCAGAGGACACTCTGGATAGTCACAGACCTACTTGGGTGAAGGAGGTGCCTTTGTGGGAGTGTGTGTGGGTTTATTGTTTTGTCTCATGTTCTGAGAATAGATGGGAAAGGCGGTTTGGTTTGGAGTGGACAGTTTCTAGTAAGTTGTTTCACAAGGTGAGTGTTTCTATGTCTGTGTATCCCACTGTGTCCATTGTTGTAGACATTGGAAAAGAGAATGCATTAATGGATGTGTCCTGTCAAGTGTAAATCTTCCCATATTTCAACCTGCCCAATATATGAATGGAGTGCAGCTTGTCTTGTCGATGTGCAACACCTGCTATCTTTCTAAGTTGCTGTTTTCTTCCTGAATTCTGTCCACTCTCTAGCATAGGCTCATGGATTTATGTTCAAAATATGTACCACCTCCAACTCTGTGACATGGCCATGTACTGGATAGCTGAAGAGAATTGCGAGCATCTCAGAAAACTCAGATATCAGTGTGACCAGGAAAGTCTCAGTGGAGAAACCCTGCTTTGGGCCTTTTGCTTACTTATTGTTGTTTTTCACTGAATGTCAGGAAGTTCTTTGCCTCAATCCACCCCTTTGTGAAGCCTGAAGTAAACAGTTTTCAAATGGAAATGAATGGCATCACCTGTGGCTCTTTGCTTAATTGCTTTGGGAAGGGATGTGTCTGAATTAGTCTCTTGGCCATGTGTGTGGCTTTGAGTTAGATTCTCAGCACCTGATGCATCTAAAGAATGATCCCATGTGTGCATCCAAAACCATTATGGCAAAAAAATCATTCATTATGGATGAAGTCTCTTGCCTTCCTCTGTTAGGTTCCTGAACTCCATCAAGTGAGAATAGGGATTCTTTGGGTCAAATGAGTTCTTCAATTCCCTGCAGAGGTGCTTGGGTTTTCGAGTAACTCCAAATCACATAAGAAATTGATACCTGAAATCAGTAGGCCTCAAATTGGAGAAACACAGAAGTATTAACGGCAGGCTTATTTGATCACTCCTGGTTCACAGAATCGGTGTCCAGGCCACCCTGACTTTAGGCAAATGAGGAAAAAGCGAGCTGATTTTGGACACTGTCTTGGCTTTTCTCATGACTCCAATTCACATAAAGAATCTACACCCCACAGTCAGAGAGCCTCAAATTGGATAAGCGGAGCAGTATTAATGGCAGGCCTATTTGATCACTCCAGGTTCACAGGAAGGGTGCCCAGGCCACGCTGAAGTTAGGCAAAAGAGGTGCAAGAAGCTTATTTTGGACATTTTCTTGGGCTGCACAACTCATGGAAAACTCCAGGAAGAGGTTATGATTAGTGTCTATATGGAAGAAGAATAGGGCCATGAGGGAGTATTCTGGTTTTAATTGTTTTCATTTGAGTAGCGGTTGGAAGAGTTGTCTGGGTCCACCTGGACTTGAACTCTGGTGTGATTCTCCTTATAGACTGAGTTCTGGAACTGACCTGAGAGAAGTATTGCCAAGAATTGTGTTGGGATTTTAGGAGGCCAGGCATGAAGTTGCCATTGGAACCTGAGATCTAGGCACAGGTTGGCTTTCCACAGAACACTGCGAATCTCAGCCAGGATATTACATGATTTTATTCTGAAAGACTTGGCATGCATTATAGAGATTCAAAACCCACATGGACCTCGCTTTATAGACCTCAATTGGCCTCGCTTCATGTGACTTTTTGGCCACTCATTGGGTAGCCTTGCTTGTGAGAGTACTCCAGAGCTTTGCCTGAAATTAGTTTCCTAACCCTTTAAGGGTTCCTGAATGAATTGAAACCCACAGTGCCTCCAACTTCATCCATGAAAAATTGCTAGATAATTACCATGAAATTTTTAAAATTCCCATGACCAGATGTCACTGGAGAACCTTTGATGTCCTGTTGATGATCATGAATATACCAGACAGGGCCTTGATTGACTGGGTTTCATGAAAATGGTGTAGAACAGAGATGCTAGTAAGTAGGAGCCTGGTGAGTAGTGGGCCTAGAGAAGTGTTATGCAAGTGAGTGATAAAACATCTGTGGTGGGGCCATGTGGATCTTCCATTGGCTTCCAAATGGCTTGAGACTGACATGGTGCAGCCATCAGACCCATATACGTAAAGGCATATTTTTATATGGAGAGGTTTTAGGGCAATGTTCAGAATCATGTTGCTATTGTCAAGGGGGCAAGCTACGTGGGATAGAACCCTGGTTGGTGCATTCTCCTGGAGACCATGCCCACCACAGCTGACAGAACTCCCTTCAGCACTGTCTCCCATTTGAACTCATTGTATTTCATGAAGCAAATACCAAACTCCCAGTGCAGCAGCAAAAAACACGACGATAATTGGAGGATGACCAAGTTGTGTCACAGTCCACACGGGGAGACACTTAGCCCTCAGTGGCCACAGTTTACCTACAAAGAGAGAATTCAGCACTGCTGCCTCATTTTTATTGGAAAATAAATAACCATGTCCTCCAGGTCACATAGAAGCAGATCGAGCTTTGATTGTCTCACTACAAATAAAGCTAAAGCTAATGAAAACAACATATATTTTAAGTGCCCAACCTCAAAGGCAGGTTCTCAAAAAGTCTTTAGGCCAGCAGAGCTCCATGTTTGTGGAGTGTTTACCCTGTCCCTTACTTTTGGAAACTCCTCTACCACCTCCAAAGATGTGAAATCTGGAGCATTTTCCATTCCTGATAGGTATTCACAGATTTTCTAACTCTTCTCCTCTAATTGTGTCTTACTTGGGGCGAAGGTAATGTCAAGGCATTGTTCTGGAGGAGAGTGGGAAGAATTTTCTGTAGCATATATTTGCATACACATTGGATTCAGTTTTTTATTTTCCATTCAAAATACTGAATCCCTGACTCTAACCCATACCCGACCAGACTCTGACTACTAATTCTAATATGATGGAGAAAACTAACCCAAACAGAATAGAAATACAAGCAGTTCAGAGTAGGCCTGGTGTATTGTTGGACTTGCCTTTTGCATGATACAGAGTTGGAGTCATGAATCTAGTCGATTTGTTGTTGAAATAGTTGTCCATGTATTTTTAAGGTTAACAAATATGTGAATTCCTGTCTCCCTTTCTCTGTACTCTTATATGCACATATAGATTCCTACCTGGTACCACACGTACATTCTTGTGAGGTGGCTGACTTGGCAGATACAAATTGTTAGAAGAGATCACTCCTACTAAACTTGTTGGAATTGGATATTCAACCTATGTGTGAGCTTGCTAGTTGAAGAGCATTATACATAAATCCATGTTCAGTAAAATTAATATTTTTAGATCTCTGGATGATGCATATTTTATAATGAATTTTGATTGACATATATATTGCTACTTTTTTGTCTATGTGTTTGTTTTGTATATATATATATATATATATATATATATATATATATATATATACACTCTCCAGATTTTTGAAAATATGAAATATATGTGTCTTATATACACTACCTAAATTCATTCATGTTTATGTATGTGGATTTATATTCAACTATTCACAAGATTATTCTGAGAAATATTCATCCACCTGAAATTTGCCTAATGATCTCAAATGTCAATCCTATTTGTGACTACATATTTGTTTCTTCCTAAGATTATATATGTAAACTCAACCCTGTTCAAAATATCTAATCCTATCACTCACTTTATACTTTGCCTGTTTTCGTAATGTCTCTATTGATATCTGCTTTCCTACATATTTTCCCCAGTTCATCATTGTGACTGACTCTTCACCTGTGCTGACATTTACATTCACTCTCTAATCGAAACCCTATTGCTAAAGAACTTTTTTTTCCAATTCCTATACTCACCCTTATTCCTAAAAGTACTGACTATCTTCCTAATGCTATAGACTATCCCTTTTTGACTGGATGTTCTCTTCTACATTCAATCATCCAAGTAAATGTGGGGCGAGCTTCAGAGGAGGAGACAACCAACAGACTATCTCATGCAACATCAAAGGGTTTTTTTGGTGTCCAGCATGCTGGGGCTCAGAGATCACTTGAATCGAGCAGATAGCCCTGAGAATAGCTTAAGTAGAGCTTATATACTTTCCCTGGAGAGGGCAGGGAGGGAATTTTATTGATGGGTCAGGGCGAGTGGGTGGTTTGCGTGCAACTGGGTGAGGGAGTACATTCTGCAGTTGCGCAGTTGGGGACAGAACATTCTGGGAACAAGATTTGCAAGCATTTCTCAAGATTTCAACAGTGTTTTGTTAAGCATACAGAAAAATAAGAAGTGACAAGTACCTATTTTATTAACCTTTAATTCCCCACTTCTTCTTCTGGCTACTTTTAATCATAAAAATGATCATTGGAGGGTGTCACATTCTATGTCTGCTAGTGGGGTATTACCATAAGTTTAACTCGTCCAATTTGAGCCTGGAGAAAAGAAATTACACGGTTGAGCAAACAGGGTTTTATAGTTAGCAATAATATGAGGATTATTATTGGACCTGCCAGGTTGATAAAAACGTAGTTAACCAGGAGGAGTGTGTGAACCAAGACTCAAGCCACCCTTTTTGGGCCTCTCTCTCTTGTTGATGCTCTTCAAGGTGTCTTTTAAATTTACTCATAGATTTTATTACAACTCCAGTATGGTCAGCATAAAAACAACATTCTTTCCTCAATGCATCACAAAGGCCCCCTTCTCTAATAAAGAGGAGGTCCAACCCTCAACTGTTCTGTAAAACAACTTCAGAGAGAGAGGTTAAAGATTCATGCAAAGCTCTGATGGGGGTTTCTAATATCTTAGTTTTGCTCTATTGCTGCTTCTAATTGGGTCATTTGTTGTGTCCCATGGACAATGGCAGTGGCTCCTGTGCCCACCCGTGCAGCAACTCCTATTCATAATAGGATGGCTAAAGTGAGCGATACATGTTCCCAGTGGAACCGGTTGTATGCCCCCCCATTTGATCTTCAAACGAACCTGCATCATGATAGAGCACTCTGGGAAACATCTGCACCATTTCAAAATTAATCCCATCTGTTGACCATTTCATGAAAACATAAACAATGTTTAAGTATATAGAATTATGCTGTTGTAGGGACAGACAAGGCAAGGCACCTAAGGCACTGAAGACAGGGAAACAGTCCTATTTTGTTGCAACCGGATTCAGAGGGCATTGCTTCTGTTGTAATCAATTAATCCCCTGAAACTCAAGTTTAGGTAGTTTCAGAATTTTGTACCCAGCATATAAGGATGGGGCTCAGAAGTTTACAGTCTGCAGAAGTTCAAAAAAGCAGTATTTGTTTCTGATTTTTCCTCTGTTCTGGGCAAGTTAAATTTTCAAGGACACATGGGAGGGGGAGAGCTTTTTATTCCCTTTCTTATTTTCCCCCTGCCAGCTGTTACAACGGAGCCCATTTGGTAATTTCTTTATCTTAGAAATGTAGCCATTTCTGTGAAGCCCCAGCTGAAGGCCAGAGGCCTTGTTCACATATTTTGTGAAAAACAAGTTAGGGGTTGTCTAGCTTAGAAGTACTGAGTTTTTTAACCAGTGGCCAAGTAGAACAGGGGAATACAAAAAGAGAAAGTTTATCTACAGTGAACTCTTTATAGAAACTCTATGCTGAAAGTTCTAAATTCAGCCATGGTGAAGACTTCTGGAGAAGGACATTTAAGACTTTTCTGTGGGCCTGGTACAGAGGGGGAATACGGGGAAGGTGGGGCTGAGAGAAGCTCTGAGGATCTGAGAATGAGGAAAAAGAGAGATGTAAAAAAATAATTGGAAAGGGGTTTGGGAATTTCCTAGCAACAAAACTTCAGCAGTAGAACAGGTAGAGCAGAGCAGAAAACGGGAGTGAGTATCCCAAAATTCTGTGAGGGACTTTAAATTTTAGTAACCTGTTTTCAGTGATGACAAAGCAACTTTAATGGCCATTTATATTACATCTTGGATAAGGGTCTGAGAGCTCTCCTCAGCTCGTTTGAGCTTTGGGTTAGCTGGAAAGAGGACCTGGTGGGACCCGGTGAGGGCACTGACAGGAGAAGAGAGGAATGAGTCGGTGGAGGGGTACCTCAGTACCTGCTACCTCACTAGTGGGCAATTGTCTGAGAACTGGTGGAGGTTTGGGTTTCTGATCTAGTAATTGGAGGGGAGAAATCAGGTTGCTGAGGTGGGAGTGACAGCAGAGAGTCTGGAGCAGAAGGCTGAGGATAAAAATCTATTGGAGAAGCATAGTTCAGGATGTGAGTGAAGGAGGGAAAAGGCTTCCACATAGGGGAATCTCCTTTCACCCTTTTGAGCACTTGCAGAAGTTAAAAAGGTTACGCAAAATTTGAGGATCTAGAGACCCCTCTGGGGGCCATCCTTTTTCTGTTTTCTACTTGGTAATATGGCCAATGCTGTGTACTGAATTTGATGAAGTATTGGGGTTCCATCAGGCAGCCCCTGTATGATCACATCTCCATGAAATACAGAAGAAGTCGGCTTTTCCCCCACACAGCCGTTACTGTTTGTGGCTTTGATAGTTTGCCGGGCAAACATAGTAATCTAGGCTAGCCAACCGCATCTGGCTCGCGTGTCCCTACATCCATAAAGTTTGTTTCCATTATCTATGGTACGGAAGGGATTTAATGGTATTTTAGTGGGATTTTCTTCATCAGGGATATCCCAATAAAAAAGACCTATGGCCAGCTGACAAATGTCTGGGTGGAGAGATGGCCACCAGGTCCCTAAGGGGGCTGTATGCGAGATAGATTATACTCTTTTCCAGTAGGATTTGTGATCAGCCATCGCTGCTTAACAGGCTGATGAGGGTTAGGACTACTTGTGGCCAAGGGGAGAGTATATAACCTTATCCACATGGCGAATACACAATTTGAAACTGTTACCAGTCTTTTCCAGTTTCCAGAAAGATTCTGGACAAGGAGCAGGCTTGAGATGAGAGGCATGGATCCAGGAAGTGATTCTGTATACCTTTACCACTGTAGGTGTTATAAGTAACACCTGGTATGGTCCTTTTCAGCAGGGTTCCAGGGATGACACCTGATGTCATCTTACATACATGAAGTCTCTTATTTGATATGGATGTGGAATCCCCTGGTACACAGTTTGGTAGGCAGTGGCCAGCTATTTTCATAGGTATCACTGAGTTCTTTCAAGAGCTTTAAGTCTGTCAACCAAGAGGGTGTGAAATGGATCCTTAGGTCTTACAGTTGGGCTTAGGACCCTTACTGGACGAGGGCCACCATAGAGAATTTCTCAGGGGGTAAGGCTACTCAAAGAAACAGAAGGATTTTTTCTTGCATGAAACATTGCGTAAGTCAGGAGCATAGTCCAATCTTTTATGCTGGTCTCTAAGCTTAATTTCGTTAAGGTCTCTTTAATTGTTCTATTCATTCTTTCTACTTGTCCTGAACTCTGGGGTCTATAAGCACAATATAACTTCCAATTAATCCCCAGGTTCCTGGCTAACCCCTGACTTACCTGGGCCATGAACATCGGTCCATTATCAGATCCTATTACCGGCTTAGCTTCCTCCAATGGTAGAGAGGCTTAGTCAGAAGCAGGGGAATCACTTGGAGTGTGTTGTGTGTTAGGGGACGAGGGCAGTGGATAAGGAGGGGAAGAAGAGTCCAGTAGAGTCAAATCTTGTGACTCAGGGAGAACAGAGGGTGGAGGAGATGGAAGAGGTGAGGGTTTGAGAGATCATGGGGGAAGGAGTATGAGCAGAGGCATGGGCAAGGAAAGGCTTCACCCATGGTGGAGGAGATTTGCAGAGGTTGGCAAAGTTAAGATATATGGCTGTTGATCAGGATGGCTATGTGGCCCTGGCTGAAAGACAATATCTCTGACTTTTTAAATTAGTGGGAAGTAGAAAGATATTTCTAGGGGCCATACGACTCCAAAATGGGCCATTCTGAGGCACAGAGAGTCTGCCAGGTCTAGCGTTTTACTAAAAAAAGAAAGATACTGAGCCCTTAAGCAGACTTTGGTTCAGTGATCAAGGGTCAGGGACAGAGCCATTGAAGTGCTCTGTCCCATAATGAAAGGTACACAAACAGTAAAAGCAAAGTCACATGACACAGATAAGACAAGACCATGAAGACAGGCAATGGACGTCCAACACTGAGACCAGGAATGCGTAGCCGGCAAAACCCGATAGGATGGCAATACCTAATCTAAAACAAAATATCACTGAGTCGATGAAGCAATTGTTCCTTGATTCTCCGAGTCCTCTGCGGGGTCCCCCATGGAGGTGCCCTATGTCTCTGTGACACGTCTCTCAGCCACTGTCGGAGAGACCCCAGGCTCTTCATCTCCAGCAATTTTGCCAAGCCCTAACATGACACCTGAAACCAGAAAGAGGCGCCTTACTTGCTCCGAGAGGAGCCCGTTGGGGGTCTCTCATCCGCCACTGCCAGAACTCGGTGGAACCTCAATATGTAAAGGTCAGGCGAGTGTCGGAGGAAGAGACTACCAAGAGACTGTCTCATGCAACAGCAAAGGGTTTTTTTTGGGTCCAGCTTGCTGGGGCTCACAGCTAACTTAAATAGATCAGAGAGCTCTGAGAACAGCTTATGCAGAGCTTACATACATTTCTTGGAGAGGGAAGGGAGGGAAGTTTACTGATGTGTAAGGGTGAGTGGGCGGTTCGCGTGACACCGAGTGAGTCAGTACATTCTGCAGTTTGGCAGTTGGGAACAGTACATTCTAGAACAAGATTAGCAAACATTTCTCAAGATTTCAACAGTGTTTTGTTAAGCATACAGAAAAACAGGAAATTACAAGTACCTATTTTATTAACCTTTCACTACCGACTATCCCTTTTTGACTGGATGTTCCTTCTACATTAATTCATGCAAGGTACAAGGACCTATGCCATTGTATATCGATTTATCTGAGACATCTCTGCAGAACGTAATTCAATGCTGCGTATCCCAATCAAGGGCCCAATGCCCTTCTGGCCTTCAAATCATACTTAGATTTCTTTTTTCATACATATATTACACCTATATATTCTTATACACATAGCAAGTTCCCAATACCATTATTCATCCAGCACAATGATTTCTAACCCAAATCAAACATGTTTTTAACCATAATCATACACTGTTCCTTCAATCTAACTTTATAGAAGAGCAGGGAAAGAGTTGATTTTACAATAAAGAAATGTAGGGAAACTTCCACCTGCTGAGAACCTCAAAGGCCCATGCAGAAATAATCCCTGGAGAAGATGTAGGCAGCTATGAAGGACCTGAGAAAGCAAAAGTCATCTTCCATGGCAAACAACCCGGTCAGGATAAAAGGTTGTGTCTGAATTAGATTCTCTTCTTAATGTAGAGAACATGGACCAAAACAGGCCTGTGTGGAGATCTATTCCTGGGTGCCTATGGTTGATATACCATTCTAACTTGTGAAAGTGTCACAGGAAGTAGGGGCAGCCTCAATCTCATGGGACCCTTGGAAGCAACAGTTAAGACAAAGTGGTTGCCAAGACAGGGACCTCATTCAGTTCAGGAAGGAAATGACCTCACCTCACTTCCTTGGTGATGGAACTTTCTGAACTTTGGATCCAGGAAGCCAGGCACACAGAGCCAGTCCCAGTCCCCATCCCTGTGGTCTCACTTATTTGAATTTACCAAGGACAGTCAGTCTTTCTTGGTACCTTCAGACGTGAGAAGAACAAATGCCAGGAAAGCTCGGAAGCGTTGCTTTTCTTGAGAAAGCAGTTAGTGGCTCACCGTTGGCTCCTGAGAAGTTCACAGAGTTTGCCAAGGAGACCAGATCTGAGACAGGACAGGCTATTTTGGGGGAACATATTATGGCCTACAAGTCAGAGGACACTCCGGATAGTCAAAGACCTACTTGGGGGAAGAAGGTGCCTTTGTGGGTGTGGTTGTGGGTTTGTGGTTTTGTCTCATTCTCTGAGAATAGGTAGGAAAGTCAGTTTGTTTCGTTGGAAGTGGACTGTTTCTAGTAAGTCGTTTAACATGGCGAGTGTTTCTCTGTCTGTGTATCTCACTGTGTCCGTGGTTGTAGACATTAGAAAAGAGAATTCATGAATGGATGTGTCTTGTCGAGTAGAAAGCTTCTCAGCATTCATATTGCCCCATTTATGAATGGACTGTAGCTTGCCTTATTGATTTGCAACACCTGCTATCTTCCTAAGTTCCTGTTTTCTTCCTGAATTCCGGCCAATCTCAAGAATAGGCCTATGGTTTTGTGTCCAAGATCTTTACCACCTCAAAGCTCTGTGACATAACAATGTACTGGATAGCTGTAGGGAATGGGGAGCATCTCAGAAAACTCAGATATCAGTGTGACCAGGAAAGTCTCAGTGGAGAAACCCTGCTTTGGGCCTTTTACTTACCAATTGTTCTGTTGCCCTGAATGTCAGGAAGGTCTTTGCCTCTGGCCACCCCTTTTTGAAGCCTGAAGAAAAGAGTTTTCAAAGGGAAATGATTGGGCATACCTGTGGCTCTTTTCTTAAGTGCTTTGAAAAGGGATGTGTATGAATCAGCCCCCTGGCCCTGTGTGTGGCTGTGACTTAGATTCTCAGCACCTGATGGATCTAAAGAAAGTTCCCATGTTTGCATCCAAATGAAAAATGGCCAAAAGAGCAGTCATTGGGATGAAGTCTCTTGACATCCTCTGTAAGGTTCCTGAACTCCATCAAGTGAAAATAGGGATCCTTTGGGTCAAATGAGTTCTTCAAAACCTACAGAGGCTAGCCCATAGGTGTTTGGTTTTATCATGACTAAAATTCACATAAAGAATCTAAACCCCACAGTCAGTAGGCCTCAAATTGGAGAATTGGAGCGGTATTAATGGCAGGCCTATTTGATCACTCCTGGTTCACAGGATGGGTGTCCAGGCCACCTTGACTTTAGGCAAATGAGGGTCAAAGGAGCTTATTTTGGACACTGTCTTGGTCTGCGCCCCTCATTTAAACATCCAGCCAAATTATGATGAGTGTCAATAGGGAAGTAGATGAGGGCCATATGGGAGTGTTCTTGTTTTAATTGTGGTAATTTGTGTGGTAGTTGGAAGAGATGACTGGGATCACCTGGGCTTGAACTCTGGTGTGATTCCCCTTAAAGAATGAGTTCTGGATCTGACCTCAGAGAAGTATTGCCGTGAATTCTCTTGGGATTTTACTAGGCCACGCGTGAGAATCGCCTTTGGAAACTGAGATCTAGGCCCAGGATGGCTTTCCACGGAGCTCGCGGATTCTGAGCCAGGATATCACATGATTTACTTCTTGAAGACTTGGCAGCCCTAGTTGAGAGTCCAAACACATATGGACCTCACATTGTAGACCACAATGTGTCTGGATTCATGTGACCTTTTTGCCAGTCTTTTGGAAGGCTTTTCTGTGAGTGTTCTCCAGAGCTTTCATTGAAATGAGCTTCCTCACCATTTAATGGTTCCTGAATTAATTGAAACCCACAGTGCCTCTAACTTCATTTTTGAAATATGACTAGATTAATACCATGAAATTTCTGAAATTCCCATGACCAGGTGGCACTGGATAAACTTTGGATTTCCTGTTGCTGATCATGAGTGTACCAAAGAGTGCCTTGATTGACTGGGTTTCGTGAAAATGGTGTAGAACAGAGATGCCAGTAATTTGGATCCTGCTGAGTACTGGGCGTAGAGAAGTGGACTGTAGGTGTGTAAATAAATATTTTTGGTAGGACCACCTGGATCTTCCATTGGCTTTGAAAGACTTGCGACTGACATGGTGCAGGCAGCAGACCTTTATATGTAAAGGCATCTTGTCATATGGAGAGGTTTCAGGGCAATGTTCAGAATCAGGTTGCTATAGTCAAGGGGAAAGCTATGTAGGATAGAAGCCTGGTTCGTACATTCTCTTCGCGACCCTGACCAACCACACATGACAGAACTCCTCCAGCATTTTTATCCCAGTTGAACTCCTTGTATTTCGTGAAGCAAGTACCAAACTCCCAGTGCAGCAGTAAGAAACACCCTGGAAAGTGGAGGATCACCAAATGGCTTCACAGTCCACATGGGAGACACTTCAGCCCAGTGGCCTCAGTTTACCTACAAAGAGAGAATTCAGCACCGCTGCCTCATGATCATTGGAAAATAAGAAACCATGTTCTCCAGGTAACATAGATGCAGACCCAGATTTCATGGTGTCACTACAAACGAAGCTAAATCTCCTGACAATTACATATATTTCTTGTTCCCAAACTCAGAGGAAGTTTCTCAAGAAGTCTTTAGGCCACCACAGCTCCATGTTTCTGGATTGTTTACCCTCTCCCTTACTTTTGGAAACTGTTCTACCACCTCCAGTGTTGTGAACTCCTGAGCATTTTCCATTCCACATAAATTCACAGATTTTCTAACTCCTCTCCTCTAATTGTGTCTTACTTTTAGCGATGGTTATGTCAAGGCATTGTTCTGGATGAGAGAGGGAAGATTTATGTGTATCACATTTTTGCATACACATTAGATTCATTTTCCTTTTTTCCATTTGAAATACTGAATCCCTGACACTAACCCATACCCTACTAGACTCTGACTACTAATCCTAATATCATGGAGAGAAAGAAACCTAACCGAATAGAAATACAGGCCTTTCATAGGAAGCATGGTGTATACTTCTATTTGCCTTCTGCATTATCAAGAGTATGTGTTTTAAATCTAGTCAACTTTTCATTGTAATATTTCTCCATGATTTTTTTAAAATTATCACATATATAAATTCCTGTCTCCCTTTCTCTGTATCCTATTCAGCACATGTATTTTTTTATGCATATATATAATATCCTACCTGGTATCACACGGACATTCTTTTGAGCTCCCTGACTTTGGAATATAAAATTGTGAGAACAGATGACTCTCCCTAAATAATGATGGAACTGAAAATTCAACCTATGGGTGAGCTTCCTAGTGAAAAACACTATACATAAATCCATGTTCAGTAAAATGAATATTTTTGAATACGTGGATGAATTATATTTCATGATGAATTTCGATTGGCATATATATTGCTAAATATTAATGTGTGTGTGTGTGTGTGTGTGTATGTGTGTGTGTGTGTGTGTGTATGTGTGCATGTGTGTGTGTGTGTGTGTGTGTGTGTGTTTGTGTATTTTTTTTAAATCTGGAAAAAATATATATGTATATATATATATATATATTTTTTTTTTCTCCAGATTTTAAAAAAAATATGAAAAATATGTGTCTTATTATACACTCCCTAAATTCATTTATATTCATGTATGTGGGTTCAAAATCCAATCTTTACAAGATTATTTTCAGCAATATTTATATTCCTGTAATACATTTTTGTTTCCTACTACTGAAAACTAAGTTCAGTAGGTGGTGCATACAAATCCTAATATTTCTACAGTACCTGACCCAGTTTAACATCAATGCAAGTATATTGCTATGGGACATGATGTGTATTTTGAAGTTCATTTTTATTCAACACTGGTATATTACTATTTTATCTGTTTATGGACATCATAGGATATATTTCTTCATCCACAACTTCACAAAATTATAGGCATTTGGTTCACATTCATTTACTTACTACTTAAGAACACATGTATTCCTCCATGTTTCTTTACTGGTCTTTTCACTAGACTTCTTTCTAAACACATTATTTTTGATTCCATAATCATTTTTGAAGCAATACTCACCCTTCACGATAAACCGTAACCCTAATATTACCATTACATATATAACTGGTTGGAATGATTGTATATATATCAATATAAGATTTCCAATATATTTTCAGATGCAAACTCAATCCATTATTTAAAGTTGGAACTAGTTATATACTTTATTCACAATATGGTCTATTCATGCAACATCTCAATAATCATCAACACAAGGTACACCTATTTGTATCATCAGTACTAATTTATAAGTTTCCAGAATATTACTCCCCATAATGGTGGAAGAAATACTCATGTCACCTTATCAACATATACAATTTATCACGGTAGTATTCTGGACACAAAATGCAAAGGTCACACATATGATTGTACCAAAGCCTAAATGGAAAGTGACCATGGATTACTAAAAACATCCATGTCCAGGGTGCCTAATGCTCTCAAATGTCAATCCTATTGATTACTACATATTTGTTTCTTCCTAAGATTATATATTCAACCTCAAGCCTGTTGAAAATGTCTAATCCTATCACTCACTTTATACTTTGCCTGATTTCCTAATCTTTCTATTGATATCTGCTTTCCTACATATTTTTCCCAGTTCATCATTGTGACTGTCTCTTCACATGTGCTGACATTTACATTCACTCTCTAACTGAAACCCTATTGCTAAAGAACTTTTGGTCCAACTCCTAGAGTCACTCTTCTTCCTAAACCTACTGACTATCTTCCTAATCCTACAGACTATCCCTTTTTGACTGGATGTTCTCTTCTACATTCAATCATCCGAGGTACACGGTCCTATGCCATTGTATATCGATTTATCTGAGACCTCGGTGCAGAACATAATTCAAGCTAAGTATACAAATCAAGGGTTCTGTTGCCCTGAATGTCAGGAAGGTCTTTGCCTCAGGCCACCCCTTTGTGAAGCCTGAAGAAAAAATTTTCAAATGGAAATAAATGGACATCACCTGTGGCTCTTTGCTTAATTGCTTTGGAAAGGGATTTGTCTGAATCTGCCTCTTGGCCCTGTGTGAGGCTGTGGCTTAGATTCTCAGCACCTAATGGATCTAAAGAAAGAACCCATGTGTGCATTCAAAACCAAAATGGCAAAAAGAGCAGTCATTGTGGATGAAGATTCTTGCCTTTCTCTGTTAGGTTCCTGACCCCCTTCAAGTGAGAATAGGGATCCTCTTTGTCAAATGAATTCTTCAATGCTCTGCAGATATGCTTGGGTTTTCTCATGACTCCAAATCACATAAAAAATCTATACCTGACATTCAGCAAGCCTCAAATTATAGAAACAGAGCGGATTTAATGGCAGGCCTTTTTGATCACTCCTGGTTCACAGGAAGGGTGTCCAGGCCACCCTGACTTTAGGGAAATTAGAGGCAAGGGAGCTTATTCTGGAAACTGTCTTTGGTTGCGACCCTCATGAAAACTTCCATCCAGAACTTTTGATGAGGGTCTTTATGGACGAAGATGAGGGCCATGTGGGAGTTTTTTTGTTCTAATTGTGGTCATTTGTGTGGGGGTTGGAAGAGATGACTTGGTCCACCTGGGCTTGAACTCTGGTGTGATTTCCCTTAGAGCCTGAGTTCTGGAACGTACCTCATAGAAGTATTGAAATGAATTGTGTTGGTTTTTAGGAGGCCACGCATGAATGTCACCCTTTGAAACTGAGATCTAGGCCCAAGGTGGCTTTCCACAGAGCAATGGGAATCTCAGCCAGGAAATCACATGATTTTATTCTGAAAGACTTTGCAGCCATTGTTGGCCCTTGGAAGCAAGAAGGAGTGGCCATACTCATATCGATTAAAATCAACTTAAACCTAAGTTAATCAAAAGTGATAAAGAAGGACACTATATACTGTTAAAAGGCACCATTAACCAACAAGACATAACAATTATCAATTTGTATGCATCAAACAATGGTGGTGCAAAGTCATAAAACAAACTCTCCTCAACTTCAAGAGTCATATAGGCTATAACACAATAATTACGGGTGACTTCAGCACACAACTCTCGCAATTGGACAGATCCTCTAGAGAAAATCTGAATTAAGAAACTATAGAACTTAATAGAACAATCAATAACCTAGACTTAACCAACATATATAGAATATATCAAACATCATAAAGTGGATACATGTTCTTCTCAGCAGCACATTGGTCCTACTCAAATATAGACCATATATTATGCCATATGGAAACTCTTAGTAAATATAAAAGTATGGAGATAATACCATGCACCATATCTGATCATAATGGAATGAAACTTGAAATTAATGATTGAAGAAGGAAGGAAAAATTCTACATCACATGGAAAATGAACAATATGTTACTGAATGATCAAGGGGTTACAGAAGACATAAAGGAGGAGATAAAAAATTTCTTAGAGACAAATGACAATACAGACAAAACATACCGGATTCTATGGAAAACAATGAAAGCAGTTTTAAGAGGGAGACTCATTTCTTGGAATTCTTTCCTCAAAAAAAAAAAAAAAGAAAAAAAACAACAAATAAATGATCTCACACTACATCTCAAAAACCTAGAAAAAAAAAAAAGCAAAACAACAAATGTAGTAGAAGACAAGAAATAATTAAAATTAGAGGAGAAATCAACAAAATTGAAACAAAAAAATTGAAAAAATAAAAGTTGGTTCTTTGAAAATAAATTAAATCGACAGGGCCTTAGCCATGCTAATGAAGAGAAGTAGAGAGAGAACTCAAATTACTAACATATGGGATAAAAAAGGCAACATCACAACAGACACTACAGAAATTCAGATGATAGTTAGAAAGTATTTTGAAACCCCATATTCCAATAAAACAGAAGATAATGAAGATATTGATAAATTTCTTATGTCATATAATCTGCCAAGTTTGAGTCCGGAAGACTCACACAATTTAAATAGACCAATAACAAAGGAAGAAATAGAAGAAACCTTCAAAAGACTACCAACCAAAAAAAGCCCTGGACCAGATGGTTATACAGCAGAGTTCTACAAAACGTTCAAAGATGAATTAATACCAATACTTTTCAAGCTATTTCAAAAAATAGAAAAAGAAGGAGTTCTTCCAAATTCATTCTATGAGGCCAACATCACCCTGATCCCAACACCAGACAAAGACACTTCAAAGAAAGAAAACTACAGACCAATATCTCTAATAAACTTGGATGCAAAAATTCTCAATAAAATCCTGGCAAATAAAAAACAAAAGCATATAAAAAAATTGTGCTTCATGATCAAGAGGGATTCATCCCAGGGATGCAAGGCTGGTTCAATATACGGAAATCAATAAATGTAATCCATCACATCAATAGACTTAAAGAGAAGAACCATATGATCATCTCGATAGATGCAAAAAAAGCATTCTACAAAGCACAGCATCCCTTTTTCTTTAAAACTCTATAAAACACTAGGAATAACAGGAACTTACCTCAACATGGTAATAGCTATATATGCTAAACCTCAGGCTAGCATCATCCTAAATGGAGAAAAACTGAAGGCATTCCCTCTAAAATTTGCAACAAGACAGGGATGCCCTCTATCACCACTTCTATTTAATTTAGTTCTTGAAATACTATCCAGAGCAATGATACAGACAAAGGAAATTAAAGGCATAAAAATAGGAAAAGAAGAACTTAAATTATCGCTATTTGTGGATGACATGATAATATATTTAACAGACCCAAAAGGGTCTACAAAGAAACTGCTAGAGTTAATAAATGAATTCAGCAAATTGGCAGGATATAAAATCAACACGCATAAATCAAAGGCATTCTTGTATATCAGCAACAAAACTTCTGAAATGGAAATGAGGAAAACCACTCCATTTACAGTATACTCAAAGAAAATAAAAAACTTGGGAATCAACCTAACCAAAGAGGTGAAAGATTTATACAATGAAAACTACAGAACCCTAAAGAGAGAGATAGAAGAAGATGTTAGAGGATGGAAAAATATGCCCTGTACATGGATAGGCAGAAATAACATCATCAAAATGGCGATATTACCCAAAGTTCTCTACAGGTTTAATGCAATGCCAATCAAAAACCCAATGGCATTTCTTGTAGAAATAGATAAAGTAATCATGAATTTCATATGGAACAACAAAAGACCCAGAATAGCGAAAGCAATTCTAAGCAGGAAGTGTGAATCCAGAGTTCAAACTGTACTACAAAGCAATAGTAACAAAAACAGTGTGGTACTGGTATCAAAACAGGCAGATGGACCAATGGTACAGAATAGAGGACACAGAGACATATCCACAAAATTACAACTTTCTTATATTTGAAAAGGGACCTAAAAGCATGCAATGTAAGAAGGATAGCATCTTCAACAAATGGTGCAGGGACAATTGGAAATTCATATGCAACAAAATGAAACGGAATCCCTTTCTCTCACAATGCATAAAAGTTAACTCAAAATGGATCAAGGAGCCAGATATAAAATCAGAGACACTGCATCTGATAGAAGAAAAAGTTGGCTACGATGTACATACTGTGGGGTTGGGCTCCAAATTCCTTAATAGGACACCCATAGCCCAAGAGTTCATAAAAAGAATAAACAAATGGGACTTACTTAATCTAAAAAAGTTTTTTCTCAGCAAGAGAAACAATAAGAGAGTTAAATAGAGAGCCTACATCCTGGGAACAAATTTTTACCCCTTACACTTCAGATAGAGCCCTAATATCTAGAATATACAAAGAACTCAAAACAATTAAACAATGAGATAACAAATAACCCAATCAACAATGGGCCAAGGATCTTAACAGACACTTCACAGAGGAGGATATACAATCAATCAACAAGTACATGAAAAAATGCTCACCATCTGTAGCAGTCAGAGAAATGCAATCAAAACCACCCTAAGATACCATCTCACTCCAGTAAGATTGGCAGCCATTATGAAGTCGAACAACAATAAGTGTTGGTGAGGATGTGGGGTAAAGGGTACACTTGTACACTGCTTGTGGGCCTGCAAATTGGAGAGTCCAATATGGAAAGCAGTATGGAGATTCCTGGGAAAGCTGGGAATGGAACCACCATTTGAGATATCGCCCTTCTCAGACTCTTCCCTGAGGATCTTAATAGAGAGCAGTATAAGGATACTGCCACATCGATGATCATAGCGGCACAATTCACAATAACTAGACTGTGGAACCAAACTAGATGCCCTTCAATAGACGAATGGATAATAAAAATGTGGCATCTATACACAATGGAGTATTACACAGCACTGAAAATGACAAAATCATAGAATTTGCAGGGAAATGAATGGCATTAGAATAGATTATGCTAAGCGAAGCTATCCAATCCTTAAAAAACAAATGCCAAATGTTTCCTTTTATATAGAGAGAGCAAATAAGAAGAGAACAGGGAGGAAGAACATGAGAAAAATATTAAAACTAAACAGAGATGAGTGGGGGGAGAGAAAGGGAGAGAGAAGGAAAATTATATGGAAATGGTAGGAGACTACTCAATGTTACACAAAATTACATATAAGAGGTTGTGAGGCTAAAGAGGGGAAAACAAGGGAGAGAATTAAACAACAGCAGATGAGGTAGAGAGGGAAGATGGGAGGGGAGGGGGAATAGTAGGGGATAAAAAAGGTAGCAGAATTCAACAATAACTAGTATGCTATTATGTAAAAACGTGAGTGTGTAACTGATGTGATTCTGCGATTTGTATTTGGGGTAAAAATGGGAGTTCATAACCCAATTAAGTCAAATGTATGAAAGATGATATATCATGAGCTTTATAATGTTTTGAACAACCAAAAAAAAGAATTGAATTTCCAATATTTGAGTCATATAACAACTTTATTTTTTAATAAAATTGTCTTTTATTTGTTATCTTACTTGCTGGTATCTGCCTTTCAGTTTTAAAAAACTATGTGCTTTAGCCATTCATCCATGTAGTATGTAACAGAAAATTTTGAGTGTCTCCATATAACCAGATTGGCAAGGCATCAAGGTTTCCTTCACAAACAAGGTGAAGGCTTTGCCATTAGAAATTTAATATTCTGCAAAACAATTTTTTTTAACTTTTCAATTAAATTTCCAAAAAAATTTAGAAAAAAAAGAATCTAAACCCCACAGTAAGAAGGCCTCAAAGTGGAGAAGTGGAGCATTTACGGCAGGCCTATTTGATCATTGCTGGTTCACAGGAAGCGTGCTCAATCAACCCTGATGTTAGGCAAATGAGGGGCAAGGGAGCTTATTTTGGGCACTGGTTTGGATGTGCACCTCATGGAAAACTCCATCCAGAGGTTATGATGTGTGTTTATATGGAAAAAGATGAGGGCCATGTGGGAGTGTTTTGGTTTTAATTGTGGTCATTTGTGTGGTAGTTGGAAGAGATGACTGGGTCCACCTGGGCTTGAACTCTGGTGTGATTCCCCTTAGAAAATGAGATTTGGAACTGACTTCAGAGAAGTATTGCCATGAATGTAGTTGGGATTTCAGGAGGCCACGCATGAGAGTCGCCCTTGGAAACTGAGATCTTGGCCCAGAGAGGCTTTCCAGAGAGCACTGGGAATCTCAGCTAGGATATCACAGGTTTTATTCTGAAAGACCTGGCAGCCATCGTTGAGAGTCAAAACACACATGGACCTCACATTGGAGACCTCAATGGGCCTGGCTTCATGTGACAATTTGGCCACTCTTTGGGAAGCCTTGCCTGTGAGAGATCTCCAGATCCTTCATTAAAATGAGCTTCCTCAACATTTAATGGATCCTGAATGAATTGAAACCCACAGTACCAACAACTTCATATGTGAAAAATAGTTAGATAAATACCATGAATTTTTAGAAATTCTCATGACCAGGTGGCACTGGAGAACTTTTGGATGTCCTGTTGCTGATCATGAGTATACCAGACAGTGCCTTGATTGACTAGGTATCATGAAAATGGTGTAGAACAGAGATGCCAGTAAGTTGGAGCCTGATATGTAGTGGGCCTAGAGCAGTGGTGTGCAGGTGTGTGATAAAACATCTGTGGTGGGGCCTGTGGATCTGCCATTGACTTTCAAATGCCTTGACACAGACACGGTGCAGCCAGCAGACCCTTCTATATAAAGGCATCTTGTTATATGGAGATTTTTCACGGCAATGTTTAGAATCAGGTTGCTATGGTCAAGGGGCAAGCTATGTGGGATAGAAGCCTATTTGGTGCATTCCCATGCAGACACTGACCCACCACACGTGACAGAACTCCCTCCAGCACTGTGTCCCACTTGAACTCCTTGTATTTCGTGAAGCAAATACCAAACTCCCAGTGCAGCAGCAAGAAACACAATGAAAAGTCGAGGATGACCAAGTGGCTTCACAGTCCACATGGGGTGACACTTAGCCCCCGTGGCCACAATTTAGCTACAAAGAGAGAATTTAGCACTGTTGCCTCATGTTCATTGGAAAATAAGAAACCATGTCCTCCTGGTCACATAGATGCAGACCTAGCTTTGATGGTCTCACTACATCGGAAGTTAAAGCTCCTGAAAACAACATATATTTCAAGTGCCCAAGCTCAGAGGCAATTTCTCAAGAAGTGTTTAGGCCAGCAGATCTCCATGTTTGTGGAGTGTTTACCATGTCACTTACTTTTGGAAACTGCTCTATCAACTCCAAGGTTGTGAACTCCTGAGCATTTTCCATTCTAAATATATATTCACAGATTTTCTAACTCTTCTCCTCTAATTCTGACTTACTTGGGGCAAAGGGAATGTCAAGTCATTGTTCTGGATGAGAGAGTGAAGATTGTTTTGTAGCACATATTTGCATACACATTGGATTCATTTTCCAATTTTCTGTTTGAAATACTGAATCCCTGACACTAACCCATACCCTACTAAACTCTGACTACTAATCCTAATATAATGGAGAAAAATAACCCAAAAAGAATAGAAATACAAGCATTTCAGAAGAAGCATGGTGTATAGTTGGAATTACCTTTTGCATGATATAAGGTAGGAGTTATAAATCTAGTCAATTATTTGTTGAAATAATTTTCCATGTGTTTTTAAAGTTAAGAAAAATGTGAATTCCTGTCTCCCTTTCTCTGTAGCCTATTAAGCAAATGTATTTTTATATGCACAAATAGAATCCTACCTGGTTTCACATATACATTCTTGTGAGGTGGCTGACTTGGCAGATACAAATTGTGAGAAGAGATCACTCCTCCTAAACGCTGTTTTAACTGAAAATTGAACCCATGGGTGAGCTTCCTAGATGAACAACACTATACACATATTCATGTTCAGTAAAATGAATATTTTGGGATATGCGGATGAGTTATTTTTCATGATGAATTTCAATTGGCATATATATTGCTACATTATAATGTGTGTGTTTGTGTGTCTATATATACATTATATATATATATATATATATATATATATATATATATATATATATATTCTCCAGATTTACCAAAATATGAAATATATGTGTCTTCTTATACACCGCCTGAATTCATTCATATTCATATATGTGGATTTATAATCAACTTTTAAAAAGTTTATTCTCAGAAATATACATCCACTGAAATAAATATTTGTTTCCTAGTACTGAAAACTAACTTCAGGGAAGGGTGCTTACAAATCCTAATATTTCTACAGTAACTGACCAAGTTTAACATCAATGCAAGTAGATTCCTATTGGATATGGTGTGTTTATTAAAGTTCATTTTAATCAAACCTGGTACGTTATTATTTCTTCAGTTTATAGACATCATAAATTATATCCTTTCATTCACAAGTTCACAAATTTATAAACATTTGGTTCACTTTCAATCACTTCCTCCTTCAGAACACTTATATTTCTCCATGTTTCTTGACTGGTCTTTTCACTAGACTTCTTTCTAAAGACATTATTTTCGATTCCATAATCATTTTTGAAGCAAAACTCACACACTATTTATGATAAACGGTAACCCTAATATAACCATTAGATATATAAGTGGTTGGAATGAATGTATGTATATCAATAAATGATTTCCTCTATTTTTTCAGATATCAATACAATCCATTATTTAAATTTGGAACCAGTCATATAATTTATTCACAGTATGGTCTATTAATGCATCATCTCTATATTCATCAACACAGGGTAAGCCGATTAGTATCCCCAGTACTAATTTATATCTTTTCAAAATATTTCCCCCAGAAATGGTGGAAGAAATACTCATGTCACCTGATCTTCATATACATATTAACACAGTAATATTCTGGACACAAAATGCGAAGGTCACCCTTATGATTGTACCAAAGCCTCAATGGAATGTGAACATGGATTACTAAATATATCCATGTCCAGGTTGCCTAATGCTCTCAAATGTCAATCTTATTGGTGACTACAAATTGGTTTCTTCTTAAGATTATGTATTCAACCTCAACCCTGTTGAAAATGTCTAATCCTATCACGTTATACTTTGCCTGATTTCCTAATGTCTCTATTGATGTCTGCTTTCCTACATATTTTCCCCAGTTCATCATTGTGCCTGACTCTTCACATATGGTGTCATTTATATTCACTCTCTAACCAAAACCCTATTGCTAAAGTACATTTGGTCCAAATCCTAGACTCACTCTTCCTTCTAAACCTACTGACTATCTTCCTAATCCTACACACAATCCCTTTTTGACTGGATGATCTCTTCTACATTTAATCATCTGAGGTACAGGGTCTTATGCCATTGTATATCAATTTAACTGAGACCTCGGTGCAAAACATAACTCAAGCTAAGGATCCCAATCAAGGGTCCAAATCCTTCTGGGCTTCAAATATTACCTAGATTTCTGTTTTCATACTTATGTTCTACCTCTATATTCTTATAAATATCGCTGGTTCCCAATACCATTATTCATCCAGCAGAATGATTTCCAACCCAAATCGAACATGCTATTAATCCTAACCATACAATGTTCTTTCAATCTCACTTTACAGAAGAGCAGGGACAAAGTTGGTATTACAATACAGGAAGTTAGGAGATCTTCCAACTCCTGAGTACCTCAAAATCCATGCAGAAATGATCCCTGGAGAAGATGCAGGCAGCTATGAAGGACCTGAGAGAACAAAAGTCATATTCCATGGCAAAAAACATGGTCAGGATGAAAAGATGTGTCTGAGTCAGCCTCTCTATTCTTTATGTAGGGAAGATGGACCAAACCAGGCCTGTGTGGAGAGCTGTTCCCAGGTAACTATGGTTTCTATACCATTCTAACATGAGAAAGTATCACAGGAAGTAGGGCAGCCTCCATGTCAGGAGACAATAGGAAGAAACTGTTAGGACAAAGTGGTGGCCAAGACAGTGACCTCATTCATTTTCTGAAGGTAGTGACCTCACCTCACTTCCTTGGTGATGGAGCTCTCTGAATTTTGTGATCCAGGAAGCAAGGCACCCTGAGCCAGTCCCAGTCCCAGTCGCAGTGGGCTCATTTCTTTGGATTTTCCAGGAACAGAGTCAGTCTTTCTTGGTACCTACTGATGTAAGGGTTGCCAAATACCAAGAAAGCTCTGAAGAGGGGTCTTTCCTGAGAGGATAGGAATTGGCTCACCACTGTGTTCTTACAACTTCACAGATTTGACCAAGGAGACCAGATCTGAGACAGAAAGGCCATTTCTGGGGAGCATTGTATGTCCTACCAGTCAGAGGACATTCCAGATAGTCACAGACCTACTTGGAAGAAGGAGGTGCATTAGAGGGTGTTGGTTTGTGTTTGTGGTTTTTTCACATGATCTGAGAATAGGTAAAAAAGGAGGTTTGTTTGGTTTGGAGTGGACTGTTTCTAGTAAGTCATTTGACAAGGAGACTGTTTCTGTGTCTGTGTATCCCATTGTGTTTTTCTTTGTAGATATTAGAAAAGAAAATAGCTCATTGGGTGTGTCCTGTCTAGTAGAAAACTTCCCAGTATGCATCCTTCCCAATTAATGAATGGACTGAGGCTTGCCTCATCCATGGGCAACACCTGCTATCTACCTAAGTTCTCATTTTTTTCCTGAATTCTGGCCACTCTCAAGATTAGTATCATGTATTTTTGTACAAGATACGTACCACCTCCAAGCTCTGTGACATGGCCATGTACTGGATAGTTGAAGAGAATGGCGAGCATCTCAGAAAACTCACATATCAGAGTAACCAGGAAAGTCTCCTAGGAGAAACCCTGCTTGGGGGCTTTTGATTACCTATTGTTCTGTTGCTCTGAATGTCAGAAAGGTCTTTGCCTCAGGCCAAACCTTAGTGAAGCCTGAAGAAAAGAGTTTTCAAATGGAAATGAATGGGAATCACCTGTGGCTTTTTACTTTATTGCTTTGGAAAAAGATTTGTCTGAATCAGCCTCTTGGCCCTGTGTGAGCCTGTGGTTTAGATTTTCAGCACCTGATGGGTCTAGAGAAAGATCCCATGTGGGCATTCAAAACCAAAATGGAAAAAAGATCAGTCATTTTGGATGAAGCCTCTCGCCTTCCTCTGTAATATTTCTGACCTCCATCAAGTGAGAATAGGGATCATTTGTGTCAAATGAGTTCTTCAAAGCCCTGCAGAGGCTGGACAATAGGTGCTTGCGTTTTCTCATGACTCCAATTCACACAAAGAATCTATACCCCACAGTCAGTAGGCCTCAAATTTGAGAAGTGGAACAGTATTAACAGCAGTCCTATATGATCACTTCTGTTTCACAGGAATGTTGTCCAGGCCACCCTGACTTTAGGCAAATGAGGGGCAAGGGAGATTATTTTTGACACTGTCTTGGGCTGTGCCCCTGATGGAAACCTCCAGCTAGAGTTTATGATTAGTGTCTATATAAAAGAAGAAGAGGGCCCTGTGGGAGTGTTTTGGTTTTAATTGTCATCATTTGTGTGGCAATTGGAAGAGATGCCTGGGTCCACCTGGGCTTGAACTCTGTTGTGATTCCCCTTAGAGACTGAGTTGTGGAACTGAACTCAGAGAAGTATTGCCATGAATTGTGTTGGGATTTTAGGAGGCCACGCATGAGATTCGCCATTGGAAACTGAGATCTAGGCCCAGGGTGACTTTCCACAGAGCACTGGGAATCTCAGCCAGGATATCACAAGATTTTATTTTGAAAGATTGTCAGCCATAGTTGAGAGTCAAAACACACATGGAATTCACATTGTAGACCTCAATGGGCCTGGCTTCATGTGACCTTTTGCCCACTCTTTGGGAAGCCTTGCCTGTGAAAGTTCTCCAGAGCTTTCATTGAAATGAGATTCCTCACCTTTTAATGGTTCCTGTATAAATTAAATCCCACAGTGCCTCCAACTTCATTATTGAAAAATATCTAGATAAATACCATGAATTTTTTGAAATTACTGTGACCAGGTTGCACTGGTGAACTTCTGAATGTCCTGTTCCTGATCATGATTGTACCAGACAGTGCCTTGATTGACTGGGTTTCATGAAAAAAGTGTAGAACATAGATGCCAGAAAGTTGGAGCCTGCAGACTAGTGGGCCTAGAGCAGAGGAGTGTAGGTGTGTGAAAAAAACATTTGTGGTGGGGCCACGTGGATCTGCCATTGGCTTAGAAAGACTTGTGACTGACATGGTACAGCCAGCAGACCCTTCTATGTAAGGGCATCTTGTTATATGGAGAGGATTCCTGCCAAAGGTCAGAATCAGGTTGCTATTGTCAAGTTGAAAAGCTATGTGGGATTGAAGCCTCACTGGTGCATTTTACTAACCCACCACACGTGAGAGTACATCCTCCAGCACTGTGTCCCAGTAGAACTCCTTGTATTTCGTGAAGCCAATACCAAACTCACAGTGCAGCAGTAAAAAACACCACGAAAGTGGATAATGACCAAATGGCTCTATAGACAACACAGTTAGATACTTAGACCCCAGTGGCCAAAGTTTACCTACAAAGAGAGAATTCAGCACTGCTGCCTCATGTTCACTAGAAAACAAAAAACCATGTCATCCAGGTCACATAGATGGAGACCCAGAATTGATGGTCTCACTACAAAGGAAGCTAAAACTCCTGACAACAATATATATTTTAACTGCCCGACCTCAGAGGCAGTTTCTCAAAAAGTCATTGGGCCAGCAGAGCTCCATGTTTGTGGAGTGTTTACCCTCTCCCTTTTTGTAACCCGTTCTACCTGCTACAAGTTTGTGAACTCCTGAGCATTTTTCTTTCCACATATGTATTCACAGATTTTCTAACTTTTCTCCACTAATTGTGTCTTATTTGGGGCGAAGGTAATGTCAAAGCATTGTTCTGGATGAGAGTGGGATGATTTTTGTGTAGCACATATTTGCATACACATTAGATTCATTTTCATATTTTCCATTTGAAATACTGAATCCCTGACACTAACCCATACCCTACTAGACTCTGACTACTAATCCAAATATGATGGAGAAAAAGAAACTTAACAGAATAGAAATACAGGCCTTTCATAGGAGGCATGGTGTATACTTGGACTTGCCTTCGGCTTTATCAACGGTATGTGTTATAAATATAGTCAACTTTTCATTGTAATACTTCTCCATGAGTTTTTAAAATTAACACATATGTAAATTTCTGTCTCCCTTTCTCTGTAGCCTATTCATCACATGTATTTTTTAATGCATCTTTAGAATTCTACCTGGTATCACATGTACATTCTTGTGAGCTTGATTATTTTGGAAGATACAAATTGTGAGAAGAGATCACTCCCTCTAAATACTGATGGAACTGGAAATTCAACCTATGGGTGAATTTCCTAGATGAACAATATTATGCATAAATAAATGTTCAGTAAAATGAATATTTTTGGATACGTGGATGATATCTATTTTATTATGATTTTCAAATGGCATATATATTGCTACATTTTAATGTCTGTGTATGTGAGTATCTATCTATCTATCTATCTATCTATCTATATAGATATAGATATCTACTCTTTAGATTTTCCAAAATATGAAATATATGTGTCTTATTATACACTTTCTAAATTTACTCATGTGTGTGTATGTGGATTTATAATCAAATTTTCACAAAATAATTCGTAGAAATATTCATCCACCTTAAATACATATTTATTTCCTAGTACTGAAAACTAAATTCAGTGAATGGTGCATACAAATCGTAATATTTCCACAGTGACTGACCCAGTTTCACATCAATGCAAGTAGACACCTATGGGACCATGATGTGTATTTTGAAGTTCATTTTTATTCAACACTGATACATTACTATTTCTGCAGTTTATGGACATAATAGGATATATTCTTTCATCCACAATTTCACAAATTTATAGGCATTTAGTTCACTTTCAATCACTTCCTACTTCAGAACACATGTATTCCTCCATGTTTCTTGACTGTTCTTTTAATGAGATTCTTTCCAAACACATTATTTTTGATTTCCATAATCATTTTTGAAGCAAAACTCAGACACTCTTCATGATAAACCATAATGCTAATATTACCATTAGATGTATAACTGGTTAGAATGAATTTATGTATATCAATATAAGATTTCCTATATATTTTCAGATATCAATTCAATCCATTATTTAAAGTTTGAACCAGTTATATTATTTATTCACAGTATGGTCTATTAAGGCATCATCTCTATATTCATAGACAGATGGTATACCTATTTGTGTCCCAAATACTAATTTATAAGTCTTTAAAATATTGCTTTAAGAATATTGGAAGAAATACTCTAGCCACCTGATATATATATACATTTCATCACAGTAATATTCCTCACACAAAATGCAACGGACACACTTATGATTGTACCAAAGCCTATATTGAAAGTGAGCATGTATTACTAACAACATCCATGTCCTGATTAACTAATGATCTCAAATATCATTCCTATTGGTGAGTACATATTTGTTTCTTCCTAAGATTAAATATTGAAACTGAACCCTGTTAAAAATGTCTCATCCTATCACTCACTTTGTACTTTGCCTGATTTCCTAATGTCTCTATTGATATCTGATTTCCTACACATTTTCCCCAGTTCATCACTGTGACTGACTCTTGAAATATGCTGACATTTACATTCACTCTCTAACAAAACCCCTATATCTAAAGAACTTTTGGTCCAACTCCTAGACTCACTGAAATGGGTTCTTCAAAGCCCTGCAGAGGGTAGCCCATAGGTGCTTGGGTTTTCTCATGACCCCAATTCACATAAAGAATCTATGCCCCACAGAGAGTAGGCCTCAAATTGGAGAAGTAGAGCAGTATTAATGGCAGGCCTATTTGATCACACCTGATTCACAGGAAGGGTTTCCAGGCCACCCTGAATTTAGGCAAATAAGGGGCAAATGAGCTTATTTTGGACACTGTCTTAGGCTGCGCCCCTCATGGAAACCTCCAGCAAGAAGTTATGATGAGAGTTTATATTGAAGAAGATGAGGGCCATGTGGGAGTGTTTTGGTTTAATTGTGGTCATTTGTGTGGTAGTTGGAAGAGATGACTGGGTCCACATGGGCTTGAACTCTGGAGTGATTCCCCTTAGAGACTGAGTTCTGGAAATGAACTCAGAGAAGTATTGACATGAATTGTGTTGGGATTTTAGGAGGTCACACATGAGAGTTGCCCTTGGAGACTGAGATCTAGGCCCAGGATAGCTTTCCAAAGAGCACTGGGAATCTCAGCCAGGATATCACCTGACTTTATTCAGAAAGACGTGGCAGCCATTGTTGAGAGTCAAAACACACATGGACCTCAATTGTAGACCTCAATGGGCCTGGCTTAATGTGACCTTTTGGCCACTCTTTGGGAAGCCTTGCCTCTGAGAGTTCTCCTGAGCTTTAATTGAAATAATCTTCCTCATCATTTCATGGTTCCTGAATAAATTGAAAGCCACAGTGCCTCCAAATTCATCCTTGAAAATTGGCTATATAAATACCATGAATTTTTTAAATTCCCATGAACAGGTGGCACTGGAGAACCTTTGGATATCTGTTGCTGATCACGAGTGTACCAGACATTGCATTGATTGACTGGGTTTCATGAAAATGGTGAGAACAGAGATGCCAGAAAGTTGGAGCCTGCTGACTAGTGGGCCCAGAGCAGTGGTGGGCAGGTGTATGATAAAACATCTGTCGTGGGGACACGTGGTTCTGCCATTGGTTTCCGAATGACTTGTGACTGACATGGTGCAGCCAGCAGAACCTTACAAGTAAAGGGACCTTGTTATATGGAGAGGTTTCAGGGCAATGTTCAGAATCAGGTTGCTATGGACATGGGTGCAAGCTTTTTGGGATAGAAGCCTGGTTGGTGCATTCTCCTGCAGACCCTCATCCACTACACGTGAGAGTACTCCCTCTAGCACTGTGTCCCAGTTTTTCTCCTTGTATTACGTGAAGCCAATACCAAACTCCCAGTGCAGCAGTAAGAAACACCACGAAAAGTGGAGTATGACCAAATGGCTTCACAGATCACATGGTTAGACACTTAGACCCCAGTGTCCTCAGTTTACTAACAAAGGGAAAATTCAGAACTTCTGCCTCATGTTCAATAGCATATAAGGAACCATGTCATCCAGGTCACATAGATGCCGACCCAGGTTTGATGGTCTCAATACAAAGGAAGCTAAAGCTCCTGACAACAACAAATTTTTCAAGGGCCCAAACTCAGAGGCAGTTTCTCAACAACTCATTAGACCACCAGAGTTCCATGTTTGTGGAGTGTTTACCCTGTACCTTACTTTTGGAAATTCCACTACCACCTCCAAGGTTGTGAACTCCTGAGCATTTTCTTTTCCAGAAATATATTCACAGACTTTCAAACTCTTCTCCACTAATTGTGTATTACTTGTGGCGAAGGAAATATCAAGGCATTGTTTTGGAGGACAGTGGGAAGATTTTTGTCTAGCAAATATTTGCATACACATTAGATTCATTTTCCTATTTTCCATTAGAAATACTGAATCCCTGTCACTAACCCATACCCTACTAGACTCTGACTACTAATCTTAATATGATGTAGAAAAAGAAACCTAACAGAATAGAAATACAGGCCGTTCATAGGAGGCATGGTGTATACTAGGACTTGCCTTCTGCTTTATCAAGTGAATGTGTTATAAATCTAGTCAACTTTTCATTGTAATACTTCTCCATGAGTTTTTAAAGTTAACACATATGTACATTTCTGTCTCCCTTTCTCTGTACCCTATTCATCTCATGAAATTTATTATGCATATTTAGTATCCTACCTGGTATCACACGTACATGCTTGTAAGCTTGCTGTTTTAGGAAGATACAAATTGTGAGAAGAGATCACTCCCCCTAAATACTGATGGAACTGAAAATTCAACATATGGGTGAATTTCCTAGATGAACAGCATTATACATAAATCCATGCTCAGTAAAAAGAATATTTTTGGATATGAGGATGATATATATTTCATGATGAATTTTGATTGGCATACATATTACTACATTTTAATGTCTGTGTTTGTATCTTTATATATATATATATATATATATATATATATATATATATATATATATATATTTTTTTTTTTTTTCTCCAGATTATTCAAAATATGAAATATATGTGTCTTATTTTACACTCACTAATTTAACTCATGTTCCTATATGTGGATTTATAATCAAATTTTCACAAAATTATTCTCAGAAATATTCATCCACATGAAATACATATTTATTTCCCAGTACTGAAAACTAACTTCGGTGAAAGGTGCTTACAAATCCTAATATTTGTACAGTAACTGACCCAGTTTAACATCAATGCAAGTAAAATCCTATGGGACATGATGTGTATTTTGAAGTTCATTTTTATTCAACACTGGTACATTACTATTTCTTCAGTTTATGGACATTATAAGATAATACTTTTCATCCACAAGTTAACAAATCTGTACGCATTTGGTTCACTTGCAATTACTTCCTGCTTCAGAATATATGTACTCCTCCATGTTTCTTGACTGTACTTTTCATGAGATTATTTCCAAACACATTATTTTCGATTTCCATAATCATTTTTGAAGCAAAACTCCCACACTCTTCATGATAAACCATAATGCTAAAATTACCATTAGATGTATAACTGGTTAGAATGAACTTATGTATATCAATATAAGATTTCCAATATATTTTCAGATATCAATTCAATCCATTATTTAAAGTTTGATCAAGTTATATTATTTATTTACAGTATGGTCTATTAAGGCATCATCTTTATAATCATAGGCACAGGGTACACGTACTTGTGTCCCCAATACTAATTTATAAGTCTTAAAATGTTGCTTTCAGAAATGTTTGAAGAAATACTGTAGTCACCTGATATACATTTACATTTCATCACAGTAATATTCCTGACAAAAAATGCAACGGACACCCTTATGATTGTACCAAAGCCTAAATTTAATGTGAGCATGTATTACTAACAACATCCATGTCCTGATTAACTAATGACCTCAAATATCATTCCTATTGGTGACTACATATTTGTTTCTTCCTAAGATTATATATTCAAACTCAACCCTGTTAAAAACGTCTTATCCTATTACTCACTTTGTACTTTCCCTGATTTCCTAATGTCTCTATTGATATCTGCTTTCCTACACATTTTCCCCAGTTCATCACTGTGACTGACTCTTCACATATGCTGACATTTGCATTCACTCTCTAACCAAAACCCTATATCTAAATAACTTTTGGAACTATCCCTTTTTGTCTGGAGGATCTCCTCCTCATTCAGTCATCCAAGGTACAAGGTCCTATGCGATTGTATAACAATTTATTTGAGACAACTTTGCGGAAATAATTCAAAGCTAAGTATCCCAATCAAGGGCCCAGTGTTCATCTGGGTTTCAAATCTTTCCTAGATTTCTGTATTCATACTTATATTACACCTATATATGCTTGTAAATATCGGAGGTCCCCAATACCATTATTCATCTTGCAGAATGATTCCTAACCCAAATTGAACATGTTATTAACCCTAACCATGCACTGTTCCCTCAATTTAACTTTACAAAGACCAGGGACAGAGTTGGTGTTATAATACAGGTAGGTAGGGGATCTTCCACCTGTTGAGAACCTCAAGTTCCATGCAGAAATAAACCCTGAAGAAGATGTAGGCAGCTGTGAAGGACCTGAGAGAGCAACAGTAATCTTCCTTGGTAAAATACCTGGTCAGGATGAAGCGATGTGTCTGAAAAAGCCTCTCTTTTCTTAAAGTAGAGAAGATGGACCAAACCAGGTCTGTGTGGAGAGCTGTTAACATGTGCCTATGGTTGATATACCATTCTATCTTGTGAATGTGACACAGGAAGTAGGGGAAGCCTCTCTCTCGTGGGACCCTTGGAAGCAAATGTTAGGATAAAGTGGTTACCAAGGTAGTGACCTCATTCAGTTCCTGAAGGAAGTGACCTACCTCACTTCCTTGGTGATGGAACTCTCTGAACTTGGGATCCAGGAAGCCAGGCACTCAGAGCCAGTCCCAGTCCCAGTCCCAGTGGGTTCACTTGTTTGGATCTACCAAGGACAGAGTCAGTCTTTTTGGTACATACTGATGTGTGGATGGCTAAATGCCAGGAAAGCTCTGAAGAGGGGCCTTTCCTGAGAAAGCAGGTAGTGACTCACTGATTGATGCTGAAAACTTTACAGAGTTGGTAAAGGAGACCTGATCTGAGACAGGACAGTCCATTTCGAGGGAGCAGAGTAAGGCCCATCAGTCTGAGGACACTCTGGATAGTCACAGACCTACTTGGGGGAAGGAGGTGCCTTTGTGGGTGTGGGTGTGAATTTGTGTTTTTTTTATCATGTTCTGAGAATAGGTAGGAAAGGCAGTATGTTTGGTTTGGAGTGGACTGTTTTTAGTAAGTCATTTGACAAGGCGAGTGTTTTTAGGTCTGTGTATCCCACTGTTTTCGTGGTTGTAGACAACACCTACTTCTTTCCTTAGTTCCTGTTTTCTTCCTGAATTCTGGCCACTCTCCAGAATAGGCTCATGTTTTTTTGTCCAAGATATGGACCTCCGTCGAGTTCTGTGACATGGCCATGTACTGGATAGATGAAGGGAATTGGGAGCATCTCTGAAAACTCGGATATCAGTGTGACCAGTAAAGTCTCAGTAGAGAAACCCTGCTTTGTGCCTTTTGCTTACCTACTGTTCTGTTGACCTGAATGTCAGGAAGGTCTTTTCCTCAGGCCACCAGTTTGTGAAGCCTGAAGAAAAGTGCTTTCAATTGGAAATGAATGAGCATCACCTGTGGCTCTTTGCTTAATTGCTTTGGAAAGGGATGTGTCTGAATCATCCTTTCGGCTCTGAGAGAGGCTGTGGCTTTGATTATCAGCACCTGATGGATCTAAAGAAAGATCCCATGTGTGCATCCAAAACCAAAATGGCAAAAAGATCAGTCATTGTGGATGAAGTCTCTTGCTTCCTCTGTTAGGTTCCTGACCTCCATCAAGTAAGTATAGGGATCCTTTGAGACAAATGAGTTCTTCAAAGCCCTGCAGCAGTGCTTGGGTTCTCACATGACTCCAAATCACATAAAGAATCTATACCTCACAGTCAGTAGGCTTCAAAATGAAGAAACAGAGCAGTATTACTGGCAGGCCTATTTGATCAATCCTGGTTTACAGGAAGGGTGTCCAGGAAACCCTGACTTTAGGAAAATGAGGGGCAAGGGAACTTATTTTGGACACTGTCTTGGGCTGCGCCCCTTATGGAAACCTCCAGCCAGAGGTTATGATGAATGTCTACATGGAAGAATATGAGGGCCATGTGGGAGTAATTTGGTTTTAATTGAACATATTGTTAACCCTAACCATACACTGTTCCCTCAATCTAAGTATTCAGAAAAGCAGGGACAGATTTGGTCTTACAATACAGGAATGCAGGGGATCTTCCACCTGCTGAAAACTTCAAAGTTCCATGCAGAAATGAACCCTGGAGAAGATGTAGGCAGCTATGAAGGATCTGAGAGAGCAAAAGGCATCTTCCATGGCAAACAGCCTGGTCAGGATGAAGGGTTGTGTCTGAATCAGATTCTCTCTTCTTAATGTAGAGGAGAGGCCTGTGTGGAGAGCTGTTCCCAGGTGACTATTGTTTCTTTACCATTCTAAGTTGTGAAAGTGTCAAAGGAAGTAGGGACATCCTCCATGTTATGAGACCTTAGGAAGCAAATGTTAGGACAAGTTGGTTGCCAAGGCAGTGACCTCACTCAGTTACTAAAGGAAGTGACCTCACCTCACATCCTTGTTGATGGAACTCTCCAAATTTGGGTTCCAGGAATCTAGGCACCCAGGCCCAGTCCCAGCACCAGTTCCAGTGTTCTCACTTGTTTGGATTTTCCAAGGACAGAGTCAGTCTTTTGTGGTACCTACTTATGTGAGAATGGCCAAATTCCAGAAAAATTCTGAAGAGGGGCCCTTCCGGAGAAAACAGGTAGAGGCTCACTGCTGGCTCCTGACAACTTCACAGAGTTGACCAAGGAGTCCTGATCTGAGACAGGACAGACCATTTCTGGGGAACATAGTATGGCCCTCCAGTCAGAGGACACTCTGGATAGTTCCAGAACCACTTGGGGAAAGGAGGTGCCTTTGTGGTTGTGGGTGTGGGTTTGTGGTTTTTTCTTTTGTTCTGAGAATAGTTAGGAAAGGGGGTGTGTTTGGTTTGGAGTGGAATGTTTCTAGTTAGTCCTTTGACAAGGCGAGTGTTTTTAGGTCTGTGTATCCCACTGTTTTCGTGGTTGTAGACATTAGAAAAGATAATGCCTCAATGGGTGTATCCTCTCAAGGAGAAAACTTCCCATCATTCATCCGGCACAATTTATGAATGGAGTGTGGCTTGCCTTATCAATGGGCAACACCAACTATCTTCCTACGTTCCTGTTTTCTTCCTGAATTCTGGCCACTCTCCAGAATAGGCTCATGATTTTGTGTCAAATATATGTACCACTTCCAAGCTCTGTGACATGGCCATGTACTGGTAGCTGAAGGGAATGGCAAGCATCTCAGAAAACTCAGATATCAGTGTAGCCAGTAAAGTCTCAGTGGAGAAACCCTGCTTTGGGCCTTTTGATTACCTATTGTTATGTTGCCCTGAATATCAGGAAAGTCTTTGTCTCAGGCCACCCCTTTGTGAAGCCTGAAGAAAACAGTTTTCACATGGAAATGAATGGGCATTACCTTTGAGTTTACAATAAAACCTTCACAGATTTGGCTCTCATTAAGTTAAAAATACTTTTAGATTGTATCTCAGTGTAAAAAGTAACATGGAACTGTACATATCTTATTGATAACAAGTCCAATTATAGAACACAAATGATATACATAAATCTCCAACACTCCAACATGTTTTTCTTTTAAGCCTAGAATTACCATACAACCTTAGAACACCAGCTTGATACAATGGTCTTTGCAAGCTTCTACCTTACAGACTTGTATACCTGGAAGATATGAACACGTTAACACCACAATTACATTGATGTTTTTGTATTAAACAAGTTTAGATTTTAAAGAAATAACATGGCACAATTTTATAAAAACAGTACTTGTTTTACCAGCTGTTTAATTTTTTAAGATTACTTGCTCAAAACTTACACATATAACCAAGTTACACACACCTTTTTTTATTATTTACTTAAACCCTTTTAATTACTTAATCATATAGACTCTCTTATCCAGAAACACGTTTTTCCTCTATTATATCTATATCTAGAACCTTTTAGTTTCTCTTTTCCATCTACTAACCTCTTTCTGTTCACATTTCAATACAATGCTTTTCAATTTCTGAATTTAAGCAGATTATTTTATAGACATCTACATTTTATTAGGGCCTTTTTGAAAACCTAGAAAACTTATTGGCCTAATTTTAAAGACATCTTTATTTTTATCTGTTTACCCAATTTGAATTAAAACATATGAATCACGTGAATCAAAGACATTTGGATACATTTTTAAATTTTTCATGAGCGCTCCTCATCTGTCAATTGTCATATCCCTGCATGATATATGGATATACACACATACAGACATACCAACATACAACACGTAACACAAATGTAACACATAACACAATAGTAAAGGCCTTGTAGCTTTTTTCAGGTGAAATCTCCATTGCAATGCTGAAAACTCCAGAGTCGATCAAAAATAGAACTGATCAGAAAACATTAACCCATCAGCAGAATCAAGATCATGAGCTCAAAAGAAAAAATTACAGAATCTAAGAAAAGCAAGAGTCCTAAAAATGATGACTGGCCAGTAATTAGTAAATACCATATTATACACTTTTTTGGTTAGGTCTAGTTTGAGTTCAGGTAAAAAGACACATTTACTCTTTTTATCTGTCTCCTGCTGAGTGCTGCAGGCTTCTTTTATTTGCATATCAAAGTAAGTCCTGGCTGAGGTCTGGAAAACTGGAAAGACTGGAATTCTGAGAAGAAACCTCACGCCTAAGGCATTTATCTATAAGTCATAATTTCCAGGTTTGGATGTTGAAAATTTTGATGCAAGTTTAAGATGTAATTCTCAAAATTTTATTTCTTTAGATTTTTCTACACTAGAAAAACTTGCTCACACAAAACTGAAAATAGGATCATTTTTTGATAATATTAATGCCACCATCAGAAGAAGTTTCTATAGGATCATTAAGCCCCTTTCTTTGTTATGAAGTTTCTAATAGTATTAAGTTAAATTAAATTGGCTGAAAAATTTTAAAAAAGAACCACATGCTACCATGTGTATCCGAAATTAAGCTTTAAAAATTTCCAAGACTGTTGCTAATTAATGTCATTTCAATAAGCCAGACCAACGTTTTAATTTAGTACCATTTTTTAAAATCTTACACACTGATGGGAATAGATACCATATCATAATTTATTATCTCTTCCCAACTTAATGCACTGATATATCTAGTGAAATTTTTTCAGGCTGTCTAGTTCAAAATTTAAACTCTTTATTTTTTTTTTTACCCTAAGTATTTAAGTTTCCTAGCATGAACTACCTGAAATCAAACTAAACAATTGTTTAAACCCAACTTTTAACTGTAAGATAGTGCAATGCTTTAGAAACCCATTTAGATACCAGATGGTTAAAATAAAAAAATCATTTCTAGATACACATTCACCCTAGATCATCCCCAAGAAACAATCTATAATATCAACATATTAATGCATTCATTGTCCCTTTTGTTAAGTAAACAGAGGTGGAGAAATCCTTAAAGTGCACGTAAGGAATAAGGGAGTTCCCCACAGCAAAATGGATCTGGCAGCTGCTGGGAGTCCCTTAGCCTCACCATTTACTTACAGGATTAGTTCCTCTGGTTTGCTTTGACCCCAGGCACCAGGCATATTCTATGTCTCTCAACTTTGCAGTAGTCAGCTCCCCAAAATTTCATTCTCTGCTTCAGTTGTTTTGAGTGCTAGGCTTCCCCAAGAGGGCACAGTGGGGTTTATTTAAAGTCCCCTCTGGGGTGTCAAAATTTATGACTGAAGGCTTGGTTCCCATCCCAAAGCCAATTAATGCCAATTTAATAATGGGAACAGGGTTTTGAGAAAAGTTTAAGCGAGATATCAAAGTTCTTAGACCCCAGACATTTCCCTCTGCAGTGGGCATGCTCAATCCAACTACGGGAAGAAAAGAAATCACTGCTTCCGTAATCTTGCTTAACAAAGGGGAGTAAAGTTTATCAAAGTTCTTTAAAGCACAGCTAAGAGAGGTGAAAAGGTGAGAACAGAAAAACTGGCGGTTCTATTGACTTTTGGTCCCTCACAGGAGAAGCATTAGTTTAAAATTTAGCTAAAGTAACTTCCACATATGTAATGCAGGTTGGAACTCGGGACTCTGCATCGGACCAAACAATGCCATCACATTTAACAGAAACACAGATAAAATGACACACAAAGACCATCATGCAGCTCCCGTTTGTTCACAACCCCAAGATCTACAATCTTGTGACTCAGAGAGAATGGAGGGAAGAGGGGGAGGAGTAGAAGGTTTGAGTGATAGGATCCTGGGTGAAGGGGTCGGATTGGAGGCAGGGACCAGGAATGGCTTCAAGGACAGAGGCATGGAATGGCTTTGTCCCATAATGAGAGTTTCTCAAACAGAGACAAGGACAATACAAACGTGACACAAACATGTACACACAGTTAACATTTAACACGAGTTCAGAAGTAAAGATTAGAACCTAGTAACTGGCAAAACCTGATGGGTTAGACCACAAAGACAGACAGTGAATTCAACCTGAGAGAAAAAAGTAGTCAGCAAGATATGATGGGTTGCCAGCAGAGTCACCTAATGTGGGCTCATTCGTCCCTCCTCACCTAATGAGAGCACATCCGTCACTCCCCGAGTCCTCCAAGGCATCCCTTGCAAGGACATGGCCTGTGGCTTTAGGACACGTTTGTCCACCACTGACAGGGGGAACTTACGTTCTCCGCTGAAAGCCACTCTGCCAACCCAAACCAAAAACGGAAAAATGGAACCTGAACAAAAAGCTCTGAGTGATCACAAGGAAAAATGAAAAGAAGCGCCTTACTTACCTCCAGAGGGGTCTGTTGGCGTGTCCTTGTCCTATGCTGCGTGATTCCCGGCCAACGCACCAAATGTAAGGGTCCGGTGAACGTCGGAGGAAGAGACCACCAAGAGAACGCGGCTCATGCAACAGAAAAAGGCGTTCATTGAGGATCCAATCCAGCATGCTGGGGCTACGTGCTCACTCAAGAAGGGAGAGCAGCCCAGAGCCCCGAGCAGGGGTTGAGCAGTGCTTAAGTACACTTTTTGGGGAGGGCGGGACTTTACATATATCACAGTCTCCTTTAAGAAATCAACATACACCGCAGAAAAATCAAACAACAATTCCTAAACATGATTAGTTCATTCATTGGCAGGAACAGGTCAGGCGGGAGTGATAGGTGAGTTCTAAAGCGAGGTACACATTCAAACAGATTGGTTTAGGCCTTGCGATGCCTATGTGCCAGGCCACACAGGGTCCTAGGTTATTAAACAACCAGGCGGTCAGGGGGAATATTTACTGGGCAGTCCGGAATTGTACTACAAGCTACAGGAATTTCAGGTTTTGCATGTAGCATAGGAACTTAACAATACCTGGTCCTTTACATTTTAACTCAGGCCTTGCAGCTTAGAAACTTTACAAAACCCAGTCTTTTACACTTCAACTTTTACACTTTAATTTCAATTTATTTTACCCTTTCAGATCACTCCTGGTGCACAAGAAGGGTGTCCAAGCCACCCTGAATTTAGGCAAATGAGTGGCAAGGGAGCTTATTTGGGACACTGTCTTGGGCTGTGCCCCTCATGGAAACCTCCAGCCAGATGTTATGATGAGTGCCTTTATAGAAGAAGAGGAGGGCCATGTGAGAGTGTTTTGGTATTAATTGTGGTCATTTGTGTGACGGTTGGAAGAGATGACTGGGTCCACCTGGGCTTGAATTCTTGTGTGATTCCCCTTAGAGACTGACTTCTGGAACTGAACTCAAAGAAGTATTGCCATGAATTGTGGTGATATTTTAAGAGGTCAAGCATGAGAGTCGCCCTTGGAAACTAAGATCAAGGCCGAGGGTGGCTTTCCACAGAGCACTGGGAATTTCAGCAAAGATATCCCATGATTTTATTCTTAAAGACTTGGTAGCCATAGTTGAGAGTCAAAACACACATGGACCTCACATTGTAGACCTCAATGGGCCTGGCTATATCTAACCTTTTGGCCACTCTTTGGGAAGCCTTGCCTATGAGAGTTCTCCAGAGTTTCATTGAAATGAGCTTCCTCAACATTTAATGGTTCTTGAAACCCACAGTGCATACAAACACAACAGAAATACAAGCAGTTCAGAAGAGGCATGGTGTATAGTTGGACTTGCCTTTTGCATTATGTAGGGTAGGTGTTATAAATCTAGTTAATTTTTAATTGAAATAGTTCTCCTTGTGTTTTTAAAGTTAATAAATATGTGAATTCCTGTATCCTTTTCTCTGTAGCCTATTCATCACATGTATTTTTATATAAACATATTGAATCCTACCTGGTATCACATATACATTCTTGTGAGGTGGCTGACATGGCAGATACAAATTATGACAAGAGATCACTCCTCCTAAACGCTATTGGATCATAAAATTCAGCCTAAGGGTAACCTTTCTAGTTGAACAACATTATTCATAAATCCATGTTCAGTAAAATTAATATTTTTGGATCTGTGGACGATATATATTTCATCATGAATTTCAATTGGCATATATATTGCCACTTTATAATGTCTGTGTGTGTTTTGCTCTTTGCTTAATTGCTTTGGAAAGAGATGTGTCTGAATCAGCCTCTTGGCCCTGTGTGAGGCTGTGGCTTAGATTCTCAGCACCTGATGGATCTAAAGAAAGATCCCATGGGTGCATCCAAAACCAAAATGGCCAAAAGAGCAGTTATTGTGGATGAAGACTCTCACCTTCCTCTCTAATGGCCCTGACATCCATCAAGTGAAAATAGGGATCCTTTGGGTCAAATGAGTTCTTTAAAGCCCTGCAGAGTTTAGCCCATAGGTGCTTGGGTTTTCACATGAATCCAATTTACATAAAGAATCTAAACCCCACAGTCATTTGGCCTCAAATTGAAGAAGATAAGGGGCATGTGGGAGCATTTTGTTTTGAATTGTGGTAATTTGTTTGGCGCTTGGAACAGATGACTGGGTCCACCTGGGCTTGAACTCTGGTATGATTCTCCTTAGAGACTGAATTCTGGAAGTGACATCAGAGAAGTATTGTCATGAATTGTGTTTGGATTTTACTAGGCCATGCAACCTAGATCTCAGGTATTAATTGTGGTGCAGGGAGATCTAGGTGCAGGGTGGCTTTGCCCAGAGCACTGGGAATCTCAGCCTGGATATCACATGATTTTATTCTGAAATTCTTTAAAGCCACAGTTGAGAGTCAAAACACACATGGACCTCACATTGTAGACCTCAATGGGCCTGACTTCATGTGACCTTTTGGCCACTCTTTGGGAAGACTTGCCTGTGAGTGTTCTCAAGATCTTTCATTGAAATGAGCTTCTTCAACATTTAATGGTTCCTGAATGAATTGAAACCCACAGAGCCTCCAACTTTATCCTCAAAATATGGCTTGATAAATTCCATGAAACTTTTGAAATTCCCATAACCAGGTGGCACTGGAAAACTTTTGGATGTCCTGTTGCTGATCATGAGTGTATCTCACAGTGCCTTGACTGACTGGGTTTCATGAAAATTGTGTAGAACAGTGATGCCAGTATGTTGGAGCCTGTTCATTAGTGGGACTAGAGCATAGGTGTGAAGGTGTGTGATAAAACATGTGTGTTGGGGCATGTGGATCTGCCATTGGCTTCCAATTGCCTTGTGACTGACAGGGTACAGCCAGCAGACCCTTATATGTAAAGGCATCTTGTTATATGGATAGGTTTCTGGGCAATGTTCAGAATCAGGTTGCTATGGACAAAGGGGCAACCTATGTGGGACAGAATCCTGGTTGGTGCATTCTCATGCAGACTGTGTCCCTCCACACGTGACAGAACTCCCTCCAGCACTGTGTCCCAGTTGAACTCCTTGTATTTCATGAAGCAAATACCAAACTCCCAGTGCACCAAGGAGTAACACCACGAAAATTGGAGCATGACCAAATGGCTTCACAGTCAACCCGGGGAGACACTTACACCCCAGTGGCCATAGTTTAACTACAAAAAGAGTATTCAGCACTGCTGCCTCATTTTCATTGGAAAATTAGAAACAATGTCCTTCAGGTCACATATTTGCACACCCAGATTTGATGGTCACACAACAAAGGAAGCTAAAGCTCCTGACAACAACATGTATTTTAAGAGCCCAACCTCAGAGAGTTTCTCAAGAAGTCTTTACACAAGCAGAGCTCAATGTTTGTGGAGTGTTTACCCTGTCCCTTACTTTTGGAAACTCCTCTACCACCTACAAGTTTGTGAACTCCTGAGCATTTTTTATTCCTGATATGTATTTACAGATTTTCTAACTTTTCTCCTCTAATTGTATCTTACTTGGAACTAAGGTAATGTCAAGGCAATCTTCTGGATGAGAGTGTGAACATTTTTGTGTAGCACATATTTGCATACCAATTAGAGTCATTTTCCATATTTCCATTCGAAATACTGAATCCTTGACACTAACGCATACCCTAATAGACTCTGACTACTACTCCTAATATGGTGGAGAAAAATAACACAAACAGAATAGGAATACAAGCAGTTCAGAGGAATCATAGTGTATAGTTGGACTTGTTTTTTGCATGATTAATTGTAGGTGTTATAAATCTAGTCAATTTTTAATTGAAATAGTTCTCCATGTGTTTTTAATGTTAACAAAAATGTGAATACCTATCTCCCTTTCTCTGTAGCCTATTCAGCACATGTATTTTTAAATGCACATATAGAACACTACCTGGTATCACACCTACATTTTGTGAGGTGGCTAATTTGGCAAATACAATTTGTGAGAAGTGATCACTCCTGTTAAACTCTGTTGGAACTGAAAATTTAACCTAGGGGTGTGTTTCCTAGAAGAACAACATTATACATAAATACATGTTCTAAAAGAAATAATTTTGCATCCGTGGAGGATATATATTTCATGATAAAATTGATTGCTAATTTATTGTCTGTGTGTGTTTTTTTGTATATATATATATATATATATATATATATATATATATATATATATATATATATACACTCTCCAGATTTTTCAAAATATGAAATATATGTGTCTTATATACACTCTCTAAATTCATTCATGTTCATGTATATGGATTTATAATCAACTTTTCACAAGATCATTCTCAGAAATATTCATCCACCTGAAATACATATTGTTTCCAGTACTGAAAACTAACTTCAGTTAATGTTGCATACAAATACTAATAATTCTACAGTAACTGACCCAGTTTAACATCAATGCAAGTACATTCCTATGTGACATGATGTGTATTTTGAAATTCATTTTAATTCAACACTGGTACATTACTATTTCTTCAATTTATGCACATTATAGGATATATATTTCATCCACAAGTTAGCAAACTTATAGGCATTTGTTTCACTTTCAATCACTTCCTGCTTCAGAACACATGGATTCTTCCAGGTTTCTTGACTGGTCTTATAATGAGACTTCTTTCGAAATATATTATTTTTGATTTTTTTTATCACTTTTGAAGCAAAACTGACACTCACTTCATGATAAACCATAACTATAATATCACCACTAGATGTATAACTGGTTGGAATGAATGATTTTATAACAATATAGTATTTTTTATATATTCTCTTATATCAGTTTATTCCATTATTTAAAGTGGAACCAGTTATATTATTTATTCACTATATTGTCTATTCATGCATTATCTCTATATTCATAGACACAGGGTACACCTCTTAGTACCCCCAATACTAATTTATTAGTCTTCTAAATATTGCTCCCAGAAATGGTGGAAGAAATACTGATGTCACCTGATCTACATATGCATGTTATCATAGTAATATTCTGGACACAAAATGCAAAAGTCACACGTATGATTGTACCAAAGCCTAAATGGAAACTGAACATGGATTACTAAAAACATCCATATCCAGGTTGCCTAATGCTCTCAAATGTCAATCCTATTGGTGACCACATTTTTGTTTCTTCCTAAGATTATATATTCAACCTCAAAACTATTGGAAATGTCTAGTTTTTTCACTCACTTTATACTTTGCCTGATTTCCTAATGTCTCTATTGATATCTACTTTCCTACATATTTTTTCCAGTTCAACATTGTGACTGACCCTTCACATGTGCTGACATTGACATTCACTCTCTAACCGAAACCCTATTGCTAATGAACTTTGGTCCAAATCCTATACTCTATCTTCTTCCGAAACATACTGACTATCTTCCTGATCCTATCGACTATCCCTTTTTGAGTGGATGTACTCTACTACATTCAATCATCTGAGGTACAAGGTCCTATGCCATTGTATATCGATTTTTCTGAAACATGTATGCAGAACATAATTCAAAGCTACGTGTCCCAATCTATTGCCAAATGCACTTCTGAGCTTCAAATCTTACCTAGATTTCTGTTTTCATACTTATATTTAACCACTATATTTCTATATATTGCAGGTTCCCAATAACCTTATTCATCCCGCAGAATGATTCCTAACCCAAATCGAACGTGTTATTAACCCTAACCATACACTGTTGCCTCAATCTAACATTACAAAAGAGCAGGGACAGGGCTATTCTTTCAATTAGGGATGTAGGTTATCTTCCAACTGCTGAGAACCTCAAAGTTCGATGCAGAAATGATCCCTGGAGAAGATGTAGGCAGCTATGAAGGACCTGCATGAGCAAAAGCCATCTTCCATGGCAAACAACCTGGACAGGATGAAGGGATGTGTATGCATCAGACTCTCTCTTCTTAATGTAGAGAAGATGAACCTAACCAGGCCTGCGTGTAGAGCTGTTCCATGGTGTCTATTTTGATATACCATTCTAACTAGTCAAATTGTCACAGGAAGTAGGGGCACCCTCCAACTCATGGAACCATTGGAAGCAAGTCTTAGGACAAAGTTGTTGCCAAGGCAGTGACCTCATTCAGTTGCAAAGAAAGTGACATACCTCATTTCCTTGGTGATGGAACTCTCTGAAATTGGGATGCAAGAAGCCAGGCACCAAGAGCCAGTCCCAGTCCCAGTCCCAGTGGGCTCACTTGTTTGGATTTACCAAGTACAGAGTCAGGCCTTCTTGGTACCTACTGATGTGAGGATGGCCAAATGCCAGTAGAGCTCTGAAGAGGGGCCTTTCTTGAGACAGCAGGTTGTGGCTAACAGCAGGCTCCTCGCAGAATAACAGAGTTGGCCAAGGAGACAAGATCTGAGACCAGACAGGCCATTTCGAGTGGAACATAGTATGGCCCACCAGTCAGAGGAAACTCCAGATAGTTAAAGACCTATTTTTGGGAAGGAGGTGCCTTTTTGGTTGTGGGTGTGAGTTTGCGGTTTTGTTTCATGTTCTGAGAATAGGTAGGAAAGGTGGTTGGTTTTGTTTGGAGTCGACTGTTTCTAGTAAGTCTATAGACAAGGCGAGTGTTTCTATGTCTGTGTAGCCACTGTGTCCGTGGTTTTAGACATTAGAAACGAGAATGCATCAATGGAGGTGTCCTGTCTAGTAGAAAGCTTCACAGCATTCATCCTGCACAATTGATTAATGGACTGTTGCTTGCCTTATGGATGGGAAACACCTACTAACTTCCTAAGTTGCTGTTTTCTTCCTGAATTCTGGCTACTCTCCAGAATAGTATCATGGTTTATTGTCCAAGATATGTACCACCTCCAAACTCTGTGACATGGCCATGTCCTTGATAGCTGAAGGGAATGGGAACATCTCAGAAAACTCAGATATCAGTGTGACCAGTAAAGTCTCAGTGGAGAAACCCTGCTTGGCTCCATTTGCTTATCTATGTTTCTGTTGCCTTGAATGTCAGGAAGGTCTTTGCCTCAGGCCACCCCTTTGTGAAGCCTGAAGAAACAGTTTTCAAATGGAAATGAATGGGCATCACCTGTGGCTCTTTGCTTAATTGCTCTGGAAAGGGATGTGTCTTAGTCAGACACTAGGCCCTGTTTGAGGCTGTGGCTAAGATTCTCAGCTCCTGATAGATCTAAAGAAGATCCCATGTGTGCATCCAAAACCAAAATGGCAAAAAATCTGTCATTGTGGATGAAGTCTCTTGCCTTCTTCTGTTTGGTTCCTGACCTCCATCAAGTGAGAATAGGGATCCTTTGGATCAAATGAGTTCTTCAAAGTCCTGCAGAACTGCTTGGGTTGTCTCATGATGCCAAATCACATAAAGAATCTATACCTGACAGTAAGTAGGCCTCAAATTGGAGAAGCAGAGCAGTATTTATGGCAGGCCGAGAGCAGTTGTGTGCAGGTGTGTGACAATACATCTGTGGTGGGGTCATGTGGATCTTACATTGGCTTCCAAATGGCTTGTGACTGACATGGTGCAGCTAGCAGAACTTTGTATGTAAAGGCATCATGTTACATGGAGAGTTTTCAGGGCAATGTTCAGAATCAAGTTCCTATGGTAAAGGGGGCAAGCAATGGGGGATAGAAGCCTGGTTGGTGCATTCTCCTGCAGACCCTGACACACCATACGTTACCGGACTCCCTCCAGCATTGTGTCCCAGTTTAACTCCTTGTATGTCATGAACCAAATACAAAACACCCACTGCAGCAGCAAGAAACACCACGAAAAGTGGAGCATGACCAAATGATTTCAAATTCCAGACGGGGAGACACTTATCCCCCAGTGGCCACAGTTTAGCTACAAAGAGTGAATTCAGCACTGCTGCCTCATGTTCATTGGACAATAAGAATTCATGTCCTCCAGGTCACAAAAATGCAGACCCAAGTTTGATGGTCTCACTACAAAGGAAGCTAAAGCTTCTGAAAACAACATATATTTCAAGTACCCAACCTCATTGTCAGTATCTCCAGAAGTGTTTAGGCCAGCAGAGATCCATGTTTGTGGAGTTTTACCCTGTCCCTAAGGTTTGGAAACGTCTCTTCCACCTCAAAGGTTGTGAACTACTGAGCATTTTCCATTCTACGTATGTATTCACAGATTTTCTAACTCTTCTCCTCTAATTGTTTCTTACATGGAGCGTGGTTATTTCAAGCCATTGTTCTGAATGAAAGTGGGAATTTTTTGTGTGTAGCACGTATTTGCATACACATTGGATTCATTTTCCAATTTTCCATTCGAAATACTGAATCCCTGACACGAACCCATACCCTACTAGACTCTGACTACTAATTCTAATATCATGCAGAAAAGTAACACAAACAGAATTGAAATACAAGCAGTTCAGAGGAGGCATGGTGTATAATTGATCTTGCCTTTTGCATGATAAATGTCAGGTGTTATAAATCCAGTCTATTTTTAATTGAAATAGATCTCCATGTGTTTTTAAAGTTAACAAATATGTGAATTCCTGTCTCCCTTTGTCTGTAGCCTATTCAGCACATGTATTTTTATATGCACATATCAAATCCTACCTGGTGTCACACCTACATTCTTGTGAGGTGACTGACTTGGGAGATACAATTTGTGAGAAGACATCACTCCTCCTAAACGCTGTTGGAATTGATAATTCAAATAATGGGTGAGCTTCCTAGTAGAAAAACATTATACATAAATCCCTGTTAAGAAAATTGAATATTTTTGGATCTGTGATTGATGTATATTTCATAGTGAATTTAGATTTGCATATATGTTGCTACATTTTAATATCTGTATGTGTCTGTGTGTGTATACACACACACACACACACACACACTCTCTCTCCAGATTTTTCAAAATATGAAATATATGTATCTTATTTACACTCCCTAAATTCATTTATGTTCAAGTATGTGGATTTATAATCAACTTTTCACAAGATTTTTCTCAGAAATATTTATCCACCTGAAATACATATTTGTTTCCTAGTACTGAAAACTAACTTCAGTGAATGGTACATACAAATCCTGTTGATAGCCACAGCCAAGGGTCTCCAGTAAATACCATATGTACTACTGCACAACCTAAGGCAGGCATGGTCCCTAAGCCACATGCTCGTTGTTTAAACAGAGAGGGGGAGATGTTGAGAGCCACAGCCAAAGGGGCCCCAGGAAACCTCCAGCTGCCAGCAAACTTCCAGCTGCCGGCTGATGATTGGCTCCACAGCGGCCCCAGCAACATCTAGCTGATTGGCTCCTCTGTGGTGATGCTCAATGGGATGTTTCCCTGCCCTTTCAGACAACGGAGCTGCTCATTGGTGGACTTTTTTGGCTCCGCCCATGTGACCCAGCCAATTGGCCTCAAAAGGAGGAGGCTTGTGGTTGAGGTAGAGGCTTGTGGGAAGACTGTGGTGGCAGTTGGGCTCTGAGGGTTTTTCCTGAGAAGCTGTTTTGTTTGGCTTGTGTGGTTCTAAAAATAAAGTTTGTTTCTTTTGACAATTGGCTCCTGAATTGTGCCCAGCCAGACTGATGATAATCATGTAAAATGTTGATTTTAAATCGCATACATGAACTTGAATGAATTTAGGGAGTGTATAATAAGACACATATATTTCATATTTTGGAAAATCTGGAAAATCTGGTATATATATATATATATATATATATATATATATATATATATATATATATATATATACACACACACACACACACACAACAATAAAATGTAGCAATATATATGCCAATCGAAATTTATCATGAAATATATATCATCCACATATCTAAAAATATTCATTTTACTGAACATGGATTTATGTATGATGTTGTTCACTAGGAAGATCACCCATAGTTTGAATTTTCAGTTCCATCAGTATTTAGGGGAAGTGATCTATTCTCATAATTTGTATATTCCAAAGTTAGTGAGATCACAAGAATTTACGTGTGTTACCAGGTAGGAGTCTATATATGCATAAAAATATACATGTTCTAAAGAGGCTACAGAGAAAAGGAGACAGGAATTTACATATGTGTTAACTTTGAAAACTCATGGAGAAATATTACAATGAAAAGTTGACTAGATTTATAACACATATCCTTGATAAAGGAAAAGGAAAATCCAAGTATACACCATGCCTCCTACAAAAGGCCTGTATTTCTATTCTGTTAGGTTTCTTTTTCTCCATCATTTTAGGATAGTAGTCATAGTCTAGTAGGGTATGGGTTAGTGTCAGAAATTCAGTATTGCAAATGGAAAATAGGATAATGTATCCAATGTGTATGCAAATATGTGCTAAACAATAATCTTCCCACTCTCACCTAGAACAATGCCTTGACATTACCTTTGCCCCAAGTGAGACACAATTAGAGAAGAAGAGTTAGAAAATCTGTGAATACATATCTGGAATGGAAAATTCTCAGGAGTTCTCAACCTGGGAGCAGGTAGAGGGGTTTCCAGAAGTAAGGGATTGGGTAAACACTCCACAACCATGGAGCTCTGCTGGAAAAAAAGACTTCTGGAGAATCTGCCTCTGAGGTGTGGCACTTGAAATATATATTGTTGTCAGGAGCTTTGTCTTCATTTGTAGTGAAACCATCAAAGCTGGGTCTGAATCTATGTGACTTGGAGAACATGGTTTCTTATTTTCCAATGAACCTGAGGCAGCAGTGCTGAATTCTCTCTTTGTAGGTAAACAGAGTCCAGTGGGCCAAAGTGTCTAACCATGTGGACTGTGAAGCCATTTAGTCATCCTCCAATTTTCATGGTGTTTCTTGGTGCTGAACTGGGAGTTTGGTATTTGCTTCAAGAAATACAAGGAGTTCAACTGGGACACAGTGTTGGAGGGAGTTCTGTGACATGTGCTGGGTCAGAGTCTCCAGGAGAACTCACTAACCCGGCTTCTATCCCACATAGCTTGCCCCCTTGACCATAGCAACCTGATTCTGAACATTTCCCTGAAACCTCTCCATATAACAAGATGCCTTTGCATATAAGGGTCTGCTGGGTGCACCATGTTAGCTAAAAGCCATTTGGAAGTCAATGGCAGATCCACATGGCACCACCATAAATATTTTATCACACACCTGCACACCACAACTCTGGGCCAACTACTCCACAGTCTCCATCTAACCGGCATCTCTGTTCTACACCACTTTCATTATACCCAATCAATCAAGGCACTGTCTGGTACACTAATGATCAGCAACAGGACATCAAAGGTTCTCCAGTGCCACCTCATCATGCGAATTTCAAAAATTTCATGGTATTTATCTAGCCATTTTACAAGGATGAAGTTGGAGGCATTGTGGGTTTCAATTCTTTCAGGAATCATTCAATGTTGAGGAAGCTCATTTCAATGAAAGTTCTGGAGAACTCTCACAGGCAAGGCTTTCCAAAGAGTGGCCAAATAGTCACATGAAGCCAGGCCAATTGAGGTCTACAATGTGAGGTCCATGTGTGTTTTGACTCTCAACTATGTCTGGCAAGTATTTCAAAATAACATCATATGATATTCTGTCTGAGATTCCCAGTGCTCTGTGGAAAGCCACCTCGGGCCTAGATCTCAGTTTCAAAGGGCGACTTTCATGGGTGGCCGCCTAAAATCCCAACACAAATCATGGCAATACTTCTCTGAGGTCAGTTCCAGAACTCAGTCTCTAAGAGGAATCACACCAGAGTTCAAGCCCTGGTGGACCCAGTCATCTTTTCCTACTGCCACATAAATGACCACAATGAAAACCAAAACACTCCCAAATGGCCCTCATCTTCTTCCATATAGACACTCATCATAACCTCTGGCTTGACGTTTCCTTGAGGGGCACAGCCCAAGACAGTGTCCAAAATAATCTCCCTTTCCTCTCATTTGCCTAAAGTCAGGGTGGCCTGGACACCCATTCTGTGAACCATGAGTGATCAAATAACCCTGACTTTAATACTGCTCTGCTTCTCCAATTTGAGGCCTACTGTCTGTGGAGTATAGATTCTTGATGTGAATTGGAGTAATGAAAAAACCCAATAACCCATTGGCTACACTCTGCAGGGTTTTGAAGAACTCATTTGACCCAATAAATCCCTATTCTCATTTTATGGAGGTCAGGATCCTTACAGAGGAAAGTGAGAGACTTCATCCTCAATGACTGCTTTTTGGGCCACTTTGGTTTTTGATGTGCCTTCTGGAATGTTACATATTTTTTTTTTTTTGGTTTTAGTGCCTTCTGGAATATTACATAATTTTTTTCTTTAGACATTATTGCCAGAGTTCCTATCTTCATCCCAGTGCAGGTGAAATCAAAGATAATACCAATCTACAGCTTCTGCAATAGCCATCCCTGTACTGCTTGCAGAACTTGCCTGGACACATTGTGAACTCACCTAAATGCATTGTGAACTATCTGTTGGTGCAGCGACTTGTGGTAGTGTTGGGGTATATTTGCTGATGATGTCATCGGTGGTACAATTTTTCCAAAAGGAGCCATCAATTGGCTTGGTGTATCTTCCTCCCTTCTGCGTGTCATGATCGTCCAGCTAAAATTTGGGGGGCCAACAGAGGTGAGGCAAAGAACCTCACCCACCCCCGCTGGTACAAAGACCTCTCCACATGTGTGGCTCTATACTGGACGGGTAGTCAGTGACGGGTAAGATCCAATTGCAATGGTACCAACTTAACGGGTAAAGACCATATGTACTATTGGACAACCTAAGGCAGGCACGGTCCCTAAGCCACATGCGTGTTGTTTAAACAGAGAGGCGAAGATGTTGAGAGCCACAGCCGAAGGGGCCCCAGCAAAATTCCTGCTGCCAGCAAACTTCCAGCTGCCGGCTGATGATTGGCTCACAGCGGCCCCAGCAACACCTAGCTGATTGGCTCCTCTGCGGTGATGCTCAATGGGCTGTTTTCCTGCCCTTTCAGACCACAAAACTGCTCATTGGGGGACTTTTTTTGACTCCGCCCACATGACCCAGCCAATCGCCCTCAAGAGCAGGAGTATTGTGGGAGGCGGAGAGAGGCTCCTGTGGGAGGGAGAGGTTTTGGGAAGCCAGTGGTGGCAGTTGGGGCTCTGAAGGTTTTTTCCTGAGAGGCTGTTTTGTTTGGCATGTGTGGTTCTAAAAATAAAGTTAGTTTCTTTTGACAAGTGGCTGCTGATTGTGCCCAGCAAGACTGCGGCATTATCCTAATATTTCTACAATAACTGACCCAGTTTAACATCAATGCAAGTAGATTCCTGTGGGAGAGGACATGATGTGTATTTTGACGTTCATTTTTATGTAACAGTGGTACATTACTATTTCTTCAGTTTACGCACATCATAGTATATATATTTGATCCACAAGTTCACAAATTTATAGGCATTTGTTTCACTTTCAATCACTTTCTGCTTCAAAACACATGTATTCCTCCAGGTTTCTTGACTGGTCTTTTCATGAGACTTCTTTCCAAACACATTATTTCCGATTTCCATAATCACTTTTGAAGCAAAACTCACACATTCTTCATGAAAAACCATAATGCTGATATAACCATTATATATATTACTGGTTGGAATGAAGGATTGTATATCAATGTAAGATTTTCTGTATATTTTCAGATATCAATTCAATCCATTATTTAAAGTTAGAACCAGTTATAATATTTCTTTACAGTATGGTCTATTCATGCATTATCTCTATAATTATAGACACAGTGTACACCATTTTTACCTCCAAAAATAATTGATACGTCTTCAAAATATTGCTCTCAGAAATGGTGGAAGAAATACTCATGTCACCTGATCTACATATACATTTTACCACAGTAATATTCTGCACACAGAAAGAAGAGGTCAAACTTATGTTTGTACCAAAGCCTAAATGAAAAGTGAGCATGGATTACGGAAAACATCCATGTCCATATTGCCTAATGCTCTCAAAAGTTCATCCTATTGGTGACTACATGTTTGTTTCTTCCTAAGATTATATATTCAAACTCAACCCTGTTGAAAATGTATAATTCTATCACTCACTTTATACTTTGCCTGATATCCTAATGTCAATTGATATCTGCATTCCTACTTTTTTCCCCAGTTCATCCTTTTGACAGACTCTCCACATGTGCTGACAATTACATTCACTCTCTATCCGAAACCCTATTGCTAAAGATCTTTTCATCCAAATCTTATACTCACTCTTCTTTCAAAACCTACCAACAATCTTACTAATCCTACAAATTATTTCTTTTTGACTGGATGTTCTCTTCAACATTCAATCAACCAAGGTACAAGGAATTATGCCATTGTATATTGATTTATCTGAGACATCTGTGCAGAATATAATTCAAAGCTAAGAATCCCAGCCAAGGGTCCAATGCAATTCTGGGCTTCAAATATTACCTAGATGTCTGTTTTCATACTTATATTTCACTTATATTCTTATAAATATCGCACGTTCCCAATACCATAATTCATCCCGCAGAATGATTCCTAACCCAAATGGAACATGTTATTAACCCTGACCATACACTGTTCTCTGGATCTATCTTTACTGAAGAGCAGGGACAGAGTTGGTCTTTCAATACAGAAATTAGGGGATCTTCCACTTGCTGAGAACCTCCAAGGTCATTAAAGAAATGATCCCTGGATTAAATGTAGGCAGCTATGAATGACGTCAGAGAGCAAAAGTCATCTTCCATGACAAACAACCTGGTTAGCATGAAGGGATGTGTCTGAATCAACATTTCTTTTCTTAATGTATAGAAGATGGACCAAACCAGGCCTATCTGGAGAGCTTTTTTTGGGTGCCTATGGTTGATATACCATGCAAACTTGTGAAAGTTTCACTGGAAGAAGGGGCAGCCTCCAACTCATTGGACTTTGGAAGCAACTGTTAGGACAAATTGGTTGACAAGGCAGTAACCTAATTCAGTTCCTGAAGGAAGTGACCTACGTCACTTCCTTGGTGAAGGAATTCTCTGAATTTGGGATCCATGAAGACAGGTACCCAGAGCCAGTCTCAGTCCCAGTCCCAGTGGGCTCACTTGTTCAGTTTTACCAAGGACAGGGTCAGTCTTTCTTGGTACCTACCTATGTGAGGATGGCCAAAGGCCAGAAGAGCTCTGAAGAGGGACCTTTTCTGAGAAAGCAGGTAGTGGCTCACCGCTGGCTCCTGACAACTTCACAAAGTTGGCCAAAGAGACCAGATCTGAGTCAGGACAGGACATTTCGGGAGAACATTTTATGGCCCACCAGTCAGAGGACACTCTGGATAGTCACAGACCTACTTGGGGGAAGGAGGTGCCTTTGTGGGAGTGGTTGTGGTTTTGTGGTTTTGTCACATGTTCTGAGAATAGGTAGGAAATGTGGTTTGTTTGGTTTGGATTGGACTGTTTCTAGTAAGTCGTTTGACATGTAAGTGTTTCTATGTCTGTGTATCCCACTGTGTCTGTGGTTGTAGACATTAGAAAAGAGAATGAATTAATGGATGTGTCCTGTCTAGTAGAAAGCTTCCCAGCATTCATCCTGCCCAATTGATTAATGGACTGCAGCTTGCCTTCTGGATGGGCAAAACCTTCTATCTTCCTAAGATCCTGTTTTCTTCCTCAATTCTGGCCACTCTCCAGAATAGGCTCATGGTTTTGTGTCCAAGATATATACCACCTCCAAGCTCTGTGACATGGCCATGTACTTGATAGCTGAAGTGAATGTCAAGCATCTCAGAAAACTCAGATATCAGTGTGACCAGGAAAGTCTCAGTGGAGAAACCCTGCTTTGTGTCTTTTGCTTACCTGTTCTTCTGTTGCCCTAAATGTCAGGAAGGTCTTTGCCTCTGGCCACCCCTTTGTGAAGCCTGAAGAAAACAGTTTTCAAATGAAAATGAATGGGCATCACCTGTGGCTCTTTGCTTAATTGCTTTGTAAAAGGATGTGTCTGAATCAGCCTCTTGGTTCTGTGTGAGGTTGTGGCTTAGATTCTCAGCACCTGATGCATCAAAAGATAGATTCCATGTGTGCATTCAAAACAGAAATGGCAAATGAGTCTCTTGCCTTCCTCTATTAGATTCCTGACCTTCATCAAGTAAGAATCAGGATCCTTTAGTTCAAAAGAGTTCTTTGAACCCCTGCAGAAGTGCTTGGGTTTTCTGATGACTCCAAATCACATAAAGAATCTATACCTGACAGTCAGTAGGCCTCAAATTGGAAAAGCATGACAGTATTAACGCCATGCCTATTTGATCAGTTCTGGTTCACAGGAAGGGTGTGTAGGACACCCTGACTTTCGGCAAATGAGGGGAAAGGGAGCTTATTTTGGACAGTGTCTTGGTCTGCGCCCCTCATGGAAACTTCTAGCAAGAGGTTATGATTAGTGTCTATATGGAAGAACATGAGGGCCATGTGAGAGTGTTTTGGTTTTCATTGTTGTCATTTGTGTGGCGGTGGGAAAAGATGACTGCGTCCACCTGGGTTTCAACTCTTGTGGGATTCCCCTTGGAGACTGAGTTCTGAAACTGACCTTAGAGAAGTATTGCCATGAATTGTGTTGGAATTTTCGGAGGCCACGCATGAGAGTCACCCTTGGAAACTGAGATCTAGGCCCATGGTGGCTTTCCACAGAGCACTGGGAATCTCAGCGAGGATATCACTTGATTATATTCTGAAAGACTTGGCAGCAATAGTTGAGAGTCAAAACACACATGGACCTCACATTGTAGACCTCAATGTGGCTGGCTTTATGTGACCTTGGGCCACTCTTTCAGAAGACTTGCCTGTGAGAGTTCTCTAGAGCTTCCATTGAAATGAGATTCCTCAATATTTAATGGTTCCTGAATGAATTGAAACCCACAGTAACTCCAACTTCATCCTTGAAAAATGGCTAGAAAATACCATGAAATTTTTGAAATTTCCATGACCAGCTGGCACTGGAAAACCATTTGATGTCCTGTTGCTTATCATGAGTATACAAGACAGTGCCTGGTTTGACTGAGTTTCATGATAATGGTGTAGAAAAGATATGCCAGTAAGTTGGAGCCTGCTGAGTAGTGGGCCAAGAGCAGTAGAGTGTAGGTGTGTGAAAAAACATCTGTGGTGGGGCCACGTGGATCTGCCATTGGCTTATAAATGGTTTGTGACTGACATGGTGCAGCTAGCAGACCTTTGGATGTAAAGGCATCTTGTTGTATGGAGAGGTTTCAGGGCAATGTTCAGAATCATGTTGCTATGGTCAAGGGGGCAACTATGTGTGATAGAAGCCTTCTTGGTACATTCTCCTGCCGATCCTGACCACCACACATGACAGAACTCCCTGCAGCACTGTATCACAGTTAAACTCCTTTATTTCATAAAGTAAATACCAAACTTTCAGTGCAGCATCAAATAACATGATTAAATGTGAAGGATGATCAAATGGCTTCACAGTCCACATGGGGAGACACTTAGCCCCCAGTAGCCCCAGTTTGCCTACAAAGAGAGAATTCAGTACTGCTGCCTCGTGTTCATAGGAAAATAAAAAAAAAACATGTCGTCCAGGTCACATAGATGCAGACTCAGCTTTGATGGTCTCACTACAAAGGAAGCTAAAGCTCCTGACAACAACATATATTTCAAGTGCCCAACCTCAGAGGCATTTTCTCAAGAAGTCTTAAGGCCGACACAGCTCCATGTTTGTGGTATTTACCCTGTCCCTTACTTTTGGAAACTCCTCTACCACCTTCAAGGTTGTGAACTCCTGAGCATTTTCCATTCCAGATATTTATTATGAACTCAAACAACAACAAGTGCTGGCGAGGATGTGGAGAAAAGTGTACACTTGTACATTGCTGGTGGGACTGCAAATTGGTGCAGCCAAATTGGAAAGCAGTATGGAGATTTCTTGTAGAGGTGGGAATGGAACCACCATTTGACCCAGGTATTCCCCTTCTCAGTCTATTCCCTAAAGACCTAAAAAAAATGCTACAGGGACACTGCTACATTGATGTTCATAGCAGCACAATTTACAATAGCAAGACTGTGGAACCAACCTAGATGCACTTCCATAGATGAATGGATAAAAAATGAGGCATTTATACACAATGGAGTATTACTCTGCATTAAAAAATGACAAAATTTTTACAGAGAAATGGATGGCATTAGAGCAGATTATGCTAAGTGAAGCTAGCCAATCCCTAAAACCAAATGCCAAATGTCTTTTTGATATAAAGAGATTAACTAAGAACAGAGTAGGGACGAATAGAATGAGAAGAAAATTAACATTAAACAGGGATGAGAGGAGGAAGGGAAAGGGAGAGAGAAGGGAAATTGCATGGAAATAATAGGAGACCCTCAGGGTTATACAAAATTACATACAAGAGGAGGTGAGGGAAAGGAAAAAATTATACAAGGGGGAGAAATGAATTACAGTAAAGAGGTAGAGAGAGAAGAGGAGAGGGGAGGTAAGGGGAGGGGGATAGTAGAGGTTAGGAAAGGCAGCAGAATACGACAGACACTAGTATGGCAATATGTAAATCAATGGATGTGTAACTGATGTGATTCTGCAATCTGTTTATGGGGTAAAAATGGGAGTTCATAACCCACTTGAATCACAGTGTGGAATATGATATATCAAGAACTATGTAATGTTTTGAACAAGCATAAATAAAAATTAAAAAAAAGAAAACTAACTTTGGTGAATGGTGCAAAGAAATCCTAATATTTCTACAGTAACTGACACAGTTTAACATCAATGCGAGAAGATTCCTGTGGGACATGATGTGTATTTTGATGTTCATTTTTATTCAGCACTGGTACATTACTATTTCTTCAGTTTATTCACATCATATTATAATATTTCATCCACAAGTAAGGAAATTTATCGTCATTTTTTTCAATTTCAATCACTTCCTGCTTCAGAACTCATGAATTCCTCGGTGTTCCTTGACTGGCATTTTCATGAGACTTCTTTCCAAACACATTATTTTCGATTTCCATAATCACATTTGAAGCAAAACTCACACAAACTTCATGATAAATCGTACCCTAATATTAACATTAGGTGTATAACTGGTTGTCATGAATGATTGCATATCAATATAAGATTTCTTATATATTTTCAGATATCAATTCAATCCATTATTTAAAGTGGAACAAGTTGTATTATTTATTGAAATTAAGGTCTATTCATGCATTATCTGTATATTCATAAAAACAGGGTACACCTCTTTTTACCCCCAATGCTAATTTATACGTTTTCAAAATACTGCTCCTAGAAATGGTGGAAGAAAAAATCATGTCATCTGATCTACATATACATTTTATCACAGTAATATTCTGGAAACAAAATGCAAAGGTCCCACTTAGGATTGTACCAAAGCCTAAATGTAAAGTGAACATGGATTACTAACAATATCCATGTCCATGTTGCCTAATGCTCTCAAATGTCAATCCTATTGGTGACCTACATATTTGTTTCTTCCTAAGATTAGATATTCAATCTCAACCTTGTTGAAAATGTCTTATTCTATCACTCACTTTATACTTTGCCTGATTTCCTAATGTCTCTATTGATATCTGCTTTTCTACAAATTTTCGCCAGTTCATCATTGTGTCTCATTTCTTCATATGTGCTGACATTTATATTCACTCACTGCCCGAAAAAAATTGCTAAAGAACTTTTGTTACATATCCTATACTAACTCTACTTGCTAAACATAACGACTATGTTCTTTTTTTTTTTAATTTTTTTTATTGGTTGTTCAAAACATTACAAAGCTCATGGCATATCATCTTCCATACATTTGATTCAAATGGGTTATCAGCTCCCATTTTTACCCGAAATACAAGTTGCAGAATCACATCGGTTACACATCCACATTTTTACATAATACCATATTAATAACTGCGACTATCTTCTTAATCCTACCGACAATCCCTTTTGACTGGATGTTCTCTTCAGCATTCAATCATCCAAGGTTCAAGTTCCTCTGCCATTGTATATCGATTTATTTGAGACATGTGTGCAGATAATAATTCAAAGCTAAATATCCCAATCAATTGCCCAATGCCCTTCTGGGATTCAAATCTTACTTTAATTTCTGTTTTCATACATATGTTTAACCTCGATATTCTTATAAATATCACAGGTTCCCAATACCATTATTAATCCAGCAGAATGATTCCTAACCCAAATCGAACATGAAATTAACCCTAAAAATACACTGTTCACTCAATCTAACTTTACAGAAGAGCAGAGACAGATTGTTCTTACAATACAGGAATGTAGGGGATGCTCTACCTGTTAAGAACCTCAAAGGTCCATGCAGAAATGATCCCTGGAGAAGATGTAGGCAGCAATGAAGGACCTGAGAGACAAAAAGTCATTTTCCATGGCAAACAACCTGGTCAGGATGAAGGGTTTTGTCTGAATCAGCCTCTATCTTCTTACTCTAGAGAAGATGGACCAAACCAGGCTTGTGTGGAGAGCTGTTCTCGGGTGCCTAAGGTTGATATACCATTCTAAGTTGTGAAAGTGCCAAAGGAAGTAGGGGCAGCCTCCATCTCATGGGACCCTTGGAAGCAACTGTTAGGACAAAGTGGTTGCCAAGGCAGTGACCTCATTTAGTTCTTAAAGGAAGTGACCTACCTCACTTCCTTGTTGATGGAACTTTCTGAACTTGGGACCAAGGAAACCAAGCACCAGAGCCAGTCCCAGTCCCAGTCCAAGTGGTCTCATTTGTTTGGAATCACCAAGGACAGAGTCAGTCTTCTTGGTACTGACTGATGTGAGGATGGCCAAATGCCAGGAAAGATATGAACACGGGCCTTTCCTGACTAAGCAGGTAGTGGCTCACCGCTGGCTCCTGACTGCTTTACAGAGTTGTACAAGGAGACCAGATCTGAGACAGGACAGACCATTACCGGGGAACATAGTATGGCAAACCTGTCAGAGGACACTCCGGATAATCACAGCCCTACTTGGGGGAAGGAGGTGTCTTTTTGAGTGTGGGTGTGTGGTTTTGTCTCTGTTCTGATAATAGGTAGGAAAGGAGGTTTCTTTGGTTTGCAGTGAACTGTTTCTAGTAAGTCGTTTTACAAGGTGAGTGTTTCTATGTCTGTGTATCCCACTGTGTCCGTGGTTGTATACATTAGAAAAGAGAATGCATCAATGCATGTGTCCCCTCTAGTAGAAAGCTTCCCAGCATTCATCCTGCCAAATTAATGAATGGAGTGTGGTTTCCATATGGATAGGCAACACCTACTACCTTATTAAGTCCCTGTTTTCTTTCTGAATTCTGACAACTCTTCAGAATAGGCTCTTGGGTTTGTGTCCAAGATATGTACCACCTCCAATCTCTGTCACATGGCCATGTACTGGATATCTGAAGGGAATGGCCAGCATCTCAGAAAACTCAGATATCAGTGTGACCAGGAAAGTCTCAGTGGAGAAACCCTGCTTTGGGCCTTTTGCTAACCTATTGTTCTGTTGCCTTGAATCTCAGGATGTCTTTGCCTCTGGGCACCCCTTTGGGAAGCCTGAGGAAAACATTTTTCAAATGGAAATGAAGGGCATCACCTGTGTCTCTTTGCTTAATTGCTTTGGAAAAAGATGTGTCTGAATCATCCTCTTGGCCCTGTGTGAGGCTGTGGCTTAGATTCTCAGCACCTGATGGATCAAAAGAAAGATCAAATGTGTGCATCCAAAACCAAAATGGCAAATATTCACTCATTGTGAATGAATTCTTTTACCTTCCTCTGTTAGGATCCTGACTTCCATCAAGTGAGAATAGGAATCCTTTCGGCCAAATGAGTTCTTCAAATCTCTGCAGAGGGGCTTGGATTTTCTCATGACTCAAATTCACATAAAGAATCTAAACCACAGAGTCAGAAGGCCTCAAATTGAAAAAGCCAAGCAGTATTAATGGCAGGCCTATTTGATCATTCCTGGTTTACAGGAAGTGTGTCCAGGCCACCTTGATGTTAGACAAATGAGGGGAACAGGACCTTAATTTGGACACTAACTTGGGCTGTGGACCTCATTGAAAACTCCAGCCAGACGTTATAAGGAGTGTCTATATGGAAAAAGATGAGGACCATGTGGGAGTGTTTTGGTTTTAATTGTGGTCATTTGTGTGGCGGTTGGAAGAGATGACTGTTCCACTGGGCTTGAACTCTGGTGTGATTCCCCTTAGAGACTGAGTTCTTTAACTGACCTCGGAGAAGTATTGCCATGAATTGTGTTGGGATTTTAGGAGGCCACACATGAGAGTCGCCCTTGGAACCTGAGATCTAGGCCCAGGTTGGATTTCCACAGAACATTGGGAATTTCAGCCCGGATATAACATACAATTTTTCTTAAAGACTTGGCAGCCATATTTGAGTTTAAAACACACATGGACCTCATATTGTAGATCTCAATGGGCCTGGCTTCATGTGACATTTTGGCCACCCTTAGGGAAACCTTGCCTGTGAGAGTGCTCCAGAGCTTTCATTGAAATTAGCTTCTTCACCATTTAATGGTTCCTGAATTAATTGAATCCCTCAGAGCCTCAAACTTCATCCGTGAAAAATGGCTAGAAAATTACCATGAAATTTTTGATATTTTCATGATCAGCTGGCACCGGAAATACTTTGGATGTCCTGTTTCTGATCCTGAGTATACCAGACACTGCCTTGATTGACTTTGTTTCATGAAAATGGTGTAGAACAGATATGCCAGTAAGTTGGAGCCTGGTGAGTAGTGGGCCTAGAGCAGTGGTATGCAATTGTGTGATAAAACTTCTGTGTTGCGGCCATGTGGATCAGCCATTGGCTTCCAAATGTCTTGTGACTGACATGGTGCAGCCAGCAGACCCATATATGTAAAGGCATCTTGTTATATGGAGAGGATTCACTGCAATGTTCAGAATCATGTTGCTAGTCTCAAGGGGGCAATCTACATGGGATAGAACCTTGGTTGGTGCATTCTCCTGAAGACCCTGACTCACCACACCTTAAAAAACTCCCTCCACCACTCTGTCCCATTTTAACTCCTTGTATTTTTTGAAGCAAATACCAAACTCCCAGTGCAGCAGCGAGAAACACCACGAAAAGTGGAGGATGACCAATTGGCTTCACAGTCCACACTGAAAGACACTTAGACCCCAGTGTCCATAGTTTACCTACAAAGAGAGAATTCAGCACTGCTGCCTCATGTTCATTGGATAATAAGAAACCATGTCCTCCAAGTAACATAGATGCAGACCCAGCTTTCATGGTTTCTCTACAAAGGAACTAAATCTCCTCAGAACATCAAATACTTCAAGTGCCCACTCTTAGAGGCAGTTTCTCAAAAAGTATTTAGGCCAGCAGAGCTACATGTTTGTGGAATGTTTACCCTGTCCCTTACTTTTAGAATCTTCTCTACCACCTCCAAAGTTGTAAACTCCAGAGTATTTTCCATTCCAGATATATATTCACAGATTTTCTAACTCTTATCCTCTAACTGTGTCTTACTTGAGGAGAATGTAATGTCAAGGCATTGTTCTGGATGAAAGTGGGAAGATTTTTGTGTAGCACATATTTGCATACACATTGGATTCAATTTCCTATTTTCCATTAGAAATGCTGAATCCCTGAAACTAACATATACCCTATTAGACTCTGACTACTAATCCTAATATGATGGAGAAAAATAACACAAACATAATAGAAATACAAGCAGTTTAGATGAGGTATGTTTTATAGTTGGAGTTGCCTTTTGCATGGTATAGTGTAGCAGTTATAAATCTAGTCAATTATTTGTTGAAATAGTTCTCGATGCGTTTTTAAAGTTAACAAATAAGTGAATTCCTGTCCCCCTTTCTCTGTAGCCTATTCAGCACACGTATTTTTATATGCACATATAGAATCCTACCTGGTACCACACGTACATTCTTGTGAGGTGGCTGACTTGGCAGATACAAATTGGAAGAAGAGATCACTCCTCCTAAACGCTGCTTGAACTGGTAATTCAAATGTGAGTGAGCTTCCTAGTTGAACAACATTATACATAAATCCATGTTCAGTAAAATGAATATATTTGGATCTGTGGATGATATACATTTCATGGTGAATTTCGTTTGGCATATATATTGCAATTTTTAATGTCTGTCTCTGTGTGTGTATATAAATATATATATATAGATACACTCTCAGGAGTATTCAAAATATGAAATATGTGTCTTATTACACACTTCCTAAATTCATTCATATTTATGTTGTGGATTCATAATCAACTTTTCACAAGATTATTCTCAGAAATATTCATCCACCTGAAATACGTATTTGTTTCTTAGTACTGTTTCCACCCCAGATATGCATTCACGGATTTTCAAACTCTTCTACCCTAATTGTGTCTTACTTGAGGTGAAGGTAATGTAAAGGCATTGTTCTGGATGAGAGTGGGAAGATAATTGTGTAGCATATATTTTTATACACATTGGATTCATTTTCCTATATACCATTGAAAATACTGAATCCTGACAATAACCCATACCCTACTATACTCTGTCTACTAATCCAAATGATGGAGAAAAACAACCCAAACAGAATAGAAATACAAGCAGTTCAGAGGAGGCGTGGGGTATAGTTGGACTTGCCTTTTTCATGATAAATGGTAGGTGTTATAAATCTAGTCAATTTTTAATTGAAATAGTTCTCCATGTGTTGTTAAAGTTAACAAATATGTAAATGCCTGTCTGCCTTTCTCTGTAGCCTATTCAGCACATGTATTTTTATATGCTTTATAGAATCCTACCTGGTATCACACGTTCATTTTTGTGAGGTGACTGACTTGGCAGATACAAGTTGTGAGAAGAGATCACTACTCTAAACGCTGTTGGAACTGAAAATTCAAACAATGGGTGAGCTTCCTAGTAGAACAACATTATACATAAATCCTTGTTCAGTAAAATAAATATTTTTGCATCTGTGGATGCTATATATTTTATGATGAACTTCGATTGGCGTATATATTCCTACATTTTAATGTCTGTGTGTGTTTTGTGTGTGTGTGTATATATATATATATATATATATATATATATATATATATATATATATATATATATACACACATATATATGTATATACACATATATATAATTATGAATATATATATATACTGTCCTGATTTTTAAAATATGAAATGTATGTATCTTAAATACACTCCCTAAATTCATTCATGTTCAAAAATGTGGATTTATAATAAACTTTTCACAAAATTATTCTCAGAAATATTCATCCTCCTGAAATACACATTTGTTTCATAGTTCTGAAAACTAACTTCAGTAAATGGTGCTTACAAATCCTAATATTTTTACAGTAACTAACCCAGATTAACATCAATCAAGTAGATTCGTATGGGACATGATGTGTATTCTGACGTTTATTTTCATTCAACACTGGTACATTACTATTTCTTCAATTTTTACAAATCATAGGATATATATATTTCATCCACAAGTTCACAAATTTATGCGCATTTGTTTCACAATCACTTCCTGCTTCATAAAACATGTATTCCTCCAGGTTTCTTGACTGGTCTTTTCATGAGACTTCTTTCCAAACACATTATTTTAGATTTCCATAATCACTTTTGAAGCAAAACTCACACACCCTTCATGATAAACCATAACCTTAATGTGGCCATTAGATATATAACTGGTTGGAATGAATGTTTGTATGTCAATATAAGATTTCTTTTATTTTTTCACATATAATTTCAATCCATTATTTAAAGTCGGAACCAGATATATTATTTATTCAAAGTATGGTCTATTCATGCATTATCTCTATATGCACAAAGGGTACACCTCTTTTAACCCCCATTACTAATTTATACGTCTTGAATATGTTGCTGCCAGAAATGGTGGAAAAATAGTCATGTCACCTGATCTACATATACGTTTTATCACAGTAATATTCTGGACAAAAAAAGCAAAGGTCACACTTAAGATTGTAGCAAAGACTAAATGAAAAGTGAGCATGGATTACTAAACATCCATGTCCAGGTTGCCTAATGCTGTCAAATGTCAATCCTATTGGTCACTACACATTTGTTTCTTTCTAAGATTATATATTCAAACTCAACCCTGTTGAAAATATCTAATCCTATCACTCACTTTATACTTTGCCTGATTTTGTAATGTCTCTATTGATATCAGTTTTCCCAACTATTTTCCCCAGTTCATCATTGTGACTGTCTCTTCACTTGTGATGACATTAACATTCACTGTCTACCAGAAACCCTATTGCTAAACAACATTTGGTCCAAATCCTATACTCACTCTTCTTTCTAAACCTACCGAGAATCTTCCGAATCCTACCAACTATCCCTTTTGACTGGAAGTTCTCTTCTACATTTAATCATCCATGGTACAAGGACCTAAGCCATTTTATATCGATTTACCTGACACATCAGTGCAGAACATAATTCAAAGCTACGTATCCCAGTCAAGGGCCCAATGCCCTTTTGGGCTTCAAATCTTAGCTAGATTTCTGTTTTCATACTTATAATTCACCTATATATTCTTGTAAATATCGCAGTTTCCCAATACCATTATTCATCCCGCAAAAAGATTCCTAATCCAAATCGAACCTGTTAGTTAACCTAACCATACACTGTTCAGTCAATTTAACTTTACAGAAGAGCAGGGATAGAGTTGTTCTTACAATACAGGAATATAGGGGATCTTCCACATGCTGAGAAACTCAAAGGTCCATGCAGAAATGATTCCTGGAGAAGTTGTAAGCAGCTATGGAGGACCTAAGAGAGCAAAATTCATCCTCCATGGCAAACAACCTGGTCAGGATGAAGGGTTGTGTCTGAAACAGCTTCTCTCTTCTTAATGTCGAGAAGATGGACCAAACCAGGCCTGTGTGGAGAGCTGTTCCCAGGTGCCAATGGTTGATATACCATTCTAACTTGTGAAAGTGTCACAGGAGGTAGGGGCAGCCACCATCTCATGGGACCCTTGAAAGCAATTGTTAGGACAAAGTGGTTGCCACAGCAGTAACCTCATTCAGTTCCTGAATGAGGTGACCTACCTCTCTTCCTTGATGACGGATCTCTCTGAACTTGGGATCCAGGAAGCCAGGCACCCAGAGTCAGTCCCAGTTTTTTGCCCAGTGGGCTCAGTTGTTTGGAATAACCATGGACAGAGTAAGTCTTCCTTGGTACCTACTGATTTGAGGATTGCCAAATGCCAAGAGAGCTCTAAAAAGGGGAATTTCATGAGAAAGCAGGTAGTGGCTCACCACTGGCTCCTGAAAACTTCACAGTGTTGGCCAAGGTGACCAGATCTGAGAAGGACAGGCCATTTCAAGGAAACATAGTATGGCCCATCATTCAGAGTACATTCCAATTAGTCACAGACCTACTTGAATAAAGGAGGTGTCGTTGTGGGTGTGATTGTGATTTTGTGGTTATGTCTCATGTTCTGAGAATAGGTAAGAAAGGCGGTTTGTTTGCTTTAGAGTGGACTGTTTATAGTAAGTCATTTGACAAGGAGATTGTTTGTATGCCTGTGTATCCCACTGTGTCCGTGGTTGTAGACATTATAAAAGATAATGCATCAATGGATGTGTCCTGTCTAGTAGAAAGCTTGCCAACATTCATCCTGCCCAATTTATGAGTGGACTGCAGGTTGCTTTAGGGACGGGCAACACCTACTATCTTCCGAAGTTCCTGTTTTCTTCCTGAATTCTGGCCACTCTCCAGAGTAGGCTCATGGTTTTGTGTCCAAGATATGTACCACCTCCAAGCTCTGTGACATTTCCATATACTGGATAGCTGAAGGGAATAGCAAGCATCTCAGAAAACTCAGATATCAGTGTGACAAAGAAAGTCTCAGTAGAGAAACCCTGCTTTGGGCCTTTTGCTTACCTATTTTTCTGTTGCTCTGAGAGTCAGGAAGGTCTCTGCCTCAGGCCACCAATTTGTGAAGCCTGAAGAAAACTGTTTTCAAATGGAAATGAATGGGCATCACCTGTGTATCTTTGCTTAATTGCTTTGGAAAGGGATGTGTCTGAATCAGCCACTTGGCCCTGTGTGAGGCAGTGGCTTAGATTCTCAGCACCTGATGGAACTAAAGAAAGATCCCATGTGTGCTTCCAAAACCAAAATGGCAAAAATATCAGTAATTGTGTATGAAGTATCTTGCCTTACTCTGATAGGTTTCTGATCTCCATCAAATAAGACTAGGGATCCTTTGGGTCAAATGAGTTCTTCAAAGCCCTGCAGAGGCTAGCCCATATGAACTTGGGTTTTTTCATTACTTTAAATCACATTAAGAATCTATACCTGACAGTCAGTAGGCCTCAAATTGGAGAAGCAGAGCAGTATTAAGGCCAGGCTTATTTTATCACTCCTGGTTCACAGGAATGGTGTCCAGGCCCAGCTGACTTTAAGCAAATAAGGGATAAGGAAGCTTGTTTTGGATACTGTCTTGTGCTGCGCCCCTCATGGAAACCTCCAGCCAGAGGTTATAATGAGTGTCTATATGGAAGAAGGTGAGGACCATGTGGGAGTGTTTTGGTTTTAATTGTGTTCATTTGTGTAGTGGTTGGAAGAAATGACTGGATCCACCAGGGCTAAAACTTTGGTATGATTCACCTTAGAGACTGAGTTCTGGAACTGACCTCAGAGAAGTATTGTCATGAATTGTGTTGCGATTTTAGAAGGCCACGCATGAGAGTCGCCATTGGAAACTGAAATCTAGGCCAAGGGTGGCTTTCGACTGATCACTTGGAATCTCAGCCAGGATATCACATGATTTTATTATGAAAGACTTGACAGGCATAGTTGAGAGTCAAAACACACATGGACCTCACATTGTAGACCTCAATGGGCTGGGCTTCATGTGACTATTTGGCTACTCTTTGGGAAGCCTTGCCTTTGAGAGTTCTCCAGAGCATTCATTGAAATGAGGTTCCTCAATATTAAATGGTTCCTGAATGAATTGAAACCCACAGTTTCTCCAACTTCATCCTTGAAAAGTGGCTAGATAAATACCCTGAAATTTTTGAAACTCCCATGACCAGGTGGCACTGGAGAACCTTTGGATCTCCTGTTGCTGATCATGAGTGTACCAGACAGTGCCTTGATTGACTGGATTTCATGATAATGGTGAAGCACAGAGATGCCAGTAAGTTGAGAATGCTGAGTAGTGGGCCCAGAGCAGTGGTGTGCAGGTGTGTGATAAAATATCTGAGGTGGGGCCATGTGGATTTCCAATTGACTTCCAAATGCATTTTGGCTGCCATGGTGCATCCAGCAGAACCTTACATGTAAAGGCATCTTATTATATGGAGAGGTTTCAAGGCAATGTTCAGAATCAGGTTGGTATGGTCAAGGAAAAAGCTGTGAAATAGAAGCCTGGTTGGTGCATTCTCCTGCAGTTCCTGACCCACCACACGTGAAAGAACTCCCTCCAGCACTGTGTCCCAGTTGAACTCCTTGTATTTCGTGAAGCAAATACCAAACTCCCAGTGCAGCACCAAGAAACACCACAAAAATGGAGGATGATCAAATGGCTTCACAGTCCACACGGGGAGACACTTAGCCCCCAGTGGCCACAGTTTACCTACCAAGAGAGAATTCAGCACTGCTGCCTCATGTTCATTGGAAAATAAGAAACCATGCTCTCCATTCACATAGATGCAGACCCAGCTTTGATGGTCTCGATAAAAAAGAACCTAAACCTTCTGACAACAAAATATATTTAAAGTACCCAACCTCAGAGGCAGTTTCTCAAGAAGTCTTTAGGCCGGCAGAGCTCTATGTTTGTGGAGTGTTTACCTCTTAGACCAGGATGTAAGAAAAGAACACTGACTCCAGTTAAAATAAAATTAAAGTAAGCTTATTATTTCCACTGGCTGGGCTGCCTCTCCCTCCAAAGATTGCGGGAGCAAGAGAGCAACCCCACCTTTACTACAGCTCAGGTTTGCAGCCCAGAAAGTTACACAAAAATGGGGTAACAGATAACAGAACTCTGACAAGCATCACACTAATGGGAGTTTACATTTTTTTTTTTTTTGCTAGCCCCAACATCAAAATTTATGAGGACCATTAGAGCCTCAGAGAGGGTCATTGTCTGGCCACAGAAGGCCAATATTTATGAGGTGTGACAAAGTTTCAGAGAGGGCTGCTATCTGGTCAGAGAGCCATGCACGGGTGAGTTTTAGGCACGGGCAGTCATTCCAAGCAGGTTCAGAATTTGCAGTAATTTACAGTAAAGCCAAAATGATTTTTTCATGGTTTTGTTGCAAGATGGCTCCCAATTTTAATAAAAGATAAGGTTGGGTCTATCATTCCCCCCTTTTCTTATGTGTCCCTTTGTAATCCTTGATAGGTTAGTGGAAAAGCACTGAGGAAATTTTAATCCCTCAGTTAACAGTCTCCAAATTTTTAGAACTCACCGAAAACCAGTCTCCCTGATATTACCTGACTTAATTAATTACTTATATTGATAGTCTATTTATTTTGGGCTCCATTGGTGTAAGTGGAGAGTCGTCTCTCATTTTGCCTTCTTCTCAGCTGAGAGAGGGTGACATGAGTGTGCATGGCGTGAGAGACATGAGTTGCCTTTTTGAAGTCAGTTGAGGAATATGAGTTGCCTTTTAGAAGTCATTTCTTTTTGAAGTCTTGTTGAGGAAGAACAGGTTGTAAAGTCATCTGGGGATGGGTTCTTCTATGAGAGAAACAAAAAACATGAGTATTGAATAAACGTTGCAGTAGCTGGATCATGTCACTATATGAAGTACCCTCACCAGTCTTTAATATCCCCAATTATCAGGACTGTCAACTTAATATTTAACTTTAAGTGTTACAGTTGCCCCTCCCCATAATATACAGTTTAATAATTTAATGTCATCTGATTTTGCAAAATCCTTTCAGTAGTATGACCTCTGTGTCTAATAGAGAAACATTTAATTCTGTTACTCAGGGCTGGATAATCGTACTAGCAAACACCAAGCCTACCTGTAGGTTAGGAATATCTGTAGGCCTTAAACTAAAAACTTCTGCCTCTGGCAGCTCCTCTTGATAGTCTTTGTAGCCAACAGTTTTACTTATTTTGGGAGGCTAACATAAAGTGTATACCTTAAAATATTTTTATTATTATTATTATTATTATTATTATTATTATTATTATTTAAAATGCCCAGGAATGGCTGTATTTTGGTTTTAACTGTCTTTGCTAAGTGTTTAAGATGAAGCAGTCAAATGACTTTTGTTTCTATCTATTGTTAGCAGTCAGCTGAGCTTTTATGGGAGTCATTCCTTGGGAAACTTGAGAGCAGCTTCTCAGTTCTGCTAGTGCAATTTGAGCTAGGTGGGTTCAGGTCTTGCTTGACCATGTGGCTTCCCTCAGAAGCATCAGGGATGTCTCCCTTTCCTGAGGACTCTCCTCTTTGTAGCAAATGCACTGATTGGCTTTCTGTTCTCTAGTGGTCTCATTAATCTCCCTGATCGGGAGGTTATGTGGCCCAGAGTTGCAAAGCTCATAGAGAAGTCCCCTGTTCCCTGGATTCAGACTGACTCAAAGGGCAAGAGTCAAATATTGTTTTTTTTTTTGGCCCTTTTCATTTAACTTTAATTTTCAATCCTAATCTGAAACAACCAGCAAATAAATTTTAACAGCCATATATTAAGAGTACTGCACTTTAATGTCTATAAGTTTATAATTATTTATATTTTATTAATTGGGATCTTATTATTCTGTCTGTCTTGTAGTTGATGACTTATTTTCTTAAATTAACCCATGTTGTGTTCTTAAAGCAACACTTCTGTAAAACACCAACAGGGAATCTTTAGATCACTTAAAAAGAAATTAAAAAATAAAATTTTTTAACAAGAGTAAAAATACTTAGTTCATGTAATAGCTACCCTGAATTTTTTGGTGAGTTATATTTTATATCACCTTTTTGAGATCCTAGTAATCTTGACAGAAAAAAAAAAAATTTGAACATAACTTTAAATGAAATAAAATCTGACCTACTGCTTTCGTAGTCATTCTCACATGTAGTAAGATGGGACAAAGAGTCTTATCTCAGGTAAGCAGGGCTCCTTATAAATCTTAAATGCTTTAGTTCTCAAGCTGATCTTTTTTTTAAATATCATTTTACAAAGTTTACATAAATTGTTTGAGGTCACATGAACATTAGCTCACACCATATGATATCACATTTAAAACATGAATTAAAGTACGGCTGAAAGATTTTAACCTTTACATAGATTAGGGTCTCATTAACTTAAAAATACATTTAAATTGTTCCACAATGTAAAAAGTAACATAAAACTTTACATATATTATTGATAACAGGTAAATAAATCCCCAATATATATTTTATTTACCATACAACTTCAGAACACCTGCTTGATATAATGCTCTTTTAAAGTTTCTACCTTATAGAGTTGTATAACTGGAAAATATGAGCACATTAATAGCATCACAATTGCATTGAAGTTTCTACATTAACCAAGTTTAGCTTTTAAAGAAATGGCAGTACAGTGCTCTAAAATAACAGTTCTTATTTAAACATTTGTTTAATTTTTATGGTTGCTTGCTCTAGAAAATTTAAATCTTAATAAACTTAATGTTATGGGTAAACTTATGTTTAAGAAATTTTTGTCTCTTTTACACATGACTGATTTTTACAATCTTATACAGACTTTAGTACAAACTTATACAGACCTTAGTATATCAATCAGATATCAAACAAAAGTACTCATGAATGAGTAATCCCATATCAAATTTACTTTACTTATTTATCAAAATATTAGACAAATTTTTTGAACACTGTAAACCATTTTTTTGATTGAAAGAAAAGTCCTGGAACAAAGGCATATTAGACCTTTTGTAGACATTAATAGTTTATTAGATTTTTGAACACCTAGAAAAACTTGTAAGCTTAAATTTAAAGACATTTATATTTATCTGTTTACCCAATTTAAATTGAAACATTTAAATCACGTGAATTAAAGATCTTTGGATCCACTTTTTAAAATTGTTTTTATGAGTTCTTTTTAATATGAGTGCTCCTTATATAAGTTAATTTGTGTATCATATATATGATATATGGATATATATATATATATATATATATATATATATATATATATATATATATATAAACATACAACACATAACAAATTGTGCACACATAATAAAAGTGAAGGCCTTGTAGCTTTTCACAGGTGAAATCTCCATTGCAATGATTTAAAAATTCCACAGTTGGTCAAAGATATTACTGATCAGAAAAACATTAACCTAGGTCTGTAGGAGCAAAATCATGAGCTCAAAAAATAAATAAAGAACCTAAGGAAAAAATTATGAGTCCTAGAAAAATGACTGGCCAGTAATTGGTAAATACCATACAATTTACCTTTTTTTTCCCTTAGGCCTCAAATAAGTCTCCTACTAAGCTTACAGGCTTCTTTCATTTGCATTTCAAAATAAGTCCTGGCTGAGGTCTGGAAGAAGAAGGAAAAAAGGCTATTCTGAGCAGAAACCTTAGGCCTAAGGTATTTTAACCATAATTTTCATGTTAGGATGTTGAAAATTATGATACAAGTTTAAGATACAATTCACAAAATTTTATATCTTTACAAGTTGTTTTGTCAACAGATATCATACTATGATTTAGTATCCTTGTCCAAATTAATGCACTGGTACACACAGTGACATTTTCCCAGGCTACCTAATTTAAAATTGGTGAAAAAAAGACTGAATGATTGGGAAGTTACTTGCCAACTTGGAAGTAGAGTTCTTTATTTTCCATCCTAAGTATTTAAGTTCTCTGGCATGAATTATCTGAAACCATGAACTAAACAAATACCTAAACCCGACTTTTAACTGCAAGATTGTGGAATGCTTCAAAAACCCATTCAGATACCAGATTGGTACAATGAAACATCATCATTTAGACACACATTCAGCTAAGATCATTTCCAAGAAACAATTTATAATATTAACACATTATTGCACATGTCTTAAAGGGCTAGAAAAAAGGCACAAGACAGACAGAAATGAACTCCAGACAATGGCTGACAGACAGAACCCTTTAAAACAGAGCAAATAAGAGAAAAATCTCCTTCTCCAGTGGCACCACAGATGTCCCCACAAGGGGACCAAATGTTTTCACAGAGGAGCTACCTGAAATATAAAATAAAGTGTCTCCATGGCGACTTTACTGCATTTAGTGTCCCCTTTTTGTTTTTCTCTTTTTTTAAGAAGACAGAGGTGGCATTATCCTTGCAGTGCAGGGAACGAAGGAGGGAATTCCCTGAAGCAACAGGGCTTCGGCAGATACTGGGAGATACTCAGTTCTTCATTCCCCAGCAGGCATTACCATCTGCACTGGGTGTGCTCCAGGCAGCCAGCTAGGGCCTTCTCTCATTCTGCTTAACAAATGGTGGTAAAGTTCATCACAGTTCCTTAAAACACAGTCCAAAGGGGTGTCAGGCTTACTTGCTTTGTTACCCATTTTCACGTTCAATATCCTTAAGATTTTATCACAGAAATCACAAAACAAAACGCACAAAAACAAACAAACAAAAAACATATAGAACACAGAACAAAACACACACACACACACACACACACACACAAAAAAAAAAAAAAAACAGAATCCCGGTGCCAAAACAGAAAAACAGATGAGCAATTCAACGTCTTGCTAAAGCTCTGGGGTAGGAGCGCATGCGTGTCCCTTGGCACCTCTCTAACCTTCCAGAGGAATTCCCTACAGAACGGAACAGAGGACAGAACGATTCTCATTACTATCCTGGACAGGAGTGAATGTGAGCCTCCCCAGGCCACCTCTCTGTCATTAGAAGAGATCTCCCTTAACCAGATATAAGATGTTATCAAGGTGCCACTTACCTATGGAGGCCTCCTCCACCAGGTACTTGCTAATAGTTTCAGTGCGGTGGTTCACTGCAGTGCTCCCCAGACCGACGGCTCACTCCAAGGCCTTGGAACATCTCAAGTTGTGCACCCCCTAGAGTGGCTCCCCAGCCCGTAGCCCTGGAGGGAAGGCCAGCTTCAGAATTTTCAGCAGTCTGGTCTTGTGATCTGGTCGGGCAGGGTCATCTCACTGGGGAACTCCAAAATGTTGGAATAGGATGCAAGAAAAGACCAGTGACTCCAATTAAAATCAAATTAAGGCAGGCTTATTATTAAAACTGGCCAGGCTGCCTCTCCCTCCAAAAATGGCGGGAACAAGACAGCAACACCACCTTTCCTACAGCCCAGCTATATAGCCCAGAAAGTTACACAAAAAGGGGGTTACAGATAACAGAACTTTGAAAGCATCACACTGATGGTAGTTTACATTTTTTTTGCTGGCCCCAACATCAGAAATTATGAGGACCATTAGAGACTCAGAGAGGGTCGTTGTCTGGCCTGGGAAGGCCAATATTTATTAGGTGTCACTAATGTTTCAGAGAGCACTGTTATCTGGTCAGAGAGCCAGGCATGGATGAGTTCAAGGCACGGACAGGCATTCCAAGCAGGTTCAGAATTTGCAGTAATTTATAGTAAAGCCCAAATTATCTTTTCATGGCTTTCTGGCAAGATGGCTCCCAATTCTAATAAAAGATCAGGTTGGGTCTATCAAGCCTGTCCTTTACTTTTGGAAACTCCTCTACAACCTGCAAGGTTGTGAACTCCTGACCATTTTACATTCCAGATATGTATTCACAGATTTTCTAACTCATGTCCTCCAACTGTGTCTTACTTGGGGTGAAGGTAATATCAAGGCATTGTTCTGGATGAGAGTGGGAAGATTTTTGTGTAGCACATATTTGCATACACATTTAGGAGATCACTCCTCCTAAACACTGATTTGGAACAGAAAATTCAATCTATGGGGGAGCTTCCTAGCTGAACAACATTATACATAAATACAAGTTCATTAAATAAATAGTTTTGGATCAGTGGATGATATATATTTCAAGATGGATTTAAATTGGCATATATATTGCTAGATTTTAATGTCCATGTGACTTTTGTGTTTATAATGTTTTGTGATTTATGTGGATTTATAATCAAATTTTCACAAGATTATTCTCAGAAATATTCATCCAACTTAAATACATACTTTTTTCCTAGTACTGAAAAGTAACTTCAGTGAATGGTGGATAAAAATCCTAATATTTCTACAGTAACTGACCCAGATTAACATCAATGCAATTAGATTCCTATGGGACATGATGTGTATTTTGATGTTCATTTTTATTCAACATTGGTACATTACTATTTCTGCAGTTTATGCACATTATTTATAGTATGATATATAATGTTCAATCACTTCCTTCTTGAGAACACATGTATTCTTACAGGTTTCTTGACTATTCTTTTCATGAGACTTCTTTCCAAACACATTATTGTTGATTTCCATAATCACTTTTGAAACAAAACTCACACACCTTTCAGGATAAACCACAACCATAATATTACCATTAGATGTATAACTGGTTGCAGTGAATGATTGTATATCAATATGAGATTTCTTTTATATTTTCAGATATCAATTCAATCCATTATTTAAAGTAGAGCAAGTTATATTATTTACACACAGTATGGTTTATTCATGCATTATCTGCATATTCATAGACACAGGGTACACCTATTTGTACCCTCAATAGTAATTTATACATCTACAAAATATTGCTACAGAAATGGTGGAAGAAATACTCAAGTCACCTGATCTACATATACATTTTATCACAATAATATTCTGGACACAAAATGCAAAGGTCACACTTATGATTTTACCAAAGCCTAAATAAAAAGTGAGCATGGATTAATAAAAACATCCATGGCCTGGTTACCTAATGCTCTCAAAAGTCAATCCAATTTGTGACAACATATTAGTTTCTGCCTAAGGTTATATATTCAGACTCAAACCGTTGAAAATGTCTAAACAAATTACACACTTCATACTTTTACTGACTTCCTAATGTCTCTATTTATATCTGCTTTCCTACATATTTTCCCCAATTCGTCATTGTGACTGACTCTTTACATGTGCTGACATTTACATTCACTCTCTACCCGAAACCTTATTTGTAAAGAACTTTTGGTACAAATCCTATACTCATTCTTCTTTCTAAACCTACTGACTATCTTGCTAATCCTACAGACTATCCCTTTTTTATTGGATATTCTGTATGTTATTCAATCATCTAGTGTATACGATCCTATTTCTTTGTATATCAATTTATCTCAGACATCTGTGCAGAATATAATTCAAAGCAAAGTATGCTACTCAAGGGCCCAAAGTCCTACTTGGCTTCAAGTCTTCCCTAGATTTCTGTTTCCATACTTATATTTCACCTATATATTCTTGTAAATATCTCAGGTTCCCAATACCGTTATTCATCCAGCAGAATGACTCCTAACGCAAATAGAACATGATATTAACATTAACCATACACTGTTCCCTCAATCTAACTTTACAGCAGTGCAGGGATAGAGTTGGTCTTACAATCCAGGAATATAGGGGATCTTCCACCTGCTGAGAATCTCAAAGATCCATGCAGCAATTATCCCTGAAGAAGATATAGAATGCTATGAAGGACCTGAGAGAGCAAAAGTCATTTTCCATGGCAAACAACCTGGTCAGGATGAAGAGATGTGTCTGAATAAGCCTCTCACATTTTAATGTAGACAAAATGGACCAAACCAACCCTGTGTGGAGATCTCTCTCCCAGTACCTATTGTTGATATACCATTCTAACTTGTGAAAGTGTCACAGGAAGTAGGGGCAGCCTCCATCTCATGGGACCTTAGGAAGAAACTGTTAGGACAAAGTGTTTTCCAAGGCTGTGAGCTCATTCAGTTCATGAAGGAAGTGACCTACCTCACTTCTTTGTGATGGAACTCTCTGAACTTGGGATCCCGGAAACCAGGCACCCAGGGTCAGGCCCAGTAACAGTCACAGAGATCTCACTTTTTTGGATTTATCATGGAAAGAGTCAGTCTTTCTTGGTACTTACAGATGTGAAGATGGTCAAATGCCAGAAAAAAATCTGAAGAGGAGTCTTCAGTGAGAATGCAGGTAGTGGCGGCTCAAAGCTGGCTCCTGACAACTTCACAGAGTGGGCCAAGGAGTCCAGATTTGAGAACAGGCAGGCCATTTCGGGTGAACAAAGAATGGCTCACCAGGCAGAGGACACTCCGGTTAGTAACAGACCTTCTTGGGGGAAGGAGGTGCATTTGTGGGAATGAGTGTGGGTTTGTGGTTTTGTCTCATGTTCTGAGAATAGGTAGGAAAGTTGGTTTGTTTGGTTTGGAGTGGACTGTTTCTATTAAGTCATTTGACAAGGCAAGTGTTTCTATGTCTGTGTATCCCACTGTGTCCGTGGGTGTAGACATTACAAAAGAAAATGCATCAATCGATGTGTCCTGTCTAGGAGAAAGCTTCCCAACATTCACGCTGCCCAATTTATAAAAGGACAGAGGGTTGCCTTATTTGTGGGCAAGACCTGAAATCTTCCTAAGTTCCTGTTTTCTTCCTGAATTCTGGCCACTCTCCAGAATAGGCTCATGATTTTGTGACCAAGATAGGTACCACCTCCAAGCTCTGTGACTTGGCCATGTACTGGATAGCTGAAGGGAATGGCGAGAATCTCAGAAAACTCAGATATCAATGTTACCAGGAAAGTCTCAGTGGAGAAACCCTGCTTTGGGACTTTTGCTTACCTATTGTTCTATAGCACTGAATGTCAGGAAGGTCTTTGCCTAAGGCCACCCCGTTGTGAAGCCTGAATAAAACAGTTCTCTAATGTAAATGAATGGGCATCACCTGTCCCTTTTTGAGTAATTGATTTCGAAAGGGATGTGTCTGAATCAGCCTGTTGGCCCTGTGTGAGGCTGTGGCTTAGATTCTCAGCACCTGATGGATCTAAAGAAAGATGCCATGTGTGCATCCAAAACCAAAATGGCCAAAAGAGTACTCATTATGGATGAAGTCTCTCGCCTTCCTCTGTAAGTTTCCTGACCTCCATAAGGTGAGAATAGGAATCTTATGTCAAATGAGTTCTTCAAAGCCCTTCAGAGTCTAGCCCATTGGTGCTTGGGTTTTCTCATGACCCCAATCCACATGAAGAATCTAAACCCCACAGTCAGTAGGCCTCAAATTGGAGAAGTGGAACAGTAATAATGGTAGGCCTATTTGATCACTCCTGGTTCAGAGGAAGGGTTTCCAGGCCACCCTGACTTTAGGCAAATGACGGGCAAGGGAGCTTATTTTGGACACTGTCTTGTCCAGCGCCCCTCATAGAAACCTCCAGCTAGAGGTTATGATGAGTGTCTATGTGGATAAGATGAGGGCCATATGGGAGTGTTTTTGTTTAAATTTTGGTCATTTGTGTGGCGATTGGAAGAAATCACTGGGTCCACCTGGGCTTGAACTCTAGTGTGAATCCCTATAGAGACTGAATTCTGAAACTGACCTCAGAGAAGTATTGCCATGAGCTTTGTTGGGATTTTAGGAGCCCACGCATGAGAGTAGCCCTTATAAACTTAGATCAAGGCCACAGAGCACTGGGAATCTCAGCCAAGATAATCCATGATTTTCTTCTTAAAGTCTTGGCAGCCATAGCTGAGAGTCAAAACACACATGTACCTCACATTGTAGACTTCAATTGGACTGGCTTCATGTGACCTTTTGACAACTCTTTGGGAAGCCTTGCCTATGAGAGTTCTCCAGAGTTTCATTGAAATGAGCTTCCTCAACATTTAATGGTTTTTGAAAACCACAGTTCCTCCAACTTCATCCTCAAAAAAATGGCTAGATAAACACCATGAAATTTTTGGAATTCCCATGACCAGGTGGCACTGGAGAATCTTTGGATGTCCTATTGCTAATCATGAGTGTATCAGACAGTGCCTTGACTGACTAGGTTTCTTGAAAATTGTGTAGAACAGAGATGCCAGTAAGTTGGAGCCTGCAAATTAGTGGGCCTAGAGCAGTGGTGTGAAGGTGTGTGATAAAATGTGTGGTGGGGCCATGTGGATCTGCCACTGGCTTCCAAATGGCTTGTGAATGACATGGTACAGCCAGCAGAACCTTCCATGTAAAGGCATCTTTTTGTATAGGGAGATTTCAAGGCAATGTTCAGAATCAGGTTGCTATGGACAAAGGGGCAACCCATGTGGGATAGAATACTGGTTGGTGCATTCACATGCAGACCATGACCTCCACACGTGACAGAACTCCCTCCAGCACTGTGTCCCAGTTGATCTCCTTGTATTTCATGAAGAAAATACCAAAGTCCCAGTGCAGCAGCAAGAACCACCACGAAAAGTGGAGGAGGACCAAATGGCTTCACAGTTCACACGGTGAGTCACTTAGCTCCCAGTGGCCATAGTTTAACTACAAAGAGAGTATTCGCACTGCTGCCTCATGTTCATTGGAAAATTAGAAACAATGTCCTCCAGGTCACATAGATGCAGACCCAGCTTTGATGGTCTCACTAGAAAGTAAGCTAAAGCTACTGACAACAACATATATTTCAAATGCCCAACCTCAGAGGCAGTTTATCAAGAAGTCTTTAGGCCAGCAGAACTCCATGTTTGTGGAGTGTTTACCATGTGCCTTACTTTTGGAAACTGCTCTACCACTTCCAAGTTTGTGAAATCCTGAGTATATTCCATTCCACATATGCATTCACAGATTTTCAAACTCTTCTCCTCTAATTGTGTCTTACTTGGGGCGAAGTTAATGTCAAGGCATTGTTGTGGATGAGAGTGGGAAGATTTTTGTGTAGCACATATATGCATACACATTGGATTCATTTTCCAATTTTCCATTCGAAATACTTAATCCCTGACACTAACTCATAAACTACTAGACTCTGACTCCTAATCCTAATATGATGGAGAAAACTAACCCAAACAGAATAGAAATACAAGCAGTTCAAAGGAGGCATGGTGTATATTTGGACTTGCCATTTGCATTATGAAGGGTAGGTGTTATAAATCTAGTTAATTTTTAATTGAAATAGTTCTCCTTGTGTTTTTAAAGTTAATAAATATATAAATTCCTGTCTCCCTTTCCCTGTAGCCTATTCAGAACATGTATTTTTAAATGCACATATAGAATCCTACCTGGTATCACATGTACATTCTTGTGAGGTGGCTGACTTGGCAGATACAAATTATGAGAAGAGATCACTCCTCCTAAACCCTGTTGGATCTTAAAATTCAACCTATGGGTGAGCTTCCTAGTTGAACAACATTAAACATAAATCCATGTTCAGTAAAAGAAATATTTTTGCATCTGTGGATGATATATATTTCATGATAAATTTCGATTGGCATATATATTGGTAATTTAATGTCTCTGCATGTGTGTTTTTTGTATATATATACTCTCCAGATTTTTCAAAATATGAAATATATGTGTCTTATATACACTCCCTAAATTCATTCATGTTCATGTGTATGGATTTATAATCACGTATTCACAAGATTATTCTCAGAAATATTCACCCACCTGAAATACATATTTGTTACCAGTACTGAAAACTAACTTTAGTTAACGTTGCATACAAATACTAAATTTGTACAGTAACTGACCCACTTTAACATCAATGCAAGTAGATTACTATGGGACATGATGTGTATTTTGACATTCATTTTTATTCAACACTGCTACATTACTATTTCTTCAATTTATGCACATCATAAGATATATATTTCATCCACAAGTTAGCAAACTTATAGGCATTTGTTTCACTTTCAATAACTTCCTGCTTCAGAACACATGGATTCCTCCAGGTTTCTTGTCTGGTCTTTTCATGAGACTTCTTTCCAAACACATTATTTTCAACTTCCATAATCAATTTTGAAGGAAAACTCACACACTCTTCATGATAAATCATAATCCTAATATAACGTTTAGATGTTTTACTGGTTGGAATGAATGTATGTATATCAATATAAGATTTCCTTTATATTTTCAGATATCAATTGAATCCATTATTAAATTTGGAATCCATTATATTATTTATTCACAGTATTGTCTATTCATGCATTATCTCTATATTCATATCACAGGGTACACCTATTTGTACCCCCAATAATAATTTGTACATTTCGACACAGAAGCAATGGTCACACTTATTATTTTACCAATGTAAATGTCAGGCGAGCATCGGAGGAAGAGACTACCAGGGACTGTCTAATGCAACAGCCAAAAGTTTATGGGGGTCCAACATGCTGGGGCTCAGAGCTCCCTTGAATAGAGCAGAGAGCCCTGAGAACAGCTTAAGCAGAGCTTATATACTTTCCTTGGAGAGGGCAGGGAGGGAAGATTATTGATGGGTCAGCGCGAGTGGGCAGTTTGCGTGCAAATGGGTGAGGGAGTACATTCTGCAGTTTTGCAGTTGGTACAGAACATTCAGGGAACAAGATTAGCGAACAGTTCTCAAGATATCAACAGTGTTTTGTTAAGCATACCGTAAAACTGGAAGTGACAATTACCTATTTTATTTACCTTTCATTCCCCACTTTCTTTTGGTTACATTAAATCATAATAGTGATCATTGAGGATGTCACATTTTATGTTTGCTAGTGTGGTATATTGATTTCTGATTACCATAAGTTTAACTTGTCCAATTTGAGCTTGGAGAAAGGAAACTACACGGTTGAGCAAACAGGGTCCTACAGTTAGCAATAATGTGAGGATTATTAATGGACCGGCCAGGGCTGATAAAAGCATAGTTACCCAGGGGGACTCTGTGAACCAAGACTCAAACCACCCTTTTTGGGCCTCTCTCTCTTGTTGATGCTCTTCAATGCGTCTTCTTAATTTAATCATAGATTCTTTTACAACTCCAGTATGGTAGGCATAATAACAACATTCTTCCCTCAATGCAGGACAAAGGCCCCTTCTCTCATGAAGAGGAGGTCGAACCCTCGCCTGTTCTGTAAAACAACTTCAGAGAGAGAGGTTAAAGATTCTTGTAAAGCTGTGATGGTGGTTTTTTAATATCTTTAAGTTTTGGTCTATTGCTGCTTCTAATTGGGTCATTTGTTGTGTCCCATGGATTAGGGCAGTGGTTCCTGTGCCCTTCTCTGCAGCAACTACTATTCTTCATAGGATGGCTAAAGTGAAGAATACAGGTTGCCAGCGGAACCGGGTTGTATGCCCCCCTATTTGAAATTTAAATGATCCTGCCTCATGATAGAGCACTCGGGGAAACATCTGCACCATTACATAATTAATCACATCTGTTGATAATTTTATGAATAAACAATGTTTAAGTATATAGAATTATACTGTTGTAGGTATGGACAAGGCAAGGCACCTAAGATAGCACCAAAGATAGGGAAACAGTCCTATTTGGTTGCAACCGGATATAGAGGGCATTGCTTCTGTTGTAATCAATTAATCCCCTGAATCCCAAGTTTAGGTAGTTTCAGAATTTTGTACCCAACATGTAAGGGAAAAGACTCAGAAATTCACAGTCTGCAGAAGTTCACAAAAAGCAGTTTTTGGTTCTGTTTTTATTTTCCTCTTCTCTGGGAAAGATAACTTATTAAGGACACCTGGGAGGGGGAGAGCTTTTTTCTTCTCTTTTATTTTCTCCCTGCCAGCTGTTACCATGGAGCCCAGTTGGTAACTTCTTTATCTTGGAAATGTAGCCATCTCTGGAAGCCTCAGCTCAAGGCCAGAGGCCTTGTTCACATATTTTGTGAAAAACTAGTAAGGGGGTGTCTAGCTTAGAAGGGCTGATTTTTCCAGCCAGTGGCCAAGTATAACAGAGCAACACGAAAAGAGGAAGTTTATCTACACTGAACTCTTTTATAAAGACTCTGTTGCTGAAAGTCCTAAAGTCAGCCACGATGAAGACTTCTGGAGAAGGCCATTTAAGATTTTTCTGTGGGCCTGGTACAGAGGGGAAGACGGGGAAGGCGGGGGGTGAGAGCAGTTCTGTGGTTCTGAGAATGAGGAAAAAGAGATATAAAAGAATAATGGGAAAAGGGTTTGGGATTTTCCTGGCAACAAAACTTGAGCAGTAGAACAGGTAGAGCAGATGGGAAGACGGGAATGAGTATCTAAAAAGCCTGTGAGGGACTTTAAATTCTTAGTAACCTGTTTTTAGTGATGACAAAGCAACTTTAAAGGCCATTTTCATTACATCTTGGATAGGAGTCTGAGGGCACTCCTCAGCTGGTTTGAGCTTTGGGTTAGCTGGTAAGAGGACCTGGTGGGACCCGGTGTGGGCACTGACAGGAGAAGAGAGGAGTGAGTGGGTGGAAGGGTACCTCAGTACCTGCTGCCTCAGCATGGGGGCAATGGTCTGAGAACCAGAGGAGGTTTGGGGTTTTGATCTAGTAATTGGAGGGGAGAAATCAGGTTGTTGATGTGAGAGTGACAGCAGAGAATCTGGAGCAGAAGGATCTATTGGAGAAACATATTTCGTGATGTGAGCAAAGGAGGGAAAAGGCCTACACATAGGGGAATTTTCTTCAATCCTTTTGATCACTTGCCGAAGTTGAAATAGTCACACAGAATTTGAGGATCTAGAGACCCCTCTGGGGGCCATCGGTTTTGGTTGTCTAATTGGTAATATGGCCAATGCTGTGAACTGAATTTGATGAGGAGTTTGGGTTCCACCAGGCAGCCCCTGTATGCTCACATCCCCATGACTTACGGAAGAAGACGGCTTTTCCCCCACACAGCCGTGGTTGTTTGTGGCTTTGATAGTCCACCGGGCAAACATAGTAATCTAGGCTAGCCAACCTGCATCAGGCTTGCGTGTTCCTACATCCATAATGTTTGTTTCCATTATCTATGGTACGGGAGAAATTTAATGGAATTTTAGTGGGATCCTCTTCATCAGAGATATCCCAATTGGAAAGACGTATACACAGCTGACAAATATCTGGGTGGAGAGTTGGCCACCAGGTCCCTAAGGGGGCTGTATGTGAGACAGACCATACTTCTTGTCTAATTGGATTTGTGATCAGCCATCGCTGCTGAATGGGCTGATGATGGTTAGGACTAGTGGTGGCCAAGGGGAGAGTCTATAGCCTTATCCACATGGCAAATATGCAATTTGAAAGGGTTACCAGTCTTTTCCACTTTCAAGCCAGTGTCTGGACAGGGCACAGGCTTGAGATGAGAATTAGGATCCAGGAAGTGATTCCGTCTACCTTTACAACTGTAGGTTTTATAATTAGCACCTGGTATGGTCCTGTCCAGCGGGGTTCCAGGGATGACACCTGATGTCATCTTATGTAGATGAAGTCTCTTTTTTGATATCGATGTGGAGTCTCCTCTTCACCAGGTTGGTAGGCAGTGGCCAGCTGTTTTGACAGGTATCCCTGAGTTCTTTCAATAGCTTTAAGTTTGTCAAGCAAGGGGGTGTGGAAGGGATCGGTAGGTCTTAGAGTTGTGGTTAGGTCCTTACTGGAGGAGGGGCCCCATAGAGAATTTTATAGGAGGTGAGGTTACACAAAGAAACAGAGGGAGTATTTCTTGCATGAAACAGTGCATAAGGCAGGAGCATAGTCCAATCTTTGATGCCCTCTCTAAGCTTAATTTTGTTAAGGTCTCTTTAATGGTTCTATTAATTTTTTTAACCTGTCCTGAGCTCTGCGGTCTATAAGCACAATGTAACTTCCAATTTATCCCCAGGATCCTGGCTAACCCCTTACTTACCTGGGCCATGAACGCCGGTCCATTATCAGACCCTATTACCTTAGGTAGGCCGTATCATAGAAAAATATCTTTCAGGATTTTCTACCACCATTTGTGCCTTTTTTTTGTGGGGAAGGCTTCAATCCATCCTGAAAATATATCTACAAACACTAGGAGATATTAAGTCCATACCTTGCTGGCTAAATTTCAGTAAAGTCCACTTCCCAGAATTTCCTGGTCTGGTTGCTCATAGGCGCTTTCCTACAGGAAGTTTGGAAGGGTAATTGTTCTATTGACAGAACGGACAGGGTTTTGTTACCCGTTCAGTTATGTCCTTTCGCTGTGAGTCGGTTAGTGGAAAACTCTGTTCTTGATCCTTCAGGAATGCCTGCAGTTTCTTTGGACCAAGGTGTGTGAATTGATGTACATTTTTAACGTAGTGTAGGGCTTTCTGAAATTGCAGGCTTGGCTCAGTGAAGTTGAGGAGTTCAGTGCCAGTGTCGTAAGATGTTATCAAAAGCTTGCTGGTGCTCAGGGGTCCATTGGAATTGGGCATCTCCCTTTAACAGCGGGTATAAAGGAGAAGTTAAGGACACAAACACAGGAATCCATAACCTGCAAAACCCAGTAGTCCCAAGAAACTCTTTGAGTTGTCTGCTGCTGGGGGGGGGGGTATCTGCACAACCGTTTGTTTTCTGGGCTCAGTGAGCCAACGTTTACCACCTCTAAGGGAATAGCCCAGGAAGACTACTTCTTGCTGGCAAATTTGGGGTTTTTTGGAAGAAGCTCTATACCCGAGTTGAGCAAGCTTACATAATAGTGCTTGGTTCCCAGACTCACAGTTTTCCTTAGTGTTGGCTGCAGTAGCAGGTCATCCACGTATTGAAGCTGGGTGACTTCGGGGTGCATAGTTCTGAAGTTGTTGACATCTCTGTGGAGGTCTTCATCAAAGAGAGTGGGGGAGTTTTTGAACCCCTGTGGGAGTCTAGTCCATGTTAGTTTACCATACGTTCCGGTTTCTGGGTCTACCCACTCAAAAGCAAACAGAAACTGACTGTCTTTATGCAGAGGCATGCAAAAGATAGCATCTTTATGTCCATACCATTTCTACTCAGGGTTCAGAGTGATAAGCAGATTGTACAAATTATTTACCGTGGGGTGAATGTCCTGCACTCTGTTGTTGATCTCTCTTAGGTCTTGAACGGGGATAGTCCCCAGTTCCTGGATTTTTTACTGGTAGCAGGGGAGTGTTCCAGGCCGATTGACAGGGCCTTAGGACTCTAAAGCCAGATATTTCTGAATATGGGGCCTTAACCCATCTTTAGCATTTTTGCTCAGAGGATGTTGTTTGACATTGATTGGGGAGGCTGAGGTTTTTAACTCCACTGTTCTTGGAGGTTGTTTCATGGCTAGTCCTAACCCAACAATTTTTGCCCAGGCATCTGGGTAATCTGTTATCCATTTCTGGGGTAGCTTGCCTGTTTGATCATTCTTGGGGTGTGTGAAAAGTGGATGTTCATCTTTGACTGACATTTATAAAGCCATGACTATAGGAGTTTTTAATGAAGGATTTAGAAATTTCATTTTGGGGCCTTCGGGGTTAAAAGTTGTTTTGGCCCGGAGCTTACTGAGCAGATCTCTGCCCATCAATGGGGCCAGGCATTCTGGGATTACTAGGAAGGAATGTTGGATTTTTCCTTTCCCCATGTCCATGGTCCTCTTAGTTGTCTAAGTCTGATATTTACTGCTGTTAGCCCTTTGAACAAGAGACCTTTTATTTGATAGAGGGCCCAGTGGGGCCTTAAGGGCTGAGTATACTGCTGCTGTATCCACTTCAAAGTTTATGGGGTCCCCTTCACTTCAAAAGTTACCCTGAGCTCGGGGAAGGGATCTGAGCCCCGACATTCTCAGTCAACCTCCAGAGTCAGAAAGGCTGTCTGGCGTGGCTGTCTCTTTCTAGGGCACTTTTTGGCTCAGTGTCCTTTTTCTTTACAGTAGGCACATTGATCTGAGGCCAAGGGTGGCCTCTGGTGGGGACCCAGGTATCGTTTCTTGTCTCCCTGTTTCTTTATTTCTGGCCTATTTATTGTTGTGACCAGGACCTTAGTTAATACCTTCATCTGTCTTTTTCATCTGTCATCCTCCCTTTGCTCCCTTTCGTTCTCTCTGTTTCTCTCTTATAGGATACTTTCTCGGCTACCCTGAGTAAATCTCTCAAAGTCATATCTTGTAATCCATCTAAGTATTGTAACTTTCTTTTAATATCCAGATCAGCTTGCCCAATGAAGGCCATCATGACATATGTCTTTTGATCCTCTGCCTGAAGATCGAAAGGAGTATATCTCCTATACGCCTCCATAATTCTCTCTAGAAACATAGAGGGATATTCATCAGGCCCTTGAATAATCTCTCTTACCTTGGCCAAATTATTTGGTTGGCTAGCGGCCGGTTGGAAACCCACTATTAGGGCCCGGCAATAAGTGGACAGATGCTCCCTACCTTCAAAGGTGTCGGGGTCCCAGTTGGGTCAGTTCAAGGGTAAGCCGGCTTTGATTATGTTGGGAAGTTGTGTTGGTCACCCATCTGGTCCGAGGATATTTTTTTCCAGCCTCCAGAAAGTTTCTCTCTCGTTCCTCTGTCATGAAAAGAATCCCTAGGATTTGTTGGCAGTCATCCCAAGTAGGCAGGTGTGAAAACGCCAGGGAGTTCTTTGAGTTCTTTTAGCCGGGCCAGCTTTCTCCAGGGAAGGAGGGGCTGTGTGTGTGACAAGGGGGAGTCATCTGGTGGGCGCTGGGCCGGCCTAGCTTTCTCCAATGGCGGAGAGGCTGAGTCAGCAGCAAAGGAATCACTTAGAGGTTGTTGGGGGTTGGTGGACGACGGCAGCGGATAAGAAGGGTAGGAGAGTCCAGTAGAGTCTTGAGACTCAGGGAGAACAGAGGTTGGAGGAGAAAGAGCAGAGGGTTTGTGAGATAGAATCATGGTGGAAGGAGTAGGAGTGGGCGCAGAGACAAAGAAAGGCTTCACCCATGCAGGAGGAGATTTGCAGAGGTCCTGCAAAGTTAAGATATATGGCTGTTGATCTGGATGTCTATGTGGCCCCGGTTGAAAGACAAAATCTCTGACGTTTCAAATTAGTGGGAAGTAGATGTTTCTAGGGGCTATCCAACTCCAAAGGTGGGTCATTCTGAGGCACAGAGGGTCTGCCAGGTCCAGCAATTTACTGAAAAAGAAATATTCTGGGCCTTGCACAGACTTTGGTCCAGTGATCAAGGGTCAGGAAGAGAGGTGTTGAAGTGCTCTGTCCCAAAATGAGAGATACACAAACAGTGAAAGAAATCACACACTACACTGACAAGACAAGACAATAAAGACAGGCAATGGACGTCCAATACTGAGGCCAGGACTGAGTAGCCGGCAAAACCTGATGGGCTGGCAATACTGAATCCGAAGCAAAATATCACTGAGTCAAGGAGACTATTGTTCCTCGATTTCCTGAGTCCTCTGGGGCATCCCCCAGGGACGTGGCCTGTGGCTCTGTGACACGTATGTCAGCCTCTGTCAGAGAGAGCTCACGCTCATCACCAATAGCCATTTTGCCAAGCCCTAACCTGAAACCTAAAACCAAAAAGAGTTCCCTTACTTACCCTGAAAAGAGCCCCTTGGGGATCTTTCATCCGCCGCTGCCGGATCTTGCTCGTGCCTCCAGATGTAAAGGTCGGGCAAGCATCAGAGGAAGAGACCACCAGAGGAATGTCTCAAGCAACAGTAAATGGTTTATTATGGGTCCAGCATTCTGGGGCTCAGAGTTCACTTGAATAGAGCAGAGAGCAATGAGAACAGCTTAAGCAGAGCTTATATGCTTTCCTTGGAGAGGGCAGGGAGGGAAGTTTATTGATGGGTCAGGGCAAGTGGGTGGTTTGCGTGCAAACGGGTGAGGGTATACATTTGCAGTTTGGCAGTTGGGGACAGCACATTCTGGAAACAAGATTAGCAAACAGTCCTCAAGACTTCAACAGTGTTTTGTTAAGCATACAGAAAAACAGTAAGTAACAAGTACCTATTTTATTAACCTTTCACCAAAGCCTAAATGGAAAGTGAGCATGGATTACTAAACACATCCATATCCAGGTTGCCTAACGCTCTCAAATCAATCCTATTGGTGACTACATATTTGTTTCTTCTTAAGATAATATATTCAACCTCAACCCTGTTGAAAATGACTAATCCTATCACTCACTTTATATTTTCCTGATTTCCTAATGTCTCTATTGATATCTGCTTTCCTACATATTTTCCCCAGTTCATCATTGTGACTGACTCTTCACATGTGCTGACATTTACATTCACTCTTTATCCGAAACCCTATTGCTAAAGAACTTTTGGTCCAAATCCTATACTCACTCTTTTTTCTAACATACCGACTATCTTCCTAATCCTAAAGACTATCCCTTTTTGACTGGATGATCTCTTCGACAAGCAATCATCCAAGGTACAAGGTCCTATGCCATTGTATATTGATTTATCTGTGACATCTGTGCAGAACATAATTCAAAGCTAAGTATCCCAATCAACAGCCCAATGCCCTTCCTGGATTCAAATCTTATCTAGATTTCTGTTTTCAAACTTATATTTCACCAATATATTCTTGTAAATATCGCAAGTTCCCAATACCATTATTCATTAAGCAGAATGATTCCTAACTCAAATGAAACATGTTATTAAGCCTAACCATACATTGTTCCCTCAAACTAACTTTACAGAGGAGCCGAGACAGAGTTTATCTTACAATACAGTAATGTAGGGGATCTTCCACCTGCTGAGAACATCAAAGGACCATGCAGAAATTATACCCTGAAGAAGTTGCAGGCAGCTATGAAGGACCTAAGAGGGGAAAAGTCATATTCCATGGCAAACAACAGGGTCAGTATGAAGGGATGTGTCTGAATCAGCCTCTCCTTTCGTAATGTAGAGAACTGATGAAACCATGCCTGTGTGGAGAGCTGTTTACAGGTGCCTATGGTTGATATACCATTCTAACTTGTGAAAGTGTCAAAGGATGTAGGGGCAGCCTCAATTTCATGGGACCTTTCGAAGCAACTGTTAGGACAAAGTGGTGGCCAAGGTAGTGACCTCATTCAGTTCCTAAAGAAAGTGACCTCACCTCTCTTCCTTGGTGATCAAAAAATCTGAAATTGTGATGCAGGAAGCCAGGCACCCAGAGCCAGTCCCAGTCCCAGTCCCAGTGGTCTCACTTGTTTGGATTTACCAAGGACAGAGTCAGTCTTCCTTGGTACCGACTGATATGAGGATTGTCAAATGGCAGAAGAGCTCTGAAGGGGGGCCTTTCCTGAGAAAGCAGGTATTGGTTCACCACTGGCTCCTGACAACTTCACAGTGTTGGCCAAGGAGACCAGATCTGAGAAAGGACAGGCCATTTCAGGGGAACATAGTATGGCCCACCATTTAGAGGACACTCCAGATAGTCACAGACCTACTTGGGTTAAGGAGGTGCCTTTGTGGGTGTTCAGTGAGTTTGTGCTTTTCTCTCATGTTCTGAGAATAGATAGAAAAGGCAGTTTTTTTGGGTTGGAGTGGACTGTTTCTAGTAAGTCGTTTGACAAGGCTAGTGTTTCTAAGTCTTGAGTATCCCACTGTGTCCGTGGTTGTAGACATTAGAAAAGAGAAGGCATCAAAGGATGTGTCCTGTCTAGTAGAAAACTTCCCAGCATTCATCCTGCCTAATTGAAGAATGGACGTTGGTTTGCCTTATGGATGGGCAACACCTACTAAATTCCTAAGTTCCTGTTTTCTTCCTGAATTCTGGCCACTCTCCAGAATAGTCTCATGGTTTTGTTTCCAAGATATGTACCACCTCCAAGCTCTGAGACATGTCCATATACTTGATAGCTGTAGAGAATGGGAACATCTTAGAAAACTCAGATATCAGTGTGACCCGGAAATTCTCAGTGGAGAAACCCTGCTTTGGTTCATTTGCTTACCTATGGTTCTGTTGTCCTGAATGTCAGGAAGGTCTTTGCCTCAGGCCACCCCTTTGTGAAACCTGAAGAAAACAGTTTTCAAATGGAAATGAATGGGCATCACCTGTGGATCTTTGCTTAATTGCTTGTAAAAGGATGTGTCTAAATCAGCCTCTTGGCCCTGTATGAGGTTGTGGCTTAGATTCTCAGCACATGATGGATCTAAAGATAGATTGCATGTGTGCAATCAAAACAAAAATGGCCAAAATCTGTCATTGTTGATGAGTCTCTTGCCTTCCTCTGTTAGGATTCTGACCTCTATCAAGTGAGAATAGGGATCCTTTAGGTCAAATGAGTTCTTTGAAGAACTGCAGAGGTGCTTGTGTTTTCTTGTGACTCCAAATCACTTAAAGAATCTATCCCTGAGAGTCAGTAGGCCTCAAATTGGAGAAGCAGGCCTATTGGATCACTCCAGGTTCACAGGAAGGGTGACCATGCCACCCTGACTTTAGGCAAATGAGGGGCAAGGAAGATTATTTCGGACACTCTCTTGGGATGCGTCCCACATGAAAAACTCCAGCCAGAGGTAATGATGAGTGTCTCTCTGGAAGAAGGTGAGGACCATGTGGAAGTGTTTTGGTTTTAATTGTAGTCATTCGTGTGGCAGTTGGAAGAGATGACTGGATCCACCTGGGCTTGAACTCTGGTGTCATTCCCCTTAAACACTCAGTTCTGGATCAATCATCAAAGAAGTATTGCCATGAATTGTGTTAAGAATTTAGGAGGCCATGCATGAGAGTCTCCGTTGGAAACTGAGATCTAGTCCTAGGGTGGCTTTCCACAGAGCACTGGGAATCTCAGCCAGGATATCAAATTATTTTTTTCTGAAAGACTTGGAAGCCATATTTGCTAGTCAAAACACACATGGACCTCAATTGTAGACCTCGATGGGCCTGGATTCATGTGACTTTTAGGCCACTCTTTGGGAAGTCTTGCCTGTGAGAGTTCTTCAAATTTTTCATTGAAATGAGCTTCCTCACCATTGAATGATTCCTGAATGATTTGAAAGCCATAGTGCTTCCAACTTCATAATTGAAAATTGGCTAGATAAATACCATGAAATTTTTGAAATTCCAATGACCAGGTGGCAATGAAGAACATTTGGATGTCCTGTTGCTGATCACGAGTGTACCAGACAGTGCCTTGATTGACTGGTTTTGATGAAAATGGTGTAGAACAGAGATCTCAATAATTTGGATCCTGCTGAGTAGTGGGCCTAGAGCAGTGGTGAGCAAATGTGTGATAAAACATCTGAGGTGGGGCCATGTGGATCTGCCATTGGCTTCCAAATGGCTTGTGACTGACATGGTGCAGCCAGCAGACCCTTATATGTAAAGGCAACTTGTTATATGGAGAGGTTTCAGTGCAATGTTCAGAATCAGGTTGCTATGGTCAAGGGGGCATCCTATGTGGTATACAAGCCCTGTTGGTGCATTCTCCTGCAGACCCTGATCCACCACACGTGACAGAACTCGCGGCAACACTGTGTCCCAGTTGAACTCCTTGTATTTCGTGAAGCAAATACCAAACTCCGAGTGCAGCAGGAAGAAACATTAGGAAAAGTGGAGTATGATAAAATGGCTTCGCAGTCCATATGGGGAGACACTTAGCCCCCAGTGGCCACAGTTTACATACAAGAGAGAATTCAGCACTGCTGCTTCATGTTTATTGGAAAATTATAAACCATGTCCTCCAGATCACAGAGATGAAGACGCAGCTTTGATGGTCTCACTGGAAAGGAAGCTAAAGATCCTCACAAAAACATATATTTCAAGTGCCCAACCTAGAGACAGTTTCTCCAGACGTCTTTAGGCAGGCAAATCTCCATGTTTGTAGAGTTTTTACACTGTCCCTTACTTTTGGAAACTCCTCTACAATCTCCAAGGTTGTGAACCCTAAGCATTTTCAATTTCAGATATGTATTCAAAGATTTTCTAACTCTTCTCCTCTAATTGTGTCTTACTTGGGGTGAAGGTAATGTCAAGGCATTGTTCTGAATGAGAGTGGGAAAATTTTTTTGTAGTACACATTTGCATACACATTGATCCATTTTCCAATTTTCCATTCGAAATACTGAATCCCTGACACTAACTCATACCCTACTAGACTCTGACTACTAATCCTAATATGATGGAGAAAAATAAACAAAAAAAATGAAAATACAAGCAGTTCCGAGGAGGCATGGTGTATAGTTGGACTTCCCTCTTGCATGATAAAGGGTCGGTTTTATAAATCTACTCAATTTTTAATTGAAATAGTCCTCCATGTGTTTTTTTTTAAAGAGAGAGTTAGAGAGGAGAGAGAGAATTCTATAATATTTATTTTTTTAGTTATCGGCGGACACAACATCTTTGTTTGCACGTGGTGCTGAGAATCGAACCCATGCCGCACGCATGCAAGGCGAGCGCGCTACGACTTGAGCCACATCCCCAGCTCTCTCCATGCGTTTTTAAAGTTAACAAATATGTGAATTCCTGTCTCCCTTTCTCTGTAGCCTACTCAGCACATGTACTTTTTATATGCACATATATATTCCTACTTGGTATCACACGTATATTTTTATGAGTTGGCTGACTTGGCAGAAACAAATTGTAAGAAGAGATCAGTCCTCCTAAACGCTGTTGGAACTGAAAATCCAAACTATGGGTGAGCTTCCTATTAGAACAATATTATACATAAACCCATGTTTAGTAAAATAAATATTTTTGCATCTGAGGGTGATATATATTACATGATGAATTACGATTGGCATATATATATTGATACTTTTTAATGAATTTTTGTGTTTTTTGTCTATATATATATATATATATATATATATATATATATATATATACATACACTCTACAGATTTTATAAAATATGAAATATATTTGTCTTATATACACTGCGTAAATTCATTCATGTTCATGTATGTGGATTTATAATCAACTTTTCACAAGATTATTCTCAGAAATAATCATCTACCTGAAATACATATTTGTTTCCCAGTGCTGAAAACTAACTTCAATCAATGGTGCTTACAAATCCTAATATTTCTACAGTAACTGACCCAGTTTAACATCAATGCAAGTATATTCCTATGGGACATGATGTCTATTTTGACATTCATTTTAATTCAACACTGGTACATTACTATTTCTTCAGTTTTTGCACATCATAGGTTATATATTTCATTCACAAGTTCAGAAATTTATAGGAATTTGTTTCACTTTTAATCACTTCTTGCTTCAGAACACATGTATTCCTCCATGTTACTTGACTGGTCTTTTCATGAGACTTCTTTCCAAACACATTATTTTCGATTTCCATAATCAATTTTGAAGCTAAACCCACACACTCTTCAAGATAAACCATAACATTAATATTACCAGTTAGATGTATAAGTGGTTGGAATGAATGTGTGAATATCAATATAAGATTTCCTGTACATTTTCACATTTCAATTCAATCCATTATTAAAGTTGGAACCAGGTATGCTATTTATTCACAGTATGGTCTATTAATGCATTATCTCTATATTCATAGACACAGTGTACACCTCTTTGTTCCCCCAATACTAATTTATACCTCTTCAAAACATTGCTCCCAAAAATGGTAGAAGAAATAAACATGTCACCTTATCTATCTATCTATCAATATATATATATATATATTACTGTGATAAAAAAAGAAATATATATATTTCTTTTTTTATCACAGTAATATTCTGGACACAAAAAACAAAGGTCATACTCATGATTGTATCAAAGCCTAAATGGAAAGTGAGCATGGATTACTAAAAACAACCATATCCAGGTTGCCTAATGCTCTCAAATGTAAATCCTATTGGTGACTACATATTTGTTTCTTTCTAAGATTATATATTCAACTTCAAGCCTGTTGAAAATGTCTAATCCTATCACTCAGTTTATACTTTGCCTGATTTCCTTATATCTCTATTGATATCTGCTTTCCTACATATATTCCCCAGTTCATCATTGTGTCTGACACTTCACATATGCTGATATTTACATTCAATGTCTACCCGAGACCCTATTGCTAAAGAAATTTTGGTCTAAATCCTATACTCACTCTTATTTCTAAACCTACTGACTATCTTCCTAATCCTACTGACTATTGCTTTTTGACTCGATGTTCTCTTCGACAATTAATCATCCAAGGTATAAGGTCCTAAACCATTGTATTTCAATTTGTCGGAGACATATATGCAGAACATAATTCAAACCTAAGAATCCCACTCAAGGACATAATGCCCTTCTGACTTCGAATCTTACCTAGATTTCTGTTTTCATACTTACATTTCACCTATATATTCTTGTAAATATCACAGGTTCCCAATACCATTATTCATGGGGCAGAGAGATTCCTAACCCAAATCAAACATGTTATTAACCCTAAACATACACTGTTCCCTCAATCTAACTTTACAAAAGAGGAGGGACAGAGTTGGTCTTACAATACAGGAATGTAGGGGATCTTCCACCTTCTGAGAACATCAAAGGTCCATGCAGAAATGATCCCTGGAGAAGATATAGGCAGCTATGAAGGACCTGAGAGAGGAAAAGTCATCTTTTATGGTAAACAACCTGGTCAAGATGAATGGATGTGTCTGAATCAACCTCTATCTTCTAAATGTAGAGAAGATGGACCAAATCAGGCCTGTGTGGAGAGCTCTTCCCAGGTGCCTATGGTTGATATACCATTCTAACTTGTGAAAGTGTGACAGAAAGAAGGGACAGACTCCATCTCATGGGACCCTTAGAAGTTACTGTTAGGACAAAGAGGTTGCCAAGGCAGTGACCTCATTCTGTTCCTGAAGGAAGTGACCTCACTTCACTTCCTTGGTGATGGAACTCTCTGAACTTGGGATCCAGGAAGAGAGGCACCCAGAGCAAGTCGCAGTCCCAGTCCCTGTGGTCTCACTTGTTTCAATTTACCAAGCACAGAGTCAGTCTTTCTTAGTACCAACAGATGTGAGAATGGCCAAATGCCAGGAAAGCTCTGAAGAAAGACCTTTCTGAGAAAGCAGGTATTGGTTCACCGCTGGCTCCTGACAACTGCACAGAGTTGGCCAAGGAGACCAGATTTGAGATACAACAGGCCATTTTTGGCGAATATAGTATGGCCCACCATTCAGAGGACACTCCACAAAGGAGGTGCCTTTGTGGGTGTAGGTGTGTGTATGGTTTTTTCTCAAGTTCTGAGAAGATGTAAGAAAGGCTGTTTGTTTGAATTGGCGTGGACTGTTTCTAGTAAGTCCTTTGACAAGGCGAGTGCTTCTATGTCTGTGTATCCCACTCTGTCCGTGGTTGTAGACATTAGAAAAGAAAATGCATCAATGGATGTGTCCTGTCTAGGAGAAAGCTTCGCAACATTCATCCTGCCTGATTTATTAATGGACTGCAGCTTTCCTTATTGAAGGGAAACACCTGCTATCTTTCAAAGTTTCTGTTTACATCCTGAATTCTGGACACTCTCCAGAATTGCCTCATTGTTTTGTGTCCAAGATATGTACTACCTCCAAGCTATGTGATATGGCTATGTACTGGATAGCTGAAGGGAAAGGCGAGCATCTCAGAAAACTCAGATATCAGTGTGAACAAGAAAGTCTCAGTGGAGAAACCCTGCTTTGTGCGTTTTGTTTACCTATTGTTCTGTTGCCCTGAATTTCAGGAAGGTTTTTGCCTCAGACCACTCCTTTGTGAATATCAATTCAATCCATTATTTAAAGTGGAACCAGCTATACTATTTATTCACAGTATGGTCTATTCATGCATTATCTGTATATTCATAGACACAGGGTACAGCTTTTTGTACAACCAATACTTATGTATATGTCTTCAAAATATTACTCGCAGAAATGGTGAAAGAAATACTCATGTCACCTAATCTATATATACATTTTATCACAGTAATATTCTGGACACAAAATGCAAAGTTCACACTTATTATTGTACTAAAGTCTAAATGGAAAGTGAACATGGATTACTTCCATGTTCAGGTTGCCTAATGCTCTCAAATATCAATCCTATTGGTGACTACATATTTGTTTCTTCCTAAAATTATATATTCAAAATCAACCCTGTTGCAAATATCTAATCATATCACTCACTTTATACTTTGCCTGATTTTGTAATATCTCTTTTTTTATTGTTATGATGAGCCAATTTAGTACTTTTTTAATTTTTTTTTCATCTTTCATACATTTGATTCAAGTGAGTTATGCATTTCCATTTTTACCCCAAATACAGATTGCAGAATCACATCAGTTACACATTCACAATGTTTACATAATGCCATATTAGTGACTGTTGTATTCTGCTGACTTTTCTATCCCCTACTATCCCCCCTCCCCTCCCCTTTCATCTTCCCTCTCTACCTCATCTGTTGTTGTTCCGTTCTCTCCCTTCCCCCCCTTTCCCCTCACAACCTCGTATATGTGATTTCGTATAACGATGAGGGTTCTTTCCGTTTCCATGCAATTTCCCTTCTCTCTCCCTTTCCCTCCCATCACTTGTCTCAGTTTAATGTTAATATTTTCCTCATGCTCTTTCCCTCTGTTCAGTTCTTAATTGCTCTCCTTAAATCAAAGAAGACATTTGGCATTTGTATTTTAAGGATTGGCTAGCTTCACTTAGCATAATCTGCTCTAATGCCATCCATTTCCCTGCAAATTCCATGAATTTGTCATTTTTTAGTGCTGCATAATACTCCATTGTGTATAGATGCCACATTATTTTTTATCCATTCATCTATTGAAGGGCATCTAGGTTGGTTCCACAGTCTGCCTATTGTGAATTGTGCTGCTATGATCATTGATGTGGCGGTATCCCTATAGCATGCTCTTTTATGGTCCTCAGGAAATAGTCCGAGGAGGGCGATAGCTGGGTCAAATGGTGGTTCCATTCCCAGCTTTCCCAGGAATCTCCATACTGCTTTCCATAATGGCCGCACCATTTTGCAGTCCCACCAGCAATGTACAAGTGTACCCTTTTCCCCACATCCGCGCTAGCACATATTATTGTTTGACATCCTAATGGCTGCCAATCTTACTGGAGTGAGATGGTATCTTAGGGTGGTTTTGATTTGCATTTCTCTGACTGCTAGAGAAGGTGAGAATTTTTTCATGTACTTATTAATTGATTGTATGTCTTCTTCTGAGAAGTGTCTGTTCAGGTCCTTGGCCCATTTGTTGATTTTGTAATATCTCTATTGATATCTGCTTTCCTACATATTTTCCACTGTTCATCATTGTGACTGACCCTTCAAGTGTGCTGATATTTACTTTCACACTTTAACCCAAACCCTATTGCTAAAGCACTTTTGTTCCAAATCCTATACTCACTCTTCTTTGTTAACCTACCGAATATCTATCTAATCCTACTTACTATCCCTTTTTGACTGGATGTTCTCTTCGAATTTTAATCATAAAAGGAACAAGGTCCTATGCCATTGTATATCGATTTATCTGAGATATCTGTGCACAACGTAAATCAAAGCTAAGTATCCCAATGAAGGGCCCATTGCCCCTCTGGGCTTCAAAATTACCTAGACTTTCTTTTTTCATTTATATATTTCACCTCTATATTTTTAAAAATATCGCAGGTTCCCAATACCATTATTCATCCAGCAAAATGATTTCTAACCCAAATCAAACATTTTATTAACCCTAACAATACACTGTTCCCTCAATGTAAATTTAAAGAAGAGCAGGGACAGAGTTGGTCTTACAATACAGGAATGTAGGGGATCTTTCACCTGTTGAGAACCACAAGTTCAATGCAGAAATGATCCCTGGAGAATATGTAGTCAGCTATGGAGGACCTGAGAAAGCAAAAGTAATCTTCCATGGCAAAATACCTGGTCAGGATGACGGGATGTGTCTGAATCAGAACCTCTCTTCTCAATGTAGAGGAGATGGACCAAACCAGGCCTGTGTGGAGAGCTATTACCGGGTTCCTATGGTTGATATACCATTCTAACTTGTGAATGTTTCACAGGAAGTAGGGGAAGCCTCCATCTAATGAGACACTTGGAAGCAACTGTTAGGATAAAGTGTTTGCCAAGGCAGTGACCTCATTCAGTTCCTGAAGGAAGTGACCTCACCTTACTCCCTTGGTGATGGAACTCTCTGAATTAGGATCCTGGAAGCCAGGCACACAGAGCCAGTCCCAGTACCAGTCCCAGTGGGTTCACTTGTTTGGAATTACCAAGGACAGAGTCAGTCTTTCTTTGTACCTACTGATGTTAGAATGGCCAAAAGCCAAGAGAGCTCTGAAGAGGGGCCTTTCCTGAAAAAGCAGATAGTGGCCCACCGCTGGCTCCTGACAACTTCATAGAGATGGCCAAGGAGACCATATCTGAGACAGGACAGCACATTTCGGGGGAACATTGTGTGGCCCACCAGTCAGAGGACACTCCATAGAGTCACAGACCTACTTAGGGTAAAAAGGTGCCTTTGTGGGTGTGGTTGTGAGTTTGTGATTTTGTCTCATGTTGTGAGAATAGGAAAAAAAGGTGGTTTGTTTGGTTTGGAGTGAACTGTTTCTCGTAAGTCGTTTGAAAAGGAGAGTGTTTCTATGTCTGTGTATCCCATGGTGTCCGTGGTTGTAGACATTAGAAAAGAGAGTGCATCAATGGATGTGTCCTGTCTAGTAGAAAGCTTCCCATTTCATCCTGCCCAATTTATGAATGGTTTGCGGCTTTACTTAAAGATGGGCATAACCTAATACATTCCTAATTTCCAGGTTTATTCATGAACTCTGTTCACTCTCCAGAATAGGATCATGGTTTTGTGTCCAACATATATACCACCTCCAAGCTCTGTGACATGGCCATGTACTGGATAGCTGAAGGGAATGGCGAGCATCTCAAAAAACTCAGATATCAGTGTGACCAGGAAAATCTCAGTGGAAAAACCCTGCTTTGGTCATTTTGCTTATATATTGTTCTGATGAACTGAATGTCAGGAAGTTCTTGCTCTGGCCACCCCTTTGTGAAGCCTGAAGTAAACAGTTTTCAAATGGAAATGATTAGGCATCACCTGTGGCTCTTTGCTTAATTGCTTTGGAAAGGGATGTGTCTGAATTAGCATCTTGGCCCTGTGTGAGGTTGTGGCTTAGATTCTCAGCACCAGATGGATCTAAAGAAAGATCCCATGTGTGCATCCAAAACCAAAATGGCAAATACACCAGTCATTGTGGATAAAGTCTCGCTTTCCTCTGTGAGGTTCCTGACCTCTATCAAGTGAGAATAGGGATCCTTTGTGTCAATTGAGTTCTTCAAAGCCCTGCAAAGGTGCTTGGGTTTTCTCATGACTCTAATTTACATAAAGAATCTATACCTCTAACTCAGTAGGCCTCAAATTGAAGAAGCGGTGCAGTATTAACGGCATGCCTATTTGATCACTCCGGGTTCACAGGAAGTATGTCCAGGCCACCCTGACTTTAGGCAAATGAGGGGCAAGGGAGCTTATTTTGGACACTGTCTTGGAATGTGCCCCTCATGGAAACCTCCAGCCAGAGGTTATGATGAGTATCTATATGGAAAAAGATGAGGGCCATGTGGGAGTGTTTTGGTTTAATTGTGGTCATTATGTGGCTGTTAAAGGAGATGCCTGGGTCCACATGGGCTTGAACTCTGGTGTGATTACACTTAGAGAGTGCATTCTGGATCTGATCTCAGAGAACTTGTGCCATGAATTGTGTTGGGATTCTAGGAGGGCACTCATGAGAGTCTCCCTTGGAAACTGAGATGTAGGCCCAGGGTGGCTTTCCACAGAGCACTGGGAATCTCAGCCAGGATACCACATGATTTTTTTTTTCTGAAAGACTTGGTAGGCATAGGTGACAGTCAAAACACACATGGACCTCACATTGTAGACCTCAATGGGTCTGATTTCATGTGACTTTTTGGCCACTCCCTGGGAAGCCTTGTCTTTAACAGTTCTACAGAGCATTCATCGAAATGAGGTTTCTCATCATTTAATGGTTCCTGTACAAATTGAAATCCACAGTGCCTCCATCTTCATCCGTGAAAAATGGCTAGATAAATACAATAAAATTATTGAAATTTCCATGACCAGGTGGCACTGGAGAAAATTTGGAAAACCGGTTGCTGATCATGAGTATACCAGACAGTGCCTTGATTGACTAGGTTTCATCAAAATGGTGTATAACAGAGATGCCAGTAAATTGGAGCCTGCTGAGTAGTGGGCCTAGATCAGAGGAGGGGAGGTGTGTGATAAAACATCTCTGGTGGGGCCATGTTGATCTTCCATTGGCTTCCAAATGCCTTGTGACTGACATGGTGCAGCCAGCAGACCCTTATATGTAATGGTATCTTGTTATATAGAGAGGTTTCAGGGCAATGTTGAGAATTATGTTGCTGTGGTCAAGGGGAAAAGCTATGTGGAATAGAAGCATTGTTGGTATATTCTCTTGCAGACCCTGACCCACCACACGTGACAGAACTCCCTCAAGCACTGTGTCCCAGGTGATCTTTTTTTTACTTCATAAGCAAATACAGCAGCAAGAAACACCATGAAAATTGGAGGATGAACAAATGGCTTCACAGTCCACACAGGGAGACACTTAGAACCCAGTGGCCACAGTTTACCTACAAAGATCAAATTCAGGACTGGTGTCTCATGTTAATTGGAAAATAAGAAACTATGTTTTACAGGTCACATAGGTGCAGACCCAGCTTTGATGATCTCAGTACAAAGGAAGCTAAAGCTCCTCATAACAACATATGTTTCAAGTGCCCAACCTCAGAGGAAATTTCTCAAGAAGTCTTTAGGCCAGCAGAGCTCCATGTTTATGGAGTGTTCACCCTGTCCCTTACTTTTGGAAACTCCTGTACCACCTTCAAGGTAGTGAACTTCTTAGCATATTACATTCCAGAGAAGTATTCACTGATTTTCTAATTCTTCTCCTCTAATTATGTCTTACTTGGGGCGAAGATAATGTCAAGCCATTGTTCTGGAGGAGTGGGAAGATTTTGTGTGGCACATATTTGCATACACATTGGATACATTTTCCAAATTTCCATTCGAAATACTGAATCCCTGACTCTAACCCCTACCATACTAGACTCTGACTACTAATCGTAATATGATAGAGAATAATAACCAAAACAGAATAGAAATACAAGCAGTTCAGAGGAGGCATGGTGTATAGTTGGAATTGCCTTTTGCATTATATAGGGTAGGAGTTATAAATCTAGTCATTTTTTTTTGTTGAAATAGTTCTCCGTGTGTTTTGAAAGTTAACAAATATGTGAATTCCTGTCTCCTTTTCTCTGTAGCCTATTCAGCACATGTAATTTTATATGCACATATAGAATTGTACCTGGTATCACACGTACATTTTTGTGAGGTGACTGACTTGGCAAATACAAATTGTGAGAAGAGATCACTCCTCCTAAATGCTGTTGGAACTGAAAATTCAACCTATGGGTAAGCCTCCTAGTTGAACAACATTATACATAAATCCATGTTCAGTATATGAATATTTTTGGGTCTGTGGATGATATGTATTTCATGATGAATTTTGATTGGCATATATATTGCTAGTTTTTAATGTCTGTGTGTGTGTGTGTGTATATATATATATATATATATATATATATATATATATATATATATATTCTCCAGATTTTTCAAAATATGAAATATTTGTGTCTTATTTTGCACTCCATAAATTCATTCATATTCATGTATGTGGATTTATAATCCAATTTTTAAAAAATTATTCTCAGAAATATTCATCCACCTGAAATACATATTTTTTCCTAGTACTGAAACAGTTTTCAGTAAATGGTGCATCCAAATCCTAATATTTCGGCATTGCAAGATGGCTGTGAAGACAGTGTATCACACCCAGTGTACCCTGCCACTGCGCAAGTGAATAACGAGTTAGAGCAATGAAAAACTATCTTGTTAGGATCTTACAGGAAAATGGGTGTTTACCGAAACCTAGAAGAATGATTTCCACCACCGAGGTCCGGTAATTGAGTCTCAAACACAAGCCACTTGTGCAACTGGAGATCCATTCTGATTGATCCGCGTGACCTGCCCTGTGTCTACAAATGGTGAGGCACCACCGAGAAGTGACCAGCAAGCAGGGAGAAACGTTGCTGCGGATTCTGTGGAATCCTGCTGGCTGAGCATCCACTGAGCCCCCAGCTGAATTCGGGATTTCAGACGGGGAAGTTAGCAGTACATTTCTATGCCCCAAAGCAGAAACTCCACAAAGGAAACCAACAGCCACCATCTTGGAGAGCTGAAGTAACCACCACCACTCCCTGACAGATTGCAAGAATAAAACAGGTGTGTGTTTCTCAGCTCATCTCACATACAGAGGGGAATTCGCATAAAATATCTCCTAGGCTTTTGGGGGAGGAATAATCAGAGCAAGTCTGCATAAAGACTGGGGGAAAACTAGAGGCACCTGACCTTCATCTCCCCTTCCCATCAGCGGCAAAAATGAAACTTGTCTAGCCAGTGCGGGGCGATGGGCAAGCGAAAAAAATTAAAACAATAGAGTTCCAGGGTTCCCAATAGACACCCTCCCCACCCAACAAACGGCAGACCCAGAGAACAGTTTGAGCTGCCGAGAAGCATCACTCAGGAGAAATCTGGTCTAGCAGGAGAAATCAGGACTAGCAGGATAAACCAGGGGACTAGAGGCCAGGCCCTCCTGACTGGCTGTCTGGAGAACGCCGGCCCACTGCCAGTGTGACTGGGCAACTGGAGACCACCTTCCTGCTGGCGCCAGCCCACCTGCTGACACTATGTCTTGACGGCTGGAGAACGCGCGCCTGCCGGCGACCGAACGCGCAACTGTGTGGCTAGAGATCACCCACCAGCTGAAGACAGACCACAAGCTGCCCGCGCTACTGGGTGGCTGGAGACTGCCGGCCTGCCAGCGACCGGGAGCTGAAACCAACCAGAGACAATCCAGTCCACCCACCCAATTCGGACACTCCGGCAAGGAGCCTGGGGCCCACCACAGCAGAGAGGTGACATCACTGGAGCTCGGCCGTCAGAATTCCTTAACAGCGGAATCCACTTAAGCAGGCATAGTCTACCAACACAAAGGAGAGAAAACAGAGATATATAAACCCATAACAAATCTATAGAAGAGAGCAGAAACACAGCAATCAAATAGAGCTGGAAAATGACGTGAACATCATGAAAAAACAAGGGAAAACAAGGTGTACAAACAATGAAGGACAACTTAATACTACAGGAGAACCTAGAAGCATCAGAAACAGGGATAGAGAAAAAACTTAAGTCATACCTAACTCAGATGGAAAGGAATAAGAGAGAAGACATGAGGCAGCAAGTCTAAGGATAAAAGTATATTTGAAAATGAATTAAACAAACAAATTCAAATGGCAAAGAACAAGCTTTACCAGGAGATAGAGATCTTTTAAAAAATCATACAGTAATTCTAGAAATGCAGGAAACTATAAACCAAATTAAAAACTCAAACAAGAATATTACAAATAGACTAGATCAAGTAGAAGTCAGAACATCAGATAATGAAGACAAAGTTTGTCAACTTGAAAAGAATATAGTCAACACAGAAAACATGCTTAAATCCCATGAGCAACTATTCAAGAGATATGGGATGTCATAAAAAAAACAAAATTGGGAGTCATCGGGATAGAAGAAGGCATAGAAATTCAAACCGAATGAATGAACAACATATTAAATGAAATAATTCTAGAAAACTTCCCAGAGATGAAAGATGGAATGGATTGCCATATCCTGGAAGCCTACAGGACCTCAAACATTCAAAACCATAATAGACAAACTCCAAGACATATAATTATGAAGATAGCCAACATACAGAACAAGGAGAGAATATTAAAAGCTACGAAAGAAAGTAGGCAGATAACATTCAGGGGTAAACCAATAAGGTTAACAATTGATTTTTCATCACAGACATTGAAAGCGAGAAGATCTTTGAACAATGTATTTCAAACACTGAAAAATAATGGATTCCAACCAAGAATACTGTATCCAACAAAATTAAGCTTCAGATTTGACAATGAAATTAAGTCCTTCCTGATAAATAAAAGCTAAAAGAATTCGCAGACAGAACACCAGCACTGCAAAGCATTTTGAGCAAAATACTACAAGAAGAGGAATTGAAAAATAGTGCCCAAAACTAACAGCGGGAGGTATCTCAGTAAAGGGGTAAGAAAAAAACCAAAAAGTAAAAACTACCCAAATTAAAATAAATAAATAAATAAACATGACTGGAAGTACAAATCATATTTCAATTGTAACCTTAAATGTTAAAAATCTAAACTCACCAATCAAGAGACATAGGCTAGTAACCTGGATCAAAAAAATAAATCCAACAATATGCTGCCTTCGAGAGACTCATATGAAAGGTAAAGACATACACAGGCTGAAAGTGAAAGGTTGGGAAAAATCATACCACTCATATGGCCCTCGGAAGCAAGCAGGAGTGGCCATACTCATATCATATAAAATCAACTTCAAACCTACATTAATCAAAAGGGATAAAGTAGGACACTATATATTGTTAAAAGGAACCATCCACCAACAAGACATAACAATTATCAATTGGTATGCACCAAACAATTGAGCTGCAATGCTCATAAAACAAACTCGCCTCAAGTTCAAGAGTCAAATAGACTACAACACAATAATTATGGGTGACTTCAACACACCGCTCTCGCCATTAGACAGATCCTCTATAAAAAACTGAATAAAGAAACTATAGAATTCAATAGCACAATCAATAACCTTGACGTAACCGACATATATAGAATACATCAACCATCATCAAGTGGATACACTTTATTCTCAGCAGCACATGGATCCTACTCCAAGTTAGACCATATATTATGCCATTGGGCAACTCTTAGTAAATATAAAGGCGTGGAGAAAATACCATGCACCATATCTGATCATAATGGAATGAAACTGGAAATCAATGATAAAAGAAGGAAGGAAAAATCCTACATCACATGGAAAATGAACAATATTCTACTGAATGATCAATGGGTTACAGAAGACATAAAGGAGGAGATAAAAATATTTTTAGAATCAAATGACAATACAGACACATCGTACTGGAATCTATGGGACACAAAGAAGGCAGTTTTAAGAGCGAAATTCATTTCTTGGAGTTCTTTCCTCAAAAAAAGAATAAAACAACAAATAAATAAACTCACAGTACACATCAAAAACCTAGAAAAGGAAGAGCAAAACAACAGCAAATGTAGTAGAAGACAAGAAATAATTAAAATTAGAGCAGAAATCAACGAAATTGAAACAAAAAAAGACATTGAAAAAATTGATAAAACTAAAAGTTGGTTCTTTGAAAAAATAAATAAGATTTACAGGCCCTTAGCCATGCTAAGGATGAGAAGAAGAGAGACAACTGAAATTACTAACATATGGAATGAAAAAGACAATATCACAACAGACAGTACACAAATACAGAAGATAATTAGAAAGTATTTTGAAACCCTATATTCCAATAAAATAGAAGATAGTTAAAATATCGACAAATTTCTTAAGTCATACGATCTGCCCAGATTCAGTCAGGAAGACACACACAATTTAAACAGACCAAAAACAAAGGAAGAAATAGAAGAAGCCATCAAAATACTACCAACCAAAAAAAGCCCTGGACCTGATGGGTATAGAGCAGAGTTCAAAAAAACCTTCAAAGAAGAATTAGTACCAATACTTTTCAAGCTATATCAAGAAATAGAAAAATAAGGAGCTCTTCCAAATTCATTCTCGGAGTCCAAAATCACCCTGATCCCAAAACCAGACAAAGACACTTCAAAAAAGAAAACTACAACCAATATCTCTAATGAACTTGGATGCAAAAATTTCCAATGAAATCCATGTGAATTGAATCCAAAAGCATATCAAAATAGTTGTGCACCATGATCAAGTAGGATTCTTCCCTGGAATGCAAGGCTGGTTCAATATACGGAAATCAATAAATGCTATTCACCACATCAATAGACTTAAGGAGAAGAACCATATGATCATCTCGATAGATGTAGTAAAAACATTCGACACAGTTCAGCATCCCTTTATGTTCAAAACACTAGAAAAACTAGAAATAACAGGAACTTACCTCAACATTGTAAAAGCTATATATGCTAAACCTCAGGCTAGGATCATCCTAAATGGAGAAAACTGAAGGCATTCCCTCTGAAATCTGGAACAAGACAGGGATGCCCTCTATCACCACTTCTATTCAATTTAGTTCTTGAAATACTAGCCAGAGAAATTAGACAGACAAAAGAAATTAAAGGCATAAAAATAGGAAAAGAAGAACTTGAATTATCACTATTTGTGGATGACATGGTAATATATTTAACAGACCCAAAAGGGTCTACAAAGAAACTGCTAGAGTTAATAAATGAAGGATATAAAACCAACACGCATTAATCAAAGGCATTCCTGTATATCAGCAACAAAACTTCTGAAATTGAAATGAGGAAAACCACTCCATTCACAATATCCTCAAAGAAAATAAGATACTTGGAAATCAACCTAACAAAAGAGGTGAAAACCACAGAACCCTAAAGAGAGAGATAGAAAAAGATCTTAGAAGATGGAAAAATGTACCCTGTTCATGGATAGGCAGAACTAAATTCATCAAAATGGCGAAATTACCCAAAGTTCTATACAGGTTTAACGCAATGCCAATCAAAATCCCAATGGCATTTCTTGTAGAAATGATAAAGCAATCATGAAATTCATAAAGAAAAACAAAAGACACAGAATAGCAAAAGAAATTCTAAGCAGGAAGTGTGAATCGGGAGGTATAGCGATACCAGAGTTCAAACTTCACTACAAAGCAAGAGTAACAAAAACAGTGTGGTACTGGTACGAAAACAGGCAGGTGGACAAATGGTATAGAATGGAGGACAGAGAAACCAATCCACAAAATTACAACTTTCTTATATTTGATAAAGTGGCTATAAACATGCAATGGATGAAGGATAGCATCTTCAACAAATGGTGCAGGGAAAATTAGAAATCCATATGCAACAAAATGAAACTGAATCCCGTTTTCTCACCATGCACAAAAGTTAAATCAAAATAGATCAAGGAGCTAGATATCAAATCAGAGACACTGCGTCTCATAGAAGAAAAAGTTGGCTACGATCTATATACTGTGGGGTCAGGCTCCAAATTCTTTAATAAGACATCAATAGCCCAAGAGTTAATAACAAGAAAAAAACAAATGGGACTTACTTAAACTAAAAAGTTTTTTTCTCAAGAAGAGAAACAATAAGAGAGGTAAATAGAGAGCCTACATCCTGGGAACAAATTTTTACCCCTCACACTTCAGATAGAGCCCTAATATGCAGAATATACAAAGAACTCAAAATATTAAACAATAAGATAACAAATAACCCAATCAACAAATGGGCCGAGGACCTAATCAGACACTTCACAGAGGAGGACATACAATCAATCAACAAGTACATGAAAAAATGCTCACCATCTCTAGCAGTCTGAGAAATACAAATCAAAACCACCTTAAGATACCATCTTACTCCAGTAAGATGAGCAGCCATTATGAAGTCAAACAACAATAAGTGTTGGCGAGGATGTGGGGAAAAGTGTACACTTGTACACTGCTGGTGGGACTGCAAATTGGTGAGGCCAATTTTGAAAGAAGTATGGATATTCCTGGGAAAGCTGGAAATGGATCCACCATTTGACCCAGCTATCACCCTTCTTGGACTGTTCCTGAGGATCTTAAAAGAGCGTACTATAGGGATACTGCCACATCAATGATCATAGCGGCACAATTCACAATAGCTAGACTGTGGAACCAACTTAGATGCCCTTCAATAGATTAATGGATAAAAAAATGTGGCATCTATACACAATGGAGTATTACACAGCACAAAAATGACAAAATCATAGAATTTGCAGGGAAATGGATGGCATTAGAGCATATTATGTTAAGCGAAGCTAACCAGTCCTTAAAAAATAAATGCCAAATGTCTTCTCTGATATAAAGAGAGCAAATAAGAGCAGAACAGGGAGGAAGAGCATGAGGAAAATATTAACATTAAACAAAGACGAATGGGGGGAGAGAAAGGGAGAGAGAAGGGAAAGCTTATGAAAATTGTAGGAGACCCTCAATGTTACACAAAATCGCATATAAAATGTTGTGAGGGGAAGTGGGGGGGAAACAATGGAGAGAATTGAACAATAGCAGATGAGGTAGAGAGGGAAGATGGGAGGGGAGGAGAGAGTGGATAGTAGGGGATAGGAAAGGTAGCAGAATACAACAGTCACTAATATGCCATTATGTAAAAGTGTGAATGTGTAACCGATGTGATTCTACAATTCGTATTTGGGGAAAAAATGGGAGTTCATAACCCAATTGAGTCAAATGTATGAAAGATGATATATCTTGAGCTTTGTAATGTTTTGAACAACCAATAAAAATAAATAAATAAATAAATAAAGGTTTAAAATTTAGTGGGAAGAAATCAGCTAAAAATGGGTTCAGATGTATTCATTTTGCTATGCAGAAACTTTGTTTTGTGTAGTTGTAAATATCACAAATTTATTTTACCAGAAAATGCACATAAATTGAGATGAAAGGATAATTCACCTATCTTCATGAAAAATTCATAGCATTTTCTACACTTTTCATACTTCATTTTTTTCGTGAATATTTTGACATGGACAAGGTCTAGTCTTAGGCTATTCTTCCAGAATACTACCTCATCTGACAAGTTCGTACAATGTGTTGGATTGTTCTTTTCATCTTTTATTTAATAGTTTCTAGCTGATAATGTGTATTTTTCTTATCTTTATTTGGACATTATCTTTGCATTTTATGTTTTACTGGGGAAGAGACTCATCAAAAGCTCTTTATTATATGTATCAACAATCAAACATTTAGAGCATGCAATTATTCTTAATTTTGCATGAAAATAAATTTGTACCATTTTTCTTATAAGGATGTTGTATTATTAATAATGTCCCTACTGTAATAAGTAACTACTTACAAGAAGAATTAAACAATTGACTTTATATCAATTATGAACATGAAAAGTACTAAAATAAGTATTTGGCAATTAATACACAATTGATAGAAATAGAAATCACAAGAACGCCATTTAAAATGTCAGTGCATATGGTCCTTAAATAATAGGTTGTTCAAATAAAATTTCTCTAATTCATAAGAGTTAATATGCCATATTACAGCTTAATGTGATATAAAACCTTAAATTATCAGTATTGATAAATAAGAATGATACCTTTTTACTTAAATATGTTTATTTGATTTTCACTGTAAGATGTTAATTATGGAAGAATTGAGAATTAAGAAAGACTTGGTCTATATTATTTCTAACAGGAAAATCAAAGTACTTTTAAATATATATGTATATATATATAATATATGTAATGCATATGCATGAATATAGATACATATGTGTAATAAATGTATTGTAATATATCTATCAGGTGATTATAATTTTTAGATTTTCTCAAGAAAAAGAATGACTATAAAAAACAGTCTTAAACTTAAATTTCATAGCATACTACTGTTTGTGATGACATGAGAGAAAAATAGATATGGAGGGGAAACGAAAAAGGAAGGGAGAGAAGGGGGAAAATGGGGAAGAAAGTGAGTAAAGAAGAGGGACATGACTGTATGATGTTAAGATAAAAGTGGAGGGGCTGGGTTTGTGGCTCAGTGGTAACATGCTTTTCTAGCATGTGAAAGGCACATGGTTCTATTCTCAGCACCACATACAAATAAACAAAATGAAGGTCAATCAACAACTGAAAAAATAAAAAATAAAAAAGAAGAAATATTATGAAAATTCCAAGCTTTGATGAATGTTAAATAAAAAAAATTATGTTACATAGCCTTATGTAATTTTAGACTATCCAAAATAGTCACTAAATGTTAGATTATTAGTGCTATAACTAAAAATCCATTGATCTTTCCTCTACATTCTGTGGCATGCTAGTGCTAAAATAAATTGTATTATTAATCCCCCCCCAAAATCCTAATATTTCTACAGTAACTGACCCAGTTGAACATCAATGCAAGTAGACATGATGTGCATTTTGACGTTCATTTTTATTCAACACTGGTACATTACTATTTCTTCAGTTTATGCACATCATAGCATATATGTCTCATCAAAATTTCGCAAATTTATAGGCATTTGTTTCACTTTCAATCACTTCCTGCTTGAGAACACATGTATTCCTCCATGTTTCTTGACTGCTCTTTTCATGAGACTTCTTTCCAAACACATTATTTTCGATTTCCATTATCACATTTGAAGCAAAACTCACAAACCCGTCACAATAAACCATAACACTAATATTACCATTAGATGTGTAACTAGTTGGAATGAATGGTTCTATATCAATATAAGATTTCTTACTTAGTTTCAGATATCAATTCAATCCATTATTTAAAGTGGAACCAGTTATATTATTTATTCACAGTACAGTCTATTCACGAATTATCTCTATATTCATAGACACAGGTACACCTCTTTGTACCCCCAATACTAATTTATACGTCCTCAAAATATAGCTCCCAGAAATGGTGGAAGAAATACTCATGTCACCTGATCTACATATACATTTTATCACAGTAATATTCTGGACACAAAAAGCAAAGGTCACACTTATGATTGTACAAAACCTAAATGGAAAGTGAACATGGATTACTAAAAACATCCATGTCCAGGTTGCCTAATGCTCTCAAATGAAAATCCTATTGGTGACTACATATTAGTTTCTTCCAAAGATTATATATTCAAACTCAACCATGTTGAAAATGTCTAATCCTGTCACTCACTTTATACTTTGCCTGATTTTGTAATGTCTCTATTGATATCTGCTTTCCTACATATTTTTCCCAGTTAATCATTGTGACTTCCTCGTCACATGTGCTGATATTTACATTCACTCTCTTAGCGATACCCTACTTCTAAAGAACTTTTGTTCCAAATCCTACACTCATTCTTCTTCCTAAACCTACCAACTATCTTCCTAATCCTACCCACTATCACTTTTTGACTGGATGTTCTCTTCTACATTCAATCATCCAAGGTGAAAGGTCCTATGCCATTGTATATCGATTTATCTGAAACATCTGTGCAGAATGTAATTCAATGCTAAGTATCCCAATCAAGGGACAAATGACCTTCTGGGCTTCAAATCTTACTTAGATTTCTGTTTTCGTACATATATTTCACCTCTATATTCTTGTAAATATCACAGGTTCCCAATACCATTATTCATGCAGCAGAATGGTTCCTAACCCATATCGAACATGTTAATAACACTAATCATACACTGTTCCCTCAATCTAACTTTGCTGAAGAGCAGCGACAGTGTTGGTCTTACAATACAAGAATGTATGGGATCTTCCACCTGCTGAGAACATCAAAGGTACGTGCAGAAATGATCTCTGGAGAAGATGTAGGCAGCTATGAAGGACCTGAGAGAGCAAAAGACATCTCCATGGCAAACACCTGGAAGGATGAAGGAATGTGTCTGAATCAGCCTCACTCTTCTTAATGTAGAGTAGACCAAACCAGGCCTGTGTGGAAAGCTCTTCCCAGGTGCGTATGGTTGATATACCATTCTAACATATGAAATTGTCACAGGAAGTAGGGGCAGCCTCCATCTCATGGAACCCTTGGAAGCAACTGTTAGGACAAAGTGGTAGCCAAGGCAGTGACCTCATTCAGTTCCTGAAAGAAGTGACCACACCTCACTTCCTTGGTGATGAAAGTCTCTGAACTTGGGATCCAGGAAGCCAGGCACCCAGAGCCATTACCAATCCCAGTCCCAGTGGTCTCACTTGTTTGAATTTACCAAAGACAGAGTCAGTCTTTCTTCTTACCTGTTAAGGTCTGTAAACAAGTCAGATTGGCACCTGTTATTTTGCTGGAGAAATGTTAGAGTCTGTAAACAAGTCTGGATGGTGCCTGGCAAAATGCCAGAGGAGTGGTTTGTGAAGTAACAAAAGCGAGCCATTAAGTGTGAAGATTCCTTATTGGTTGACTGCTGTATCTATTTTATGCTAATGAGATAGGCTGCGTAAAATGTATAAATATCGCTCAGATCTTACAATAAATGGCTCTCATTCCTGCTATATCAACATACACAAGTTATTCGTCACCCCCCAGGTTATTCTGCTGCAGCGGGACTGCGGCAGATGGTGGCCCGTTACGGGGAGCCCTGGGACACTCACGGGTAAGGGTCGAAAAAAGCTTTCTGTCCATAGATAGGACGGGAGCAATCTGCTCGTCCCTAGGCAGATAGGGCGATAGGAAAAATGACCATTTCGAGAAAATGGAGAAGATTGATGCAGTATGTTTGTGTCTTGTTTTGTCTTGAAATGTTGTATTGTCTTTGTGATGAAAATATGGAAGGGGTGAGAAGTAAATTGATAAGAGAAAAAGGCACCCCAGTGGAACCAAGAATAGTTAGGGCATGTGTTGATAAAAGCCCAGAAACTCTAGTCAGAAAGAAAAAGAAAGTTCAGAAGAAGAAGGATTATCAGGAAAAAAGTTGCAGCAAAAGGCTATTACTGAATACTTTTCGATACTGGAGGGTGCGTGAAATGACAAGGCGGCTGCCACCTGCCCAAGCCGATCATGGCGCAGTAAGAATTTTCCAAGAGGCAGTTGAGGGCTCTTCCCCGCCCCCCTGCCCGGGGGAGCGGATCACCACTGTGAGCCCAAATCTAGACCTGACCTGGAGGCACAGTCTCGCAGGCTTTTGCTCCCTGTGCCCGGAAGAAGTTTGAGCCCAGGACTCTCCCTGGGGCCATCTGGGGCTGCCCAGGATGCTACAGCTGGCAGAAGATGCCACTGGCATCCCTGAAGTTTGATCATTTCCAAGGCCAGTAACTACAATGGGTCTCCCACACCTGCAGGCTGATGAGTAATGAGTACTATTAAGGCTTATTTCAAATGTAAAAAACCTTGAGATAATGTACTAAAATTGTTCAGAAGGTTGTTTTCTTAGTGAAATGCTACAGGATTTTCTTTAGCCATCCGGAGTTCCTGCCTTCGTCCAAGTGCCGGTGAAAACAAAGGTGGAAGAATTTATAATGTTGCTGAGAACTGGAGGAAACTTCGGCTGAGAACCCGAGGAGACTTCGGAGCTATCGCTGTTTCTGCTACTACAACTTAAGCTAGCTGCCTGGAGAACTTACCTGGACTGTGATTTACCTGAACTCTGAGTTAATCTATTGAGACACTGCTTTATCTGGACTGAGACAACAGACTGTAATCTACAACAACTTGTAACTCGGTATCTTTGCTAACGGTGTCATTGCTGGTATAAGTTTTCCAAGGGCTTCTTGCATGGAGCCATCAATTCGATTGGTATTGTAACATTTTGTATCCTCCCTTTCTGTTTCTAGCAGGTTATTTATGGTGTTTCTGTAAAAAACACTTTGGTCCTTATTTAAATTAAACAAAAGGGGGAAATGTTAACGTCTGTAAACAAGTCAGATTGGCACCTGTTATTTTGCCAGAGAAATGTTAGAGCCTGTAAAGAAGTCTGGATGGCGCCTGGAAAAATGCCAGAGGGAGTGGTTTGTGAAGTAACAAAAGCGAGCCATTAAGTGTGGAGATTCCTTATTATTTGACTGCTGTATCTATTTCATGCTAATTAGATAGGCTGTGTAAAATGTATAAATACCGCTCTTATTCAACAATAAACGGCTTCCAGGCCTGCTGCATCAGTCTACACAAGTTGTTCGTCACCCCCCCGGTTATTTTGCCCAGCCAGCCGGGCTACGGCACTTACCTACTGATGTGAGGATGGCCAAATGCCAGGGAACCTCTGAAGATGGTTCTTTCCTGATAAAGCAGGTATTGGCTCACCGCTGACTCCTGACTACTTCAAGAGTTGGCAAAGGAAAGCAGATTTGAGACAGAACAAGCAATTTTGGGGAACATAGTATGGCCCACCAGTCAGAGGACACTCTGGATAGTCACAGACCAACTTGGAGGAAAGTGTTGCCTTTGTGGGTGTGGTTGTGGGTTTGTGTATCCCACTGTGTCTGTGGTTATAGACATTAGAAAAGAGAATGCATCAATGGATGTGTTCTGTCTAGTAGAAAGCTTCTCAGCATTCATCCTGCCAAATTTATGAATGGACTACGACTTTCCTTATGAATGGGCAATACCAGCTATCTTCCTAAGTTCCTGTTTTCTTCCTGAATTCTGGCCACTCTCAAGAATAGGCTCATGGTTTTGTGTAAAAGATATGTACCACCTCCAAACTCTGTAACATGGCCTTGTACTGGATAGATGAAGGGAATGGAGAGGAACTCAGAAAACTCAGATATCAGTGTGACCAGTAAAGTGTCAGTGGAGAAACACTGATTTGGGCCTTTTGTTTACCTATTGTTCCGTTGCCCTGAATGTCTGGAAGGACTTTGCCTCAGTCCACCCCTTTGTGAAGCCTGAAGAAAACAGTTTTCTAATGGAAAATAATGAGCATCACCTGTGGCTCTTTGCTTAATTGCCATGGAAAGGGATGTGTCTGAATCAGCCTCTTGGCCCTGTGTGAGGCTGTGACTTAGATTCTCACCACCTGATGAATCTAAGGAAAGATCTCATGTGTGCATCCAAAACCAAAATGGAAAAAGAGCAGTCTTGTGGATGAAGTCTCTCGCCTTCCTCTGTAAGGTTCCTGATTTCCATCAAGTGAGAATAGGTATCCTTTGGTTCAAAAAGTTTTTCAAAGCCCTGCAGAGGCAAGCCCATAGGTGCTTGGATTTTCTCATGACTCCAATTCACATAAAGAATCTAAACCCCACAGACATTAGGCTCAAATTGGAGAAGCAGAGCAGTATTAATGGCAGGCCTATTTGATCACTCCTTGTTCACAGATAGGTTGTCAAGCCACCCTGACTTTAGACAAATGAGGGTAGGGAGCATATTTTGGATACTGTCTTCAGCTGCGCCCCTCATGGAAACTTCCAGCCAGAGGTAATGATGAGTGTCTATGTGGAAGTAGTTGAGAGCCATGTGGGAGTATTTTGGTTTTAATTGTGGTCATTTGTTTGGCTGATGGAAGAGATGACTGGGTCCACCTTGGCTTGAACACTGGTGTGAGTCTTCTTAGAGACTGAGTTTGGAAATTACTGCAGAGATGTATTGCCATGAATTGTGTTGGGATTTTTGGAGGCCACACATGGTAGTGGCCTTTGGAAACTGAGATCTAGGTCCAGGGGGCTTTCCACAGAGCACTGGGAATCTGAGCCAGAATATCACATGATTTTATTCTTTAAGACTTGACAGCCATAGTTGAGAGTAAAAACACACATGGACCTCACATTGTAGACCTCAATGGGCCTGGCTTCATTTGATCATTTGGCCACTCTTTGGGAAGTCTTGCCTGTGAGAGTTCTCCAGATGTTTCATTGAAATGGGCTTTCTCACCATTTGATGTTTCCAGAATGAATTAAATCCCACAGTGCCTCCAACCTCATCCTTGAAAAATGGCTAGATAAACATCAAAAAAATTTGAAATTCCCATCACCAGGTGTCACTGGATACACTTTGGATTTCCTGTTGCTGATCATGAGTGTACCAGACAGTGCCTTGATTGACTGGGTTTCATGAAAATGGTGTAGAACAGTGATGCAAATAAGTTAAAGTCTGTTGAGTAGTGGGCCTAGAGGAGTGTTTTGCAGGTCTGTGATAAAACTTCTGTGTTGGGGTTATGTGGATCTGCCAAAAGGCTTGTAACTGACATGGTGCAGCCAGCAGACCCTTGTATGTAAAGGCATCTTGTTGAATGGAGAGGTTTCAGGTCAATGTTCAGAATCAGGTTGCTATGGTCAAGGGGGCAAGCTATGTGGGATAGAAGCCTGGTTGGTGCATTCTCCTGCAGACCCTGACGCACAGCACGTGACAGATCTCCCTCCAGCACTGTGACCCAGTTGAATTTCTTGTATTTCCTGAAGCCAATACCAAACTCCCAGTGCAGCAGCAAGAACACCAGGAAAAGTGGAGGATTACCAAATGGCTTCAGAGTCCACACGGGGCCACACTTAGCCTTCAGTGGCAAGAGTTTACTTACAAAGAGAGAATTCAGCCTTGCTGCCTCACTTTCTTTGGAAAATAAGAAACCATGTTCTGCAGGTCACATAGATGGAGACCCAGCTTTGGTGGTCTCACTAGAAAAGAAGCCATAGGTCCTGACAACAACATATACTTCAAGTGGCCAACCTCAGAGGCAGGTTCTCCAGAAGTCTTTAGGCTGGCACATCTCCATATTTGTGCAATATCTACCCTGTCCCTTACTTTTGGAAACTCCTCTACCACCTCCAAGATTGTGAACTCGCAATCATGTTCCATTCCTGATATGTATTCACAGATTTTCTAACTCTTCTTTTTTATTTTGTCTTACTTGGGGCAAAGATAGTGTCAAGGTATTGTTGTGAATGAGAGTAGGAAGATTTTGTGTAGCACATATTTGCATACACAAATATGTTCTACACCATTTTCATGAAACTCAGTAAATCAAGGCAGTGTCTGGTATACTCATAATGAGCAACAGGACATCCAATGTTTCTCCAGTGCCACCTGGTCATAGGAATTTCAAAAATTTCATGGTATTTATCTAGCCATTTTTCAAGCATGAAGTTGGAGGCACTGTGGGTTTCAGTTCATTCAGCAAACATTAAATGGTGAGGAAGCTCATTTCAATGAAATCTCTGGAGAACTCTCACAGGCACGGCTTCCCAAAGAGTGGACAAAAGGTCACATTAGGCCAGGCCCATTGAGGTCTACAATGTGAGGTCCATGTGTGTTTTGACTCTCAACTATGGCTGCCATTTCTTTAAGAATAAAATCATGTGATATCCTTGCTGAGATTCCCAGGCCTCTGTGGAAATCCACCCGGGGCCTAGGTCTCAGTTTCCAAGAGCGACTTTCATGCGTGGCCTCTTAAAATCCTAACAAAATTCATGGCAATGCTTCTCTGAGTTCAGTTCCAAAACCCAGTCTCTAAGGGGAATCACACCAGAGTTCAAGCCCACGTGGACCCAGTTATTTTTTCCAATGCAACACAAATGACCAAAATTAAAACCAAAACACTCCAACATGGCCTTCATCTTATTCCATATAGTCAATCATCTTAACCTCTGGCTGGAGGTTTCCATGAGGGGCGCAGCCCAAGACAGTGTCCAAAATCAGCTCGTTTGCCCCTCATTTGCCTAAAGTCAGGGTAGCCTGGACACCGTTTCTGTGAACCAGGAGTGAACAAATAATCCTGCCGTTAATACTTCTTTGTTTCTCCAATTTGAGGCCTACTGATTTTAGGTATCGATTCTTTAGGTGATTTAGAGTCATGCGAAAACACAAGCACCTCTGCAGGGCTTTGAAGAACTCATTTGACCCAAAGAATCCCTATTGTCATTTGATGGAGTGCAGGAACCTAACAGAGGAAGGCAAGAGACTTCATCCACAATGAATGATATTTTTTGCCATTTTGGTTTTGGAAGCTCACATGGGATCATTCTTAAGATCCATCAGGTGCTGAGAATCTAAGTCACAGCCACACACAGGTCCAAGAGGCTGATAAAGAGCCACAGGTGAGGCCCATTCATTTCCATTTGAAAACTGTTTTCTTCAGGCTTCACAAAGGGGTGGCCTGAGGCAAAGACCTTCCTGACATTCAGTGCAACACAACAATAAGTAAGCAAAAGGCCCAAAGCAGGGTTTCTGCACTGAGACTTTCCTGGTCACACTGATATCTGAGTTTTCTTAGATGCTCGCCATTCTCTTCAGTTATCCAGTACATGGCCATGTCACAGAGCTTGGAGGTGGTACATATTTTGGACACAAATTCATGAGCCTATTCTGGAGAGTGGCCAGAATTCAGGAAGAAAACAACAACTTAGAAAGATAGCAGGTGTTGCACATCGATAAGACAAGCTGCAGTCCATTCATATATTGGGCAGGATGAATTATGGGAAGATTTATACTAGACAGGACACATCCATTAATGCATTCTCTTTTCTAATGTCTACAACAACGGACACAGTGGGATACACAGAAAGAGAAACACTCGCCATGTCAAATGACTTACTAGAAACTGTCCACTCCAAACCAAACAAACCGCCTTTCCTATCTATTCTCAGAACATGAGACAAAACAACAAACCCACACCCACTCCCACAAAGGCACCTCCTTCCCCCAAGTACGTCTGTTACTATCCGGAGTGTCCTCTGACTGGTGGGCCATACTATGTTCCCCCGAAATGGCCTGTCTTCTCTCAGATCTTGTTTCCTTGACCAACTCTGTGAGGATGTCAGGAAAAAGTGGTTAGCCACTACCTGTTTTCTCAGGAAAGGTCCATCTTCAGAGCTCTCCTGGCATTTGGCCATCCTCACATCATTAGGTACCAAGAAAACTGACTCTGTCCTTGGTGAATCCAAACAAGTGAGCCCACTGGGACTGGGACTGGGACTGCATCTGGGTGCCTGGCTTCTTGGATACCAAGTTCAGAGAGTTCCATCACCAAGGAAATGAGGTATGTCACATTCTTTGGAACTGAATGAGGTCACTGCCTTGGCAACCAGTTTGTCCTAACAGTTGCTTCCAAGGGTAACATAAGATGGAGGTTGCCCCTACTTCCTGTGACACTTTCATAAGGTAGAATGTATATCACCATTGGCACCCGGGAACAGCTCTCCACTCAGCCCTGGTTTGGTCCATCTTCTGTACAATAAGAAGAGAGAGAAGCAGATTCAGACACATCCCTTCATCCTGACCAGGTTGTTTGCCATGGAAGATGACTTTTGCTCTCTCAGGTGCTTCATACCTGCCTACAACTTCTCCAGGTATCATTTGTGCATGGACATTTGAGGTTCTCATCAGATGGAAGGTCCCCAACTTTCCTGTATTGTAAGAACCACTCTGTCCCTGCTCTTCTGTAAAATGATTGAGGGAACAGTGTATACTTGGGGTTAAAAACAGGTTTGATTTGGATTACGAGTGATTCTGTGCGATGAATAATGGTATTGGGAACCTGAAATATTTACAAGAATATAGAGGTGAAATATAAGTAGGAAAACAGAAATCTAGGTATGATTCGAAGCCCAGAAGGGTTTTGCCCTTGATTGGGATACTTAGCTTTGAATGATGTTCTGCAAAGATGCCTCAGATAATTCGATATACAATGGCATAAGACCTTGTACATTGGATGATTGAATTTAGAAGAGAACATCCAGTCAAAAAGGGATATTCAGTAGGATTAGGAAGATAGTCGGTAGGTTTAGGAAGAAGAGTGAGTATAGGATTTGGACCAAAAGTTCTTTAGCAATAGACTTTCGGTTGTTGAGTGAATGAAAATGTCAGCACATATGAAGAGTCAGTCACTATGTTGAACTGGGGAAAATATGTAGAAAAGCAGATATCAATAGAAACATTACGAAATCAGGCAAAGTATAAAGTGAGTGATAGAATTAGGCATTTTCAACAGGGTTGAGTTTGAATATATAAATTAGGAAAAAAACAAATATGTAGTCACCAATAGGATTGACAATTGACAGCATTAGGCAACCTGGACATGGATGTTTTTAGAAATCCATGTTCACTTTCCATTTAGGCTTTGGTAGAATCATAAGTGTGACCTTTCCATTTTTTGTCCAGAATATTACTGTGATAATGAGGTGACATGAGTATTTCTTTCACCATTTCTGGGAGCAATATATTGAAGATGTAAAATGAGAATCGGGGGTACAAAGAGGTGTACCCTGTTTCTAGGAACATAGAGAAAAAGCATGAATAGACCATACAGTGAATAAAAAATATAACTTTTTTGAACTTTAAATAATGAATTGAACTGATATCTGAAAAATTAAAGGAAATCGTATATTGATATACAATCATTCATTCCAACCAGGTATATATGTAATGGAAATATTTGTGTTTTGGTTTATCATGAAGAGTGTGTGAGTTTTGCTTCAAAATGATTATGGAAATTCAAAATAATGTGTTTGGAAAGTAGTCTCACGAAAAGACCAGTCAAGAAACCCTGGCAATACATGTGTTCTGAAGCAAGAAGTGGTGAAAGTTGAAACAAATGCTTATTAATTTGTGAACTTGTGGATGAAATCTATATCCTGTGATGTGCAAAAACTGAAGAAACAATAATGTACCAGTGTCGAATACAAATGAATGACAAATTACATATCATGTCCCATAGGAGTCTACTTGCATTGATGTTAGACTGGGTCAGTTACTGTAGAATAATTAGGATTTGTATGCACCATTCACTGAAGTTAGTTTTCAGTACTAGGAAAAAAATATGTATTTCAGGTGGATGAATATTTCTGATTATAATCTTGTGAAAAGTGGATTATAAATCCACATACATGAACATGAATGAATTTAGAGAGTGTATATTAGACACATATATTTCATATTTTGAAAAATTTGGAGAGTATATCTATATCTATATCTATATCTATACACACACACACACACACACACACAACTCACAGACATTAAAAAGTACCAATATAAATGCCAATCGAAATTCATCAGTAAATATGTATCATCCACAAATGCAAAAATATTTATTTTACTGAACATGAGTTAATGTATAATGTTGTTCTACTAGGACGCTCTCCTATAAGTTGAATTTTCATTTCCAACAGCATTTAGGAGGAGTGAACTCTTCTCACAATTTGTATCTGCCAAGACAGCCACCTCACAAAAATGTACGTGTGATACCTGGTAGGATTCTATATATGCATATAAATATACGTGTGTGAAGAGACTACAGAAAAAGGAAACAAGAATTCACATATTTGTTAAGTTTAAAACACATGGAGAATATTTCAAATAAATTTGACTAGATTTATAACTCCTACCTTATATAATGCAAATGTCAAGTCCAACTATACAACATGTCTCCTCTGAAGTACTTGTATTTCTTATGTGTTGGGTTAATTTTCTCCATTATATTAGGATGAATAGTCTGAGTCTACTAGGTATGGGTTAGTGTCAGGGATTCAGTATTTCGAATGGAAAATTGGAAAATGAATCCAATGTGTATGTAAATATATGCTGCACAAATATCCTCCCGCTCTCATCCAGAACAAAGCCTTGACATTACCTTCACCCCAAGTAAGACACAATTAGAGGAGAAGAGTTACAAAATCAGTGAATACATATCTGGAATGGAAAATGCTCAGGAGTTCACAACCTTGGAGGTGGTAGAGGAGTTTCCAAAACTAAGGGACAGGGTAAACACTCCACAAACATGGAGCTCTGCTGGCCTAAAAACTTTTTGAGAAACTGCCTCTGAGCTTCCACACTTGAAATATATGTTGTTTTCAGGAGATTTGGCTTCCTCTGTAGTGAGAACATCAAAGCTGGGTCTGCATCTATGTGACCTGGAGGACATGGTTTCTTATTTTGCAATGAACAAGATGAAGCAGTGCTGAATCCTCTCTTTGTAGGTAAACTGAGGCCACTGGGGACTAAGTGTCTCCCCGTGTGGACTGTGAAGTCATTTGGTCCTCTTCCACTTTTTGTGGTGTTTTTGCTGCTGCACTGTGAGTTTGGTACTTGTTTCACGAAATAATAGGAGCTAAACTGGGACACAGTGCTGGAGGGAGTTCTGTCACGTGTGGTGGGTCAGGGTCTGCAAGAGAATGCACCAACGAGGCTCCTATCTCTCACAGCTTGCCCCATTGCCCCCTTGTCCATATCAACCTGATTCTTAATTTTCCTCTGAAAACTCTCCATATAACAAGATGCCTTTACATATAAGGGTCTGTTGGCTGCACCATGTCAGTTACAAGCCATTTGGAATCCAATGGTAGATCCACATGGCCCTACCACGGATGTTTTATCAAACACCTCCCCACCACTGCTCTAGACCCACTACTCAGCAGGCTCCAAATTTCTGGCATCTCTGTTCTACACCATTTTCATGAAACTCAGTAAATCAAGGCACTGTCTGGTATACTCATGATCAGCAACAGGACATCCAATGTTTCTCCAGTGCCACCTGGTGATAGGAATTTCAAAAATTTCATGGTATTTATCTAGCCATTTTTCAAGCATGAAGTTGGAGGCACTGTGGGTTTCAGTTCATTCAGCAAACATTAAATGGTGAGGAAGCTCATTTCAATGAAATCTCTGGAGAACTCTCACAGGCATGGCTTCCCAAAGAGTGGACAAAATGTCACATTAGGCCAGGCCTTTTGAGGTCTACAATGTGAGGTCCATGTGTGTTTTGACTCTCAACTATGGCTGCCATTTCTTTAAGAATAAAATCATGTGATATCCTTGCTGAGATTCCCAGGCCTCTGTGGAAATCCACCCGGGGCCTAGGTCTCAGTTTCCAAGAGCGACTTTCATGCGTGGCCTCTTAAAATCCCAACAAAATTCATGGCAATGCTTCTCTGAGTTCAGTTCCAAAACCCAGTCTCTAAGGGGAATCACACCAGAGTTCAAGCCCACGTGGACCCAGTCATTTTTTCCAATGCCACACAAATGACCAAAATTAAAACCAAAACACTCCCACATGGCCCTCATCTTATTTCATACAGTCAATCATCTTAACCTCTGACTGGATGTTTCCATGAGGGGCGCAGCCCAAGACAGTGTCCAAAATCAGCTCGTTTGCCCCTCATTTGTCTAAAGTCAGGGTAGCCTGGACACCGTTTCTGTGAACCAGGAGTGAACAAATAAGCCTGCCGTTAATACTTCTGTGTTTCTCCAATTTGAGGCCTACTGATTTTAGGTATCGATTCTTTAGGTGATTTAGAGTCATGCGAAAACACAAGCACCTCTGCAGGGCTTTGAAGAACTCATTTGACCCAAAGAATCCCTATTGTCATTTGATGGAGTGCAGGAACCTAACAGAGGAAGGCAAGAGACTTCATCCACAATGAATGAAATTTTTTGCCATTTTGGTTTTGGAAGCTCACATGGGATCATTCTTAAGATCCATCAGGTGCTGAGAATCTAAGTCACAGCCACACACAGGCCCAAGAGGCTGATAAAGACACATCCCTTTCCAAAGCAATTAAGCAAAGAGCCACAGGTGAGGCCCATTCATTTCCATTTGAAAACTGTTTTATTCAGGCCTCACAAAGGGGTGGCCTGAGGCAAAGACCTTCCTGACATTCAGTGCAACACAACAATAAGTAAGCAAAAGGCCCAAAGCAGGGTTTCTGCACTGAGACTTTCCTGGTCACACTGATATCTGAGTTTTCTGAGATGCTCGCCATTCTCTTCAGCTATCCAGTACATGGCCATGTCACAGAGCTTGGAGGCGGTACATATTTTGGACACAAATCCATGAGCCTATTCTGGAGAGTGGCCAGAATTCAGGAAGAAAACAACAACTTAGAAAGATAGCAGGTGTTGCACATCGATAAGACAAGCTGCAGTCCATTCATATATTGGGCAGGATGAATTTTGGTATGATTTATACTAGACAGGACACATCCATTAATGCATTCTCTTTTCTAATGTCTACAACAACGGACACAGTGGGATACACAGAAACAGAAACACTCGCCGTGTCAAATGACTTACTAGAAACTGTCCACTCCAAACCAAACAAACCGCCTTTCCTATCTATTCTGAGAACATGAGACAAAACAACAAACCCACACCCACTCCCACAAAGGCACCTCCTTCCCCCAAGTAGGTCTGTGAATATCCGGAGTGTCCTCTGACTGGTGGGCCATACTATGTTCCCCCGAAATGGCCTGTCTTCTCTCAGATCTTGTTTCCTTGACCAACTCTGTGAAGATGTCAGGAAAAAGTGGTTAGCCACTTCCTTTTTTTCTCAATAAAGGTCCATCTTCAGAGCTCTCCTGGCATTTGGCCATCCTCACATCATTAGGTACCAAGAAAACTGACTCTGTCCTTGGTAAATCCAAACAAGTGAGCCCACTGGGACTGGGACTGCGACTGCCTCTGGGTGCCTGGCTTCTTGGATACCAAGTTCAGAGAGTTCCATCACCAAGGAAATGAGGTATGTCACATTCTTTGGAACTGAATGAGGTCACTGCCTTGGCAACCACTTTGTCCTAACAGTTGCTTGAAAGGGTAACATAAAATGGAGGTTGCCCCCTCTTCCTGTGACACTTTCATAAGGTAGAATGTATATCACCATTGGCACCCGGGAACAGCTCTCCACTCAGGCCTGGTTTGGTCCATATTCTCTACAATAAGAAGAGAGAGATTCAGATTCAGACACATCCCTTCATCCTGACCAGGTTGTTTGCCATGGAAGATGACTTTTGCTCTCTCAGGTGCTTCATACCTGCCTACAACTTCTCCAGGTATCATTTGTGCATGGACATTTGAGGTTCTCATCAGGTGGAAAGTCCCCAACTTTTCTGTATTGTAAGAACCACTCTGTCCCTGCTCTTCTGTAAAATGATTGAGGGAACAGTGTATACTTGGGGTTAAAAACAGGTTTGATTTGGGTTACGAGTGATTCTGTGTGATGAATAATGGTATTGGGAACCTGCAATATTTACAAGAATATAGAGGTGAAATATAAGTAGGAAAACAGAAATATAGGTATGATTTGAAGCCCAGAAGGGTTTTGCCCTTGATTGGGATACTTAGCTTTGAATGATGTTCTGCAAAGATGCCTCAGATAATTCGATATACAATGGCATAGGACCTTGTACATTGGATGATTGAATTTAGAAGAGAACATCCAGTCAAAAAGGGATATTCAGTAGGATTAGGAAGATAGTCTGTAGGTTTAGGAAGAAGAGTGAGTATAGGATTTGGACCAAAAGTTCTTTAGCAATAGACTTTCAGTTGTTGTGTGAATGTAAATGTCAGCACATATGAAGAGTCAGTCACTATGTTGAACTGGGGAAAATATGTAGAAAAGCAGATATCAATAGAAACATTACGAAATCAGGCAAAGTATAAAGTGAGTGATAGAATTAGAAATTTTCAACAGGGTTGAGTTTGAATATATAAATTAGGAAAAAAACAAATATGTAGTCACTAATAGGATTGACAATTGACAGCATTAGGCAACCTGGACATGGATTTTTTTAGAAATCCATGTTCACTTTCCATTTAGGCTTTGGTACAATCATAAGTGTGACCTTTCCATTTTTTGTCCAGAATATTACTGTGATAATGAGGTGACATGAGTATTTCTTTCACCATTTCTGGGAGCAATATATTGAAGATGTAAAATGAGAATCAGGGGTACAAAGAGGTGTACCCTGTTTCTAGGAACATAGAGAAAAAGCATGAATAGACCATACTGTGAATAAATAATATAACTTTTTTGAATTTTAAATAATGAATTGAAATGATATCTGAAAAATTAAATAAAATCGTATATTGATATACAATCATTCATTCCAACCAGGTATATATGTAATGGAAATATTTGTGTTTAGGTTTATCATGAAGAGTGTGTGAGTTTTGCTTCAAAATGATTATGGAAATTCAAAATAATGTGTTTGGAAAGAAGTCTCATGAAAAGACCAGTCAAGAAACCCTGACAATACATGTGTTCTGAAGAAAGAAGTGGTGAAAGTTGAAACAAATGCTTATTAATTTGTGAACTTGTGGATGAAATGTATATCCTGTGATGTGCAAAAACTGAAGAAACAATAATGTACCAGTGTCGAATACAAATGAATGACAAATTACAGATCATGTCCCATAGGAGTCTACTTGCATTGATGTTAGACTGGGTCAGTTACTGTAGAATAATTAGGATTTGTATGCACCATTCACTGAAGTTAGTTTTCAGTACTAGGAAACAAATATGTATTTCAGGTGGATGAATATTTCTGATTATAATCTTGTGAAAAGTGTATTATAAATCCACATACATGAACATGAATGAATTTAGAGAGTGTATATTAGACGCATATATTTCATATTTTGAAAAATTTGGAGAGTATATCTATATCTATATCTATATCTATACACACACACACACACACACACACAAACACAAACACTCACAGACATTAAAAATACCAATATAAATGCCAATCGAAATTCATCAGTAAATATGTATCATCCACAAATGCAAAAATATTTATTTTACTGAACATGAGTTAATGTATAATGTTGTTCTTCTAGGACGCTCTCCTATAGGTTGAATTTTCATTTCCAACAGCATTTAGGAGGAGTGAACTCTTCTCACAATTTGTATCTGCCAAGACAGCCACCTCACAAAAATGTACGTGTGATACCTGGTAGGATTCTATATATGCATATAAATATACATGTGTGAATAGGCTACAGAAAAGGGAAACAAGAATTCACATATTTGTTAAGTTTAAAAACACATGGGGAATATTTCAATTAAAATTTGACTAGATTTATAACTCCTACCTTATATAATGCAAATGTCAAGTCCAACTATACAACATGTCTCCTCTGAAGTACTTGTATTTCTAATGTGTTGGGTTCATTTTCTCCATTATATTAGGATGAATAGTCTGAGTCTACTAGGTATGGGTTAGTGTCAGGGATTCAGTATTTCGAATGGAAAATTGGAAAATGAATCCAATGTGTATGTAAATATATGCTGCACAAATATCCTCCCGCTCTCATCCAGAACAAAGCCTTGACATTACCTTCACCCCAAGTAAGACACAATTAGAGGAGAAGAGTTACAAAATCAGTGAATACATATCTGGAATGGAATATGCTCAGGAGTTCACAACCTTGGAGGTGGTAGAGGAGTTTCCAAAACTAAGGGACAGAGTAAACCCTCCACAAACATGGAGCTCTGCTGGCCTAAAAACTTTTTGAGAAACTGCCTCTGAGCTTCCACACTTGAAATATATGTTGTTTTCAGGAGATTTGGCTTCCTCTGTAGTGAGACCATCAAAGCTGGGTCTGCATCTATGTGACCTGGAGGACATGGTTTCTTATTTTGCAATGAACAAGATGAAGCAGTGCTGAATCCTCTCTTTGTAGGTAAACTGAGGGCACTGGGGACTAAGTGTCTCCCCGTGTGGACTGTGAAGCCATTTGGTCCTCCTCCACTTTTTGTGGTGTTTTTGCTGCTGCACTGTGAGTTTGGTATTTGTTTCACGAAATACTAGGAGCTAAACTGGGACACAGTGCTGGAGGGAGTTCTGTCACGTGTGGTGGGTCAGGGTCTGCAAGAGAATGCACCAACTAGGCTCCTATCTCTCACAGCTTGCCCCATTGCCCCCTTGTCCATATCAACCTGATTATTAATTTTCCTCTGAAAACTCTCCATATAACAAGATGCCTTTACATGTAAGGGTCTGCTGGCTGCACCATGTCAGTTACAAGCCATTTGGAATCCAATGGTATATCCACATGGCCCTACCACGGATGTTTTATCAAACACCTCCCCACCATTGCTCTAGACCCACTACTCAGCAGGCTCCAACTTACTGGCATCTCTGTTCTACACCATTTTCATGAAACTCAGTAAATCAAGGCACTGTCTGGTATACTCATGATCAGCAATAGGACATCCAATGTTTCTCCAGTGCCACCTGGTCATAGGAATTTCAAAAATTTCATGGTATTTATCTAGCCATTTTTCAAGCATGAAGTTGGAAGCACTGTGGGTTTCAGTTCATTCAGCAAACATTAAATGGTGAGGAAGCTCATTTCAATGAAATCTCTGGAGAACTCTCACAGGCATGGCTTCCCAAAGAGTGGACACAAGGTCACATTAGGCCAGGCCCATTGAGGTCTACAATGTGAGGTCCATGTGTGTTTTGACTCTCAACTATGGCTGCCATTTCTTTAAGAATAAAATCATGTGATATCCTTGCTGAGATTCCCAGGCCTCTGTGGAAATCCACCCGGGGCCTAGGTCTCAGTTTCCAAGAGCGACTTTCATGCGTGGCCTCTTAAAATCCCAACAAAATTCATGGCAATGCTTCTCTGAGTTCAGTTCCAAAACCCAGTCTCTAAGGGGAATCACACCAGAGTTCAAGCCCACGTGGACCCAGTCATTTTTTCCAATGCCACACAAATGAAAAAATTAAAACCAAAACACTCCCACATAGCCCTCATCTTATTTCACATAGTCAATCATCTTAACCTCTGGCTGGAGGTTTCCATGAGGGGCGCAGCCCAAGACAGTGTCCAAAATCAGCTCGTTTGCCCCTCATTTGTCTAAAGTCAGGGTAGCCTGGACACCGTTTCTGTGAACCAGGAGTGAACAAATAAGCCTGGCGTTAATACTTCTGTGTTTCTCCAATTTGAGGCCTACTGATTTTAGGTATCGATTCTTTAGGTGATTTAGAGTCATGAGAAAACACAAGCACCTCTGCAGGGCTTTGAAGAACTCATTTTACCCAAAGAAACCCTATTGTCATTTAATGGAGTGCAGGAACCTAACAGAGGAAGGCAAAAGACTTCATCCACAATGAATGAAATTTTTTGCCATTTTTGTTTTGGAAGCTCACATGGGATCATTCTTAAGATCCATCAGGTGCTGAGAATCTAAGTCACAGCCACACACAGGCCCAAGAGGATGATAAAGACACATCCCTTTCCAAAGCAATTAAGCAAAGAGCTACAGGTGAGGCCCATTCATTTCCATTTGAAAACTGTTTTCTTCAGGCTTCACAAAGGGGTGGCCTGAGGCAGAGACCTTCCTGACATTCAGTGCAACACAACAATAAGTGAGCAAAGGCCCAAAGCAGGGTTTCTGCACTGATACTTTCCTGGCCACACTGATATTTGGGTTTTCTGAGATGCTCGCCATTCTCTTCAGCTATCCAGGACATGGCCATGTCACAGAGCTTGGAGGTTGTACATATTTTGGACACAAATCCATGAGCCTATTTCGGAGAGTGGCCAGAATTCAGGAAGAAAACAACAACTTAGAAAGATAGCAGGTGTTGCACATCGATAAGACAAGCTGCAGTCCATTCATATATTGGGCAGGATGAATTATGGGATGATTTATACTAGACAGGACACATCCATTAATGCATTCTCTTTTCTAATGTCTACAACAACGGACACAGTGGGATACACAGAAACAGAAACACTCGCCATGTCAAATGACTTACTAGAAACTGTCCACTCCAAACCAAACAAACCGCCTTTCCTATCTATTCTCAGAACATGAGACAAAACAACAACCCACACCCACTCCCACAAAGGCACCTCCTTCCCCCAAGTAGGTCTGTGACTATCCGGAGTGTCCTCTGACTGGTGGGCCATACTATGTTCCCCCGAAATGGCCTGTCTTCTCTCAGACCTTCTTTCCTTGACCAACTCTGTGAAGATGTCAGGAAAAAGTGGTTAGCCACTACCTGTTTTCTCAGGAAAGGTCCATCTTCAGAGCTCTCCTGGCATTTGGCCATCCTCACATCATTAGGTACCAAGAAAACTGACTCTGTCCTTGGTAAATCCAAACAAGTGAGCCCACTGGGACTGGGACTGGGACTGCCTCTGGGTGCCTGGCTTCTTGGATACCAAGTTCAGAGAGTTCCATCACCAAGGAAATGAGGTATGTCACATTCTTTGGAACTGAATGAGGTCACTGCCTTGGCAACCACTTTGTCCTATCAGTTGCTTCAAAGAGTAACATAAAATGGAGTTTGCCCACGCTTCCTGTGACACTTTCATAAGGTAGAATGTATATCACCATTGGCACCCGGGAACAACTCTCCACTCAGGCCTGGTTTGGTCCATCTTCTCTACAAAAAGAAGAAAGAGATTCAGATTCAGACACATCCCTTCATCCTGACCGCTTGTTTGCCATGGAAGATGACTTTTGCTCTCTCAGGTGCTTCATACCTGCCTTCAACTTCTCCAGGTATCATTTGTGCATGGACATTTGAGGTTCTCATCAGGTGGAAGGTCCCCAACTTTCCTGTATTGTAAGAACCACTCTGTCCCTGCTCTTCTGTAAAATGATTGAGGGAACAGTGTATACTTCTGGTTAAAAACAGGTTTGATTTGGGTTACGAATGATTCTGTGTGATGAATAATGGTATTGGGAACCTGCAATATTTACAAGAATATAGAGGTGAAATATAAGTAGGAAAACAGAAATCTAGGAATGATTTGAAGCCCAGAAGGGTTTTGCCCTGGATTGGGATACTTAGCTTTGAATGATGTTCTGCAAAGATGCCTCAGATAATTCGATATACAATGGCATCGGACCTTGTACATTGGATGATTCAATTTAGAAGAGAACATCCAGTCAAATAGGGATATTCAGTAGGATTAGCAAGATAGTAGGTAGGTTTAGGAAGAAGAGTGAGTATAGGATTTGGACCAAAAGTTCTTTAGCAATAGACTTTCTGTTGTTGAGTGAATGTAAATGTCAGCACATATGAAGAGTCAGTCACTATGTTGAACTGGGGAAAATATGTAGAAAAGCAGATATCAATAGAAACATTACGAAATCAGGCAAAGTATAGTGTGAGTGATAGAATTAGACATTTTCAACAGGGTTGAGTTTGAATATATAAATTAGGAAAAAAACAAATATGTAGTCACCAATAGGATTGACAATTGACAGCATTAGGCAACCTGGACATGGATGTTTTTAGAAATCCATGTTCACTTTCCATTTAGGCTTTGGTACAATCATAAGTGTGACCTTTCCATTTTTTTGTCCAGAATATTACTGTGATAATGAGATGACATGAGTATTTCTTTCACCATTTCTGGGAGCAATATATTGAAGATGTAAAATGAGAATCAGGGGTACAAAGAGGTGTACCCTGTTTCTAGGAACATAGAGAAAAAGCATGAATAGACCATACTGTGAATAAATAATATAACTTTTTTGAACTTTAAATAATGAATAGAACTGATATCTGAAAAATTAAAGGAAATCGTATATTGATATACAATCATTCATTCCAACCAGGTATATATGTAATGGAAATATTTGTGTTTTGGTTTATCATGAAGAGTGTGTGAGTTTTGCTTCAAAATGATTATGGAAATTCAAAATAATGTGTTTGGAAAGAAGTCTCTCATGAAAAGACCAGTCAAGAAACCCTGACAATACATGTGTTCCGAAGCAAGAAGTGGTGAAAGTTGAAACAAATGCTTATTAATTTGTGAACTTGTGGATGAAATGTATATCCTGTGATGTGCAAAAACTGAAGAAACAATAATGTACCAGGGTCGAATAAAAATGAATGACAAATTACATATCATGTCCCATAGGAGTCTACTTGCATTGATGTTAGACTGGGTCAGTTAGTGTAGAATAATTAGGATTTGTATGCACCATTCACTGAAGTTAGTTTTCAGGAAACAAATATGTATTTCAGGTGGATGAATATTTCTGATTATAATCTTGTGAAAAGTGGATTATAAATCCACATACATGAACATGAATGAATTTAGAGAGTGTATATTAGACGCATATATTTCATATTTTGAAAAATTTGGAGAGTATATCTATATCTATATCTATATCTATACACACACACACACACACACACACACACACAACTCACAGACATTAAAAATACCAATATAAATGCCAATCGAAATTCATCAGTAAATATGTATCATCCACAAATGCAAAAATATTTATTTTACTGAACATGAGTTAATGTATAATGTTGTTCTACTAGGACGCTCTCCTATAGGTTGAATTTTCATTTCCAACAGCATTTAGGAGGAGTGAACTCTTCTCACAATTTGTATCTGCCAAGACAGCCACCTCACAAAAATGTACGTGTGATACCTGGTAGGATTCTATATATGCATATAAATATACATGTGTGAATAGGCTACAGAAAAGGGAAACAAGAATTCACATATTTGTTAAGTTTAAAAACACATGGAGAATATTTCAATTAAAATTTGACTAGATTTATAACTCCTACCTTATATAATGCAAATGTCAAGTCCAACTATACAACATGTCTCTGGAGAACCTTTGGATGTCCTGTTGTTTATCATGAGTATACTAGACAGTGCCTTGATTGACTGTGTTTCATGAAAATGATCTAGAACAGACATGCCAGTAAGTTGGTGCCTGCTGAGTAGTGTGCCTAGAGCAGTGGTGTGTATGTGTGTCATAATACATCTCTGATGTGGCCATATAAATTTGCCATTGGCTTCCAAATGGCTTGTGACAGACATGGTGAGGTCAGCAGACACTAATATGTAAGGGCGTCTTGTTATATGGAGAGGTTTCATGGCAATGTTAAGAATCAGGTTGCAATAGACAAGGGAAAAAGATATGTGGGATAGAAGCCTGGTTGGTGCATTCTCCTGCAGACCCTGACCCACCACATGTGGCAGAACTCCATCCAGCACTGTGTCCCTTTTGAACTCCTTGTATTTCTTGAAGCAAATACCAAACTCCCAATGCAGGAGAAAGAAAAACCATGAAAAAGTGGAGGATGACCAAATGGCTTCACAGCCCAGATGGGGAGAGACTTAGCACGCACTGGTCACATTTTACTTAAAAGAGAGAATTCACCACTGCTGCCTCATGTTCATTAGAAAATAAGAAACCATGTCCTCCAGGTCACATAGAATCAGACCCAGCTTTGATGGTCTCACGACAAAGGAAGCTAAAGCTCCTGAAAACAACATATATTTCAAGTGCCCAACCTCAGAGGCAGTTTATCAAGAATTCCTTTAGGCCAGCAGAGCTCCATGTTTGTGGAGTTTTTAACCTGTCCCTTACTTATGGAAACTTCTCTACCACATCCAAGGTTGTGAACTCATGAGCATTTTCCATTCCAGTTATATATTCACAGATTTTATAACTCTTCTCCACTAATTGTGTCTTACTTGGGGCGAAGGTAATGTCAAGGCATTGTTCTGGATGAGAGAGGTAAAATATTTTGTGTAGCACATATTTGATAGACATTGGATTCTTTTTCCTATTTTCCATTCAAAATACTGAATCCCTGACACTATCACATACCCTACTAGACTCTGACTACTAATCCTAATATGATGGAGAAAAATAACCCAAATAGAACAGAAATACAAGCAGGTCAGAGGAGGCATGGTGTATTTTTGAACTTTTCTTTTGCATAATAAATGGTAGGTGTTATAAATCTAGTGAATTTTTATTTGGAATAGTTTTTCATGTGTTTTTAAAATTAACAAATATGTGAATCCCTGCCTCCCTTTCTCTGTAGCCTATACAGCACATGTATTTTTATATGTACATATTGAATCCTACCTGGTATCACACGTACATTTTTGTGAGGTTGCTGACTCGGCAGATATAAATTGTGTGAAGAGACTACCCCTCTTAAACGCTGTTGGAACTAAAAATTCAACCTATGGGTGAGCTTCCTAGTACAACAACATTATACATAATTCCATGTTCAGTAAAGTATATATTTTTGCATCAGTAGATGTTATATATTTCATTATAAATTTCATTTGGCATATATTGCTACTTTTTTATGTTTCTCTGTGTGTTTTTTTGGTATATATATATATATATATATATATATATATATATATATACTCTCCTGATTTATCAAAACATGAAATATATGTGTCTTATATACACTCTCTACATTCCTACATTCTTTCATGTATGCATGAGGAAATATAATCAACTTTTCTCAAGATTATTATTGGAAATATTCATCCACCTGAAATACATATTTGTTTCCTTGTACTGACAACTCACTTCTGTGAATGGTGCATACAAATCCTAATAATTCTACAGTATCTGACCCAGTTTAACATCAATGCAAGTAGATTCCTATGGGACATGATGTGTATTTTGACGTTCATTTATATTCAACACTGCTACATTAATATTTCTGCAGTTTTTGCACATCATAGGATATATATTTCATCCACAAGTTCACAACTTTATAGGTATTTTTTCACTTTTAATCATTTCCTGCTTTAGAACACATGTATTCCTCCCGGTTTCTTGACTGGTCTTTTCATGAGACTTCTCTGCAAACACATTTTTTTAAATTTCATAATCAGTTTTGAAGCAAAACTCACACACTTTTTATGATAAACCATAAATCTAATATCACCATTAGAAGCATAACTGTTTGGAATGGATGATTGTATATCAATATTAGGTTTCCTGTATATTTTCAGAAATCAATTCAATCCATTATTTAAAGTTCGAACCAGTTATATTATTTATTCACAGTATGGTCTATTCATGCATTATCTCTATATTCATAGGCACAAGGTACACCTATTTGTACCCCCAATTAATTTATACGTCTTCAAAATATTGCTTTCCTACATATTTTACCCAGTTCATCATTGTGACTGACTCTTCACATGTGCTGACATTTACATTCACTCTCTACCTGAAACCCTATTGCTAAAGAACTTTTGGTCCAAATCCTATACTCACTCTTTTATCTAAACCTACCGACTATTTTCCTAATCCTACTGAATATCCCTTTTTGACTGGATGTTCTCTTCCACATTCAATCATCCAAATTAGAAGGTCCTATGCCATAGTATATTGATTTAACTGAGACAACTGTGCAGGACATTAATCAATGCTAAGTATCCCAATCAAGGGCCCAATGCCCTTCTGGGCTTCAAAACTTACCTAGATTTCTGTTTTCATACTTATATTTCACCTATATATTCTTATAAATATCACAGGTTCCTAATACAAATATTCATTCCAGAGAATGATTCCTAACCCAAATTGAACATGTTATTAACCCTAACCATACACTTTTCCCTCAATCTAATTTTACAGAAGAGCAGGGACAGAGTTGGTCTTACAATACAGAAATATAGGCGATCTTCCAGCTGCTGAAAACCTAAAAAGTCCATGCTGAAATGATCCTTGGAGAAGATGTAGGCAGCTATGAAGGACATGAGAGAGCAAAAGTCATCTTCCATGGCAAACAACCTGGTCAGGTTGATGGGATGTGTCTGAATTAGCCTCTCTCTTCCTAATGTAGAGAAGATGGACCAAACCATGCCTGTGTGGAGAGCTGTTCCCCGGTGCCTATGGTTGATATACCATTCTAACATATGAATGAGTCACAGCAAGTAGAGGCAGCCTCCATCTTTTGGGAACCATGTAAGCAACTGTTAAAACAAAGTGGTTTCCAAGGCAGTGACTTCATTCAGATCTTGAAGAAAGTGACATCACCTTACAGTTTTGGTAATGAAAGTCTGTGATCTTGGGATCCAGGAAACCAGGCACACAGAGTCAAACCCACTCCATGTCCCAGTGGGCTAACTTGTTTGGATTTAACAAGACAGAGTCACTCTTTCTTTGTACCTACTGATGTGAGGACAGCCAAATGCCTGGAAACTATGAAGACTGGCCTTTCCAGAGAAAGCAGGTAGTTTCTCACCATGGGCTCCTGACAACTTCACAGAGTTGGCCAAATAGAACAGATTGGAGACAGGACACGCCATTTTGGGGGAACATAGTATGGCCCACAAGTCAGAGGACACTCCGGATAGTCACAGACCTACTTGGGGAAAGGAGGTGACTTTTTGGGTGTGAGTGTGAGTTTGTGGTTTTGTCTCATGTTCTGAGAATAGTTAGGAAAGCTGGTTTGTTTGTTTTGGAGTGGACTGCGTCTAGTAAGTCCTTTGACAAGGTGAGTGTTTCTGTGTCTATATATCATACTGTGTCAGTGATTGTAGACATTAGAAAAGAGAATGCATCAATGGATGTGTCCTGTCTACGAGAAAGCTTCAAAGCATTCATACTGTGCAATTTATGAATGGACTGCAGGTTGCCGTATGGATGGGCAACTCCTGCCATCTTTCTAAATTCCTGTTTTCTTCCTGAATTCTGGACACTCTCCAGAATACGCTCATGATTTTGTGTCCAAGATATGTACCACCTCCATCTCTGTGACATGGCCATGTACTGGATAGCTGATGGGAATGGCGAGTATCTCAGAAAACTCAGATATCAGTATGTCCAAGAAAGTCTCAGTGGAGAAACCCTGCTTTGGGCCTTTTGCTTACCTATTCTGTTGCCCTGAATGTCAGGAAGGTCTTTGCCTCAGGCCACACTTTGTGAAGCCTGCAGAAAATAGTTTTCAAATGGAAAAGAATGGTCATTACCTGTGCCTCTTTGCTTAATTTCTTTGGAAATGGATGTTTCTGAATCAGCCTCTCAGCCCTATGTGAGGCTGTGGCTTAGATTCACAGCACATGATGGGTCTAAAGAAAAATCCCATGTGTGCATCCCAAACCAAAATGAACAAAAGAGCTGTCAGAATAGTTCTTACAATACAGGAAAGTTGGGGACCTTCCACTTGATGAGAACCTCAAATGTCCATGCACAAATGAAACCTGGAGAAGTTGTAGGCAGGTATGAAGCACCTGAGAGAGCAAAACTCATCTTCCATGGCAAACAACCTGATCAGGATGAAGGGATGTGTCTGAATCTGAATCTCTCTCTTCTTATTGTAGAGAAGATGGACCAAACCAGGCCTGAGTGGAGAGCTGTTCCCGGGTGCAAATGGTTGATATACATTCTACCTTATGAAAGTGTCACAGGAAGTAGGGGCAACCTCCATCTTATGTTACCCTTGGAAGCAACTGTTAGGACAAAGTGGTTGCCAAGGCAGTGACCTCATTCAGTTCCAAAGAATGTGACATACCTCATTTCCTTGGTGATGGAACTCTCTGAACTTGGTATCCAAGAAGCCAGGCACCCAGAGGCAGTCCCAGTCCCAGTCCCAGTGGGCTCACTTGTTTGGATTCACCAAGGACAGAGTCAGTTTTCTTGGTACCTAATGATGTGAGGATGGCCAAATGCCAGGAGAGCTCTGAAGATGGACCTTTCCTGAGAAAACAGGTAGTGGCTAACCACTTTTTCCTGACATCTTCACAGAGTTGGTCAAGGAAAGAAGGCCTGAGAGAAGACAGGCCATTTCGGGGGAACATAGTATGGCCCACCAGTCAGAGGACACTCCGGATAGTCACAGACGTACTTGGGGGAAGGAGGTGCCTTTGTGGGAGTGGGTGTGGGTTTGTTGTTTTGTCTCATGTTCTGAGAATAGATAGGAAAGGCGGTTTGTTTGGTTTGGAGTGGACAGTTTCTAGTAAGTCATTTGACACGGCGAGGGTTTCTGTTTCTGTGTATCCCACTGTGTCTGTTGTTGTAGACATTAGAAAAGAGAATGCATTAATGGATGTGTCCTGTCTAGTATAAATCTTCCCATAATTCATCCTGCCCAATATATGAATGGACTGCAGCTTGTCTTATCGATGTGCAACACCTGCTATCTTTCTAAGTTGTTGTTTTCTTCCTGAATTCTGGCCACTCTCCAGAATAGGCTCATGGATTTGTGTCCAAAAAATGTACCACCGCCAAGCTCTGTGACATGGCCATGTACTGGATACCTGAAGAGAATGGCGAGCATCTCAGAAAACTCAGATATCAGTGTGACCAAAAAAATCTCAGTGCAGAAACCCTGCTTTGGGCCTTTTGCTTACTTATTGTTGTGTTGCACTGAATGTCAGGAAGGTCTTTGCCTCAGGCCACCCCTTTGTGAAGCCTGAAGAAAACAGTTTTCAAATGGAAATGAATGGGCCTCACCTGTGGCTCTTTGCTTAATTGCTTTGGAAAGAGATGTGTCTTTATCAGCCTTTGGACCTGTGTGTGGCTGTGACTTAGATTCTCAGCACCTGATGGATCTTAAGAATGATCCCATGTGAGCTTCCAAAACCAAAATGGCAAAAAATATCATTCATTGTGGATGAAGTCTCTTGCCTTCCTCTGTTAGGTTCCTGCACTCCATCAAATGAGAATAGGGATTCTGTGAGTCAAATGAGTTCTTCAAAGCCCTGCAGAGGTGCTTGTGTTTTTGCATGACTCTAAATCACCTAAAGAATTGATACCTAAAATCAGTAGGCCTGAAATTGGAGAAACAAAGAAGTATTAAAGGCAGGCTTATTTGTTCACTCCTGGTTCACAGAAACGGTGTCCAGGCTACCCTGACTTTAGGCAAATGAGGGGCAAAGGAGCTGATTTTGGACACTGTCTTGGGCTGCGCCCCTCATGGAAACCTCCAGCCAGAGGTTAAGATGATTGACTATATGGAATAAGATGAGGGCCATGTGGGAGTGTTTTGGTTTTGATTTTGGTCATTTGTGTGGCATTGGAATAAATGACTGGGTACACGTGGGGTTGAACTCTGGGGTGATTCCCCTTAGAGACTGGGTTTTGGAAATGAACTCAGAGAAGCATTGCCATGAATTTTGTTGGGATTTTAAGAGGCCACGCATGAAAGTCGCTCTTGGAAACTGAGACCTAGGCCCCGGGTGGATTTCAACAGAGGACTGGAAATCTCAGCAAGGATATCACATGATTTTATTCTTAAAGAAATGGCAGCCATAGTTGAGAGTCAAAACACACATGCACCTCACATTGTAGAAATCAATGGGCCTGGCCTAATTTGACCGTTTGTCCACTCTTTGGGAAGCCGTGCCTGTGAGAGTTCTCCAGAGATTTCATTGAAATGAGCTTCCTCACCATTTAATGTTTGCTGAATGAACTGAAATCCACAGTGCCTCCAACTTCATGCTTGAAAAATGGCTAGATAAATACCATGAAATTTTTGAAATTCCTATGACCAGCTGGCACTGGAGAAACATTGGATGTCCTGTTGCTGATCATGATTATACCAGACAGTGCCTTGACTTACTGAGTTTCATGAAAATGGTGTAGAACATAGATGCCAGTAAGTTGGAGCCTGCTGAGTAGTGGGTCTAGAGCAGTGGTGGGGAGGTGTTTGATAAAACATCCGTGGTAGGGCCATGTGGATATACCATTGGATTCCAAATGGCTTGTAACTGACATGGTGCAGCCAGCAGACCCTTATATGTAAAGGCATATTGTTATATGGAGAGTTTTCAGAGGAAAATTAAGAATCAGGTTGATATGGACAAGGGGGCAATGGGGCAAGCTGTGAGAGATAGGAGCCTAGTTGGTTCCTTCTCTTGCAGACCCTGACCCACCACACGTGACAGAACTCCCTCCAGCACTGTGTCCCAGTTTAGCTCCTAGTATTTTGTGAAACAAATACCAAACTCACAGTGCAGCAGCAAAAACTCCACAAAAAGTGGAAGAGGACCAAATGGCTTCACAGTCCACACGGGGAGACACATAGTCCCCAGTGGCCTCAGTTTACCTTCAAAGAGAGGATTCAGCACTGCTTCATCTAGTTTTTTGGAAATAAGAAACCATGTCCTCCAGGTCACATAGATGCAGACCCAGCTTTGATGGTCTCACTACAAAGGAAGCCAAATCTCCTGAAAACAACATATATTTCAAGTGCAAAACTCAGTGGCAGTTTCTCAAAAAGTTTTTAGGCCAGCAGAGCTCCATGTTTTTGGAGTGTTTACCCTGTCCCTTAGTTTTGGAAACTGCTCTACCACCTCCAAGGTTGTGAACTCCTGAGCATTTTCCATTCCAGATATGTATTCACTGATTTTGTAACTCTTCTTCTCTAATTGTGTCTTACTTGGGGTGAAGGTAATGTCAAGGCATTGTTCTGGATGAGAGCACTAGTATATTTGTGCAGCATATATTTACATACACATTGGATTCATTTTCCAATTTTCCATTCGAAATACTGAATCCCTGACACTAACCCATACCTAGTAGACTCAGACTATTCATCCTAATATAATGGAGAAAATTAACCCAACGCAATAGAAATACAAGCACTTCAGAGGAGACATGTTGTATTGTTGGACTTGACATTTGCATTATATAAGGTAGGAGTTATAAATCTAGTCAAATTTTAATTGAAATATTCTCCATGTGTTTTTAAACTTACCAAATATGTGAATTCTTGTTTCCCTTTTCTGTAGCCTATTCACACATGTATATTTATATGCATATATAGAATCCTACCAGGTATCACACGTACATTTTTGTGAGGTGGCTGCCTTGGCAGATACAAATTGTGAGAAGAGTTCACTCCTCCTAAATGCTGTTGGAAATGAAAATTCAACCTATAGGAGAGCGTCCTAGTAGAACAACATTATACATTAACTCATGTTCAGTAAAATAAATATTTTTGCATTTGTGGATGATATATATTTACTGATGAATTCGATTGGCATTTATATTGGTACCTTTTAATGTCTGTGAGTGTTGTGTGTGTGTGTTTGTGTGTGTGTGTGTATATATATATAGATATGGATATAGATATAGATATAGATATAGATATACTCTCCAAATTTTTCAAAATATGAAATATATGTGTCTAATATACACTCTCTAAATTCATTCATGTTCATGTATGTGGATTTATAATCCACTTTTCACAAGATGATAATCAGAAATATTCATCCACCTGAAATACATATTTGTTTCCTAGTACTGAAAACTAACTTCAGTGAATGGTGCATACAAATCCTAATTATTCTACAGTAACTGACCCAGTCTAACATCAATGCAAGTAGACTCCTATGGGACATGATATGTAATTTGTCATTCATTTGTATTCGACACTGGTACATTATTATTTCTTCAGTTTTTGAACATCATAAGATATACATTTGCCAAGGCAGTGACCTCATTCAGTTCCAAAGAATGTGACATACCTCATTTCCTTGGTGATGGAACTCTCTGAACTTTGTATCCAAGGAGCCAGGCACCCAGAGGCAGTCCCAGGCCCAGTCCCAGTGGGCTCACTTGTTTGGATTTACCAAAGATAGAGACAGTCATTCTTGGTACCTACTGAAGTGGGATTACCAAATGCCTGGAGAGCTCTGAATAGGGAGCTTTCCTGAGAAAGCAGGTAGTGGCTCTCCACTTTTTCCTTACAACTTTACAGAGTTGGCCAAGAAAAACAGATCTGAGAGAGGACAGGCCATTTCGGAAGAACAGAGTATGGCCACCAGTCAGAGGACACTCTGGTTAGTCATACACCTATGGGGAAGGAGGTGCCTTTTTGGGAGTGGGTGTGGGTTTGTGGTTTGTCTCATGTTCTGAAAATAGGTAGGAATGGCGGTTTGTTTGTTTTGGAGTGAACTGTTTCCGGTAAGTCATTTGAAGAGGTGAGTGTTTCCATGTCTGTGTATCCCACTGTGCCTGTGGTAGTAGACATGAGAAAAGAGAATGCAGCAATGGATGTGTCATGTCTAGTATAAAGCTTCCCAGCCTTCATTCTGCCCAATTTATGAATGGAGTGTGGCTTGCCTTATGCACGGGCAACACCTAATACCTTCCTAAGTCCCTGTTTTCTTCCTGAATTCTGGCCACTCTATAGAATAGGCTCATGGTTATGTGTCCAAGATATGTACCAAATCCAAGGTCTTTGACATGGCCATGTACTGGATACCTGAATGGAATGGCCAGCATCTCAGAAAACTCAGATATCAGTGTGACCAGGAAAGTCTCAGTGGAGATACCCTGCTTTGGGCCTTTTGCTTACCTATTGTTCTGTTGCCCTGAATATCAGGAAGGTCTTTGTCTCATGCAACCCCTTTGTTAAGCCTGAAGAAAACAGTTTTCAAATGGAAATGAATGTGCATCACCTCTGGCTCTTTGCTTAATTTCATTGGAAAAGGATGTGTCTGATTCAGGCCCTTTGCCCTGTTTTAGGCTGTGACTTAGATTCTCAGCACCTGATGGAAGTAAAGAAAGATCCCATATGTGCATCTAAACCAAAATGGAAAAACGTTCAATCAATGTGCATGAATTATATTGCCTTCCTTTGTTAGGTTTCTGAAATCCATCATGTCAGAATAGGGATTCTTTGGGTGAAATGAGTTCTTCAAATCTCTGCAGAGGGGCTTGGCTTTTCTCATGACTCCAATTCACAAAAAGAATCTAGACCCAACAGTCAGAGAGCCTCAAATTGGAGAAGCGAAGCAGTATTAAGGGCAGGCCTATTTGATCACTCCTGGTTCACAGGAAGGGTGTCCAAGCCACCCTGACATTCGGCAAATGAGGGGCAAGGGAGCTTATTTTGGACACTGTCTTGGGATGTGCCTCTCATGAAAACCTCCATCCAGATGTTATGATGAGTATCTTTATGGTAGAAGATGAGGGCCATGTAGGAGTGATTTGGTTATAATTGTGGTCATTTGTGTGGCAGTTGGAAGAGATGACTGGGTAAACCTGGGCTTGAATTCTGCTGTGATTCGCCTTAGAGACTGAGTTCTGGAACTGACCTCAGAGAAGTATTGACATGAATTGTGTTGGGATTTTAGGAGGCCATGAATGAGAGTTGCCATTGGAACCTGGGATCAAGGCCCAGAGTGGCTTTCCACAGAACACTGGGAATCACAGCCAGGATATTACATGATTTTATTCTGAAAGACTTGGCAGGCATAATTGAGATTCAAAACACACTTGGACCTTGCTTTGTAGACCTCCATGGGCCTGGCTTCATGTGACTTTTTGGCCACTCTTTGGGTAGACTTGCCTGTGAGAGTGCTCCAGAGATTTCCCTGAAATTAGCTTCCTCACCATTTAATGGTTCCTGAATGAATTGAAACCAACATTGCCTCCAAATGCATCTGTGAAAAAATGCTAGATAATTACCATGAAATTTTAGAAATTCCGATGACCAGCTGGCACTGGAGGACCTTTGATGTCCTGTTGATGATCATGAGTATACCAGACAGGGCCTTGATTGACTGGGTTTCATGAAAATGGTGTAGAACAGAGATGCCAGTAAGTTGGGGCCTGGTAAGTAGTGGGCCTAGAGCTGTGTTATGCAAATGTGTGATAAAACATCTGTGGTGGGGCCATGTGGATCTTCCATTGGCTTCCAAATGGCTGTGACTGACATGGTGCAACCATCACACCCATATATGTAAAGGCATATTTTTATATGGAGAAGTTTCAGAGCAATGTTCAGTATCATGTTGCTATTGTCAAGGGGGCAAGCTACTTGAGATAGAACCCTGGTTGGTGCATTCTCCTGGAGACCCTGCCAACCACACCTGACAGAACTCCCTTCAGCACTGTGTCCCATTTGAACTCGTTGTATTTCATGAAGCAAATACCAAACTCCCAGTGCAGCAGCAAGAAACACCACGAAAATTGGAGGATGACCATTGGTTTCACAGTCCACACGGGAAGACCCTTAGCCCTCAGTGGCCAATGTTTACCTACAAAAAGAGAATTCATCACTGCTGCCTCATTTTTATTTGAAAATAAGTAATCATTTCCTCCAGGTCACATAGATGCAGATCCAGCTTTGATGGTTTCACTACAAATAAAGCTAAAGCTCCTGACAACAACATATATTTCAAGTGCCCAACCTCAAAGGCAGATTCTCAAAAAGTTTTTGGCCAGCAGAGCTCCATGTTTGTGGAGTGTTTACCCTGTCTCTTACTTTTGGAAACTCCTCTACCACCTCCAAAGATGTGAAATCTGGAGCATTTTCCATTCTAGATAATATTCACAGATTTTCTAACTCTTCTCCTCTAATTGGGTCTTACTTGGGGCGAAGGTAATGTCAAGGCATTGTTCTGGAGGAGAGTGGGAAGATTTTTCCGTAGCATATATTTGCATACACATTGGATTCAGTGTCCTATTTTCAATTCAAAATACTGAATACCTGACTCTAACCCATACCCTACCAGACTCTGACTACTAATCCTAATATGATGGAGAAAAATAACCCATAAAGAATAGAAATACAAGCAGTTCAGAGTAGGCATGGTGTATAGATGGACTTGCCTTTTGCATGATACAGAGTTGGAGTTATAAATCTAGTCAATTGTTTGTTGAAATAGTTGTCCTTGTATCTTTAAGGTTAACAAATATGTGAATTGATGTCTCCCTTTCTCTGTATTCTTATATGCACATATAGATTCCTATCTGGTACCACACGTACATTCTTGTGAGGTGGCTGACTTGGCAGATACAAATTGTTAGAAGAGATCACTCCTACTAAACCCTGTTGGAACTGACTATTCAACCTATGGGTGAGCTTGCTAGTTGAACAGCATTATACATAAATCCATGTTCAGTAAAATGAATATTTTTAGATCTGTGGATGGTATATATTTTATAATGAATTTTGATTGACATATATATTGCTACTTTTTTGTCTGTGTGTTTGTTTTATGTATATGTATATATATGTATATATATATATACATGTGTATATATATATATATATATATATATATATATATATGTATATATATACACATGTGTATATATATATATATATATATATATATATATATATATATACACTCTCCAGATTTTTCAAAATATGAAATATATGTGTCTTATATTCACTCCCAAAATTCATTCATGTTCATGTATGTGGATTTATAATCAACTATTCACAAGATTATTCTCAAAATATTCATTCACCTGAAATTTGCCCAATGCTCTCAAATGTCAATCCTATTTGTGACTACATATTTGTTTCTTCCTAAGATTATATTTTTAAACTCAACCCTGTTCAAAATGTCTAATCCTATCACACACTTTATACTTTGCCTGATTTTGTAATGTCTCTATTGATATATGCTTTCCTACATATTTTCCCCACTTTATCATTGTGACTGACTCTTCACTTGTGCTGACATTTACATTCACACTCTAATCGAAATCCTATTGCTAAGAAACTTTTGTTCCAAATCTTATACTCACCCTTCTTCCTAAACTTACTGACTATCTTCCTAATGCTACAGACTATCCCTTTTTGACTGGATGTTCTCTTCTACATTCAATCATCCAAGTAAACGTGGTGCGAGCTTCAGAGGAGGAGACTACCAACAGGCTATCTCATGCAACATCAAAGGGTTTATTGGGTGTCCAGAATGCTGGGGTTCAGAGCTCACCTGAATAGAGCAGATAGCCCTGAGAATAGCTGAAGTAGAGCTTATATACTTTCCCTGGAGAGAGAAGGGAAGGAATTGTATTGATAGGTCAGGGCGAGTGGGCGGTTTGCATGCAACTGGGAGAGGGAGTACATTCTGCAATTTGGCAGCTGGGGATAGAACATTCTGGGAACAAATTTTGCAAACATTTCTCAAGATATCAACAGTGTTCTGTTAAGCATACAGAAAAACAAGATGTGACAAGTACCTATTTTATTAATATTTCATTCCCCACTTCTTCTTCTGGCTAATTTTAATCATAAAAATGATCATTGGAGGGTGTCACATTCAATGTCTGCTAGTGGGGTATTACCATAAGTTTAACTCCTCCAATTTGAGCCTGGAGAAAAGATATTACACGGTTGAGCAAACAGGGTTTTATAGTTAGCAATAATATGAGGATTATTATTGGACCGGCCAGGGTTGATAAAAACGTAGTTAACCAGGGGGACTGTGTGAACCAAGACTCAAGCCACCCTTTTGGGCCCTCTCTCATTTGTTGATGCTCTTCAAGGTGTCTTTTAAATTTACTCATAGATTTTATTACGACTCCAGTATAGTCAGCATAAAAACAACATTCTTCCCTCAATGCAGCACAAAGCCCCCCTTCTCTAATGAAGAGGAGGTCCAACCCTCAACTGTTCTGTAAAACAACTTCAGAGAGAGAGGTTAAAATTTCATGCAAAGCCCTGAAGGAGGTTTCTAATATCTTACTTTTGCTCTATTGCTGCTTCAAATTGGGTCATCTTTTGTGTCCCATGGACAATGCCACTGGTTCCTCTGCGCACCCGTGCAGCAACTCCTATTCCTAATAGGATGGCTAAAGTGAGGGATATATGTTCCCAGTGGAACCGGTTGTATGCCCCCCCTATTTGATCTTCAAATGAACCTGCATCATGATAGAGCACTCTGGGAAACATCTGCACCATTACACAATTTATCACATATCCTGATCATTTCATGAAAACATAAACGATGTTTAAGTATATAGAATTATGCTGTTGTAGGCACTGACAAAGCAAGGCACCTAAGATAGCACTCAAGAGAGGGAAACAGTCCTATTTGGTTGCAACCGGATTCAGAGGGCATTGCTTATATTATAATCAATTAATCCCATGAAACTCAAGTTTAGGTAGTTTCAGAATTTTGTACCCAACATATAAGGGATGGGGCTCAGAAGTTCACAGTCTTCAGAAGTTTAAAAAAGCAGTATTTGTTTCTGTTTTTCCTTCTGTACTGGGCAAGTTAACTTTTCAAGGACACCTGGGAGGAGGAGAGCTTTTTCTTCCATTTCTTATTTTCCCCCTGCCAGCTGTTACCATGGAGCCCGGTTGGTAATTTCTTTATCTTAGAAATGTAGCCATCTCTGTGAAGCCCCAGATGAAGGCCAGAGGACTTGTTCACATATTTTGTGAGAAACTAGTTAGGGGTTGTCTAGCTTAGAAGTACTGAGATTTTTAGCCAGTGGCCAAGTAGAACAGGGCAATACGAAAGAGAAAGTTTATCTACATTAAAGTCTTTATTGGGACTGTTTTGCTGAAAGTTCAAAACTCAGCCATGGTGAAGACTTCTGAAGAAGGTCATTTAAGACTTTTCTGTGGGCCTGGTACAGAGGGGGAAAGACGGGGAAGGTGGGGCTGAGAGCACCTCCGAGGATCTGAGAATGAGGGAAAAGAGAGATGTAAAAGAATAATGCGAAAGGGTATTGGGAATTTCCTAGCAGCAAACTTGAGCAGTAGATCAGGTAGAGCAGAGTGAAAGACGGGAGTGAGAATACCAAAATCCTGTGAGGGACTTTAAATTTTAGTAACCTGTTTTCAGTGATGACAAAGCAACTTTAAAGGCCAATTATATTACATCTTGGATAAGGGTCTCAGGGCTCTCCTCAGCTCGTTTGAGCATTGGGTTAGCTGGTAAGAGGACCCGGTGGTACCCGGTGAGGGCACTGACAGGAGATGAGAGGAATGAGTCGGTGTAGCGGTACCTATGTACCTGCTACCTCAGAAAGGGGGCGATGGTCTGAGAACTGGTGGAGCTTTGGGTTTCTGATCTAGTTATTGGAGGGGAGAAATCAAGTTGCTGAGATGGGAGTGACATCAGAGGGTCTGGAGCAGAAGGCTGAGGATAATGATCTATTGGAGAAGCATAGTTCAGGATGTGAGTGAGGGAGGGAAAAGGCTTCCACATAGGGGAATTTCCATTCACTCTTTTGAGCACTTGCAGAAGTTAAAAAGGTCATGCAAAATTTGAGGATCTAGAGACCCCTCTGGGTGCCATAGTTTTTGGTTGTCTAATTGGTAATGTGGCCAATGCTGTGTACTGAATTTGATGAAGAATTGGGGTTCCATCAGGCAGCCCCTGTATGCACACATTCCCATGACATACAGAAAAAGTCGGCTTTTCCCCCACACAGCCATTATTCTTTGTGGCTTTGATAGTCTGCCAGGCAAACTTAGTAATCTAGACTAGCCAACCTGCATCTGGCTCGCGTGTCACTACATCCATAATGTTTGTTTCCATTATCTATGGTACAGAAGGGATTTAATGGTATTTTAGTGGGATCCTCTTCATCAGGGATATCACAATAGGAAATACCTATAGCCAGCTAACAAATGTCTGGGTGGAGAGATGGCCACCAGGTCCCTAAGGGGGCTGTATGCGAGATAGACCATACTTCTTTTCCAGTAGGATTTGTGATCAGCCATCACTGCTTAATGGGCTGATGAGGGTTAGGACTACTTGTAGCCAAGGGGAGAGTATATAACCTTATTCACATTGCGAATACACAATTTGAAACTGTTACCAGTCTTTTTCAGTTTCCAGAAAGATTCTGTACAGGGAGCAGGCTTGAGATGAGAGGCATGGATCCTGGAAGTGATTCTGTTTACGTTTACCACTGTAGGTGTTATAATAGCACCTGGTATGGTCCTTTTCAGCGGGGTACCAGGGATGACACCTGATATCATCTTACATAGATGAAATCTCTTTCTTGATATGGATGTGGAATCCCCTGGTTCCCAGTTGGGTAGGCAGTGGCCAGCTGTTTCCACAGGTATTACTGAGTTCTTTCAAGATCTTTAAGTCTGTCAAGCAAGGGGGTGTGGAAAGGATCTTTAGGTCTTACAGTTGGGCTTAGGTCCCCTACTGGAGGAGGGCCACCATAAAGAATTTCACATGTGGTAAGGTTACTCAAAGAAACAAAGGGATTTTTTCTTGCATGAAACATTGCATAAGGCAGGAGCATAGTCCAATCTTATGCTGGTCTCTAAGCTTAATTTCGTTAAGGTCTCTTTAATGGTTCTATTCATTCTTTCTACTTGTCTTGAACTCTGTGGTCTATAAGCACAATTTAACTTCCAATTAATCCCCAGGTTCCTGACTAACCCCTGACTTACCTGGGTCATGAACATCGGTCCATTGTCAGATCCTATTACCGGCTTAGCTTCCTCCAATGGTAGAGAGGCTTAGTCAGCAGCAGCGGAATCACTTAGAGTGTGTTGTGTGTTAGGGGACGAGGGCAGGGGATAAGGAGGGGGAGAAGAGTCCAGTAGAGTCAAATCTGTGACTCAGGGAGAACAGAGGGTGGAGGAGGAGGAGGTTGAGAGGGTTTGAGAGATCATGGGGGAAGGAGTAGGAGCAGAGGTAGGGGCAAGGAAAGGCTTCACCCATGGAGGAGGAGATTTGCAGAGGTCCTGCCAAGTTAAGATATATGGCTGTTGATCCGGATGGCTATGTGGCGCTGGCTGAAAGACAATACCTCTGACTTTTTAAATTAGTGGGAAGTAGAAAGATCCTTCTAGGGGCCATACGACTCCAAAGATGGGCCATTCTGAGGCACAGAGATTCTGCCAGGTCCAGCGTTTTACTAAAAAAAGAAAGATTCTGAGCCCTTAAGCGGACTTTGGTCCAGTGATCAAGGGTCAGGGACAGAGGCATTGACGTGCTCTGTTCCATAATGAAAGTTCCACAAACAGTAAAAGCAAGGACACACGACACAGATAAGACAAGACCATAAAGACAGGCAATGAACGTCCAACACTGAGACCAGGAATGAGTAGCCGGCAAAACCCAATGGTATGGCAATAACGAATCTAAAAGAAAATATCACTGAGTCGAGAAGACTATTGTTCCTTGATTTCCCGAGTTCTCTGCGGGGTCCTCCAGAGAGGTGCCCTTTGTCTCTGTGACATGTCTCTCAGCCACCACATATATTTCACCTATATATTCTTCTACACATAGCAAGTTCCCAATACGATCATTCATCCAGCAAAATGATTTCTAACCCAAATCGAGCATGTTTTTAACCATAACCGGACACTGTTCCCTCAATCTAACTTTACAGAAGAGCAGGGCAGGAGTTGATATTACAATACAGAAATGTAGAAAAACTTCCACCTGCTGAGAACCTCAAATGTCCATGCAGAAATGATCCCTGGAGAAGATGTAGGAAGCAATAAAGGACCTGAGAGACCAAAAGTCATCTTCCATGGCAAACAACCCGGTCAGGATAAAAGGTTGTGTCTGAATCAGATTTTTTTTTAATGTAGAGATCATGGACCAAACCAGGCCTGTGTGGAGATCTATTCCTGGGTGCCTTTGGTTGATATACCATTCTAACTTGTGAAAATGTCACAGGAAGTAGGGGCAGCCTCAATCTCTTGGGACCCTTGGAAGCAACAGTTAGGACAAAGTGGCTGCCAAGACAGTGCCCTCATTCAGTTCAGGAAGGAAGTGACCTCACCTCACTTTCTTGGTGATGGAACTCTCTGAACGTGGGATCCAGGAAGCCAGGCACACAGAGCCAGTCCCAGTCCCAGTCCCAGTGGTCTCACTTGTTTGGATTTACCAAGGACAGGGTCAGTATTTTTTGGTACCTACAGATGTGAGGAAGGCCAAATGCCAGGAAAGCTCGGATGCAGGGCTTTTCATGAGAAAGCAGGTAGTAGCTCACCGTTGGCTCCTAAGAAGTTCACAGAGTTGGCCAAGGAGACAAGATCTGAGACAGAAAAGGCCATTTTGGGGGAACATATTATGGCCCACAAGTCAGAGGACACTCTGGATAGTCACAAACCTACTTAAGGGAAGGAGGTGCCTTTGTGGGTGTGGTTGTGGGTTTGTGGTTTTGTCTCATTTTCTGAGAATAGGTAGGACAGTCGGTTTGTTTCATTTGAAGTGGACTGTTTCTAGTAAGTCTTTTCACAGGGCGAGTGTTTCTATGTCTGTGTATTCCACTGTTTCCGTGGTTGTAGACATTAGAAAAGAGAATCCATCAATGGATGTGTCGTGTCTAGTAGAAATCTTCTCAGCATTCATATTGCCCCATTTATGAATGGACTGTATCTTGCCTTATCGATGAGCAACACCTGCTACCTTCCTAAGTTTCTATTTTCGTCCTGAATTCCGGCCAATCTCAAGAATAGGCCCATGGTTTTGTGTCCAAGATATGTACCACCTACAAGCTCTGTGACATGGCCATGTACTGGTTAGCTGTAGGGGATGGCGAGCATCTCAGAAAACTCAGATATCAGTGTGACCAGGAAAGTCTCAGAGGAGAAACCCTGCTTTCGGCCTTTTGCTTACCTATTGTTCTGTTGCCCTGAATGTCAGGAAGGTCTTTGCCTCAGGCCACCCCTTTGTGAAGCCTGAAGAAAACAGTTTTCAAATGGAAATGAATGGGCATACCTGTGGCACTTTCCTTAATTGCTTTGGAAAGGGATGTGTCTGAATCATGCCCTTGGCCCTGTGTGTGGCTGTGGCTTAGATTCTCAGCACCTGATGGATCTAAAGAAAGTTACCATGTGTGCATCCAAAGGAAAATTCGCCAAAAGAGCAATTATTGGGAGGAAGTCTCTCGACTTCCTCTGTAAGGTTCCTGACTTCCATCAAGTGAGAATGGGATCCTTTGGGTCAAAAGAGTTCTACAAAACCTGCAGAGGCTAGCCCATTGTGCTTGGGTTTTCTCATGACTAAAATTCACATAAAGAATCTAAACCCCACAGACAGTAGTCCTCAAATTGGAGCGGTATTAACGGCAGGCCTATTTGAACACTTTTGGTTCACCGGATGGGTGTCCAGGCCACCTTGACTTTAGGCAAATGAGGGGCAAAGGAGCTTATTTGGGACACTGTCTTGGTCTGCACCCCTCATGGAAACCTCCAGCCAGATTATGATGAGTGTCTATATGAAAGAAGATGAGGGCCATATGGGAGGGTTCTTGTTTTAATTGTGGTAATTTGTGTGGTAGTTGGAAGAGATGACTGGGTCCACCATGGCTTGAACTCTGGTGTGATTCCCCTTAGAGACTGAGTTCTGGAACTGACCTCAGAGAAGTATTGCCATGAATAGTGTTGGGATTTTAGGAGACCACGCATGAGAATCGCTTTTGGAAACTGAGATCTAGGCCCAGGATGGCTTTCCACAGAGCTCAGGGATTCTGAGCCAGGATATCACATGTTTTAATTCTTAAAGACTTGGTAGCCATAATTGAGAGTCCAAACACACATGGACCTCACATTGTATACCTCAATGGGCCTGGATTCATGTGTCCTTTTGGCCACTCTTTGGGAAGGCTTGGGTGTGAGTGTTCTCCAGAGCTTTCATTGAAATGAGCTTCCTCACCATTTAATGGTTCCTGAATTAAATGAAACCCACAGTGCCTCCAACTTCATCCTTGAAAAATGACTAGATTAATACCATGAAATTTTTGAAATCCCCATGACCAGGTGGCACTGGATAACCTTTAGATATCCTGTTGCTGATCATGAGTATAACAAACAGTGCCTTGATTGATTGAGTTTCGTGAAAATGGTGTAGAACAGAGATGCCAGTAAGTTGGAGCCTGCTGGGTAGTGGGCGTAGAGCAGTGGACTATAGGTGTGTAAATAAATATTTTTGGTAGGACCACCTGGATCTTCCATTGGCTTCCAAATCTTGTGACTGACATGGTGCAGGCAGCAGACCTTTATATGTAAAGGCATCTTGTTATATGTAGAGGTTTCAGGGCAATGTTCAGAATCAGGTTGCTATAGTCAAGGGGAAAGCTATGTGGGATAGAAGCCTGGTTCGTACATTCTCTTGCCGACCCTGACCAACCACACATGACAGAACTCCCTCCAGCATTGTGTCCCAGTTGAACATATTGTATTTCATGAAGCAAATACCAAATTCCCAGTGCAGCAGTAAGAAACACCCTGAAAAGTGGAGGATGACCAAATGGCTTCACAGACCACACAGGAAGACACTTAGCTCCCAGTAGCAACAGTTTACCTACAAAGGGAGTTTTCAGACCTGCTGCCTCATGTTCATTACAAAATAAAGAACCATGTCCTCCAGGTCACATAGATGCAGACCCAGATTGCAGAATCACATCAGTTGCAGAACCATTGATTTAAATATTGCCATACATATATTTCTTGTGCCTAACCTCAGAGGAAGTTTCTCAATAAGTCTTTAGGTCAGCACAGCTCCATGTTTCTGAAGTGTTTACCATCTCCCATACTTTTGTAAACTGTTTTACCACCTCCAGTGTTGTGAACTCCTGAGCATTTTTCATTCCACATATGTATTCACAGGTTTTCTAACTCCTCTCCTCTAATTGTGTCTTACTTTTAGCGATGGTTATGTCAAGGTATTGTTCTGGATAAGAGAGGGAAGATTTTTGTGTATCACATGTTTGCATACACATTAGATTCATTTTCCTATTTTCCATTTGAAATACTGAATCCCTGACACTAACCCATACCCTACTAGACTCTGACTACTAATCCTAATATCATGGAGAAAAAAAAACCTAACTGAATAGAAGTACAGTCCTTTTATAGGAAGCATGGTGTATATTTGTATTTGTCTTCCTCTTTATCAAGAGTATGTGTTTTAAATTTAGTAAACTTTTCATTTTAATATTTCTCCATGATTTTTTAAAGTTATCACATATGTAAATTCCTGTCTCCCTTTCTCTGTATCCTATTCAGCACATGTAATTTTTTTATGCATATACAATATCCTACCTGGTATCACACATACATTCCTTTAAGATCACTGACTTTGGAATATAAAAATTGTGAGAAGAGATGACTCTCCCTAAATAATGATGGAACTGAAAATTCCACCTATGGGTGAGCTTCCTAGTGAAAAACACTATACATAAATCCATGTTCAGTAAAATGAATATTTTTGGATTTGTGAATGAATTATATTTCATGATGAATATCGATTGGCATATATATTGCTAAATATTAATGTGTGTGTGTGTGCATGTGTGTGTGTGTGTGTGTGCGTGTGTGTGTGTGTATATTCTACGGATTTTAAAAAAATATGAAAAATATGTGTCTTATTATACACTCCCTAAATTCATTCATATTCATTTATGTTCATTTAAATTCAAATTTTCACAAGATTATTCTCAGTAATATTCATAAACCTGAAATATATTTTGGTTTCCTACTACTGAAAACTTAGTTCAGTGGATGGTGCTTAAAAATCCTAATATTTCTACAGTAACTGAACCAGTTTAACATCAATGCAAGTAGATTGCTATGGGACATGATGTGTAATTTGAAGTTCATTTTTACTCAACACTGGTACATTACTATTTCTTCAGTTTATGGACATCATAGGATGTATTTTTTCATCCAGAACTTCACAAATTTTTTTGGCATTTGGTTCACTTTCAATTACTTACTACTTCAGAACACATGTATTCCTCCATGTTTCTTTACTGGTCTTTTCACTAGACTTCTTTCTAAACACATTATTTTCGATTCCATAATCATTTTTGAAGCAAAACTCACTCTTCACGACAAACCGTAACCCTAATAATACCATTGCATATATAACTCGTTGGAATGATGGTATATATATCAATATAAGATTTCCAATATATTTTCAGATGCAAACTCAATCCATTATTTAATGTTGGATCCAGTTACATACTTTATTCACAATATGGTCTATTCATGCTTCATCTCAATAATCATCAACACAAGGTACACCTATTTGTATCCCCAGTACTAATTTATAAGTTTCCAGAATATTGCTCCCCTTTATGGTGGAAGAAATACTTATGTCACCTGATCTACATATACATTTTACCACAGTAGTATTCTGGACACAAAATGCAAAGGTCACACATATGATTGTACCAAAGCCTAAATGGAAAGTGACCATGGATTACTAAAAGCATCTATGTCCAGGGTGCCTACTGCTCTCAAATGTCAATCCTATTGGTTACTACATATTTGTTTCTTCCTAAGATTATATATTTAACCTCAAGCCTGTTGACAATATCTAATCCTATCACTCACTTTATACTTTTCCTGATTTCCTAATGCCCCTATTGATATCTGCTTTCCTACATATTTTTCCCAGTTCATCATTGTGACTGTCTCTTCACATGTGCTGACATTTACATTCACCCTCTAACTGAAAACCAATTGCTAAAGAACTTTTGGTCCAACTCCGAGACTCACTCTTCTTCCTAAACCTACTGACTATCTTCCTAATCCTACAGACTATCCCTTTTTGACTGGATGTTCTCTTCTACTTTCAATCATCCGAGGTATAGGGTCCTATGCCATTGTATATCGATTTATCTGAGACCTCGGTGCAGAACATAATTCAATCTAAGTATACCAATCAAGGGCCCAATGCCTTTCTGGGCTTCAAATCTTTCCCAGATCTCTGATCTCATACATATATTTCACATTTATATTCTTATAAATATCACAGGTTCCCAATACCGTAATTCATCCAGCAGAATGACTCCTAACCCAAATCGAACATGCTATTAACACTAACCATACACTGTTCCCTCAATCTCACTTTACAGAAGAGCAGGGACAGAGTTGGTCTTAAAATCCAGGAAGGTAGGGTATCATCCACCAGCTGAGAACCTCAAAAGTCCCTGCAGAAATAATCCCTTGAGTAGGTGTAGGCAGGTATGAAGGATCTGAGAGAGCAAAAGTCATCTTCCATGGCAAACAACCTGGTCAGGTTGAAGGGATGTGTCTGAATTAGCCTCTCTCTTCCTAATGTAGAGAAGATGGACCAAACCATGCCTGTGTGGAGAGCTGTTCCCCGGTGCCTATGGTTGATATACCATTCTAACTTATGAATGAGTCACAGCAAGTAGAGGCAGACTCCATCTTTTGGGAACCTTGGAAGCAACTGTTAAAACAAAGTGGTTTCCAAGGCAGTGACTTCATTCAGTTCTTGAAGGAAGTGACCTCACCTTACATTATTGGTGATGAAAGTCTGTGATCTTGGGATCCAGGAAACCAGGCACACAGAGTCAAACCCACTCCATGTCCCAGTGGGCTCACTTGTTTGGATTTAACAAGACAGAGTCACTCTTTCTTGGTACCTACTGATGTGAGGACAGCCAAATGCCTGGAAACTATGAAGACTGGCCTTTCCAGAGAAAGCAGATAGTTTCTCACCACGGGCTCCTGACAACTTCACAGAGTTTGCTAAAGAGACCAGATCGGAGACAGGACACGCAATTTTTGGGGAACATAGTATGGCCCACAAGTCAGAGGACACTCCGGATAGACACAGACCTACTTGGGGGAAAGAGGTGCCTTTTTGGGTGTGAGTGTGAGTTTGTGGTTTTGTCTCATGTTCTGAGAATAGTTAGGAAAGCTGGTTTGTTTGTTTTGGAGTGGACTGTTTCTAGTAAGTCCTTTGACAACGTGAGTGTTTCTGTGTCTATATATCATACTGTGTCCGTGATTGTAGACAGTAGAAATGAGAATGCATCAATGGATGTGTCCTGTCTACGAGAAAGCTTCAAAGCATTCATCCTGTGCAATTTATGAATGGACTGCAGGTTGCCGTATGGATGGGCAACTCCTGCTATCTTTCTAAATTCCTGTTTTCTTCCTGAATTCTGGACACTCTCCAGAATACGCTCATGATTTTGTGTCCAAGATATGTACCACCTCAATCTCTGTGACATGGCCATGTACTGGATAGCTGATGGGAATGGTGAGTATCTCAGAAAACTCAGATATTAGTATGCCCAAGAAAGTCTCAGTGGAGAAACCCTGCTTTGGGCCTTTTGCTTACCTATTCTGTTGCCCTGAATGTCAGGAAGGTCTTTGCCTCAGGCCACACTTTGTGAAGCCTGAAGAAAATAGTTTTCAAATGGAATTGAATGGTCATTACCTGTGCCTCTTCGGTTAATTGCTTTGGAAATGGATGTGTCTGAATCAGCCTCTTGGCCCTATGTGAGGCTGTGGCTTAGATTCACAGCACATGATGGGTCTAAAGAAAAATCCCATGTGTGCATCCAAAACCAAAATGGACAAAAGAACTGTCATGGTGGATAGAGTCTCTCGCCTTCCTCTGTAAGGTTCCTGACCTCCATTAAGTGAGAATAGGGATCATTTGGGTCAAGTGAATTCTTTAAAGTTCTGCAGAGGCTATCCCATAGGTTCGTGGGTTTTCTCATGACTCCAATTCACATCTATGTTTACAGAAGAGCAGGGACAGTGTTGGTCTTACAATACAGGAATGCAGTGGATCTTCCATCTGTTGAGAACCTCAAAGCTCCATGCAGAAATGATCTCTGGAGAAGATGTAGGCAGCTATGTAAGACCTGAGAGAGCAAAAATCATCTTCCATGGCAAACAACCTGGTCAGGATTAAGGGTTGAGTCAGAATGAGCCTATCTCTTCTTAATGTAGAGAAGATGGACCAAACCCAGCCTGTGTGGAGAGCTGTTCCCTTTTGCCTACGGGTGATATACCATTCTAACTTGTGAAAGTGTCACAGGAAGTAGGGGCAGCCCTCATCTCATGGGACCGTTGGAAGCAATTGTTATGACAAAGTGGTTGCCAAGGCAGTGATCTCATTCAGTTCCTGAAGGACGTGATCTCATCTCACTTCCATGGTGATGGAACTCTCTGAACTTGGGATACAGAAAGCCAGGCACCCAGAGCCAGTCTCAGTTCTAGTCCCAGTGGTCTCACTTTTTTGGATTTACAAAGGACAGAGTCAGTCTTTCTTGATACCTACTGATGTGAGGATGGCCAAATGCCAGGAAAGCTCCGAAGAGGGGCTCTTCCTGAGAAAGCAGATAGTGGCTCACTCCTGGCTTCTAACAACTTCACATTGTTGGCCAAGAAGACCAGATCTGAGACAGGTCAGGCCATTTCGGAGCATCATAGTATGGCCCATCAGTCAGAGCACACTCCGGAGAGTCACAGACCTTTTTGGGGGAAGGAGGTGCCATTGCGGGTGTGGGTTTGTGGTTTTGTCTCATGTTCTGAGAATAGTTAGAAAAGGCGGTTTGTTTGGTTTGGAGTGAACTGTTTCTAGTAAGTCGTTTGACAATGCAAGTGTTTCTATGTCTGTGTATCCCACTGTGTCCGTACTTGTAGACATTAGAAAAGAGAATGCATCAATGGATGTGTCCTGTCTCATAGAAAGCTTCCCAGCATTCATCCAGCACAATTTATGAATTGAATGCGGCTTGCCTTATTGATGGGCGATACCTGCTACCTTCCTAAGTTGCTGTTTTCTTCCTGAATTATGGCCAATCTCCAAAATAGGCTCATGGTTTTGTGTCCAAGATATGTACTACCTCCAAGCTCTGTGACATGGCCATGTACTGGATAGCTGAATGGAATGGCGAGCATCTCAGAAAACTCAGATATCAGTGTGACCAGTAAAGTCTCAGTGGAGAATCCCTGCTTTGGGCCATTTGCTTACCTATTGTTCTGTTGCCCTGAGAGTCAGGAAGGTCTTTGTCTCAGGCCAACCCTTTGTGAATCCTGAAGGAAAGATTTTTCAAATGGAAATGAATATGCTTTACCTTTGGCTCTTTCCTTAATTGATTTGGAAAGAGATGTGTGTGAATCAGCCTCTTGGCCCAGTGTGATTCTTTGACTTAGATTCTCAGTACCTGATGGATCTAAAGAAAGATCCCATGGGTGCATAAAATCCAAAATGGCATAAAGAGCAGTCATTGTTGATGAAGTATTTTGCCTTCCTCTGTAAGGTTCCTGAATTCCATCAAGTGAGAATAGGGATCTTTTGGGTCAAATGAGTTCTTCAAATCTATTCAGAGTCTATCCAATAGGTGCTTGAGTTTTCTCATCTTTCCAATTCACATAAAGAATCTATACCCGACACTCAGTAGGACTCAAATTGGAGAAGCAGAGCAGTATTAACGGCAGGCCTATTTGATCACTCCTGGTACACAGGAAGGGTGTACAGGCCACTGGGAATTTAGGCAAATGAGGGGCAACAGAGCTTATTTTGGACACTGTCTTGGGCTACGCTAATGCTATCAAATGTCAATCCTATTGTTGACTTCATATTTGTTTTATCCTAAGCTCATATATTCATCCTCAACCCTGTTGAAAATATCTAATCCCATCACTCACTTTATTCTTTTTCTGATTTCCTAATGTCTCTATTGATATCTGCTTTCCTACATATTTTGCCCTGTGCATCATTGTGACTGACTCTTCACTTGTGTTGACGTTTACATTGACTCTCTAACCAAAACCCTATTGCTAAAGAACTTTTGTTCCAAATCCTATACTCACTTTTCTTCCTAAACTTACCGACTATCTTTCTAATCCAACTGACTATAACTTTTTGAATGGATGTTCTCTTCTACATTCAATGATCCAAGTACAGTTCAGGTTTCTATTCAACCGGGTGAGGGAGTAGATTCTGCAGTTTGGCAATTGGGGACAGCACATTCTGGCAACAAGTTTAGCAAAGAGTTCTCAAGATTTCAACAGTGTTTCGTTAAGTGTACAGAAAAACAGGAAGTGACAAGTACATATTTTATTAACCTTTCATTCCCCACTTCTTTTTCTGGCTACTTTTAATCATAAAAGTGATCTTTGTGGGGTGTCACATTCTATGTCTGCTAGTGGGGTATTACCATAATTTTAATTTGTCCAATTTGAGCTTGGAGAAAAGAAATTACATGGTTGAGGAAACAGGGTTTTATAGTTAGTAATTATATGAGGATTATTATTGGACCGGCCAGGGTTGATAAAAACGTAATTAACCAGGGGGACTGTGTAAAAAAAGACTCAAACTACCCTTTCTGTGCCTCTCTCTCTTTCGTTGTTGCTCTTCAAGGCATCTTTTTAATTTACTCATAGATTTTTTTACAACTCCAGTATTGTCGACATAAAAACAACATTCTTCCCTCAATGAAGCACAAAGGCTCCCCTCTGTCATGAAAAGGAGGTCCAACCCTCGACTGTTCTGTAAAACAACTTCAGAGAGAGAGGTTAAAGATTCCTGCAAAGCTGTGATGGAGGTTTCTAAAATCTTTAAGTTTTGATCTATTGCTTCTTCTAATTGGGTCACTTGTTGTGTCCCATGGACCAGAGCAGTGGTTCTTGTGCCCAACCCTGCAGCAACTCCTATTCGTAATAGAATGGCTAAGGTGAGGGACATATGTTCCCAGCGGAACCGGGTTGTATGTCCCCCTCTTTGATCTTCAGATGAACCTGCGTCATGATAGAGCACTCTGGGAAACATCTGCACCATTTCACAATTAATCACATCTGTTGACCATTTCATGAAAACATAAACAATGTTTAAGTATATAGAATTATACTGTTGTAGGGACGGACAAGGCAAGGCACCTAAGATAGCACCAAAGACACGGAAACGTCTTTTTTGGTTTCAACCAGATTCAGAGGGCATTGCTTCTGTTGTAATCAATTAATCCCCTGAAACCCAAGTTACGTAGTTTCAGAATTTTGTACCCAACACGTAAGGGAAGGGGCTCAGAAGTTCACAGTCTGCAGAAGTTCACAAAAAGCAGTTTTTGTTTCTGTTTTTTCCTCAGTTTGGGCAAGTTAACTTTTCAAGGACACCTGGGTGGGGGTGTCTTCCCTTTCTTTTTTTCCCCCTTCCAGCTGTTTCCATACAGCCCAGTTTGTAACTTCTTTATCTTAGAAATGTAGCCATCTCTGTGAAGCCCCAGCTCAAGGCCAGAGGCCTTTTTTTCAAATATTTTGTGAAAAACTAGTAAGGTTGTGTCTAGATCAGGAGTGCTTAATTTTTTAGCCAGTTGCCAAGGAGACCAGGGCAACACAAAAATAGGAAGTTTATCTACAGTGAACTCTTTTATCGGGATTCTTTTGCTGAAAGTCCTAAATCAGCCATGGTGAAGACTTCTGGAGAAGGTCAGTTAAGACTTTTCTGTGGGCCTGGTACAGAGGGGGACAATTTGGAAGGCAGGGATAAGAGCAGCTCTGTGGATCTGAGAATGAGGAAGGAGAGATGTAAAAGAATATTGGGAGAGGGCTTTGGGATCTTAATAGCAACAAAAACTTGAGCAGTAGAACAGATAGAACAGAGGGGGAGACAGGAGTGAGATTCCAAAAAGCCTGTGAGGGACTTTAAATTCTTAGTAACCTGTTTTTAGTGATGACAAAGCAACATTAAAGGCCATTTTCATTACATCTTGTATTAGGGTCTGAGGATTCTTCTCAGCAGGTTTGAGCTTTGCATTAGGTGGTAAGAGGACTGGGTGGGACCCGGTGCGGGCACTGACAGGAGAGGAGAGGAGTGAGTGAATGGAGTGGTACCTCAGTACCTGCAACCTCAGCAAGGGAGCAATGGTCTGAGAACCAGTCGAGATTTGGGTTTTTGATCTAGATATTGGAGGGGAGAAATCAAGTTGCTGAGGTGGGAGTGACAGCAGAGAGTCTGGAGCACAAGGCTGAGGGTGAGCATCTATTGGAGAAGCATAGTTCAGGATGTGAGCAAAGGAGAGAGAAGGCCTCCACATAGCGGAATCTCCATTCACCCTTTTGAGCACTTGCAGAAGTTAAAAAGGTCACACAGAATTTGAGGATCTAGAGACCCCTCTGGGGGCCATCGGTTTTGGTTATCTAATTCGTAATATGGCCAATGCTGTGTACAGAATTTGATGAGGAGTTTGGGTTCCATCTGACAGTCCCTGTATGCTCACATCCCCATGACTTACAATAGAAGTCTGCTCTCCCCCCCCCACAGCCGTGACTGTTTGTGACTTTGATAGTCTGCCGGGCAAACATAGTAATCTAGGCTAGCCAACCTGCATCTGGTTCACGTGTCCCTACATCTATAATGTTTGTTTCCATTATCTATGGCACGGAAGGGATTTAATGGAATTTTAGTGGGATCCTGTTAATCAGGGATATCCCAATAGGAAAGACCTATAGCCAGCTGACAAATGACTGGGTGGAGAGATGGCCACCAGGTTCGTAAGGGGGCTGTATTCGAGATAGGCCATACTTCGTGTCCAGTAGGATTTGTGATCAGCCATTGCAGCTTAAGGGGCTGATTAGGGTTAAGACTACTGGTCGTCAAGGGGAGAATAAATATCTTCCAGGATCTTCTTTACAACCATTTGCAATGTTTCTTTTTTCTTCTTTTTTATTTCTTTTTTTGTGTGTGTGTGGGGAAGGCTTCAATACATCCTGAAAATGTATGTTCAAAGACTAGGAGTTATTTAAGTCCATACCTTACTGGCTTAATTTCAGTAAAGTCCACTTCCCAGAATTGTCCTCGTCTGGTTCCTCATAGGTGCTTTTCTGCAGGAAGCTTGGAAGTGTAAGCTTTAACCAATTAATGGACCTGACAGGCTTTTGTTACCCATTCAGTTATTTCCTTTTGCTGTGAGTAGGTTAGTGGAAAACTGTGTTCTTGATCTTTCACGAATGAATGCAGTTTCTTTGAACAAAGGTGAATGAGTTGATGAACATTTGCTACTGACATAGTTAGAGCCATGATTATAGGAGTAGTTACTGAAGAATTAAAAAATTCCACTTGAGGGCCTTCAGGGTTAAAAGTTATTTTGGCCAAGAGCTTGGTGAGCAGAACTCTGCCCATCAATGGGGCCAGGCATTCTGGGATTACTAGGAAGGAGTGATGGATTTTTCCTTTTCCCTGGTCCATGGTCCTCGTAGTTGTCAAAGCCCGATATTTACTTCTGTTAGACTCTTGAATTATAGACCTTTTATTCGGTAGAGGGCCCAATGGGCCTTACGGGCTGAGTATATTCCCCCTGCATCTACTTCAAAGTTTATTGTGTTCCCCTCCACTTCAAAAGTTACCTTGAGGTCAGGGAGAGGATCTGAGCCCGGACTTTCTTAGTATTACTCCAGAGTCAGAATATCTGGCTGGCATGGCTGTCTCTTTCTAGGGCACTCTTTGGCCCAGTGTCCTTTTTCTTTAGAGTAGGCACATTGATCTGAGGCCAGGGGTGGCCTCTAGTGTGTGCCCAGGTATCCCTTCCTGTCTCTCTGTTTCTTAGTTTCTGGCCTATTTGTTGTTGTGACCAGGACCTTAGTCAATGCCTTAGTCTGTCTTTTGTTTCTTTTATCCTCACTCAGCTCCCTTCTCTTCCTCAGTTTCTTTCTTAAAGTATACCTTCTCGGGTTCTCTGACTAAATCCCTCAAAGTCATATCTTGTAATCCATCTAAGCATTGTAACTTTCTTTTAATATCCAGGGCAGCTTTCCCAATAAAGGCCATTGTGACAGATGCCTTTTGATCCTCTGCCTGAGGATCGAAAGGAGTATGTCTCTTATATACCTACATAATTATCTCTAGGAACATAGAGGGAGATTCATCAGGCCCTTAAATAATCTCTCTTACCTTTGCCAAATTAGTTGGTCACCTAGCGGCCACTAAGATACCCACTATTAGAGCCCGGCGATAAGTGGACAGATGCTCCCTACCTTCAAAGGTGTTGGGGTCCCAGTTGGGTCGTTTCAAGAGAAAGCCGGCTTTGAATATATTGGGAAGTTTTGTCGGTCACGCATTTGGTCCGAGGATACTTTTTTCTAGCATCCAGGAGGATTCTCTTTTGTTCCTCTGTCATGAAGAGAGTCCCTAGGAGTTGTTGGCAGTCATCTCAAGTAGGTTGGTGTGAAAACATCAATGACTTCACCAGACCTGAGAGCCAGGTTGGGTCCTCGGTAAAAGGAGGATTGTTATTTTTCCATTTATATAGGTCTGAAGAGGAGAAGGCCAATACTGGTAGGCTTGCATTTTTTCCCTATGGCCATCGTCAATCATTGGTCCTTAGGGATGGAGGGAAGAAACACGGGAGTTCCAGGGTTTTCAATCATTTGCCACCAGCGAGTTCCTTTAGCACTCCAGCTTCCTCCAGGGGAGGAGGGGCTGTGTGTGACGCAGGGGTGTTATCTGGAGGGCCCTGGGCTGGCTTAGCTTCCTCCAATTGCGGAGAGGCTGAGTCAGCAGCTGGAGAATCACTTAGAGGGTGTTGGGGGTTGTGGGACAAGGGTAGAAGATAAGGAGGGGAACGAGAGTCCAGTAGAGTCAAATCTTGTGACTCAGGGAGAACAGAGGGTGGAGGAGGAGGAGGAGCAGAGGGGTTGAGAGATCGTGGGGGAAGGAGTAGGAACGGGGACACAGCAAGGAAAGGCTTCACCCACGGAGGAGGAGATTTGCAGAGGTCCTGCCAAGTTAAGGTATATTCCTGTTTATCAGTATGGCTATGTGGCCCTGGCTGTAAGACAATATCTCTGTCTTTTTAAATTAGTGGGAAGTAGAAAGATCCTTCTAGGGGCCATCCGAATCCAAAGGTGGGCCATTCTGTGGCACACAGAGTCTGCCAGGTCCAGCGTTTTACTGAAAAAGAAACATTCTGAGCCCTTAAGCGGACTTTGGTCCATAGATCAAGGGTCAGGGACAGAGGCATTGAAGTGATCTGTCCCATAATGAAAGATACACAAACAGTAAAAGCAACGACACAGGACACAGACAAGAGAAAACAAGAAAGACAGGCAATGGACGTCCAACACTGAGACCAAGACTGAGCAGGTGGCAAAACCCGATGGGCTGGCAATACCGAATCTGAAACAAAGTATCACTGAGTCGAGGAGACTATTATTCCTCGATTCCCGAGTCCTCTGTGGCGTCCCCCAGGGACTTGGCTTGTGGCTCTGTGACACGTCTGCCAGCCACCATCAAAGAGAGCTCACACACTTCATCGACAGCCATTTTGCCAAGCCCTAACCTGAAACCTGAAACCAGAAAGTGGTGCCTTACTTACCCTGAGAGTAGCCCATTGGGGTCTCTCGTTCACCACTGCTGGATTTCGGTGGAACCTCCATATATAAATATCGGAAGAGCATTGGGGGAAGAGACCACCAAGAGACTCTCTCATGCAAAAACAAAGGGTTTATTGGGGGTCCAGCATGCTGGGGCTCAGAGCTCATTTGAATAGAGCAGAGAACCCTGAGAACAGCTTAAGCAGAGCTTATATACTTTCCTTGAAGAGGGCAGGGAGGAAAGTTTATTGATGGGCCTGGGCGGGTGAGCAGTTTGCGTGCAACTGGGTGAGGGAGTACATTCTGAAGTTTGGCAGTTGGGGACAGCACATTCTGGGAAAAAGATTAGAAATCACTTCTCAAGATTTCAACAGTGTTTTATTAAGCATACAGAAAAACAGAAAGTGACAAGAATCTATTTTATTAACATTTCACTACCAACTATACTTTGCCAGATTTCCTAAAGTCTCTATTGATATCTGCATTCCTACATATTTTCCCCAGTTCATCATTGTGATTAATTCTTCACATGTGCTGACATTTACATTCACTCAATACCCGAAACCCTATAGCTAAAGAACTTTTGGTCCAAATCCTATACTCACTCTCCTTTATAAACATACCGACTATCTTCCTAATACTACTGACTATCCATTTTGACTGGAAGTTCTCTTTGAAAATCAATCATCCAAGTTACAAGGTCCTATGCTTAATACCCAATAAAGGGCCCAATGCCCTTCTGGGCTTCAAATCTTACCTAGATTTTTGTTTTCAGATTCATATATTTTACCTATATATTCTTGAAAATATCGCAGGTTCCCAATACCATTATTCATCCAGCAGAATGATTTCTATTCCAAATCAAACCTGTTATTAACCGTAACCATACACTGTTCCCTCAATCTAACTTTAGAGAAGAGCAAGGACAGAGTTGGTCTTAAAATACAGGAATTTAGGGGATCTTCCAACTGCAGAGAAACTCAAAGGTCTATGCGCAAATGATCCCTAGAGAAGTTGTAGGCACCTATGAAGGAACTGAGAGAGCAAAAGTCATCTTTCATTGCAAACAACCTGGTCAGCATGAAGGGATGTGTCTGAATCAGCCTCTCTCTTCTTTATGTAGAGAAGAAGGACCAAACGAGGCCTCTGTGGAGAGCTGTTCCCGGTTACCAATGTTTGATATACCATTCTAACTTGTGAAAGTGTCAAAGGAATTAGGGACAGCCTCCATTTCATGGGACCTTTGGAAGCAAATGTTAGGACAACGTGCTTGCCAAGGCATTGACCTCATTCAGTTCCTGAAGGAAGTGACCTCACCTCACATTCTTGGTGATGGAACTCTCTGAACGTGGGATCCAGGCATCCAGGCACACAAATCTAGTCCCAGGCCCAGTCCCAGTGGTCTCACTTCTTTTGATTTACCAAAGACAGAGTCAGTCTTTCTTGGTATCTACTGATGTGAGGATGGCCAAATGCCACGAAAGCTCTGAAGAGTGGCCTTTCCTGAGTAAGCAGGAAGTGGCTCACCATTGTCTCCTGACAACTTCACAGAGTTGGCCAAGGAAACCAGATCTGAGACAGAACAGGCCATTTGATGGGAACATAGTACGGCCCACCAGTCAGAGGTCACACCCGATAGTCAGAGACCTACTTTGGGAAAGGAGGTGAATTTGTGGGTGTGAGTGTGTGTTTGTGATTTTGTCTCATGTTCTGAGAATAGGTAGGAAAGGCAGTTTGTTTGGTTTGGAGTGGACGATTTCTAACAAGTGATTTGACAAGGCGAGTGTTTTTATGTCTGTGTATCCCACTGTGTCCATGGTTGTAGACATTAGAAAAGAGAATGCATCAAAGGATGTGTCCAGGCTAGTAGAAAGCTTACCAGAATTCTTTCTGCCCAATGTATGAAAGGAATGCGGCTTGCCTTATGGATGGGTAACACCTGCTATCTTCCTAAGTTCCTGTTTTCTTCCTGAATTCTGGCCACTCTCCAGAATAGGCTCATGATTTTGTGACCAAGTTATGTACCACCTCCAAGCTCTGTGACATGGCCATGTACTGGATAGCTGAAGGGAATGGCGAGCGTCTCAGAAAATTCAGATATCAGTGTGACCAGGAAAGTCTCAGTGGAGAAACACTGCTTTGGGCCGTTTGCTAACCTAATGTTCTGTTGCCCTGAATGTCAGGAAGGTCTTTGCCTCATGCCACCCCTTTGTGAAGCCTGAAGAAAACAGTTTTCAAATGGAAATGAATATGGATCACCTGTGGCTCTTTGCTTAATTGCTTTGAAAAGGGATGTGTCTGAATCAGCCTCTTGGCCCTGTGTGAGGTTGTGGCTTAGATACTCAGCACGTGGTGGATGTAAAGAAAGATCCCATGTGTGCATCCAAAACCAAAATGGCCAAAATGCAGTCCTTGTGGATGAAGTCTGTCGCCTTCCTCTTTAAAGTTCTTGAACTCCATCAAGTGAGAATAGGGATCCTTTGGGTCAAATTGGTTCTTCAAAGACCTGCAGAGGAGCTTGTGTTTTCTCATGACTGCAAATCACATAAAAATATATACCTGACACTCAGTTTTCCACAAATTGGAGAAGCATAGAAGTATTAACGTCTAGCATATTTGATGACTCCTGTTTCACATGAAGGGTGTCCAGACCACCCTGAATTTACGCCAATGAGGGGCAAGGGAGTTATTTTGGACACTCTCTTGGACTCCGCCACTCATGGAAACCTTCAGCCAGAGGTTGTGATTAGTGTCTATATGGAAGAAGATGAGGGCCATATGGGAGGGTTTTGGTTTTAATTTTGGTCATTTGTGTCCGGTTGGAAGACATGACTGGGACCACCTGGTTCCCCTTAGAGACTTGAACTCTGGTGTGATTCCCCTTAGAGACTGAATTCAGAGAAGTATTGCCATGAATTTTGTTGGGATTTTAGGAGTCCACCCATGAGAATCACCCTTGAAAACTGAGATCTATGCCCAGGGTGGCTTTCCACAGAGCCCTGGGTATCTCAGCCAGAAGATCACATGATTTAATTCTGAAAGACTTGCCAGCCATTGTTGAGAGTCACAACACCCATGGACGTCACATTGTAGACCTCAATAGGCCTGGCTTCATGTGACATTTTGGCCACTCTTTGGGAAGCCTTGCCTGTGAGAGTTCTACAGAGCATTCATTGAAATGAGCTTCCTCACCATTTAAAGGTTCCTGAATGAATTGAAACCCACAGTGCCTGCAATGTCATCCTTGAAAAATGCCTAGATAAATACCATGAAATTTTTGAAATTCCCATGACCAGGTGGCACTGGAGAAACTTTGGATGTCCTGTTGCTGATCGTAAATATGCAAGACAGTGCCTTGATTGAGTGGGTTTCATGAAAATGGTGTAGAACAGAGATGCCAGTATGTTGGAACCTGCTGAGTAGTGGGCCTAGAGCAGTGGTAGGCAGGTGTGTGATAAAAAATTTGTGGTGGGGCCATGTGGATCTGCCATTGGATCCCAAATGGCTTGTGACTTACATGGAGCAGCCAGCAAACCCTTCCATGTAAAGGCTTCTGTTTATATGGAGATGTTTCCGGGCAATGTTTAGAATCAGGTTACTATGGACATGGGGCCAAGCTATGTGGGATAGAAGCCTGGTTGGTGCATTCTCCTGCAGACCCTGACCAACCACACATGAAAGAATTGCCTCCAGAACTGTGTCCCAGTTGAACTTCTTTTATTTCATGAAGCAAATGCCAAAGTCCCAGTGCAGCAGCAAGAAACACCACGAAAAGTGGAGGATGACCAAATCGCTTCCCAGTCCACATGGGAATACCCTTAGCCCCCAGTGGCCACAGTTTACTTACAAAGAGAGAATTCAGCACTGCTGCCTCATGTTCATTGGAAAATAAGAAACCATGTCCTCCAGGTCACATAGATGCAGACACAGCTTTGATAGTCTCACTAAAAAGAAGCTAAAGCTCCTGACAACAACATATATTTCAAGTGCCCAAACTCAGAGGCAGTTTCTCAAGAAGTATTTAGGCCAGCAGAGCTCCATGTTTATGGAGTGTTTACCCTGTCCCATACTAGGGAAACTCCTCTACCACTTCCAAGGTTGTAAACTCCTGAGCATATTATTCACAGATTTTATTACTCTTCTCCTCTAATTGTGTCTTACTTTGGGCGAAAAAAATGTCAAGGAATTGTTCTGGATGAGAGTGGGAAGATATTGTTTAGCACATATTTGCATACACATTGGATTCATTTTTCTATTTTACATTTGAAATACTGAATCCTGACACTAACACATGCCCTGCTAGATTCTGAATACTAATCCTAATATAATGGAGAAAAATTACGGAAACAGAATAGAAATACAAGCAGTTCAGAGGAGGCATGTTGTATACTTGGACTTGCCTTTTGCATTATATAGGGTAGGAGTTATAAATCTAGTCAATTTTTTGTTGAAATAGTTTTCCATGTGCTTTTAAAGTTAACAAATATGTGAATTCCTGTCTCCCTTTCTCTGTATTCTATTCAGCACATGTATTTTTATATGCACATATAGAATCCTACCTGGTATCACACGTACATTCTTGTGAGTTACATGACTTGGCAGATACAAAGTGTGAGAAGAGATCACTCCTCTTAAACGCTGTTTGACCTGAAAATTCAACCTATGGGTGAGCTTCCTAGTTGAAAAAAGTTATACATAAATCCATATCCAGTAAAATGAATATTTTTGGATCTGTGGATGATTCATATTTCACGGTGTAATTCGATTGGCATATATATTGCTAATTTTTAAAATCTGTGTGTGGATATATATATATATATATATATATATATATATATATATATATATTCTCTCCAGATATTTCAAAATATTTAATATATGTGTCTTATTATACACTCCCTAAATTCATTCATGATTATGTATATGGATTTATAATCAACTTTTCACAAGATTATTCTCAGAAATATTCATTCACCTGATATACGTATTTTTTTCCTAGTATTGAAAACTAACTTCAGTGAATGGTGCATATAAATCCTAATATTTCTACAGTAACTGATCCATTTTCACATCAATGCAAGTAGATTCCTATGGGACATGATAAGTATTTTGAAGTTCATTTTTATTCAAAACTAGTACATTACTATTTCTTCAGTTTATGCACATTATTGGATATATATTTCATCCACAAGTTCACAAATTTATAGGCATTTATTTCACTTTCAATCACTTTCTGCTTCAGAAAACACGTGTTCCGCCATGTTTCAAACTGGTCTTTTCATGAGACTTCTTTCCAAACACATTATTTTTGATTTCCATAATCACTTTTGAAGCAAAACTCACTCACTCTTCATGATAAACCATAACCGTAGGATTACAATTAGACGTATAACTAGTTGTTATGAATGATTATATATCAATATATGATTTCTTATGTATTTTCAGATATCAATTCAATACATTATTTAAAGTGGAACCAGTTATATTATTTATTAACTGTATGGTCTATTCATGCATTATCTCTATATTCATAGACACAGGGTACACCTATTTTTACCCTCAATACTAATTTATACGTTTTCAAAATATTCCTCAAAAAATGGTGGAAGAATTACTCATGTCACCTGATCTATATATACATTTTATCACAGTAATATTCTGGACAAAAAAATCAAAGGTCACCCTTAAGGTTGTACCAGAGCCTAAATGGAAAGTGAGCATGGATTACTAAAACCTTCCATGTCCAGGTGGCCTAATGCTCTCAAATGTCAATCTTATTGGTGACTACATTTTTGTTTCTTTCTAAGATTATATATTCAACCTCAAGCCTGTTGAAAATGTCTAATCCTATCACTCACTTTATACTTTGCCTGATTTAGTAATGTCTCTATTTATATCTATTTTCCTACATATTTTCCCCTGTTCATCATTGTGACTGACTCTTCACTTGTGCTGACATTTACATTCACTGTCTACCTGAAACCCTATTGCTTAAGAACTTTTGGTCTAAATCCTATTCTCACTCTTCTTTGTAAACCTACTGACTATCTTTCTAATCCTACCGACAATCCCTTTTTGAGTGGGTGTTCTATTCGACATTCAATCATCCAAGGTACAAGCTCCTATGCCATTGTATATAGATTTATCTGAGACATTTTTGCAGAAAATAATTCAAAGCTAAGTGTGCCAATTAAGGGCCCAATGCCCTTCTGGACTTCATATCTTCCCTAGATTTCTGTTTTTATACTTATATTTCACCTATATATTCTTGTAAGTATCATAGTTTCCCAATACCATTATTCGTCATGCAGAAGGATTCCTAACCCCAAATTGAACATGTTACTAACCCAAACCATACACTGTTCTCTCAATCGAACTTTACAGAACAGCAGGGACAGGGTTGCTCTTAAAATACAGGAATGTAGGGCATGTTCCACCTGTTGAGAACATCAAAGGTCCATGCAGAAATGATCCCTTGAGAAGATGTAGGCAGCTACGAAAGACCTGAGAGAGAAAAGTCATCTTCAATGGCAAACAACCTTGTCAGCATGAAGGGATGTGTATGTATCAGCCTCTCTCTTTTTAATGTAGAGAAGATGGACCAAAACAGTCCTAGGTGGAGAGCTGTTCCCGGGTGCCCATGGTTTATATACCATTCTAACTTGTGAAAGTGTCACAGGAAGTAGGGGCAGCCTCCATCTCATGGGACTCTTGAAAGCAACTGTTAGGACAAAGTGGTTGTCAAGGCAATGACCTCATTCAGTTCCTGAAGAAGTGATCTACCTCACTTCCTTGGTGATGGAACTCTCTTAACTTGGGATCCAGGAAGCCAGGCACCCGGAGCCAGTCCAGTCCCAGACCCAGTAGGCTCACTTGTTTGAATTTACCAAGGAGAGTGTCAGTCTTTCTTGGTACCTACATATGTGAGGATGGCCAAATACCAGGAGAGCTCTGAATAGGGGCCTTTCCTGAGAAAGTAGGTAGTGGTTCACCGCAGGCTCCTGACAACTTCACAGAGTTGGCCAAGGAGACCAGATCTGAGATAGGACAGGCCATTTTGGGGGAACATAGTATGGCCCACCACTCAGAGGAAACTCCAGATAGTCACAGAGTTACATGGGGGAAGGAGGTGTCTTTGTGGGGTGGGTGTGATTTTGTGGTTTTGTCTCATGATCTGATAATAGGTAGGAAAGACGGTTTGTTTGATTTGGAGTGGTCTTCTTCTAGTAAGTCGTTGGACAAGGCAAGTGTTTCTATTTCTGTGTATCCCACTGTGTCCGTGGTTGTAGACATTAGAAAATAGAATGCAACAATTGATATGTCCTGTATAGTAGAAAGATTCCCGGCATTCATCCTGCCCAATTTATGAATGGACTGCAGCTTGCCTTATCCATGGGCAACACCTGCTACCTTCCTAAGTTCCTGTTTCTTCCAGAATTCTCACCACTCTCCAGAATAGTCTCATGGTTTTGTGTCCAAAATATGTACCACCTCCAAGCTCTGTGACATTGCCATGTCCTGGATAGCTGAAGGGAATGGCGAGCATCTCAGAAAACTCAGATATCAGTGTGACCAAGAAAGTCTCAGTGGAGAAACCAATATTTCGGCCTTTTGCTTATCAATTGTTCTGTTTCCCTGAATGTCAGGAAGGTCTTTGCCTCAGGCCACCCCTTTGTGAAGCCTGAAGAAAACAGTTTTCAAATGGAAATGAATGGGCATCACCTGTGGCTCTTTGCTTAATTGCTTTGGAAAGGGATGTGTCTGAATCAGCCTCTTGGCCCTGTGTGAGGTTGTGGCTTAGATTCTCAGCACCTGATGGATGTAAAGAGAGATCCCATGTGTGCATCCAAAACCAAAATGGCCAAAAGAGCAATTATTGTGAATGAAGTCTCTCGCATTCTTTTGTAAGGTTCCTGACCACCATCAAGTGAAAATACGGATCCTTTGGTTCAAATGAGTTATGCACAGCCCTGCAGAGGCTAACCCATAGGTTTTTGGGTTTTCTCATGGCTCCAAATCATATAAAGAATCTATAACTGACAGTCAGTAGGCCTCAAATTGGAGATGCAGAGCAGTATTAACAGCTGGCCTATCTGATCACTCCTGGTTCACCGGATGGGTGTCCAGGCCACCTTGACTTTAGGCAAATGAGGGGCAAGGGAGCTTATTTTTGACACTGTCTTGGGCTGCACCCCTCATGAAAAACTCCAGCCAGAGGTTATGATAAGTGTCTATATGGAAGAAGATGAGGGCCATGTGGGAGTGTTTGGTTTTAATTGTGGTCATTTGTTTGGTGGTTGGAAGAGATAACTGGATCCACCTGGGCTTGAATTCTGGCATGATTCCTCTTAGAGACTGAGTTCTGTAATTTACCTCAAAGAAGTATTGCCATGAAATGTGTTGGGATTTTAGGAGGCCACGCATGAGATGCGCCCTTGAAAACTGAGATCGAGGGCCAGGGTGTCTTTCCACAGTGCAGTGAGAATCTCAGCCAAGATATCACATGATTTTATTTTGAAAGACTTGGCAGCCATAATTGAGAGTCTAAACACAAATGGAACTCATATTGTAGACCTCAATGATCCTGGCTTCATGTGACCTTTTGGCCACTTTTTGGGAAGCCTTGCCTGTGAGATTTCTCCAGAGATTTCATTTAAATGAGCTTCCTCACCACATAATGGTTCCTGCATTAATTGAAACGCACAGTGACTCCAACTTCATCCTTCAAAAATGGCTAAATAAATACTATCAAATTTCTGAAATTCCCATTACCAGGTGGCACTGGAGAACCTTTGGATATCCTGTTGCTGAACATGAGTGAAATAATTCCCCACGCAATGACACTTCACCGGGAGAATTCCAATTTTATTGCTAAAAGCTGTGTGCTTATATAGAACTAAGGGGGAGATGGTATGGCTTAGATAAATGGCAGCATCCCGTTTATTGACAAGTTCTTTCAAATATCAGCTCCAGAGCCCAGGAATTAGTTCTAATTGGGGCTAAGGTTCCCCACAAGCGAGATTTGAAATTGGCGCTGGCGGGAGAGTTCACAAGGGCGGGAACTTTTTGCACCACTGCAGAAATGAAGAAGGTAGGAAGAAGAAGTCCTTAGGCGCCATGTTGGGGTTTTTCTCTGCGGTATGGCTGCCATTTATTCTTTTCCCAACATTCCACTCTTTTTGTTTTCTTAGGAAGTGGGGCGTCGTTTGTCAGATCTGGCTGCTTCCTGCTGTGTGGGGCTGGTGTGGGGCCTAGAAAGAGAAGTGGAGGAATGCTCAGGGGGCAGGTATGGGGATATCATGGCAGCCAGAAATAAAACCCAGTGGCTATAGACAGCTATTTTCATAGGGGTGAAGTCAATGAATGTTCCCTGAAGCCAAAGATGTCGATGGCATGGAACCAGTCCTGGATGGAAGAGATTGTTGGTATCAGCCACTGGTCCTGTAACAGAGACTCAAGGAAATACTGGAAGCGTTGCCTGGACATGGTGTCGCCAGCACCTGAAGAAGGTCAGAGCGAATAAAAACAGAATGAAGATAAAAATTAAAGCAAATGTCAATTTTTGGCAGAAGTTCCATGTGGGGGGACTGACATAGAAGAGGCCAAGGGCCATGAGAAAGCTTAGAAGGTGGTAAAGACTATGAATCCAGGATGGCAGATTAAGAGGTTCTCCGAGCTCGTTGTCTCCTGCTGTCTAATACCCGTTGCATTCCATCGTGCCTGGTAGTGAGCTTCATCACTGAGTGAACTGTTCTCTTGGAGATGTTGGGGATTCATCGGTCATCAGAGGCTGGTAGTGACTAAGCAAAAGCTGGTTGAAAGTTTGATTAGGAATTTTATGCAGTTGGGTTTGAAGGCACTTCATTATGCAGGGCAAGAGAGCACAAAAAAGGAGCATCCAAATAAGGGGACACAAGATATGTAGTAAGTACATGGCAAGATAGGATTGGAAGAACCCCGTTATGGGATTGGAGGAGGTAGGTTTGAGCAATTGGGTCGATAATTCCTGCAATTTAACAACATTTTTTTTAATTAGCCCAGATTCATTAACATAATAGCAAAATTCCTCTCTGAGGAATAGGCATGTAACCCCTTTTTCTGCAGTGAGAAGATCAATTGCCCTTTGGTTCTGTAAAGCCACTTGTGCCAATGAAGTAACCTGCCGCTGCAAGGAACCCAGAGACTCAGCCATGGTATTGAGTGTTTCCTGCAGTTTTTGTTGAAGGTCATTGGATCCCATAGAGCATGACCTATAGCTCCACCAGAGAGTCTGAGACCCGTCACTGAGGTTGTTAAAATGAGGCCTACCAGAACCGGCAGAAAGACTACCCTACGGGTGCGGGAAGGTAGGGCCAACTGTCAGAATTCGGTGGGAGTATACAAAGATAGCTGAGGAACTACAGTAACCAAGAAACAGGCGCCAGAGACATTGATGGTTGAGGTACTTAAAGAACCATTACACCAGAGGAAATGTCCAGGTTGCATAAACACAGGGCTCTATGGAGTGCTGTAGCTCAAGGAACAAATGGGTAAAGGATTCATTATTGGCAGGTGGAAACAGATGAAAGGAAATAATGTATTGGTGGAATAACTTTCCCACAGTGGGATACGTGTCACATGTAGGGGTTGTCCTTTTTAGAGAAATTGTAGGGTTTTGCTGGAATATTTCCTGCCGCTAATGGGACTGCTGCTAGAAGTGGACGACTAAGTGAAGCACAGAGAAAGCACTGAGAAGCAGGCACAGAAAGAGGGGTGGAGTTTAATAATCAAAAAGTTTGGTGTAGCAAATTGAGCCATGTGGGAGGGGGACCTGAGAGGGTTGAAGGCTCTGAATCCTTTTTGGATGAGCTATGGATATGATCTCGAAGTTTTGATTCTGAGTCCTTAATGTGTTCGACTACCTGGATGGTTGCCTTAGGTTGCGTAATCAGGGTGCGGCCAATAGTCATCCACCCTGTGGGTCTGACTGAGGTTGTCCGAGCATAGACAGCAAACTCAACATAGCCCCATCGTTTGGCCTTGGGGTCAGGTTTATCTAAAGTATACCATCCATTGTTACTGGATGAAGAGCCTTTATGCCACTTTATGTAACTAGAAGTCCACACTTCAGGGTAACCAAATGAGTGGTAAGAATAGCTACCACGTTCATCATGGAACATGCATGACCAATAGGGGCACCCATTATATATCTCAGGCCACCAATGACAATAGTCTTTTGTTTGATCAAAAAGGAAGCAAATGAAAGGCCTTACGGGCTGAGTATATTCACCCTGCATCTACTTCAAAGTTTATTGTGTTCCCCTCCACTTCAAAAGTTACCTTGAGGTCAGGGAGAGGATCTGAGCCCGGACTTTCTTAGTATTACTCCAGAGTCAGAATATCTGGCTGGCATGGCTGTCTCTTTCTAGGGCACTCTTTGGCCCAGTGTCCTTTTTCTTTAGAGTAGGCACATTGATCTGAGGCCAGGGGTGGCCTCTAGTGTGTGCCCAGGTATCCCTTCCTGTCTCTCTGTTTCTTAATTTCTGGCTTATTTGTTGTTGTGACCAGGACCATAGTCAATGCCTTAGTCTGTCTTTTGTTTCTTTTATCCTCACTCAGCTCCCTTCTCTTCCTCAGTTTCTCTCTTAAAGTATACCTTCTCGGGTTCTCTGAATAAATCCCTCAAAGTCATATCTTGTAATCCATCTAAGCATTGTAACTTTCTTTTAATATCCAGGGCAGCTTTCCCAATAAAGGCCATTGTGACAGATGCCTTTTGATCCTCTGCCTGAGGATCGAAAGGAGTATGTCTCTTATATGCCTACATAATTATCTCTAAGAACATAGAGGGAGATTCATCAGGCCCTTAAATAATCTCTCTTACCTTGGCCAAATTAGTTGGTCACCTAGCGGCCACTAAGATACCCACTATTAGAGCCCGGCGATAAGTGGACAGATGCTCCCTACCTTCAAAGGTGTTGGGGTCCCAGTTGGGTCGTTTCAAGAGAAAGCCGGCTTTGAATATATTGGGAAGTTTTGTCGGTCACGCATTTGGTCCGAGGATACTTTTTTCTAGCATCCAGGATGATTCTCTTTTGTTCCTCTGTCATGAAGAGAGTCCCTAGGAGTTGTTGGCAGTCATCTCAAGTAGGTTGGTGTGAAAACATCAATGACTTCACCAGACCTGAGAGCCAGGTTGGGTCCTCGGTAAAAGGGGGATTGTTATTTTTCCATTTATATAGGTCTGAAGAGGAGAAGGCCAATACTGGTAGGCTTGCATTTTTTCCCTATGGCCATCGTCAATCATTGGTCCTTAGGGATGGAGGGAAGCAACACGGGAGTTCCAGGGTTTTCAATCATTTGCCACCGGCGAGTTCCTTTAGCAACTCCAGCTTCCTCCAGGGGAGGAGGGGCTGTGTGTGACGCAGGGGAGTTATCTGGAGGGCCCTGGGCTGGCTTAGCGTCCTCCAATTGCGGAGAGGCTGAGTCAGCAGCTGGAGAATCACTTAGAGGGTGTTGGGGGTTGTGGGACAAGGGTAGAAGATAAGGAGGGGGATGAGAGTCCAGTAGAGTCAAATCTTGTGACTCAGGGAGAACAGAGGGTGGAGGAGGAGGAGGAGCAGAGGGGTTGAGAGATCGTGGGGGAAGGAGTAGGAAAGGGGACACAGCAAGGAAAGGCTTCACCCACGGAGGAGGAGATTTGCAGAGGTCCTGCCAAGTTAAGGTATATTCCTGTTTATCAGTATGGCTATGTGGCCCTGGCTGTAAGACAATATCTCTGTCTTTTTAAATTAGTGGGAAGTAGAAAGATCCTTCTAGGGGCCATCCGAATCCAAAGGTGGGCCATTCTGTGGCACACAGAGTCTGCCAGGTCCAGCGTTTTACTAAAAAAGAAACATTCTGAGCCCTTAAGCGGACTTTGGTCCATAGATCAAGGGTCAGGGACAGAGGCATTGAAGTGATCTGTCCCATAATGAAAGATACACAAACAGTAAAAGCAACGACACAGGACACAGACAAGAGAAAACAATAAAGACAGGCAATGGACGTCCAACACTGAGACCAAGACTGAGCAGGTGGCAAAACCCGATGGGCTGGCAATACCGAATCTGAAACAAAGTATCACTGAGTCGAGGAGACTATTATTCCTCGATTCCCGAGTCCTCTGTGGCGTCCCCCAGGGACTTGGCTTGTGGCTCTGTGACACGTCTGCCAGCCACCATCAAAGAGAGCTCACACACTTCATCGACAGCCATTTTGCCAAGCCCTAACCTGAAACCTGAAACCAGAAAGAGGTGCCTTACTTACCCTGAGAGTAGCCCATTGGGGTCTCTCGTTCACCACTGCTGGATTTCGGTGGAACCTCCATATATAAATATCGGAAGAGCATTGGGGGAAGAGACCACCAAGAGACTCTCTCATGCAAAAACAAAGGGTTTATTGGGGGTCCAGCATGCTGGGGCTCAGAGCTCATTTGAATAGAGCAGAGAACCCTGAGAACAGCTTAAGCAGAGCTTATATACTTTCCTTGAAGAGGGCAGGGAGGAAAGTTTATTGATGGGCCTGGGCGGGTGAGCAGTTTGCGTGCAACTGGGTGAGGGAGTACATTCTGAAGTTTGGCAGTTGGGGACAGCACATTCTGGGAAAAAGATTAGAAATCACTTCTCAAGATTTCATCAGTGTTTTATTAAGCATACAGTAAAACAGGAAGTGACAAGAATCTATTTTATTAACATTTCACTACCGACTATACTTTGCCAGATTTCCTAAAGTCTCTATTGATATCTGCATTCCTACATATTTTCCCCAGTTCATCATTGTGATTAATTCTTCACATGTGCTGACATTTACATTCACTCAATACCCGAAACCCTATAGCTAAAGAACTTTTGGTCCAAATCCTATACTCACTCTCCTTTATAAACATACCGACTATCTTCCTAATACTACTGACTATCCATTTTGACTGGAAGTTCTCTTTGAAAATCAATCATCCAAGTTACAAGGTCCTATGCTTAATACCCAATCAAAAGCCCAATGCCCTTCTGGGCTTCAAATCTTACCTAGATTTTTGTTTTCAGATTCATATATTTTACCTATATATTCTTGAAAATATCGCAGGTTCCCAATACCATTATTCATCCAGCAGAATGATTTCTATTCCAAATCAAACCTGTTATTAACCGTAACCATACACTGTTCCCTCAATCTAACTTTAGAGAAGAGCAAGGACAGAGTTGGTCTTAAAATACAGGAATTTAGGGGATCTTCCAACTGCTGAGAAACTCAAAGGTCTATGCGCAAATGATCCCTAAAGAAGTTGTAGACACCTATGAAGGAACTGAGAGAGCAAAAGTCATCTTTCATTGCAAACAACCTGGTCAGCATGAAGGGATGTGTCTGAATCAGCCTCTCTCTTCTTTATGTAGAGAAGAAGGACCAAACGAGGCCTCTGTGGAGAGCTGTTCCTGGTTACCAATGTTTGATATACCATTCTAACTTGTGAAAGTGTCAAAGGAATTAGGGACAGCCTCCATTTCATGGGACCTTTGGAAGCAAATGTTAGGACAACGTGCTTGCCAAGGCATTGACCTCATTCAGTTCCTGAAGGAAGTGACCTCACCTCACATTCTTGGTGATGGAACTCTCTGAACTTGGGATACAGGCATCCAGGCACACAAATCTAGTCCCAGGCCCAGTCCCAGTGGTCTCACTTCTTTTGATTTACCAAAGACAGAGTCAGTCTTTCTTGGTATCTACTGATGTGAGGATGGCCAAATGCCACGAAAGCTCTGAAGAGTGGCCTTTCCTGAGTAAGCAGGAAGTGGCTCACTGTTGTCTCCTGACAACTTCACAGAGTTGGCCAAAGAAACCAGATCTGAGACAGAACAGGCCATTTGATGGGAACATAGTACGGCCCACCAGTCAGAGGTCACACCCGATAGTCAGAGACCTACTTTGGGAAAGGAGGTGAATTTGTGGGTGTGAGTGTGTGTTTGTGATTTTGTCTCATGTTCTGAGAATAGGTAGGAAAGGCAGTTTGTTTGGTTTGGAGTGGACGATTTCTAACAAGTGATTTGACAAGGCGAGTGTTTTTATGTCTGTGTATCCCACTGTGTCCATGGTTGTAGACATTAGAAAAGAGAATGCAATGCATCAAAGGATGTGTCCAGGCTAGTAGAAAGCTTACCAGAATTCTTTCTGCCCAATGTATGAAAGGAATGCGGCTTGCCTTATGGATGGGTAACACCTGCTATCTTCCTAAGTTCCTGTTTTCTTCCTGAATTCTGGCCACTCTCCAGAATAGGCTCATGATTTTGTGACCAAGTTATGTACCACCTCCAAGCTCTGTGACATGGCCATGTACCGGATAGCTGAAGGGAATGGCGAGAGTCTCAGAAAATTCAGATATCAGTGTGACCAGGAAAGTCTCAGTGGAGAAACACTGCTTTGGGCCGTTTGCTAACCTAATGTTCTGTTGCCCTGAATGTCAGGAAGGTCTTTGCCTCATGCCACCCCTTTGTGAAGCCTGAAGAAAACAGTTTTCAAATGGAAATGAATATGGATCACCTGTGGCTCTTTGCTTAATTGCTTTGAAAAGGGATGTGTCTGAATCAGCCTCTTGGCCCTGTGTGAGGTTGTGGCTTAGATACTCAGCACGTCGTGGATGTAAAGAGAGATCCCATGTGTGCATCCAAAACCAAAATGGCCAAAATGCAGTCCTTGTGGATGAAGTCTGTCCCCTTCCTCTTTAAAGTTCTTGAACTCCATCAAGTGAGAATAGGGATCCTTTGGGTCAAATGGGTTCTTCAAAGACCTGCAGAGGAGCTTGTGTTTTCTCATGACTGCAAATCACATAAAAATATATACCTGACACTCAGTTTTCCACAAATTGGAGAAGCATAGAAGTATTAACGTCTAGCATATTTGATCACTCCTGTTTCACATGAAGGGTGTCCAGACCACCCTGAATTTACGCCAATGAGGGGCAAGGGAGTTATTTTGGACACTCTCTTGGACTCCGCCACTCATGGAAACCTTCAGCCAGAGGTTGTGATTAGTTTCTATATGGAAGAAGATGAGGGCCATATGGGAGGGTTTTGGTTTTAATTTTGGTCATTTGTGTCCGGTTGGAAGACATGACTGGGACCACCTGGGCTTGAACTCTGGTGTGATTCCCCTTAGAGACTGAATTCAGAGAAGTATTGCCATGAATTTTGTTGGGATTTTAGGAGTCCACCCATGAGAATCACCCTTGGAAACTGAGATCTAGGCCCAGGGTGGCTTTCCACAGAGCCCTGGGTATCTCAGCCAGAAGATCACATGATTTAATTCTGAAAGACTTGTCAGCCATTGTTGAGAGTCACAACACCCATGGACGTCACATTGTAGACCTCAATAGGCCTGGCTTCATGTGACATTTTGGCCACTCTTTGGGAAGCCTTGCCTGTGAGAGTTCTACAGAGCATTCATTGAAATGAGCTTCCTCACCATTTAAAGGTTCCTGAATGAATTGAAACCCACAGTGCCTGCAACGTCATCCTTGAAAAATGCCTAGATAAATACCATGAAATTTTTGAAATTCCCATGACCAGGTGGCACTGGAGAAACTTTGGATGTCCTGTTGCTGATCGTAAATATGCAAGACAGTGCCTTGATTGAGTGGGTTTCATGAAAATGGTGTAGAACAGAGATGCCAATATGTTGGAACCTGCTGAGTAGTGGGCCTAGAGCAGTGGTAGGCAGGTGTGTGATAAAAAATTTGTGGTGGGGCCATGTGGATCTGCCATTGGATCCCAAATGGCTTGTGACTTACATGGTGAAGCCAGCAAACCCTTCCATGTAAAGGCTTCTGGTTATATGGAGATGTTTCCGGGCAATGTTTAGAATCAGGTTACTATGGACATGGGGCCAAGCTATTTGGGATAGAAACCTGGTTGGTGCATTCTCCTGCAGACCCTGACCAACCACACATGAAAGAATTGCCTTCAGAACTGTGTCCCAGTTGAACTTCTTTTATTTCATGAAGCAAATGCCAAAGTCCCAGTGCAGCAGCAAGAAACACCACGAAAAGTGGAGGATGACCAAATGGCTTCCCAGTCCACATGGGAATACCCTTAGCCCCCAGTGGCCACAGTTTACTTACAAAGAGAGAATTCAGCACTGCTGCCTCATGTTCATTGGAAAATAAGAAACCATGTCCTCCAGGTCACATAGATGCAGACACAGCATTGATAGTCTCACTAAAAAGAAGCTAAAGCTCCTGACAACAACATATATTTCAAGTGCCCAAACTCAGAGGCAGTTTCTCAAGAAGTATTTAGGCCAGCAGAGCTCCATGTTTATGGAGTGTTTACCCTGTCCCATACTAGGGAAACTCCTCTACCACTTCCAAGGTTGTAAACTCCTGAGCATATTATTCACAGATTTTATTACTCTTCTCCTCTAATTGTGTCTTACTTTGGGCGAAAAAAATATCAAGGAATTGTTCTGGATGAGAGTGGGAAGATTTTGTTTAGCACATATTTGCATACACATTGGATTCATTTTTCTATTTTACATTTGAAATACTGAATCCCTGACACTAACACATGCTCTGCTAGATTCTGAATACTAATCCTAATATGATGGAGAAAAATAACGGAAACAGAATAGAAATACAAGCAGTTCAGAGGAGGCATGTTGTATACTTGGACTTGCCTTTTGCATTATATAGGGTAGGAGTTATAAATCTAGTCAATTTTTTGTTGAAATAGTTTTCCATGTGCTTTTAAAGTTAACAAATATGTGAATTCCTGTCTCCCTTTCTCTGTATTCTATTCAGCACATGTATTTTTATATGCACATATAGAATCCTACCTGGTATCACACGTACATTCTTGTGAGTTACATGACTTGGCAGATACAAAGTGTGAGAAGAGATCACTCCTCTTAAACGCTGTTTGACCTGAAAATTCAACCTATGGGTGAGCTTCCTAGTTGAAAAAAGTTATACATAAATCCATATCCAGTAAAATGAATATTTTTGGATCTGTGGATGATACATATTTCACGGTGTAATTCGATTGGCATATATATTGCTAATTTTTAAAATCTGTGTGTGGATACATATATATATATATATATATATATATATATATATATATATATATATATATATATATATTCTCTCCAGATATTTCAAAATATTTAATATATGTGTCTTATTATACACTCCCTAAATTCATTCATGATTATGTATATGGATTTATAATCAACTTTTCACAAGATTATTCTCAGAAATATTCATTCACCTGATATACGTATTTTTTTCCTAGTATTGAAAACTAACTTCAGTGAATGGTGCATATAAATCCTAATATTTCTACAGTAACTGATCCATTTTCACATCAATGCAAGTAGATTCCTATGGGACATGATAAGTATTTTGAAGTTCATTTTTATTCAAAACTAGTACATTGCTATTTCTTCAGTTTATGCACATTATTGGATATATATTTCTTCCACAAGTTCACAAATTTATAGGCATTTATTTCACTTTCATTCACTTTCTGCTTCAGAAAACACGTGTTCCGCCATGTTTCAAACTGGTCTTTTCATGAGACTTCTTTCCAAACACATTATTTTTGATTTCCATAATCACTTTTGAAGCAAAACTCACACACTCTTCATGATAAACCATAACCCTAGGATTACAATTAGACGTATAACTAGTTGTTATGAATGATTATATATCAATATATGATTTCTTATGTATTTTCAGATATCAATTCAATACATTATTTAAAGTGGAACCAGTTATATTATTTATTAACTGTATGGTCTATTCATGCATTATCTCTATATTCATAGTCACAGGGTACACCTATTTTTACCCTCAATACTAATTTATAGGTTTTCAAAATATTCCTCAAAAAATGGTGGAAGAAATACTCATGTCACCTGATCTATATATACATTTTATCACAGTAATATTCTGGACAAAAAAATCAAAGGTCACCCTTAAGGTTGTACCAGAGCCTAAATGGAAAGTGAGCATGGATTACTAAAACCTTCCATGTCCAGGTGGCCTAATGCTCTCAAATGTCAATCTTATTGGTGACTACATTTTTGTTTCTTCCTAAGATTATATATTCAACCTCAAGCCTGTTGAAAATGTCTAATCCTATCACTCACTTTATACTTTGCCTGATTTAGTAATGTCTCTATTTATATCTATTTTCCTACATATTTTCCCCTGTTCATCATTGTGACTGACTCTTCACTTGTGCTGACATTTACATTCACTGTCTACCTGAAACCCTATTGCTTAAGAACTTTTGGTCTAAATCCTATTCTCACTCTTCTTTGTAAACCTACTGACTATCTTTCTAATCCTACCGACAATCCCTTTTTGAGTGGGTGTTCTATTCGACATTCAATCATCCAAGGTACAAGCTCCTATGCCATTGTATATAGATTTATCTGAGACATTTTTGCAGAAAATAATTCAAAGCTAAGTGTACCAATTAAGGGCCCAATGCCCTTCTGGACTTCATATCTTCCCTAGATTTCTGTTTTTATACTTATATTTCACCTATATATTCTTGTAAATATCATAGTTTCCCAATACCATTATTCGTCATGCAGAAGGATTCCTAACCCCAAATTGAACATGTTACTAACCCAAACCATACACTGTTCTCTCAATCGAACTTTACAGAACAGCAGGGACAGGGTTGCTCTTAAAATACAGGAATGTAGGGCATGTTCCACCTGTTGAGAACATCAAAGGTCCATGCAGAAATGATCCCTTGAGAAGATGTAGGCAGCTACAAAAGACCTGAGAGAGAAAAGTCATCTTCTATGGCAAACAACCTTGTCAGCATGAAGGGATGTGTATGAATCAGCCTCTCTCTTCTTAATGTAGAGAAGATGGACCAAACCAGTCCTAGGTGGAGAGCTGTTCCCGGGTGCCCATGGTTTATATACCATTCTAACTTGTGAAAGTGTCACAGGAAGTAGGGGCAGCCTCCATCTCATGGGACTCTTGAAAGCAACTGTTAGGACAAAGTGGTTGTCAAGGCAATGACCTCATTCAGTTCCTGAAGAAGTGATCTACCTCACTTCCTTGGTGATGGAACTCTCTTAACTTGGGATCCAGGAAGCCAGGCACCCGGAGCCAGTCCAGTCCCAGACCCAGTAGGCTCACTTGTTTGAATTTACCAAGGAGAGTGTCAGTCTTTCTTGGTACCAACATATGTGAGGATGGCCAAATACCAGGAGAGCTCTGAATAGGGGCCTTTCCTGATAAAGTAGGTAGTGGATCACCGCAGGCTCCTGACAACTTCACAGAGTTGGCCAAGGAGACCAGATCTGAGATAGGACAGGCCATTTTGGGGGAACATAGTATGGCCCACCACTCAGAGGAAACTCCGGATAGTCACAGAGTTACATGGGGGAAGGAGGTGTCTTTGTGGGGTGGGTGTGATTTTGTGGTTTTGTCTCATGATCTGAGAATAGGTAAGAAAGACGGTTTGTTTGATTTGGAGTGGTCTTCTTCTAGTAAGTCGTTGGACAAGGCAAGTGTTTCTATTTCTGTGTATCCCACTGTGTCCGTGGTTGTAGACATTAGAAAATAGAATGCAACAATTCATATGTCCTGTATAGTAGAAAGATTCCCGGCATTCATCCTGCCCAATTTATGAATGGACTTCAGCTTGCCTTATCCATGGGCAACACCTGCTACCTTCCTAAGTTCCTGTTTCTTCCAGAATTCTCACCACTCTCCAGAATAGTCTCATGGTTTTGTGTCCAAAATATGTACCACCTCCAAGCTCTGTGACATTGTCATGTCCTGGATAGCTGAAGGGAATGGCGAGCATCTCAGAAAACTCAGATATCAGTGTGACCAAGAAAGTCTCAGTGGAGAAACCATGCTTTCGGCCTTTTGCTTATCAATTGTTCTGTTTCCCTGAATGTCAGGAAGGTCTTTGCCTCAGGCCACCCCTTTGTGAAGCCTGAAGAAAACAGTTTTCAAATGGAAATGAATAGGCATCACCTGTGGCTCTTTGCTTAATTTCTTTGGAAAGGGATGTGTCTGAATCAGCCTCTTGGCCCTGTGTGAGGTTGTGGCTTAGATTCTCAGCACCTGATGGATGTAAAGAGAGATCCCATGTGTGCATCCAAAACCAAAATGGCCAAAAGAGCAATTATTGTGAATGAAGTCTCTCGCATTCATTTGTAAGGTTCCTGACCGCCATCAAGTGAGAATACGGATCCTTTGGTTCAAATGAGTTATGCACAGCCCTGCAGAGGCTAACCCATAGGTTTTTGGGTTTTCTCATGGCTCCAAATCATATAAAGAATCTATACCTGACAGTCAGTAGGCCTCAAATTGGAGATGCAGAGCAGTATTAACAGCTGGCCTATCTGATCACTCCTGGTTCACCGGATGGGTGTCCAGGCCACCTTGACTTTAGGCAAATGAGGGGCAAGGGAGCTTATTTTTGACACTGTCTTGGGCTGCACCCCTCATGAAAAACTCCAGCCAGAGGTTATGATAAGTGTCTATATGGAAGAAGATGAGGGCCATGTGGGAGTGTTTGGTTTTAATTGTGGTCATTTGTTTGGCGGTTGGAAGAGATAACTGGATCCACCTGGGCTTGAATTCTGGCATGATTCCTCTTAGAGACTGAGTTCTGTAATTTACCTCAAAGAAGTATTGCCATGAAATGTGTTGGGATTTTAGGAGGCCACGCATGAGATGCGCCCTTGAAAACTGAGATCGAGGGCCAGGGTGTCTTTCCACAGTGCAGTGAGAATCTCAGCCAAGATATCACATGATTTTATTTTGAAAGACTTGGCAGCCATAATTGAGAGTCTAAACACAAATGGAACTCATATTGTAGACCTCAATGATCCTGGCTTCATGTGACCTTTTGGCCACTTTTTGGGAAGCCTTGCCTGTGAGATTTCTCCAGAGATTTCATTTAAATGAGCTTCCTCACCACATAATGGTTCCTGCATTAATTGAAACGCACAGTGACTCCAACTTCATCCTTCAAAAATGGTTAAATAAATACTATCAAATTTCTGAAATTCCCATTACCAGGTGGCACTGGAGAACCTTTGGATATCCTGTTGCTGAACATGAGTGAAATAATTCCCCACGCAATGACACTTCACCGGGAGAATTCCAAATTTATTGCTAAAAGCTGTGTGCTTATATAGAACTAAGGGGGAGATGGTATGGCTTACATAAATGGCAGCAACCCGTTTATTGACAAGTTCTTTCAAATATCAGCTCCAGAGCCCAGGAATTAGTTCTCATTGGGGCTAAGGTTCCCCACAAGCGAGATTTGAAATTGGCGCTGGCGGGAGAGTTCACAAGGGCGGGAACTTTTTGCGCCACTGCAGAAATGAAGAAGGTAGGAAGAAGAAGTCCTTAGGCGCCATGTTGGGGTTTTTCTCTGGGGTATGGCTGCCATTTATTCTTTTCCCAACATTCCACCCTTTTTGTTTTCTTAGGAAGTGGGGTGTCGTTTGTCAGATCTGGCTGCTTCCTGCTGTGTGGGGTGGTGTGGGGCCTAGAAAGAGAAGTGGAGAAATGCTCAGGGGGCAGGTATGGGGATATCATGGCAGCCAGAAATAAAACCCAGTGGCTATAGACAGCTATTTTCATAGGGGTGAAGTCAATGAATGTTCCCTGAAGCCAAAGATGTCGATGGCATGGAACCAGTCCTGGATGGAAGAGATTGTTGGTATCAGCCACTGGTCCTGTAACAGAGACTCAAGGAAATACTGGAAGCGTTGGCTGGACATGGTGTCGCCAGCACCTGAAGAAGATCAGAGCGAATAAAAACAGAATGAAGATAAAAATTAAAGCAAATGTCAATTTTTGGCAGAAGTTCCATGTGGGGGGACTGACATAGAAGAGGCCAAGAACCATGAGAAAGCTTAGAAGGTGGTAAAGACTATGAATCCAGGATGGCAGATTAAGAGGTTCTCCGAGCTCGTTGTCTCCCGCTGTCTAATACCCGTTGCATTCCATCGTGCCTGGTAGTGAGCTTCATCACTGAGTGAACTGTTCTCTTGGAGATGTTGGGGATTCATCGGTCATCAGAGGCTGGTAGTGACTAAGCAAAAGCTGGTTGAAAGTTTGATTAGGAATTTTATGCAGTTGGGTTTGAAGGCACTTCATTATGCAGGGCAAGAGAGCACAAAAAAGGAGCATCCAAATAAGGGGATCCAAGATATGTAGTAAGTACATGGCAAGATAGGATTGGAAGAACCCCGTTATGGGATTGGAGGAGGTAGGTTTGAGCAATTGGGTCGATAATTCCTGCAATTTAACAACATTTTTTTTATTAGCCCAGATTCATTAACATAATAGCAAAATTCCTCTCTGAGAAATAGACATGTAACCCCTTTTTCTGCAGTGAGAAGATCAATTGCCCTTTGGTTCTGTAAAGCCACTTGTGCCAATGAAGTAACCTGCCGCTGCAAGGAACCCAGAGACTCAGCCATGGTATTGAGTGTTTCCTGCAGTTTTTGTTGAAGGTCATTGGATCCCATAGAGCATGACCTATAGCTCCACCAGAGAGTCCGAGAACTGTTACTGAGGTTGTTAAAATGAGGCCTACCAGAACCGGCAGAAAGACTACCCTACGGGTGCGGGAAGGTAGGGCCAACTGTCAGAATTCGGTGGGAGTATACAAAGATAGCTGAGGAATTACAGTTACCAAGAAACAGGCGCCAGAGACATTGATGGTTGAGGTACTTAAAGAACCATTACACCAGAGGAAATGTCCAGGTTGCATAAACACAGGGCTCTATGGGGTGCTGTAGCTCAAGGAACAAATGGGTAAAGGATTCATTATTGGCAGGTGGAAACAGATGAAAGGAAATAAAGTATTGGTGGAATAACTTTCCCACAGTGGGATACGTGTCACATGTAGGGGTTGTCCTTTTTAGAGAAATTGTAGGGTTTTGCTGGAATATTTCCTGCCGCTAATGGGACTGCTGCTAGAAGTGGACGACTAAGTGAAGCACAGAGAAAGCACTGAGAAGTAGGCACAGAAAGAGGGGTGGAGTTTAATAATCAAAAAGTTTGGTGTAGCAAATTGAGCCATGTGGGAGGGGGACCTGAGAGGGTTGAAGGCTCTGAATCCTCTTTGGATGAGCTATGGATATGATCTCAAAGTTTTGATTCTGAGTCCTTAATGTGTTCGACTACCTGGATGGTTGCCTTAGGTTGCGTAATCAGGGTGCGGCCAATAGTCATCCACCCTGTGGGTCTGACTGAGGTTGTCCGAGCATAGACAGCAAACTCAACATAGCCCCATCGTTTGGCCTTGGGGTCAGGTTTATCTAAAGTATACCATCCATTGTTACTGGATGAAGAGCCTTTATGCCACTTTATGTAACTAGAAGTCCACCCTTCAGGGTAACCAAATGAGTGGTAAGAATAGCTACCACGTTCATCATGGAACATGCATGACCAATAGGGGCACCCATTATATATCTCAGGCCACCAATGACAATAGTCTTTTGTTTGATCAAAAAGGAAGCAAATGAAAGGCCAGTTCCAGCTACCAGGGACGAAGGTTTTTGAAGGTGACAATTTTAGGGAAATAGAGGTGCAGTTGTGGATGAAGCAAGTAGTTGCATCCACTGCGCAGACCTTCTGCATGCCATGTTCTGAGTATCGTTCCCGAAAAGTGAATAAATGCATGGTAGGTGAGGAGGGTAAAGACCAGTCCTGACAGAGCACAGAAAATAAGCAGAGCACAAAAAACAAGCAGTTAGAGAAGACTAGGGTGTTTGGAGAGCTCATTGTGCCTTCTTTAAGAGGAATTGGGCTGCAAAGAAAACCGTGTGAGCCACAACTAAAATGGGTGAGATGGGTGTGGAGAGCAGGAGTAAAGGGGAGGTTCAGTAGGTGATTCTTGGAGTTCCTCTGGGGTGGCCCTGTCTTCAGCAGGTGGGGCCTCCTGGTGATGTGGCTTCAACCTAGACATGTGAATCCAGGGAGTGAGACAGTTGTCTGGTAAGGAGAGTTTGGCGGCGGTAAGGGTAAAGAGAATGACAGGATAGGGGCCTTCCCATTTTGCGGCAAGAGTCCCTTTTTCCTCTGGGGTATTATAATAGACTAGACTAACAGGTGTTAAGGGAGGAGTGTTTGGAGAGGAGACTGGGTCCGGAAGAAGCATCTGTGGATGATATATATTTACTGATGAATTTCGATTGGCATTTATATTGGTACTTTTTAATGTCTGTGAGTGTTGTGTGTGTGTGTGTGTGTGTGTATAGATATAGATATAGATATACTCTCCATAGTTTTCCAAATATGAAATATATGTGTCTAGTATACACTCTCTAAATTCATTCATGTTCATGTATGTGGATTTATAATCAACTTTTCACAAGATTATAATCAGAAATATTCATCCACCTGAAATACATATTTGTTTCCTAGTACTGACTACTAACTTCAGTGAAGGGTGCATACAAATCCTAATTATTCTACAGTATCTGACCCAGTCTAACATCAATGCAAGTAGACTCCTATGGGACATGATATGTAATTTGTCATTCATTTGTATTCGACACTGGTACATTATTGTTTCTTCAGTTTTTGCACATCATAGGATATACATTTCATCCACAAGTTCACAAATTAATAGGCATTTGTTTCAACATTAATCACTTCTTGCTTCAGAACACATGTATTGTCAGGGTTTCTTGACTGGTCTTTTCATGAGACTTCTTTCCAAACACATTATTTTGAATTTCCATAATCATTTTAAAGCAAAACTCACACACTCTTCATGATAAACCAAAACACTAATATTTCCATTAGATATATAACTGGTTGGAATGAATGATTGTATATCAATATACAATTTCCTTTTATTTTTCAGATATCAGTTCAATTCATTATTTAAAGTTCAAAAAAGTTATATTATTTATTCACAGTATGGTCTATTCGTGGTTTTTCTCTATGTTCATAGAAACAGGGTACACCTATTTGTACCCCCGATTCTAATTTTACATCTTCAATACATTGCTCCCAGAAATGGTGAAAGAAATACTCATGTCACCTCGTTATCACAGCAATATTCTGGACAAAAAATGGAAAGGTCACACTTATGATTGTACCAAAGCCTAAATGGAAAGTGAACATGGATTTCAAAAACATCCATGTCCATGTTGCCTAATGCTGTCAATTGTCAATCCTATTGGTGACTACATATTTGTTTTTTCCTAATTTATATATTGAAACTCAACCCTGTTGAAAATGTCTAATTCTATCCCTCACTTTATACTTTGCCTGATTTCGTAATGTTTCCATTGATATCTGCTTTTCTACATATTTTCCCCAGTTCAACATAGTGTCTGACTCTTCATATGTGCTGACATTTACATTCACTCTATAACCAAAAGTCTATTGCTAAAGAACTTTTGGTCCAAATCCTATACTCACTCGTCTTCCTAAACCTACCGACTATCTTCCTAATCCTACTGAATATCCCTTTTTGACTGGATGTTCTCTTCTAAATTCAATCATCCAATGTACAAGGTCCTATGCCATTGTATATCAAATTATCTGAGACATCTTTGCAGAACATAATTCAAAGCTAAGTATCCCAATCAAGGGCAAAACCCTCTGGGCTTCAAATCATACCTAGATTTCTGTTTTCCTACTTATATTTCACCTCTATATTCTTGTAAATATTGCAGGTTCCCAATCCCATTATTCATCGCACAGAATCATTCATCACCAAATCAAACCTGTTTTTAACCCCAGGTATACACTGTTCCCTCAAACATTTTACAGAAGAGCAGGGACAGAGGGGTTCTTACAATACAGGAAAGTTGGGGATCTTCCACCAGATGAGAACCTCAAATGTCCATGCACAAAAGATACCTGGAGAAGTTGTAGGCAGGTATGAAGCATCTGAGAGAGCAAAAGTCATCTTCCATGGCAAACAACCTGGTCAGGATGAAGGGATGTGTCTGAATCTGCCTCTCTCTTCTTATTGTAGACAAGGTGGAACAATCCAGGCCTGAGTGGAGAGCTGTTCCCGGGTGCCAATGGTTGATATACATTCTACCTTATGAAAGTGTCACAGGAAGTAGGGGAAACCTCCATCTTATGTAACCCTTGGAAGCAACTGTTAGGACAAAGTGGTTGCCAAGGCAGTGACCTCATTCAGTTCCAAAGAATGTGACATACCTCATTTCCTTGGTGATGGAACTCTCTGAACTTGGTATCCAAGAAGCCAGGCACGCAGAGGCAGTCCCAGTCCCAGGCCCAGTGGGCTCACTTGTTTGGATTTACCAAGGACAGAGTCAGTTTTCTTTGTACCTAATGATGTGAGGATGGCCAAATGCCAGGAGAGCTCTGAAGATGGACCTTTCCTGAGAAAACAGGTAGTGGCTAACCACTTTTTCCTGACTTCTTCACAGAGTTGGTCAAGGAAACAAGATCTGAGAGAAGACAGGCCATTTCGGGGGAACATAGTATGGCCCACCAGTCAGAGGACACTCCGGATAGTCACAGACCTACTTGGGGGAAGGAGGTGCCTTTGTGGGAGTGGGTGTGGGTTTGTTGTTTTGTCTCATGTTCTGAGAATAGATCGAAAAGGCGGTTTGTTTGGTTTGGAGCAGACAGTTTCTAGTAAGTCATTTGACAAGGCGAGTGTTTCTGTTTATGTGTATCCCACTGTGTCCGTTGTTGTAGACATTAGAAAAGAGAATGCATTAATGGATGTGTCCTGTCCAGTATAAATCTTCCCTATCATTCATCCTGCCCAATATATGAATGGACTGCAGCTTGTCTTATCGATGTGCAACAACTGCTATCTTTCTAAGTTGTTGTTTTCTTCCTGAATTCGGGCCACTCTCCAGAATGGGCTCAGGGATTTGTGTCCAAAATATGTACCACCTCCAAGCTCTGTGACATGGCCATGTAAAGGATAGTTGAAGAGAATGGCGAGCATCTCAGAAAACTCAGATATCAGTGTGACCAGTAAAGTCTCAGTGCAGAAACACTGCCTTGGGCTTTTTGCTTACTTATTGTTGTGTTGCACTGAATGTCAGGAAGGTCTTTGCATCAGGCCACCCCTTTGTGAAGCCTGAAGAAAACAGTTTTCAAATGGAAATGAATGGGCCTCACCTGTGGCTCTTTGCTTAATTGCTTTGGAAAGGGATGTGTCTTTATCAGCCTCTTGGACCTGTGTGTGGCTGTGACTTAGATTCTCAGCACCTGATGGATCTTAAGAATGATCCCATGTGAGCTTCCAAATCTAAATGGCAAAAATATCATTCATTGTGGATGAAGACTCTTGCCTTCCTCTGTTAGGTTCCTGCACTCCAACAAATATTAATATCGATTCTGTGAGTCAAATGAGTTCTTCAAAGCCCTGCAGAGGTGCTTGTGTTTTCGCATGACTCTAAATCACCTAAAGAATGGATACCTAAAATCAGTAGCGATCAAATTGGAGAAACATAGAATTATTAATGGCAGGCTTATTTGTTCACTCCTGGTTCACAGCAACGGTGTCCAGGCTACCCTGACTTTAGGCAAATGAGGGGCAAACGAGCTGATTTTGGACACTGTCTTGGGCTGCACCCCTCATGGAAACCTCCAGCCAGAGGTTAAGATGATTGACTGTATGGAAAAAGGTGAGGGCCATGTGGGAGTGTTTTGGTTTTAATGTTGGTCATTTGTGTGGCATTGGAAAAAATGACTGGGAACACGTGGGCTTGAACTCTGGTGTGATTCCCCTTAGACACTGGGTTTTGGAACTGAACTCAGAGAAGCATTGCCATGAATTTTGTTGGGATTTTAAGAGGCCACGCATGAAAGTCGCTCTTGAAAACTGAGACCTAGGCCCCCGGTAGATTTCCACTGAGGCCTGGGAATCTCAGCAAGGATATCACATGATTTTATTCTTAAAGAAATGGCAGCCATAATTGAGAGTCAAAACACACATGGACCTCACATTGTTGACCTCAATTGGCCTGGCCTAATGTGACGTTTTGTCCATTCTTTGGGAAGCCTTGCCTGTGACAGTTCTCCAGATATTTCATTGAAATGAGCTTCCTCACCATTTAATGTTTGCCTAATGAATTGATACCCACAGTGCCTCCAACTTCATGCTTGAAAAATGGCTAGATAAATACCATAAAATTTTTAAAATTCCTATGACCAGGTGGCACTGGAGAAACATTGGATGTCCTGTTGCTGATCATGAGTATACCAGACAGTGCCTTGATTTACTGAGTTTCATGAAAATGGTGTAGAACAGAGATGCCAGTAATTTGGAGCCTGCTGAGTAGTGGGTCTAGAGCAGTGGTGGGGAGGCGTTTGATAAAACATCCGTGGTAGGACCATGTGATTCTACCATTGGATTCCAAATGGCTTGTAACTGACATGGTGCTGCCAGCAGACCCTTATATGTAAAGGAATCTTGTTATATGGAGAGTTTTAAGAGGAAAATTAAGAATCAGGTTGATATGGACAAGGGGGCAATGGGGCAAGCTGTGAGAGATAGGAGCCTAGTTGGTGCATTCTCTTGCAGACCCTGACCCACCACACGTGACAGAACTCCCTCCAGCACTGTGTCCCAGTTTAGCTGCTAGTATTTCGTGAAACAAATACCAAACTCACAGTGCAGCAGCCTAAACACCACAAAAAGTGGAGGAGGACCAAATGGCTTCACAGTCCACATGGGGAGACAGGGAGACACTTCGTCCCCAGTGGCCTCAGTTTACGTATAAAGAGAGGATTCAGCACTGCTTCATCTTGTTCATTGGAAAATAAGAAACCATGTCCTCCAGGTCACATAGATGCAGACCCAGCTTTGATGGTCTCACTACAAAGGAAGCCAAATATCATGAAAACAACATATATTTCATGTGCGGAAGCTCAGAGGCAGTTTCTCAAAAAGTTTTTAGGCCAGCAGAGCTCCATGTTTGTGGAGTGTTTACCATGTCCCTTACTTTTGGAAACTCCTAAACCACCTCCAAGGTTGTGAACTCCTGAGCATTTTCCATTCCAGATATGTATTCACTGATTTTGTAAATCTTCTCCTCTAATTGTGTCTTACTTGGGGTGAAGGTAATGTCAAGGCATTGTTTTGGATGAGAGCGGGAGGATATTTGTGCAGCATATATTTACATACACATTGGATTCATTTTCCAATTTTTCATTCGAAGTACTGAATCCCTGACACTAACCCATACCTAGTAGACTCAGACTATTCATCCTAATATAATGGGGAAAATTAACCAAACACAATAGAAATACAAGCACTTCAGAGGAGACATGTTCTATAGTTGGACTTGACATTTGCATTATATAAGGTAGGAGTTATACATCTAGTCAAATTTTAATTGAAATATTCTCCATGTGTTTTTAAACTTAACAAATATGTGAATACTTGTTTTCAATTTCTGTAGCCTATTCACACATGTATATTTATATGCATATATAGAATCCTACCAGGTATCACACGTACATTTTTGTAAGGTGGATGTCTTGGCAGATACAAATTGTGAGAAGTGTTCACTCCTCCTAAATGCTGTTGGAAATGAAAATTCAACCAATAAGAGAGCGTCCTAGAAGAACAACATTATACATAAACTCATGTTCAGTAACATAAATATTTTTGCATCTGTGGATGATATATATTTACTGATGAATTTTGATTGGCATTTATATTGGTACTTTTTAATGTCTGTGAGTGTTGTGTGTGTGTGTGTGTGTGTGTGTATAGATATAGATATAGATATACTCTCCAAAGTTTTCCAAATATGAAATATATGTGTCTAGTACACACTCTATAAATTCATTCATGTTCATGTATGTTGATTTATAATCAACTTTTCACAAGATTATAATCAGAAATATTCATCCACCTGAAATACATATTTGTTTCCTAGTACTGACTACTAACTTCAGTGAAGGGTGCATACAAATCCTAATTATTCTACAGTATCTGACGCAGTCTAACATCAATGCAAGTAGACTCCTATGGGACATGATATGTAATTTGTCATTCAATTGTATTCGACACTGGTACATTATTGTTTCTTCAGTTTTTGCACATCATAGGATATACATTTCATCCACAAGTTCACAAATTAATAGGCATTTGTTTCAACAATAATCACTTCTTGCTTCAGAACACATGTATTGTCAGGGTTTCTTGACTTGTCTTTTCATGAGACTTCTTTCCAAACACATTATTTTGAATTTCCATAATCATTTTGAAGCAAAACTCACACACTCTTCATGATAAACCAAAACACTAATATTTCCTTTAGATATATAACTGGTTGGAATGAATGATTGTATATCAATATACAATTTCCTTTTATTTTTCAGATATCAGTTCAATTCATTATTTAAAGTTCAAAAAAGTTATATTATTTATTCACAGTATGGTCTATTTGTGGTTTTTCTCTATGTTCATAGAAACAGGGTACACCTCTTTGCACCCCCGATTCTAATTTTACATCTTCAATATATTGCTCCCAGAAATGGTGAAAGAAATACTCATGTCACCTCATTATCACAGTAATATTCTGGACAAAAAATGGAAAGGTCACACTTATGATTGTAAAAAAGCCTAAATGGAAAGTGAACATGGATTTCTAAAAACATAAATGTCCAGGTTGCCTAATGCTGTCAATTGTCACTCCTATTGGTGACTACATATTTTTTTTTCCTAATTTATATATTGAAACTCAACCCTGTTGAAAATGTCTAATTCTATCCCTCACTTTATACTTTGCCTGATTTCGTAATGTTTCCATTGATATCTGCTTTTCTACATATTTTCTCCAGTTCAACATAGTGTCTGACTCTTCATATGTGCTGACATTTACATTCACTCTATAACCAAAAGTCTATTGCTAAAGAACTTTTGGTCCAAATCCTATACTCACTCGTCTTCCTAAACCTACGGACTATCATCCTAATCCTACTGAATATCCCTTTTTGACTGGATGTTCTCTTCTAAATTCAATCATCCAATGTACAAGGTCCTATGCCATTGTATATCAAATTATCTGAGACATCTTTGCAGAACATCATTCAAAGCTAAGTATCCCAATCAAGGGCAAAACCCTCTGGGCTTCAAAGCATACCTAGATTTCTTTTTTCAAACTTATATTTCACCTCTATATTCTTGTAAATATTGTAGGTTCCCAATCCCATTATTCATCACACAGAATCATTCATCACCAAATCAAACCTGTTTTTAACCCCAATATACACTGTTCCCTCAAACATTTTACAGAAGAGCAGAAACAGAGGGGTTCTTACAATACAGGAAAGTTGGGGATCTTCCACCAGATGAGAACCTCAAATGTCCATGCACAAATGATACATGGAGAAGTTGTAGGCAGGTATGAAGCGCCTGAGAGAGCAAAAGTCATCTTCCATGGCAAACAACCTGGTCAGGATGAAGGGATGTGTCTGAATCTGCCTCTCTCTTCTTATTGTAGACAAGGTGGAACAATCCAGGCCTGAGTGGAGAGCTGTTCCCGGGTGCCAATGGTTGATATACATTCTACCTTATGAAAGTGTCACAGGAAGTAGGGGAAACCTCCATCTTATGTAACCCTTGGAAGCAACTGTTAGGACAAAGTGGTTGCCAAGGCAGTGACCTCATTCAGTTCCAAAGAATGTGACATACCTCATTTCCTTGGTGATGGAACTCTCTGAACTTGGTATCCAAGAAGCCAGGCACCCAGAGGCAGTCCCAGTCCCAGGCCCAGTGGGCTCACTTGTTTGGAATTACCAAGGACAGAGTCAGTTTTCTTGGTACCTAATGATGTGAGGATGGCCAAATGCAAGAAGAGCTCTGAAGAGGGACCTTTCCTGAGAAAACAGGTAGTGGCTAACCACTTTTTCCTGACATCTTCACAGAGTTGGTCAAGGAAACAAGATCTGAGAGAAGACAGGCCATTTCGGGGGAACATAGTATGGCCCACCAGTCAGAGGACACTCCGGATAGTCACAGACCTACTTGGGGGAAGGAGGTGCCTTTGTGGGAGTGGGTGTGTGTTTGTTGTTTTGTCTCATGTTCTGAGAATAGATCGAAAAGGCGGTTTGTTTGGTTTGGAGCAGACCGTTTCTAGTAAGTCATTTGACAAGGCGAGTGTTTCTGTTTATGTGTATCCCACTGTATCCGTTGTTGTAGACATTAGAAAAGAGAATGCATTAATGGATGTGTCCTGTCTAGTATAAATCTTCCCATAATTCATCCTGCCCAACATATGAATGGACTGCACCTTGTCTTATCGATGTGCAACACCTGCTATCTTTCTAAGTGGTTGTTTTCTTCCTGAATTCTGGCCACTCTCCAGAATAGGCTCAGGGATTTGTGTCCAAAATATGTACCACCTCCAAGCTCTGTGACATGGCCATGTACTGGATAGCTGAAGAGAATGGCGAGCATCTCAGAAAACTCAGATATCAGTGTGACAAGGAAAGTCTCAGTGCAGAAACCCTGCTTTGGGCCTTTTGCTTACTTATTGTTGTGTTGCACTGAATGTCAGGAAGGTCTTTGCCTCAGGCCACCCCTTTGTGAAGCTTGAAGAAAACAGTTTTCAAATGGAAATGAATGGGCCTCACCTGTGGCTCTTTGTTTAATTGCTTTGGAAAGGGATGTGTCTTTATCAGCCTCATGGACCTGTGTGTGGCTGTGACTTAGATTCTCAGCACCTGATGGATCTTAAGAATGATCCCATGTTAGCTTCCAAAACCAAAATGGCAAAAAAATATCATTCATTGTGGATGAAGTCTCTTGCCTTCCTCTGTTAGGTTCCTGCACTCCAACAAATGAGAATAGGGATTCTTTGGATCAAATGAGTTCTTAAAGCCCTGCAGAGGTGCTTGTGTTTTCGCATGACTCTAAATCACCTAAAGAATCCATACCTAAAATCAGTAGGCCTCAAATTGGAGAAACACAGAAGTATTAACGGCAGGCTTATTTGTTCACTCCTGGTTCACAGCAACGGTGTCCAGGCTACCCTGACTTTAGGCAAATGAGGGGCAAACGAGCTGATTTTGGACACTGTCTTGGGCTGCGTTCCTCATGGAAACCTCCAGCCACAGTTTAAGATGATTGACTATATGGAATAAGGTGAGGGCCATGTGGGAGTGTTTTGGTTTTAATGTTGGTCATTTGTGTGGCATTGGAAAAAATGACTGGTTCCACGTGGGCTTGAACTCTGGTGTGATTCCCCTTAAACACTGGGTTTTGGAACTGAACTCAGAGAAGCATTGCTATGAATTTTGTTGGGATTTTAAGAGGCCACGCATGAAAGTCGCTCTTGGAAACTGAGACCTAGGCCCCGGGTAGATTTCCACAGAGGCCTGGGAATCTCAGCAAGGATATCACATGATTTTATTCTTAAAGATATGGCAGCCATAGTTGAGAGTCAAAACACACATGCACCTCACATTGTAGACCTCAATGGGCCTGGCCTAATGTGACCTTTTGTCCATTCTTTGGGAAGCCTTGCCTGTGAGATTTCTCCAGAGATTTCATTGAAATGAGCTTCCTCACCATTTAATCTTTGCTGAATGAATTGAAACCCACAGTGCCTCCAACTTCATGCTTGAAAAATGGCTAGATAAATACCATGGAATTTTTGAAATTCCTATGACCAGGTGGCACTGGAGAAACATTGGATGTCCTATTGCTGATCATGAGTATACCAGACAGTGCCTTGTTACTGAGTTTCATGAAAATGGTGTAGAACAGAGATGCCAGTAAGTTGGAGCCTGCTGAGTAGTGGGTCTAGAGCAGTGCTGGGGAGGTGTTAGATAAAACATCCGTGGTAGGGCCATGTGGATTTACCATTGGATTCCAAATGGCTTGTAACTGACATGGTGCTGCCAGCAGACCCTTATATGTAAAGGCATCTTGTTATATGGAGAGTTTTAAGAGGAAAATTAAGAATCAGGTTGATATGGACAAGGGGGCAATGGGGTAAGCTGTGAGAGATAGAAGCCTAGTTGGTGCATTCTCTTGCAGACCCTGACCCACCACACGTGACAGAACTCCCTCCAGCACTGTGTCCCAGTTTAGCTGCTAGTATTTCGTGAAACAAATACCAAACTCAGAGTGCAGCAGCCTAAAAACCACAAAAAGTGGAGGAGGATCAAATGGCTTCACAGTCCACACGGGGAGATGGGGAGACACTTAGTCCCCAGTGGCCTCAGTTTACCTATAAAGAGAGGATTCAGCACTGCTTCATCTTGTTCATTGGAAAATAAGAAACCATGTCCTCCAGGTCACATAGATGCAGACCCAGCTTTGATGGTCTCACTACAAAGGAAGCCAAATCTCATGAAAACAACATATATTTCAAGTGCGGAAGCTCAGAGGCAGTTTCTCAAAAAGTTTTTAGGCCAGCAGAGTTACATGTTTGTGGAGTGTTTACCATGTCCCTTACTTTTGGAAACTCCTAAACCACCTCCAAGGTTGTGAACTCCTGAGCATTTTCCATTCCAGATATGTATTCACTGATTGTGTAACTCTTCTCCTCTAATTGTGTCTTACTTGGGGTGAAGGTAATGTCAAGGCATTGTTTTGGATGAGAGCGGGAGGATATGTGTGCAGCATATATTTACATACACATTGGATTCATTTTCCAATTTTTCATTCGAAGTACTGAATCCCTGACACTAACCCATACCTAGTAGACTCAGACTATTCATCCTAATATAATGGGGAAAATTAACCCAACACAATAGAAATACAAGCACTTCAGAGGAGACATGTTCTATAGTTGGACTTGACATTTGCATTATATAAGGTAGGAGTTATACATCTAGTCAAGTTTTAATTGAAATATTCTCCATGTGTTTTTAAACTTAACAAATATGTGAATACTTGTTTCCAATTTCTGTAGCCTATTCACACATGTATATTTATATGCATATATAGAATCCTACCAGGTATCACACGTACATTTTTGTAAGGTGGATGTCTTGGCAGATACAAATTGTGAGAAGTGTTCACTCCTCCTAAATGCTGTTGGAAATGAAAATTCAACCAATAAGAGAGCGTCCTAGAAGAACAACATTATACATAAACTCATGTTCAGAAACATAAATATTTTTGCATCTGTGGATGATATATATTTACTGATGAATTTCGATTGGCATTTATATTGGTACTTTTTAATGTCTGTGAGTGTTGTGTGTGTGTGTGTGTGTGTGTGTGTGTGTGTGTGTATAGATATAGATATAGATATACTCTCCAAAGTTTTCCAAATATGAAATATATGTGTCTAGTATACACTCTCTAAATTCATTCATGTTCATGTATGTGGATTTATAATCCACTTTTCAGAAGATTATAATCAGAAATATTCATCCACCTGAAACACATATTTGTTTCCTAGTACTGACTACTAACTTCAGTGAAGGGTGCATACAAATCCTAATTATTCTACAGTATCTGACCCAGTCTAACATCAATGCAAGTAGACTCCTATGGGACATGATATGTAATTTGTCATTCATTTGTAATCGACACTGGTACATTATTGTTTCTTCAGTTTTTGCACATCATAGGATATACATTTCATCCACAAGTTCACAAATTAATAGGCATTTGTTTCAACATTAATCACTTCTTGCTTCAGAACACATGTATTGTCAGGGTTTCTTGACTGGTCTTTTCATGAGACTTCTTTCCAAACACATTATTTTGAATTTCCATAATCATTTTGAAGCAAACTCACACACTCTTCATGATAAACCAAAACACTAATATTTCCATTAGATATATAACTGGTTGGAATGAATGATTGTATATCAATATGCAATTTCCTTTTATTTTTCAGATATCAGTTCAATTCATTATTTAAAGTTCAAAAAAGTTATATTATTTATTCACAGTATGGTCTATTTGTGGTTTTTCTCTATGTTCCTAGAAACAGGGTACACCTATTTGTACCCCCAATTCTAATTTTAAATCTTCAATATATTGCTCCCAGAAATGGTGAAAGAAATACTCATGTCACCTCATTATCACAGTAATATTCTGGACAAAAAATGGAAAGGTCACACTTATGATTGTAAAAAAGCCTAAATGGAAAGTGAACATGGATTTCTAAAAACATCCATGTCCAGGTTGCCTAATGCTGTCAATTGTCACTCCTATTGGTGACTACATATTTGTTTTTTCCTAATATATATTGAAACTCAACCCTGTTGAAAATGTCCAATTCTATCCCTCACTTTATACTTTGCCTGATTTCGTAATGTTTCCATTGATATCTGCTTTTCTACATATTTTCCCCAGTTCAACATAGTGTCTGACTCTTCATATGTGCTGACATTTACATTCACTCTATAACCAAAAGTCTATTGCTAAAGAACTTTTGGTCCAAATCCTATACTCACTCGTCTTCCTAAACCTACCGACTATCTTCCTAAACCTACTGAATATCCCTTTTTGACTGGATGTTCTCTTCTAAATTCAACCATCCAATGTACAAGGTCCTATGCCATTGTATATCAAATTATCTGAGACATCTTTGCAGAACATAATTCAAAGCTAAGTATCCCAATCAAGGGCATAACCCTTCTGGGCTTCAAAGCATACCTAGATTTCTTTTTTCATACTTATATTTCACCTCTATATTCTTGTAAATATTGTAGGTTACCAATCCCATTATTCATCGCACAGAATCATTCGTCACCAAATCAAACCTGTTTTTAACCCCAAGTATGCACTGTTCCCTCAATCATTTTACAGAAGAGCAGGGACAGAGGGGTTCTTACAATACAGGAAAGTTGGGGATCTTCCACCAGATGAGAACCTCAAATGTCCATGCACAAATGATACCTGGAGAAGTTGTAGGCAGGTATGAAGCACCTGAGAGAGCAAAAGTCATCTTCCATGGCAAACAACCTGGTCAGGATGAAGGGATGTGTCTGAATCTGCCTCTCTCTTCTTATTGTAGACAAAGTGGAACGATCCAGGCCTGAGTGGAGAGCTGTTCCCGGGTGCCAATGGTTGATATACATTCTACCTTATGAAAGTGTCACAGGAAGTATGGGAAACCTCCATCTTATGTAACCCTTGGAAGCAACTGTTAGGAAAAGTGGTTGCCAAGGCAGTGACCTCATTCAGTTCCAAAGAATGTGACATACCTCATTTCCTTGGTGATGGAACTCTCTGAACTTGGTATCCAAGAAGCCAGGCACCCAGAGGCAGTCCCAGTCCCAAGCCCAGTGGGCTCACTTGTTTGGATTTACCAAGGACAGAGTCAGTTTTCTTGGTACCTAATGATGTGAGGATGGCCAAATGCCAGGAGAGCTCTGAAGATGGACCTTTCCTGAGAAAACAGGTAGTGGCTAACCACTTTTTCCTGACTTCTTCACAGAGTTGGTCAAGGAAACAAGATCTGAGAGAAGACAGGCCATTTCGGGGGAACATAGTATGGTCCACCAGTCAGAGGACACTCCGGATTCTCACAGACCTACTTGGGGGAAGGAGGTGCCTTTGTGGGAGTGGGTGTGGGTTTGTTGTTTTGTCTCATGTTCTGAGAATAGATCGAAAAGGCGGTTTGTTTGGTTTGGAGCAGACAGTTTCTAGTAAGTCATTTGACAAGGCGAGTGTTTCTGTTTATGTGTATCCCACTGTGTCCGTTGTTGTAGACATTAGAAAAGAGAATGCATTAATGGATGTGTCCTGTCTAGTATAAATCTTCCCTATAATTCATCCTGCCCAATATATGAATGGACTGCAGCTTGTCTTATCGATGTGCAACACCTGCTATCTTTCTAAGTTGTTGTTTTCTTCCTGAATTCTGGCCACTCTCCAGAATGGGCTCAGGGATTTGTGTCCAAAATATGTACCACCTCCAAGCTCTGTGACATGGCCATGTAAAGGATAGTTGAAGAGAATGGCGAGCATCTCAGAAAACTCAGATATCAGTGTGACCAGGAAAGTTTTAGTGCAGAAACACTGCTTTGGGCTTTTTGCTTACTTATTGTTGTGTTGCACTGAATGTCAGGAAGGTCTTTGCCTCAGGCCACCCCTTTGTGAAGCCGGAAGAAAACAGTTTTCAAATGGAAATGAATGGGCCTCGCCTGTGGCTCTTTGCTTAATTGCTTTGGAAAGGGATGTGTCTTTTTCAGCCTCTTGGTCCTGTGTGTGGCTGTGACTTAGATTCTCAGCACCTGATGGATCTCAAGAATGATCCCATGTGAGCTTCCAAAACCAAAATGGCAAAAAATATCATTCATTGTGGATGAAGACTCTTGCCTTCCTCTGTTAGGTTCCTGCACTCCAACAAGTGAGAATAGGGATTCTGTGAGTCACATGAGTTCTTCAAAGCCCTGCAGAGGTGCTTGTATTTTCGCATGACTCTAAATCACCTAAAGAATCGATACCTAAAATCAGCAGCCCTCAAATTGGAGAAACACAGAAGTATTAACGGCAGGCTTATTTGTTCACTCCTGGTTCACAGCAACGGTGTCCAGGCTACCCTGACTTTAGGCAAATGAGGGGCAAACGAGCTGATTTTGGACACTGTCTTGGGCTGCACCCCTCATGGAAACCTCCAGCCAGAGTTTAAGATGATTGACTATATGGAATAAGGTGAGGGCCATGTGGGAGTGTTTTGGTTTTAATGTTGGTCATTTGTGTGGCATTGGAAAAAATGACTGGTCCACGTGGGCTTGAACTCTGGTGTGATTCCCCTTAAACACTGGGTTTTGGAACTGAACTCAGAGAAGCATTGCTCTGAATTTTGTTGGGATTTTAAGAGGCCACGCATGAAAGTCGCTCTTGGAAACTGAGACCTAGGCCCCGGGTAGATTTCCACAGAGGCCTGGGAATCTCAGCAAGGATATCACATGATTTTTTTCTTAAAGAAATGGCAACCATAGTTGAGAGTCAAAACACACATGCACCTCACATTGTAGACCTCAATGGGCCTGGCCTAATGTGACGTTTTGTCCATTCTTTGGGAAGCCTTGCCTGTGAGATTTCTCCAGAGATTTCATTGAAATGAGCTTCCTCACCATTTAATCTTTGCTGAATGAATTGAAACCCACAGTGCCTCCAACTTCATGCTTGAAAAATGGCTAGATAAATACCATGGAATTTTTGAAATTCCTATGACCAGGTGGCACTGGAGAAACATTGGATGTCCTATTGCTGATCATGAGTATACCAGACAGTGCCTTGATTTACTGAGTTTCATGAAAATGGTGTAGAACAGAGATGCCAGTAAGTTGGAGCCTGCTGAGTAGTGGGTCTAGAGCAGTGCTGGGGAGGTGTTAGATAAAACATCCGTGGTAGGGCCATGTGGATTTACCATTGGATTCCAAATGGCTTGTAACTGACATGGTGCTGCCAGCAGACCCTTATATGTAAAGGCATCTTGTTATATGGAGAGTTTTAAGAGGAAAATTAAGAATCAGGTTGATATGGACAAGGGGGCAATGGGGTAAGCTGTGAGAGATAGAAGCCTAGTTGGTGCATTCTCTTGCAGACCCTGACCCACCACACGTGACAGAACTCCCTCCAGCACTGTGTCCCAGTTTAGCTGCTAGTATTTCGTGAAACAAATACCAAACTCACAGTGCAGCAGCCTAAAAACCACAAAAAGTGGAGGAGGACCAAATGGCTTCACAGTCCACACGGGGAGATGGGGAGACACTTAGTCCCCAGTGGCCTCAGTTTACCTATAAAGAGAGGATTCAGCACTGCTTCATCTTGTTCATTGGAAAATAAGAAACCATGTCCTCCAGGTCACATAGATGCAGACCCAGCTTTGATGGTCTCACTACAAAGGAAGCCAAATCTCATGAAAACAACATATATTTCAAGTGCGGAAGCTCAGAGGAAGTTTCTCAAAAAGTTTTTAGGCCAGCAGAGTTACATGTTTGTGGAGTGTTTACCATGTCCCTTACTTTTGGAAACTCCTAAACCACCTCCAAGGTTGTGAACTCCTGAGCATTTTCCATTCCAGATATGTATTCACTGATTGTGTGACTCTTCTCCTCTAATTGTGTCTTACTTGGGGTGAAGGTAATGTCAAGGCATTGTTTTGGATGAGAGCGGGAGGATATGTGTGCAGCATATATTTACATACACATTGGATTCATTTTCCAATTTTTCATTCGAAGTACTGAATCCCTGACACTAACCCATACCTAGTAGACTCAGACTATTCATCCTAATATAATGGGGAAAATTAACCCAACACAATAGAAATACAAGCACTTCAGAGGAGACATGTTCTATAGTTGGACTTGACATTTGCATTATATAAGGTAGGAGTTATACATCTAGTCAAATTTTAATTGAAATATTCTCCATGTGTTTTTAAACTTAACAAATATGTGAATACTTGTTTCCAATTTCTGTAGCCTATTCACACATGTATATTTATATGCATATATAGAATCCTACCAGGTATCACACGTACATTTTTGTAAGGTGGATGTCTTGGCAGATACAAATTGTGAGAAGTGTTCACTCCTCCTAAATGCTGTTGGAAATGAAAATTCAACCTATAAGAGAGCGTCCTAGAAGAACAACATTATACATAAACTCATGTTCAGAAACATAAATATTTTTGCATCTGTGGATGATATATATTTACTGATGAATTTCGATTGGCATTTATATTGGTACTTTTTAATGTCTGTGAGTGTTGTGTGTGTGTGTGTGTGTGTGTGTGTGTGTGTGTGTGTATAGATATAGATACAGATATACTCTCCAAAGTTTTCCAAATATGAAATATATGTGTCTAGTATACACTCTCTAAATTCATTCATGTTCATGTATGTGGATTTATAATCCACTTTTCAGAAGATTATAATCAGAAATATTCATCCACCTGAAATACATGTTTGTTTCCTAGTACTGACTACTAACTTCAGTGAAGGGTGCATACAAATCCTAATTATTCTACAGTATCTGACCCAGTCTAACATCAATGCAAGTAGACTCCTATGGGACATGATATGTAATTTGTCATTCATTTGTAATCGACACTGGTACATTATTGTTTCTTCAGTTTTTGCACATCATAGGATATACATTTCATCCACAAGTTCACAAATTAATAGGCATTTGTTTCAACATTAATCACTTCTTGCTTCAGAACACATGTATTGTCAGGGTTTCTTGACTGGTCTTTTCATGAGACTTCTTTCCAAACACATTATTTTGAATTTCCATAATCATTTTGAAGCAAAACTCACACACTCTTCATGATAAACCAAAACACTAATATTTCCATTAGATATATAACTGGTTGGAATGAATGATTGTATATCAATACAATTTCCTTTTATTTTTCAGATATCAGTTCAATTCATTATTTAAAGTTCAAAAAAGTTATATTATTTATTCACAGTATGGTCTATTTGTGGTTTTTCTCTATGTTCCTAGAAACAGGGTACACCTATTTGTACCCCCAATTCTAATTTTAAATCTTCAATATATTGCTCCCAGAAATGGTGAAAGAAATACTCATGTCACCTCATTATCACAGTAATATTCTGGACAAAAAATGGAAAGGTCACACTTATGATTGTAAAAAAGCCTAAATGGAAAGTGAACATGGATTTCTAAAAACATCCATGTCCAGGTTGCCTAATGCTGTCAATTGTCACTCCTATTGGTGACTACATATTGTTTTTTCCTAATATATATTGAAACTCAACCCTGTTGAAAGTGTCCAATTCTATCCCTCACTTTATACTTTGCCTGATTTCGTAATGTTTCCATTGATATCTGCTTTTCTACATATTTTCCCCAGTTCAACATAGTGTCTGACTCTTCATATGTGCTGACATTTACATTCACTCTATAACCAAAAGTCTATTGCTAAAGAACTTTTGGTCCAAATCCTATACTCACTCGTCTTCCTAAACCTACCGACTATCTTCCTAAACCTACTGAATATCCCTTTTTGACTGGATGTTCTCTTCTAAATTCAATCATCCAATGTACAAGGTCCTATGCCATTGTATATCAAATTATCTGAGACATCTTTGCAGAACATAATTCAAAGCTAAGTATCCCAATCAAGGGCAAAACCCTTCTGGGCTTCAAAGCATACCTAGATTTCTTTTTTCATACTTATATTTCACCTCTATATTCTTGTAAATATTGCAGGTTCCCAATCCCATTATTCATCGCACAGAATCATTCGTCACCAAATCAAACCTGTTTTTAACCCCAAGTATGCACTGTTCCCTCAATCATTTTACAGAAGAGCAGGGACAGAGGGGTTCTTACAATACAGGAAATTTGGGGATCTTCCACCAGATGAGAACCTCAAATGTCCATGCACAAAAGATACCTGGAGAAGTTGTAGGCAGGTATGAAGCACCTGAGAGAGCAAAAGTCATCTTCCATGGCAAACAACCTGGTCAGGATGAAGGGATGTGTCTGAATCTGCCTCTCTCTTCTTATTGTAGACAAGGTGGAACGATCCAGGCCTGAGTGGAGAGCTGTTCCCGGGTGCCAATGGTTGATATACATTCTACCTTATGAAAGTGTCACAGGAAGTATGGGAAACCTCCATCTTATGTAACCCTTGGAAGCAACTGTTAGGACAAAGTGGTTGCCAAGGCAGTGACCTCATTCAGTTCCAAAGAATGTGACATACCTCATTTCCTTGGTGATGGAACTCTCTGAACTTGGTATCCAAGAAGCCAGGCACCCAGAGGCAGTCCCAGTCCCAAGCCCAGTGGGCTCACTTGTTTGGATTTACCAAGGACAGAGTCAGTTTTCTTGGTACCTAATGATGTGAGGATGGCCAAATGCCAGGAGAGCTCTGAAGATGGACCTTTCCTGAGAAAACAGGTAGTGGCTAACCACTTTTTCCTGACTTCTTCACAGAGTTGGTCAAGGAAACAAGATCTGAGAGAAGACAGGCCATTTTGGGGGAACATAGTATGGCCCACCAGTCAGAGGACACTCCGGATTCTCACAGACCTACTTGGGGGAAGGAGGTGCCTTTGTGGGAGTGGGTGTGGGTTTGTTGTTTTGTCTCATGTTCTGAGAATAGATCGAAAAGGCGGTTTGTTTGGTTTGGAGCAGACAGTTTCTAGTAAGTCATTTGACAAGGCGAGTGTTTCTGTTTATGTGTATCCCACTGTGTCCGTTGTTGTAGACATTAGAAAAGAGAATGCATTAATGGATGTGTCCTGTCTAGTATAAATCTTCCCTATAATTCATCCTGCCCAATATATGAATGGACTGCAGCTTGTCTTATCGATGTGCAACACCTGCTATCTTTCTAAGTTGTTGTTTTCTTCCTGAATTCTGGCCACTCTCCAGAATGGGCTCAGGGATTTGTGTCCAAAATATGTACCACCTCCAACCTCTGTGACATGGCCATGTAAAGGATAGTTGAAGAGAATGGCGAGCATCTCAGAAAACTCAGATATCAGTGTGACCAGGAAAGTTTTAGTGCAGAAACACTGCTTTGGGCTTTTTGCTTACTTATTGTTGTGTTGCACTGAATGTCAGGAAGGTCTTTGCCTCAGGCCACCTCTTTGTGAAGCCTGAAGAAAACAGTTTTCAAATGGAAATGAATGGGCCTCACCTGTGGTTCTTTGCTTAATTGCTTTGGAAAGGGATGTGTCTTTTTCAGCCTCTTGGTCCTGTGTGTGGCTGTGACTTAGATTCTCAGCACCTGATGGATCTCAAGAATGATCCCATGTGAGCTTCCAAAACCAAAATGGCAAAAAATATCATTCATTGTGGATGAAGACTCTTGCCTTCCTCTGTTAGGTTCCTGCACTCCAACAAATATGAATAGGGATTCTGTGAGTCAAATGAGTTCTTCAAAGCCCTGCAGAGGTGCTTGTGTTTTCGCATGACTCTAAATCACCTAAAGAATCGATACCTAAAATCAGCAGCCCTCAAATTGGAGAAACATAGAAGTATTAACGGCAGGCTTATTTGTTCACTCCTGGTTCACAGCAACGGTGTCCAGGCTACCCTGACTTTAGGCAAATGAGGGGCAAACGAGCTGATTTTGGACACTGTCTTGGGCTGCACCCCTCATGGAAACCTCCAGCCAGAGTTTAAGATGATTGACTATATGGAATAAGGTGAGGGCCATGTGGGAGTGTTTTGGTTTTAATGTTGGTCATTTGTGTGGCATTGGAAAAAATGACTGGTTCCACGTGGGCTTGAACTCTGGTGTGATTCCCCTTAAACACTGGGTTTTGGAACTGAACTCAGAGAAGCATTGCTCTGAATTTTGTTGGGATTTTAAGAGGCCACGCATGAAAGTCGCTCTTGGAAACTGAGACCTAGGCCCCGGGTAGATTTCCACAGAGGCCTGGGAATCTCAGCAAGGATATCACATGATTTTTTTCTTAAAGAAATGGCAACCATAGTTGAGAGTCAAAACACACATGCACCTCACATTGTAGACCTCAATGGGCCTGGCCTAATGTGACGTTTTGTCCATTCTTTGGGAAGCCTTGCCTGTGAGATTTCTCCAGAGATTTCATTGAAATGAGCTTCCTCACCATTTAATCTTTGCTGAATGAATTGAAACCCACAGTGCCTCCAACTTCATGCTTGAAAAATGGCTAGATAAATACCATGGAATTTTTGAAATTCCTATGACCAGGTGGCATTGGAGAAACATTGGATGTCCTATTGCTGATCATGAGTATACCAGACAGTGCCTTGATTTACTGAGTTTCATGAAAATGGTGTAGAACAGAGATGCCAGTAAGTTTGAGCCTGCTGAGTAGTGGGTCTAGAGCAGTGCTGGGGAGGTGTCTGATAAAACATCCGTGGTAGGGCCATGTGGATCTACCATTGGATTCCAAATGGCTTGTAACTGACATGGTGCTGCCAGCAGACCCTTATATGTAAAGGCATCTTGTTATATGGAGAGTTTTAAGAGGAAAATTAAGAATCAGGTTGATATGGACAAGGGGGCAATGGGGCAAGCTGTGCGAGATAGAAGCCTAGTTGGTGCATTCTCTTGCAGACCCTGACCCACCACACGTGACAGAACTCCCTCCAGCACTGTGTCCCAGTTTAGCTGCTAGTATTTCGTGAAACAAATACCAAACTCACAGTGCAGCAGCCTAAAAACCACAAAAAGTGGAGGAGGACCAAATGGCTTCACAGTCCACACGGGGAGACGGGAAGACACTTAGTCCCCAGTGGCCTCAGTTTACCTATAATGAGAGGATTCAGCACTGCTTCATCTTGTTCATTGGAAAATAAGAAACCATGTCCTCCAGGTCACATAGATGCAGACCCAGCTTTGATGGTCTCACTACAAAGGAAGCCAAATCTCATGAAACAACATATATTTCAAGTGCGGAAGCTCAGAGGAAGTTTCTCAAAAAGTTTTTAGGCCAGCAGAGTTACATGTTTGTGGAGTGTTTACCAAGTCCCTTACTTTGGAAACTCCTAAACCACCTCCAAGGTTGTGAACTCCTGAGCATTTTCCATTCCAGATATGTATTCACTGATTGTGTAACTCTTCTCCTCTAATTGTGTCTTACTTGGGGTGAAGGTAATGTCAAGGCATTGTTTTGGATGAGAGCGGGAGGATATGTGTGCAGCATATATTTACGTACACATTGGATTCATTTTCCAATTTTTCATTCGAAGTACTGAATCCCTGACACTAACCCATACCTAGTAGACTCAGAATATTCATCCTAATATAATGGGGAAAATTAACCCAACACAATAGAAATACAAGCACTTCAGAGGAGACATGTTCTATAGTTGTACTTGACATTTGCATTATATAAGGTAGGAGTTATACATCTAGTCAAATTTTAATTGAAATATTCTCCATGTGTTTTTAAACTTAACAAATATGTGAATACTTGTTTCCAATTTCTGTAGCCTATTCACACATGTATATTTATATGCATATATAGAATCCTACCAGGTATCAGACGTACATTTTTGTAAGGTGGATGTCTTGGCAGATACAAATTGTGAGAAGTGTTCACTCCTCCTAAATGCTGTTGGAAATGAAAATTCAACCTATAAGAGAGCGTCCTAGAAGAACAACATTATACATAAACTCATGTTCAGAAACATAAATATTTTTGCATCTGTGGATGATATATATTTACTGATGAATTTCGATTGGCATTTATATTGGTACTTTTTAATGTCTGTGAGTGTTGTGTGTGTGTGTGTGTGTGTGTGTGTGTGTGTGTGTGTGTGTGTATAGATATAGATATAGATATACTCTCCAAAGTTTTCCAAATATGAAATATATGTGTCTAGTATACACTCTCTAAATTCATTCATGTTCATGTATGTGGATTTATAATCAACTTTTCACAAGATTATAATCAGAAATATTCATCCACCTGAAATACATATTTGTTTCCTAGTACTGACTACTAACTTCAGTGAAGGGTGCATACAAATCCTAATTATTCTACAGTATCTGACCCAGTCTAACATCAATGCAAGTAGACTCCTATGGGACATGATATGTAATTTGTCATTCATTTGTATTCGACACTGGTACATTATTGTTTCTTCAGTTTTTGCACATCATAGGATATACATTTCATCCACAAGTTCACAAATTAATAGGCATTTGTTTCAACATTAATCACTTCTTGCTTCAGAACACATGTATTGTCAGGGTTTCTTGACTTGTCTTTTCATGAGACTTCTTTCCAAGCACATTATTTTGAATTTCCATAATCATTTTGAACCAAAACTCACACACTCTTCATGATAAACCAAAACACTAATATTTCCATTAGATATATAACTGGTTGGAATGAATGATTGTATATCAATATACAATTTCCTTTTATTTTTCAGATATCAGTTCAATTCATTATTTAAAGTTCAAAAAAGTTATATTTTTTATTCACAGTATGGTCTATTTGTGGTTTTTCTCTATGTTCATAGAAACAGGGTACACCTATTTGCACCCCCGATTCTGATTTTACATCATCAATATATTGCTCCCAGAAATGGTGAAAGAAATACTCATGTCACCTCATTATCACAGTAATATTCTGGACAAAAAATGGAAAGGTCACACTTATGATTGTACCAAAGCCTAAATGGAAAGTGAACATGGATTTCTAAAAACACCCATGTCCAGGTTGCCTAATGCTGTCAATTGTCAATCCTATTGGTGACTACATATTTGTTTTTTCCTAATTTATATATTGAAACTCAACCCTCTTGAAAATGTCTAATTCTATCCCTCACTTTATACTTTGCCTGATTTCGTAATGTTTCCATTGATATCTGCTTTTCTACATATTTTCCCCAGTTCAACATAGTGTCTGACTCTTCATATGTGCTGACATTTACATTCACTCTATAACCAAAAGTCTATTGCTAAAGAACTTTTGGTCCAAATCCTATACTCACTCGTCTTCCTAAACCTACCGACTATCTTCCTAAACCTACTGAATATCCCTTTTTGACTGGATGTTCTCTTCTAAATTCAATCATCCAATGTACAAGGTCCTATGCCATTGTATATCAAATTATCTGAGACATCTTTGCAGAACATAATTCAAAGCTAAGTATCCCAATCAAGGGCAAAACCCTTCTGGGCTTCAAAGCATACCTAGATTTCTTTTTTCATACTTATATTTCACCTCTATATTCTTGTAAATATTGCAGGTTCCCAATCCCATTATTCATCGCACAGAATCATTCGTCACCAAATCAAACCTGTTTTTAACCCCAAGTATACACTGTTCCCTCAATCATTTTACAGAAGAGCAGGGACAGAGGGGTTCTTACAATACAGGAAAGTTGGGGATCTTCCACCAGATGAGAACCTCAAATGTCCATGCACAAATGATACCTGGAGAATTTGTAGGCAGGTATGAAGCACCTGAGAGAGCAAAAGTCATCTTCCATGGCAAACAACCTGGTCAGGATGAAGGGATGTGTCTGAATCTGCCTTTCGCTTCTTATTGTAGACAAGGTGGAACACTCCAGGCCTGAGTGGAGAGCTGTTCCCGGGTGCCAATGGTTGATATACATTCTACCTTATGAAAGTGTCACAAGAAGTAGGGGAAACCTCCATCTTATGTAACCCTTGGAAGCAACTGTTAGGACAAAGTGGTTGCCAAGGCAGTGACCTCATTCAGTTCCAAAGAATGTGACATACCTCATTTCCTTGGTGATGGAACTCTCTGAACTTGGTATCCACGAAGCCAGGCACCCAGAGGCAGTCCCAGTCCCAGGCCCAGTGGGCTCACTTGTTTGGAATTACCAAGGACAGAGTCAGTTTTCTTGGTACCTAATGATGTGAGGATGGCCAATTGCCAGGAGAGCTCTGAAGATGGACCTTTCCTGAGAAAACAGGTAGTGGCTAACCACTTTTTCCTGACATCTTCACAGAGTTGGTCAAGGAAACAAGATCTGAGAGAAGACAGGCCATTTCGGGGGAACATAGTATGGCCCACCAGTCAGAGGACACTCCGGATAGTCACAGACCTACTTGGGGCAAGGAGGTGCCTTTGTGGGAGTGGGTGTGGGTTTGTTGTTTTGTCTCATGTTCTGAGAATAGATTGAAAAGGCGGTTTGTTTGGTTTGGAGCAGACAGTTTCTAGTAAGTCATTTGACAAGGCGAGTGTTTCTGTTTATGTGTATCCCACTGTGTCCGTTGTTGTAGACATTAGAAAAGAGAATGCATTAATGGATGTGTCCTGTCTAGTATAAATCTTCCCTATAATTCATCCTGCCCAATATATGAATGGACTGTAGCTTGTCTTATAGATGTGCAACACCTGCTATCTTTCTAAGTTGTTGTTTTCTTCCTGAATTCTGGCCACTCTCCAGAATGGGCTCAGGGATTTGTGTCCAAAATATGTACCACCTCCAAGCTCTGTGACATGGCCATGTAAAGGATAGTTGAAGAGAATGGCGAGCATCTCAGAAAACTCAGATATCAGTGTGACCAGGAAAGTCTTAGTGCAGAAACACTGCTTTGGGCTTTTTGCTTACTTATTGTTGTGTTGCACTGAATGTCAGGAAGGTCTTTGCCTCAGGCCACACCTTTGTGAAGCCTGAAGAAAACAGTTTTCAAATGGAAATGAATGGGCCTCACCTGTGGTTCTTTGCTTAATTGCTTTGGAAAGGGATGTGTCTTTATCAGCCTCTTGGTCCTGTGTGTGGCTGTGACTTAGATTCTCAGCACCTGATGGATCTTAAGAATGATCCCATGTGAGCTTCCAAAACTAAATGGCAAAAAATATCATTCATTGTGGATGAAAACTCATGCCTTCCTCTGTTAGGTTCCTGCACTCCAACAAATATGAATAGGGATTCTGTGAGTCAAATGAGTTCTTCAAAGCCCTGCAGAGGTGCTTGTGTTTTCCCATGACTCTAAATCACCTAAAGAATCGATACCTAAAATCAGTAGCCCTCAAATTGGAGAAACATAGAAGTATTAACGGCAGGCTTATTTGTTCACTCCTGGTTCACAGCAACGGTGTCCAGGCTACCCTGACTTTAGGCAAATGAGGGCAAACGAGCTGATTTTGGACACTGTCTTGGGCTGCACCCCTCATGGAAACCTCCAGCCAGAGTTTAAGATGATTGACTATATGGAATAAGGTGAGGGCCATGTGGCAGTGTTTTGGTTTTAATGTTGGTCATTTGTGTGGCATTGGAAAAAATGACTGGTTCCACGTGGGCTTGAACTCTGGTGTGATTCCCCTTAAACACTGGGTTTTGGAACTGAAAGTCAAGGAAGCATTGCTATGAATTTTGTTGGGATTTTAAGAGGTCACGCATGAAAGTCGCTCTTGGAAACTGAGACCTAGGCCCCGGGTAGATTTCCACAGAGGCCTGGGAATCTCAGCAAGGATATCATATGATTTTATTCTTAAAGAAATGGCAGCCATAGTTGAGAGTCAAAACACACATGCACCTCACATTGTAGACCTCAATGGGCCTGGCCTAATGTGACCTTTTGTCCATTCTTTGGGAAGCCTTGCCTGTGATATTTCTCCAGAGATTTCATTGAAATGAGCTTCCTCACCATTTAATCTTTGCTGAATGAATTGAAACCCACAGTGCCTCCAACTTCATGCTTGAAAAATGGCTAGATAAATACCATGAAATTTTTGAAATTCCTATGACCAGGTGGCACTGGAGAAACATTGGATGTCCTATTGCTGATCATGAGTATACCAGACAGTGCCTTGATTTACTGAGTTTCATGAAAATGGTGTAGAACAGAGATGCCAGTAAGTTGGAGCCTGCTGAGTAGTGGGTCTAGAGCAGTGCTGGGGAGGTGTTTGATAAAACATCCGTGGTAGGGCCATGTGGATCTACCATTGGATTCCAAATGGCTTGTAACTGACATGGTGCTGCCAGCAGACCCTTATATGTAAAGGCATCTTGTTATATGGAGAGTTTTAAGAGGAAAATTAAGAATCAGGTTGATATGGACAAGGGGGCAATGGGGCAAGCTGTGAGAGATAGAAGCCTAGTTGGTGCATTCTCTTGCAGACCCTGACCCACCACACGTGACAGAACTCCCTCCAGCACTGTGTCCCAGTTTAGCTGCTAGTATTTCGTGAAACAAATACCAAACTCACAGTGCAGCAGCCTAAACACCACAAAAAGTGGAGGAGGACCAAATGGCTTCACAGTCCACATGGGGAGACGGGGAGACACATAGTCTCTAGTGACCTTAATTTACCTAAAAATAGAGGATTCAGCACTGCTTCATCTTGTTCATTGGAAAATAAGAAACCATGTCCTCCAGGTCACATAGATGCAGACCCAGCTTTGATGGTCTCACTACAAAGGAAGCCAAATCTCATGAAAACAACATATATTTCAAGTGCGGAAGCTCAGAGGCAGTTTCTCAAAAAGTTTTTAGGCCAGCAGAGCTCCATGTTTGTGGAGTGTTTACCCTGTCCCTTAGTTTTGGACACTCCTCTACCACCTCCAAGGTTGTGAACTCCTGAGCATTTTCCATTCCAGATATGTATTCACTGATTTTGTAACTCTTCTCCTCTAATTGTGTCTTACTTGGGGTGAAGGTAATGTCAAGTCATTGTTCTGGATAAGAGCGTGAGGATATTTGTGCAGCATATATTTACATACACATTGGATTCATTTTCCAATTTTCCATTTGAAGTACTGAATCCCGGACACTAAAACTTACCTAGTAGACTCAGACTATTCATCCTAATATAATGGGGAATTTTAACCCAACACAATAGAAATACAAGCACTTCAGAGGAGACATGTTGTATAGTTGGACTTGACATTTGCATTATATAAGGTAGGAGTTATAAATCTCGTCAAATTTTAATTGAAATATTCTCCATCTCTTTTTAAACTTAACAAATATGTGAATTCTTGTTTCCTTTTTCTGTAGCCTATTCACACATGTATATTTATATGCATATATAGAATCCTACCAGGTATCACACATACATTTTTGTGAGGTGGCTGTCTTGGCAGATACAAATTGTGAGAAGTGTTCACTCCTTTTAAATGCTGTTGGAAATGAAAATTCAACCTATAGGAGAACGTCCTAGAAGAACAAAATTATGCATAAACTCATGTTCAGTAAAATAAATATTTTTGCATCTGTGGATGATATATATTTACTGATGAATTTCGATTGGCATTTATATTGGTACTTTTTAATGTCTGTGAATGTTGTGTGTGTGTGTGTGTCTGTCTGTGTGTGTGTGTCTGTGTGTGTGTGTGTGTCTGTGTGTGTGTATAGACATAGATATATATATACTCTCCAAATTTTTCAAAATATTAAAAAAATGTGTCTAATATATACTCTCTAAATTCATTCATGTACATGTATGTGGATTTATAATCAACTTTTCACAAGATTATAATCAGAAATATTCATCCACCTGAAATACATATTTGTTTTATAGTACTGAAACCTAACTTCAGTGAATGGTGCATACAAATCCTAATTACTCTACATTAACTGACCCAGTCTAACATCAATGCAAGAAGACTCCTATGGGACATGATATGTAATTTGTCATTCATTTGTATTCGACACTGGTACATTATTGTTTCTTCAGTTTTTGCATATCATAGGATATACATTGCATCCACATGTTCACAAATTAATAGGCATTTGTTTCAACTTTAATCACTTCTTGCTTCAGAACACATGTATTGTCAGGGTTTCTTGACTGGTCTTTTCATCAGATTTCTTTCCAAACACATAATTTTGAATTTCCATAATCATTTTGAAGCAAAACTCACACACTCTTCATGATAAACCAAAACACTAATATTTCCAATAGATATATAACTGGTTGGAGTGAATGATTGTATATCAATATACGATTTCCTTTAATTTTTCAGATATCAGTTCAATTCATTATTTAAAGTTGAAAAAATTATATTATTTATTCACAGTATGGTCTATTCATGCTTTTTTTCTATGTTCATAGAAACAGGGTACACCTCTTTGTACCCCGATTCTAATATTACATCTTCAATATATTGCTCCCAGAAATGGTGAAAGAAATACTCATGTCACCTCATTATCACAGTAATATTCTGGACAAAAAATGGAAAGGTCACACTTATGATTGTACCAAAGTCTAAATGGAAAGTGAACATGGATTTCTAAAAACATCCATATCCAGGTTGCCTAATGCTGTCAATTGTCAATCCTATTGGTGACTACATATTTGTTTTTTCCTATTTATATATTCAAACTCAACACTGTTGAAAATGTCTAATTCTATCCCTCACTTTATACTTTGCCTGATTTCATAATGTTTCTATTGATATCTGCTTTTCTACATATTTTCCCCAGTTCAACATAGTGACTGACTCTTCATATGTGCTGACATTTACATTCACTCTATAACCAAAAGTCTATTGCTAAAGAACTTTTGGTCCAAATCCTGTACTCACTCTTCTTCCTAAACCTACCGACTATCTTCCTAATCCTACTGAATATCCCTTTTTGACCGGATGTTCTCTTCTAAATTCTATCATCCAATGTACAACGTCCTATGCCATTGTAATTCGAATTATCTGAGACATCTTTGCAGAACATAATTCAAAGCTAATTATCCCAATCAAGGGCAAAACCCTTCTGGGCTTCAAAGCATACCTAGATTTCTTTTTTCATACTTATATTTCACCTCTATATTCTTGTAAATATTGCAGGTTCCCAATCCCATTATTCATCGCACAGAATCATTCGTCACCAAATCAAACCTGTTTTTAACCCCAAGTATACACTGTTCCCTCAATCATTTTACAGAAGCGCAGGGACAGAGGGGTTCTTACAATACAGGAAAGTTGGGGATCTTCCACCAGATGAGAACCTCAAATGTCCATGCACAAAAGATACCTGGAGAAGTTGTAGGCAGGTATGAAGCACCTGAGAGAGCAAAAGTCATCTTCCATGGCAAACAACCTTGTCAGGATGAAGGGATGTGTCTGAATCTGCCTCTCTCTTCTTACTGTAGACAAGGTGGAACAATCCAGGCCTGAGTGGAGAGCTGTTCCAGGGTGCCAATGGTTGATATACATTCTACCTTATGAAAGTGTCACAGGAAGTAGGGGAAACCTCCATCTTATGTAACCCTTGGAAGCAACCGTTAGGACAAAGTGGTTGCCAAGGCAGTGACCTCATTCAGTTCCAAAGAATGTGACATACCTCATTTCCTTGGTGATGGAACTCTCTGAACTTGGTATCCAAGAAGCCAGGCACCCAGAGGCAGTCCCAGTCCCAGGCCCAGTGGGCTCACTTGTTTGGATTTACCAAGGACACAGTCAGTTTTCTTGGTACCTAATGATGTGAGGATGGCCAAATGCAAGGAGAGCTATGAATATGGACCTTTCCTGAGAAAACAGGTAGTGGCTAACCACTTTTTCCTGACATCTTCACAGAGTTGGTCAAGGAAACATGATCTGAGAGAAGACAGGCCATGTCGAGGGAACATAGTATGGCCCACCAGTCAGAGGATACTTCGGATAGTCAAAGACCTACTTGGGGGCAGGAGGTGCCTTGTGGGAGTGGGTGTGTGTTTGTTGTTTTGTCTCATGTTCTGAGAATAGATAGGAAAGGCGTTTTGTTTGGTTTGGAGTGGACAGTTTCTAGTAAGTCATTTGACACGGCGAGTGTTTCTGTTTCTGTGTATCCCACTGTGTCCGTTGTTGTAGACATTAGAAAAGAGAATGCATTAATGGATGTGTCCTGTCTAGTATAAATCTTCCCATAATTCATCCTGCCCAACATATGAATGGACTGCAGCTTGTCTTATCGATGTGCAACACCTGTTATCTTTCTAAGTTGTTGTTTTCTTCCTGAATTCTGGCCACTCTCCAGAATAGGCTCATGGATTTGTGTCCAAAATATGTACCACCTCCAAGCTCTGTGACATGGCCATGTAAAGGATAGTTGAAGAGAATGGCGAGCATCTCAGAAAACTCAGATATCAGTGTGACCAGGAAAGTCTCAGTGCAGAAACACTGCTTTGGGCTTTTTGCTTACTTATTGCTGTGTTGCACTGAATGTCAGGAAGGTCTTTGCCTCAGGCCACCCCTTTGTGAAGCCTGAAGAAAACAGTTTTCAAATGGAAATGAATGGGCCTCACCTCTGGCTCTTAGCTTAATTGCTTTGGAAAGGGATGTGTCTTTATCAGCCTCTTGGACCTGTGTGTGGCTGTAGCTTAGATTCTCAGCACCTGATGGATCTTAAGAATGATCCCATGTGAGCTTCCAAAACCACAATGGCAAAAAATATCATTCATTTTGGATGAAGTCTCTTGCCTTCCTCTGTTAGGTTGCTGCACTCCATAATGAGAATAGGGATTATTTAGGTCAAATGAGTTCTTCAAGCCCTGCAGAGGTGCTTGTGTTTTCGCTTGACTCTAAATCACCTAAAGAATTGATACCTAAAATCAGTAGACCTCAAATTGGAGAAACATAGAAGTATTAACGGCAGGTTTATTTGTTCACTCCTGGTTCACAGAAACGGTGTCCAGCCTACCCTGACTTTAGGCAAATGAGGGGCAAACGAGCTGATTTTGGACACTGTCTTGGGCTGCGCCCCTCATGGAAACCTCCAGCCAGATGTTAAGATGATTGACTATATGGAATAAGATGAGGGCTATGTGGGAGTGTTTTGGTTTTAATGTTGCTCATTTGTGTGGCATTGGAATAAATGACTGTGTCCACGTGGGCTTGAACTCTGGTGTGATTCCCCTTAGAGACTGGGTTTTGGAACTGAACTCAGAGAAGCATTGCCATGAATTTTGTTGGGATTTTAAGAGGCCATGCATGAAAGTCGCTTTTGGAAACTGAGACCTAGGCCCCGGGTGGATTTCCACAGAGGCCTGGGAATCTCAGCAAGGATATCACATGATTTTATCCTTAAAGAAATGGCAGCCATAGTTGAGAGTCAAAACACACATGGACCTCACATTATAGACCTCAATGGGCCTCGCCTAATGTGACCTTTTGTCCACTCTTTGGGAAGCCTTGCCTGTGAGAGTTCTCCAGAGATTTTATTGAAATAAGCTTCCTCACCATTTAATCTTTGCTGAATGAATTGAAACCCACAGTGCCTCCAACTTCTTGCTTGAAAAATGGCTAGATAAATACCATGAAATTTTTGAAATACCTATGACCAGGTGGTACTGGAGAAACATTGGATGTCCTTTTGCTGATCATGATTATACCAGACAGTGCCTTGATTTACTGAGTTTCATGAAAATGGTGTAGAACAGAGATGCCAGTAGTTTGTAGCCTGCTGAGTAGTGGGTCTAGAGCAGTGGTGGGGAGGTGTTTGATAAAACATTCGTGGAAGGGCCTTGTGGATCTACCATTGGATTCCAAATGGCTTGTAACTGACATGGTGCAGCCAGCAGACCCTTATATGTAAAGGCATCTTGTTATATGGAGAGTTTTCAGAGGAAAATTAAGAATCAGGTTGATATGGACAAGGGGGCAATGGGGAAAGCTGTGAGAGATAGAAGCCTAGTTGGTGCATTCTCTTGCAGACCCTGACCCACCACATGTGACAGAACTCCCTCCAGCACGGTGTCAAAGTTTAGCTCCTAGTATTTCATGAAACAACTACCAAACTCACAGTGCAGCAGCAAAAACTCCACAAAAAATGGAGGAGGACCAAATGGCTTCACAGTCCACACGGGGAGACACTTAGTCCCCAGTGGCCTCAGTTTACTTACAAAGAGAGGATTCAGCACTGCTTCATCTTGTTCATTGGAAAATAAGAAACCATGTCCTCCAGGTCACATAGATGTAGACCCAGCTTTGATGGTCTCACTACAAAGGAAGCCAAATCTCCTGAAAACAACATATATTTCAAGTGCGGAAGCTCAGAGGCAGTTTCTCAAAAAGTTTTTAGGCCAGCAGAGCTCCATGTTTGTGGAGTGTTTACCCTGTCCCTTACTTTTTGAAACTCCTCTACCGCCTCCAGAATGTGAACTCCTTAGCATTTTCCATTCCAGATATGTATTCACTGATTTTGTAACTCTTCTCCTCTAGTTGTGTCTTACTTGTGGTGAAGGTAATGTCAAGGCATTGTTCTGGATGAGAGCGAGAGGATATTTGTGCAGCGTATATTTACATACACATTGGATTCATTTTCCAATTTTTCATTCGAAGTACTGAATCCCTGACAATAACCCATACCTAGTAGACTCAGACTATTCATCCTAATATAATCGTGAAAATTAACCCAACACAATAGAAATACAAGCACTTCAGAGGAGACATGTTGTATAGTTGGACTTGACATTTGCCTTATATAAGGTTGGAGTTATAAATCTAGTCAAATTTTAATTTTAATATTGTCCATGTGTTTTTAAACTTAACAAATATGTGAATTCTTGTTTCCCTTTTCTGTAGCCTATTCACACATGTATATTTATATGCATATATAGAATCCTACCAGGTATCACACGTACATTTTTGTGAGGTGGCTGTCTTGGCAGATACAAATTGTGAGAAGTGTTCACTCCTCCTAAATGCTTTTGGAAATGAAAATTCAACCTATAGGAGAGCGTCCTATTAGAAAAACCTTATATATAAACTCATGTTTAGTAAAATAAATATTTTTTGCATTTGTGGATGATATATATTTACTGATGAATTTCGATTGGCATTTATATTGGTACTTTTTAATGTCTGTGAGTGTTGTGTGTGTGTGTGTGTGTGTGTGTGTGTGTGTGTGTGTATATATATATATATATAGATATAGATATAGATATAGATATAGATATACATATATAGATATAAATATAGATATACTCTCCAAATTTTTCAAAGTATGAAATATATGTGTCTTATTTTGCACTTCCTAAATTTTTCATATTCATGAATGTGGATTTATAATTATCTTTTCACAAGATTATTCTCAGAAACATTCATATACCCTACGAGACTCTTACCACTAATACTAATATAATGGAGAAAAAGAACCCAAACAGAATAGATACAAGCATTTCAGAAGAGACATGGTGTATAGTTGGACTTGCCTTTTGCATAATATAAGGTAGGAGTTATAAATCTATTCAATTTATTGAAATAATTTTCCATGTGTTATTTTTTTTGACACAACACAAAATTTAATCTTTGAGAAATAAATAAAATTGACACTTCCTTAACCAAGCTAATGAAGAAAAAAAACCTCAAATTACTAAAATTAAGGATCATGAAGGAACTTTTACAGAGTACACAACTAAAATACAGAGAATAATTGAAAACTAATTTGAAAATTTATAGTCTAATAAATTAAAATACCATGATGACATCAATAAAATTTTAGAGATATACCCAAACTTAATTAGTAGGACGTGAACAATTTAAACAAATCAATTTCAAGCAATGAAATAGAAGTTGCTGTCAACAGCCTACCAATCAAGCAAAGCCCAGGAACAGACAGATTCTCAGCCATGTTCTACAAGACCTTCAAAGAAGCATTCATCACAATACTCCTCAAATTATTCCATAAAATAGAAAAGGATGGAACTCCTCCAAACTCATTCCATGAGGCTATTATCACTCACATACCAAAATCAGACAAAGACACATCAAGGAAAGAAATCTTCAGAGCAATATTCCTGACAAAGATATATACAAAAATTCTCAATAAAATTCTTTTTTTTAAGCCAAAGTTAATCAAAAGGGATAAAGAGGGACACTACACACTATTCCATGTGTTTTTAAAGTTAAGAAATATATGAATTCCTGTCTCACTTTCTCTGTAGCCTATTAAGCACATGTATTTTTATATGCACAAATAGAATCCTACCTGGTTTCACACGTACATTCTTGTAAGGTGGCTGACTTGGCAGATACTATTTGTGAGAAGAGATCACTCCTCCTAAACGCTGTTGGTACAGAAAATTCAACCCATGGGTGAGCTTCCTAGATGAACAACATTATACATACATCCATGTTCAGTAAAATGAATATTTTGGGATATGCGGATGAGTTATTTTTCATGATGAATTTCGATTGACATATATATTGCGACATTATAATGTGTGTGTGTTTGTCTCTCTCTCTCTCTCTCTCTCTATATATATATATATATATATATATATATATATATATATATATATATATATATAGTCTCCAGATTTTCCAAAATATGAAATATATGTCTTCTTATACACCACCTGAATTCATTCATATTCATATATGTGGATTTATAATCAACTTTTAACAAGTTTATTCTCAGAAATATACATCCACTGAAATACATATTTGTTTCCTAGTACTGAAAACTAAATTCAGGGAAGGGTTCTTACAAATCCTAATATTTCTAGACTAACTGACCAAGTTTAACATCGATGCAAATACATTCCTATTGGATATGATGTGTTTTTTAAAGTTCATTTTTATTCAAACTTGGTGCGTTATTATTTATTCAGTTTATGGACATCATAAAATATATCCTTTCATTCACAAGTTCACAAATTTATAAATATTTGGTTTACTTTCAATCACTTCCTCCTTTGGAACACATATATTCCTCTATGTTTCTTGACTGGTCTTTTCACTAGACTTCTTTCTAAACACATTATTTTCGATTCCATTATCATTTTTGAAGCAAAACTCACACACTATTCATGATAAACGGTAACCCTAATAATACCATTAGATATATAACTTGTTGGAATGAATGTACATATATCAATATATGATTTCGTCTATATTTTCAGATATTAAAACAATCCATTATGTAAATTTGGAACCAGTCACATAATTTTTTCACAGTATGGTCTATTAATGCATCATTTCTATATTCATCAACACAGGGTAAACCTCTTAGTATCCCCAGTACTAATTTATATGTTTTCAAAATATTGCTTCCAGAAAAGGTGGAAGAAATACTCATGTCACCTGATCTACATATACATATTATCACAGTAATATTCTGGACACAAAATGCAAAGGTCACCATTATGTTTGCAATAAAGCCTCAATGGAATGTGAACATGGATTACTAAAAACATCCATGTCCAGTTTGCCTAATGCTCTCAAATGTCAATCCAATTGGTGACTACATTTTTGTTTCTTTTTAAGATTATGTATTCAACCTCAACCCTGTTGAAAATGTCAAATCTTATCACTCACGTTATACTTTGCCTGATTTCCTAATGTCTCTATTGATGTCTGCCTTCCTACATATTTTTCCCAGTTCATCATTGTGCCCAACTTTTCACATATGGTGCCATTTATATTCACTCTCTAACCGAAACCTATTGCTAAAGAACTTTTGGTCCAAATCCTAGACTCACTCTTCCTCCTAAACCTACTGACTATCTTTCTAATCCTACACACTATCCCTTTTTCACTGGATGTTCTCTTCTACATTCAATCATCTGAGGTACAGGGTCTTATGCCATTGTATATCGATTTGCATCGACCTCGGTGCAAAAAATTACTCAAGCTAAGGATCCCAATCAAGAGCCCAAATCCTTCTGGGCTTCAAATATTACCTAGATTTCTGTTTTCATACTTATATTTTACCTCTATATTCTTATAAATATTGCTGGTTCCCAATACCATTATTCATCCAGCAGAATGATTCCTAAGCCAAATGGAACATGCTATTAACCCTAACCATACAATATTCCCTCAATCTCACTTTACAGAAGAGCAGGGATAAAGTTGATATTACAATACAGGAAGTTAGGAGATCTTCCACCTGCTGAGTACCTCAAAATCCATGCAGAAATAATCCCTGGAGAAGATGTAGGCAGCTATGAAAGACCTGAGAGAACAAAAGTCATATTCCATGGCAAACAACATGGTCAGGATGAAAGGATGTGTCTGAGTCAGCCTCTCTATTCTTAATGCAGGGAAGATGGACCAAAGCAGGCCTGTGTAGAGAGCTGTTCCCAGGTGACTATGGTTTCTATACCATTCTAACATGTGAAAGTATCACAGGAAGTAGGGCAGCCTCCATGTCAGGAGACACTAGGATGCAACTGTTAGGACAAAGTAGTGGCCAAGACAGGGACCTCATTTATTTCCTGAAGGTAGTGACCTTACCTCATTTCCTTGGCGATGGAACTCTCTGAATTTTGTGATCCAGGAAGCCAGGCACCAGAGCCAGTCCAAGTCCCAGTCTCAGTGGGCTCACTTGTTTGGATTTACTAAGGACAGAGTCAGTCTTTCTTGGTACCTACTGATGTAAGGGTTGCCAAATACTAAGAAAGCTCTGAAGAGGGGTCTTTCCTGAGAGGACAGGAATTGGCTCACCACTGCCTCCTGACAACTTCACAGAGTTGACCAAGGAGACCAGATCTGAGACAGAAAGGCCATTTGTGGGGAACATCGTATGGCCTACCAGTCAGAGGACACTCCAGATAGTGACAGACCTACTTGGGGGAAGGAGTTGCATTTGTGGGTGTTGGTTTGTGTTTGTGGTTTTTTTCCATGTTCTGAGAATAGGTAAAAAAGGAGGTTTGTTTGGATTGGAGTGGACTGTTTCCAGTAAGTCATTTGACAAGGAGACTGTTTCTATGCCCATGTATCCCACTGTGTTTTTCTTTGTGGATATTAGAAAAAAATAGCTCATTGGGTGTGTCCTGTCTAGTAGAAAGCTTCCCAGCATGCATCCTTTCCAATTAATGAATGGACTGAGGCTTGCCTTATCCATGGGCAACACCTGCTATCTACCTAATTTTCCATTTTTTCATGAATTCTGGCCACTCTCAAGATTAGTATCATGTATTTTTGTACAAGATATGTACCACCTCCAAGCTCTGTGACATGGCCATGTACTGGATAGCTGAAGGGAATGGCGAGCAACTCAGAAAACTCACATATTAGAGTAACAAGGAAAGTCTACATGGAGAAACCCTGCTTGGGGCCTTTTGATTACCTATTGTTCTGTTGCTCTGAATGTCAGAAAGGTCTTTGCCTCAGGCCACCCCTTTGTGAAGCCTGAAGAAAACAGTTTTCAAATGGAAATGAATGGGCATCACCTGTGGCTCTTTGCTTCATTGCTTTGGAAATGGATGTATCTGAATCAGCCTCTTGGCCCTGTGTGAGCCTGTGGTTTAGATTTTCAGCACCTGATGAATCTAAAGAAAGATCCCATGTGGGCATCCAAAACCTAAATGGAAAAAAGATCAGTCATTGTGGATGAAGCCTCTCGACTTCCTCTGTAAGATTCCTGACCTCCATCAAGTGAGAATAGGGATCATTTGTGCCAAATAAGTTCTTCAAAGGGCTGCAGAGGGGAGACAATAGGTGCTTGGGTTTTCTTATAACTCCAATTCACACTAAAAATCTATACCCCACAGTCAGTAGGCCTCAAATTTGAGAAGTGGAGTAGTATTAACGGCAGGCCTATTTGATCACTTCTGGTTCACACTAAGGTTGTCCAGGCCACCCTGACTTTAGGCAAATGAGGGACAAGGGAGATTATTTTTGACACTGTCTTGGGCTGTGCCCCTCATGGAAACCTCCAGCTAGAGGTTATGATTAGTGTCTATATAAAAAGATGAAGAGGGCCATGTGAGAGTGTTTTGGTTTTAATTGTCATCATTTGTGTGGCAATTTGAAGAGATGCCTGGGTCCACCTGGGCTTGAACTCTGTTGTGATTCCCCTTAGAGACTGAGTTGTGTAACTGACCTCAGAGAAGTATTGCCATGAATTGTGTTGGGATTTCAGGAGGCCACACATGAGATTCACCATTGGAATCTGAGATCTTGGCCCAGGGTGACTTTACACAGAGCACTGGGAATCTAAGCCAGGATATCACAAGATTTTATTCTGAAAGATTCCAGCCATAGTTAAAACACCAACAGGGAATCTTTAGATCACTTATAAGCAAATTAAAAAACAAAATTTTTTAACAAGAGTAAAAATACTTAGTTAATGTAATGCTACCCTGAATTTTTTGGGTGAGTTTTACTTTATATTCCCTGTTTGAGATCCTAGTAAACTTGAGAGAAAAAAAAAAAAGAAAAAAACAAAACTTTTGAACATAACTTTAAATGAAATAAAATCTGACCTACTGCTTTCGTAGTCATTCTCACATGTAGTAAGATGGGACACAGAGCCTTATCTCAGGTAAGACAGGGCTCTTTATAAATCATAAGTGTTTTAGTTCTAAAGCTGATCTTCGTTTTTAATATCCTTTTACAAAGTTTACATAAATTGTTTGAGGTCACATGAACATTAGCTAACACCATATAATATCACTTTTGAAACATGAATTAAAGAATGGCTGAATGTTTTTAACATTCAAATAGATTAGGCTCTCATTAATTTAAAAATACATTTAAATTGTTGCACAATGTAAAGTGTAACATAAAACTTTACATATCTTATTGATAACAGGTAAATAAATCCCCAATATATATTTTATTTACCATACAACTTCAGAACACCAGCTTGATATAATGCTCTTTTAATGTTTCTACCTTATCGAGTTGTATAACTGGAAGATATGAGCACATTAATAGCATCACAGTTACATTGATGTTTCTACATTAACCAAGTTTATCTTTTAAAGAAATGGCAGTACAGTGCTCTAAAATAACAGTTCTGTTTTAAACAGTTGTTTAATTTTTATGGTTGCTTGCTCTGGAAAAAATAAGACTTAATAAACACAATGTTATGAGTAATCTTATGTTTTAAGAAATTTTTGTCTCTTTAACACATGACTAATTTTTACAATCTTACACAGACTTTAGTAGAAAGTCTGTATAAGATTGTAAACATTTTATACAGATTTTGTACTAAAAATTGATAGACCTTAGTATATCAATCAGATATCAAACAAAAACACTCATGAATGAGTAAATCCAAATGAAATTTACTTTACTTTTTAATCAAAATATTAGACAAATGTATTGAACAGTGTAAACCATTTTTTGGTTGAAGGAAAAGTCCTAGAACAAAGTCATATAGACCTTTGGTAGACAATAATATTTTATTAGATTTTTGAACACCTAGAAAAACTTATAGGCATAAATTTGAAGACATTTATATTTATCTGTTTATCCAATCTAAATTGAAACATTTAAACTACGTGAATTAAAGATCTGTGGTTCACTTTTTAAAATTTGTTTTTATGAGCGCTTTTTTATATGAGTGCTCCTTATATATGTTAATTTGTGTATCATTTGAATGATATACGGATATATGTGTATATATATATATATATATATATATATATATATATATATATATATATAGAGAGAGAGAGAGAGAGAGAGAGAGAGAGAGACATAAAACACATAACAAAAGTGTGCACACCTAATAATAGTGAAGGCCTTGTAGCTTTTCACAGGTGAAATCACCATTGCAATGTTTTTAAAACTCCACAGTTGGTCAAAGATAAAACTGATCAGAAAAACATTAACCTAGGTCTGTAGGATCAAAATCATAAACTCAAAAAAAAAAAAAAAGAATCTAAGAAGAAATTATGAGTCCTAGAAAAAATGACTGGCCGGTAATTAGTAAATACCATACAATTTACCATTTTTTTCCCTTAGGCCTCAGATCAGTCTCCTACTGAGCTTACAGGAGACTTTCATTTGCATTTCAACAGAAGTCCTGGCTGAGGTCTGGAAGGAGCAGGAAAAAACTGCTATTCTGAGCAGACACCTCAGGCCTAAGGCATTTTAACCATAATTTTCTGGTTAGGATGTTGAAAATTATGCTACAAGTTTAAGATACAATTCACAAAATTTTATATCTTTACATCTTGTTTTGTCAACAGATATCATACTATGATTTACTATCCTTGTCCAAATTAATGCACTGGTAAACACAGTGACATTTTCCCAGGCTACCCAATTCAGAATTGGAGAAAAAAAGACTGCATGATTGGGAAGTTTCTTGCCAACTTGGAAGTAGAGTTCTTTAGTTTTCCATCCTAAGTATTTAAGTTCTCTGGCATGAATTATCTGAAATCAAAAACTAAACAATTACCTAAACCGGACTTTTAACTGCAATATTGTGCAATGCTTCAAAAAACGCATTCAGATACCAGATTTTTACAATAAAACATCATCATTTAGACACACATTCAGCTAAGATCATTCTCAAGAAACAATTTATAATATAAACACATTATTGCACATGTCTTAAAGTGCCAAAAACAAAGGCACAAGACAGACAGAAAGGAACTCCAGAATATGGCTGACAGACAGAAGCCTTTAAAACAGAGCAGATAAGAGAAAAATCTCCTGCACCAGTGGCACCACAGATGTCCCCACAAGGGGACCAGATGTTTTCACAGAGAAGCTACCTGAAATGTAAAATCAAGGGTCTCCATGGTGACTTTACTGCATTTAGTGTCCCCTTTTTATTTTTCTCTTTTAAAAGAAGACAGAGGTGTCATAATTCTTACAGTGCAGGGAAGGAAGGAGGGAATTCCCTGAAGCAACAGGGCTTTGGCAGTTGCTGGGGTCCCTCAGTCCCTCCTTTTACTTACAGGATTAGCTCTTCTGTTTTGGGTCCACTCCAAGCATGCACCATCTCCTAACATTTCAGTCGTCAGCTCTCAAAAAGTTCTGGGACGGGGCCGGGTATCAAAATTTGTAACTTAAAGTTCGGTTTCTGACCCTGAAGCAAATTAATGCTAATTTAATAATGAGGACAGGGTTTTGAGAAAAAGAAAATGGAGGTTTATTGCTTTGCTAACAAAGGAAAAACAAGGGGACTCTGCCAAAAGGTTGTGACTCTCATGATCTGGAGGGACAAGGGATTTTAAAGAGTTTCACTTGTTAACCTGGGGTATACTCAGTTCTTCGTTCCCCAGCAGGCATTGCCCTGTGCAGTGGGTGTGCTCCAGGCAGCCAGCTAGGGGCTTCTTTCTTCCTGCTTAACAAAGGTGGGTAAAGTTCATCACAGTTCCTTAAAACACAGTCGAAAGGGTGTCAGGCTTACTTGCTTTGTTACCCTTTTTCACGTCCAATATCCTTAAAATTTTACCACAGAAATCAAACAAAAAAACGCACAAAAAAACCAACAAAAAACATATAGACCACAGAACAAAACACAGAAAAACAGAATCCTGGTGCCGAAACAGAAAAACAGAGGAGCAATGCAACATCTTGCTAAAGCTCCAGGGTAGGAGCGTGTGTGTGCCCATCGGCACCTCTCTACCCTTCCAGAGGAATTCCCTACAGAACAGAACAGAGGACAGCATGATTCTCATTACTGTCCTGGACAGGAGTGTATGTGAGGCTCCCCAGTCCACCTCTCTGTCATCAGAAGAGATCTCCCTTAACCAGATATCAGATGTTATAAAGGCGCCACTTACCTATGGAGGCCTCCTCCACCAGGGGCTTGATAATAGTTTTAGTGTGGTGGTTCACTGCAGTGCTCCCCAGACTGACGGCTCACTCCAAGGCCTTGGAACATCTCAAGTTGTGCACCTCCTAAAGTGGTTCTCCAGCCCAGTGCCCTGGAGGGAAGGCCAGCTTCAGAATTTTCAGCAGTCTGGTTTTATGATCTGCTCGTGCAGGGTCATCTCACTGGGGAACTCCAAAATTTTGGACTAGGATGCAAGAAAAGACCACTGACTCCAATTAAAATCAAATTAAGGCAAGCTTATTATTTCAACAGGCTGGGCTGCCTCTCCTTCCCAAAATGGCGGGAACAAGACAGCAACCCCACCTTTCCTACAGCCCAGCTATATAGCCCAGAAAGTTACACAAACGGGTGGTTACAGATAACAAAACTTTAAAAGCATCACACTAATGGTAGTTTACATTTTTTTTTTTTTTGCTGGCCCCAATATCAGAAATAATGAGGACCATTAGGGCCTCAGAGAGGGTTGTTGTCTGGCCAGGGAAGGCCAATATTTATGAGGTGTCACTAAAGTTTCAGAAAGTACTGTTATCTGGTCAGAGAGCCAGGTGTGGATGAGTTCAAGGCACGGGCAGGCGTTCCAAGCAGGTTCAGAATTTGCAGTAATTTAGAGTAAAGCCAAAATTATCTTTTCACGGCTTTGTGGCAAGATGGTTCCCAATTTTAATAAAAAATCAGGTTGGGTCTATCAAGCCTCTCCCTTACTTTTGGAAACTCTTCTGCAAACTCCAATGTTGTGAACTCCCGAGCATTTTAATTCCAGATATGTATTCACAGAATTTTTAACTCTTCTATTCCAATTGTGTCTTTCTTGGGGCGAAGGTAATATCAAGTCATTGTTCTGGATGAGAGTGGAAATATTTTTGTGTAGCACATATTTGCATACACATTTAGGAGATCACTCCTCCTAAACACTGTTGGAACAGAAAATTCAAACTATGGGGGAGCTTCTTAGTTGAAAAACATTATTCATGAATCCAAGTTCATTAAACAAATAGTTTTGGATCAGTGGATGATATATATTTCAAGATGAATTTCAATTGGCATATACTATGCTACATTTTAATGTCTGTGTGTGTTTTTTGTTTATAATGTTTTGCGATTTATATGGATTTAAAATCAAGTTTCCACAAGATTATTCTCAGAATATTCATCCACCTGAAATACATATTTGTTTCCTAGTACTGAAAACTAACTTCAGTAAATGGTGCATAAAAATCCTAATATGTCTACAGTAACTGACCCAGATTAATATCAATGCAAGTAGATTCCTAGGGGACATGATGTGTATTTTGATGTTCATTTTTATTCAACACTGCTACATTACTATTTCTGCAGCTTATGCACATCATACTGTATATATTTCATTCAAAAGTTCGCAAATTTATATGCATGTGTTTCACATTCAATCACTTCCTGCTTCAGAACACATGAATTCCTCCAGGTTTCTTGACTATTCTTTTCATGATACTTCTTTCCAAACACATTATTTTTGATTTCCATAATCACGTTTGAAGCAAAACTCACACACTTTTCAGGATAAAATATAACCCTAATATTACCATTAGATGTATAAGTGGTTGGAATGAATGATTGCATATCAATATGAGATTTCTTTTATATTTTCAGATATCAATTCAATCCATTATTTAAAGTGGAACCAGTTATATTATTTATACACAGTATGGTCTATTCATATATAATCTGCATATTCATAGACACAGGGTACACCTATTTGTACCCCAAATACTAAATTATACGTCTACAAAACATTGCTCCAGAAACGGTGGAAGAAATATTCATGTCACCTGATCTACACATACATTTTATCACAATAATATTCTGGACACAAAATGCAATGGTCACACTTATGATTTTAAAAAAGCCTAAATGGAAAGTGAACATGGATTACAAAAAAACATCCAAGTCCTGGTTACCTAATGCTCTCGAATTCAATCCTATTTGTGACAACATATTTGTTTCTTCCTAAGATTATATATTCAAACTCAACCCTGTTGAAAATGTCTAAACCAATTACACACTTTATACTTTTGCTGATTTCCTAATGTCTCTATTTATGTCTGCTTTCCTACATATTTTCCCCTGTTCATCATTGTGACTGACTCTTCACATGTGCTGACATTTACATTCACTCTCTACCCGAAACCCTATTTGTAAAGAACTTTTGGTCCAAATCCTATACTCACTCTTCTTTATAAACCTGCTGACTACCTTGGTAATCCTACGGACTATTCCTTTATGACTAGATGTTCTGTTTCTTATTCAATCATCCGAGGTACAAGATCCAATTTCATTGTATATTGACTTATCTGAGACATCTGTGCAGAATATAATTCAAAGCTAAGTATCCCACTCAAGGGCCCAATGCCCTACTTGGCTTCAAATCTTCCCTAGATTTCTGTTATATTTTACCTATATATTCTTGTAAATATCACAGGTTTCCAATACCATTATTCATCCAGCAGAATGATTGCTAACCAAAATTGAACATATTATTAACCCTAACCATACACTGTTCCCTCAATCTAACTTTAGAGCAGTGCAGGGACAGAGTTGGTCTTACAAAAGAGGAATGTTGGGGATCTTCCACCTGCTGAGAATATCAAAGATCCATGCAGAAATGATCCCCGAAGAAGATGTAGACTGCTATGAAGGACCTGAGAGAGCAAAAGTTAGCTTCCATGGCAAACAACCTGGTCACTATGAAGGGATGTGTCTGAATAAGCCTCTCTCTTTTTAATATAGAGCAAATGGACCAAACCAGGCCTGTGTGGAGATCTTTTCCCCGGTACCAATGGTTGATATACCATTCTAACTTGTGAAAGTGTCACAGGAAGTAGGGGCAGCCTCCATCTCATGGGACCCTTGGAAGCAACTGTTAGGACAAAGTGGTTGCCAAGGCTGTGAGCTCATTCACTTCATGAAGGAAGTGACCTACCTCACTTTCTTGGTGATGGAACTCTCTGAACTTGGGATCCCTGAAAACAGGCAGCCAGAGTCAGGCCCAATAACAGTCACAGAAGTCTCACTTTTTGGATTTACCAAGGAGAGAGTCAATCTTTCTTGGTATCTACAGTTGTGAGGATGGCCAAATGCCAGGAAAGATCTGAATTGGGGTCTTTCCTGAGAAAGCAGGTATTGGCTCACCGCTGGCTCCTGACAACTTCACAGAGTGGGCCAAGGAGTCCAGATTTGAGAATAGAGAAGCCATTTCGGGGGAACATAGTATGGCCCACAAGGCAGAGGACACTCTTGATAGTCACAGACCCTCTTGGGGGAAAAAGGTGCCTTTGTGGGAATGAGTGTGTGTATGTGGTTTTGTCTCATGCTCTGAGAATAGGTAGGAAAGGCGGTTTCTTTGGTTTAGAATGGACTGTTTCTAGTAAGTCATTTGACAAAGCAAGTGTTTCTATGTCTGTGTATCCAACTGTGTCCATGGTTGTAGACATTACAAAAGAAAATGCATCAATGGATGTGTCCTGTCTAGGAGAAAGCTTCCCCACATTCATCCTGCCCAATTTATGAAAGGACGGAGGCTTGCCTTATTGATGGGCAAGACCTGCTGTCTTCCTAAGTTTCTGTTTTCTTCTTGAATTCTGGCCACTCTCCAGAATAGACTCATGGTTTTGTGACCAAGATATGTAGCACCTCAAAGCTCTGTGACATGGCCGTGTACTGGATAGCTGAAGGGAATGGCGAGAATCTCAGGAAACTCAGATATCTGTGTGATCATGAGTGTCTCAGTGGAGAATCCCTGCTTTGGGCCTTTGCTTACCTATTGTTCTGTAGCACTGAATGTCAGGAAGGTCTTTGCCTAAGGCACCACTTTGTGAAACCTGAATAAAACAGTTTTCTAATGGAAATGAATGAGCATCACCTGTCTCTCTTTGAGTAATTGCTTTTGAAAGGGATGTGTCTGAGCCAGTCTGTTGGCTGTGTGTGAGGCTGTGGCTTGCATTCTCAGCACCTGATGGATCTAAAGAAAGATGCCATGTGTGCATCCAAAACAAAAATGGCCAAAAGAGCAGTCATTGTGGATAAAATCTCTTGCCTTCCTCTGTAAGGTTCCTGACCTCTATCAAGTGAGAATAGGAATCCTTTGGGTCAAATGACTTCTTCAAAGCCCTGCGGAGGCTAGCCAATAGGTGCTTGGGTTTTCTCATGACCCCAATGCACATAAAGAATCTAAACCCCACAGTCAGTAGGCCTCAAATTGGAGAAGCTGAGCAGTATTAATGGTAGGCCTTTTTGATCACTTCTGGTTCACAGAAGGGGTGTCCAGGCCACTCTGACTTTATGGAAATGACGAGCAAGAGTGCGTATTTTGGACACTGTCTTGTCCTGCGCTCCTCATAGAAACCTCCAGCTAGAGGTTATGATGAGTGTCTATATGGAAGAAGATGAGAGCCATGTGGGACTATTTTGGTTTTAATTGTGGTCATTTGTGTGGCAGTTGGAAGAGATGACTGGGTCCACCTGGGTTTGAACTCTGGTGTGAATCCCCTTAGAGACTGAGTTCTGGAAGTGACCTCAGAGAAGTATTGCCATGAATCGAGTTGGGATTTTAGGAAGCCATGCATGAGAGTCGCCCTTATAAACTTAGATCAAGGTCCAGGGTGGCTTTCCACAGAGCACTGGGAATCTCAGCCAAATTATCCCATGATTTTATTCTTAAAGACTTGGCAGCCATACTTGAGAGTCAAAACACACATGGAACTCACATTGTAGACCTCAATAGGCCTGGCTTCATGTAACCTTTTGGCCACTTTATGGGAAACGTTGCCTATGAAAGTTCTCCAGAGTTTCACTGAAATGAGCTTCCTCAACATTTAATGGTTCTTGAAAGCCACAGTGCCTCCCAACTACATCCTTGAAAAATGGCTAGATAAATACTTTGAAATTTTTGAAATTCCCATAACCAGGTGGCACTGGAGTATCTTTGGATGTCCTGCTGCTGATCATGAGTGTACCAGAGAGTGCCTTGATTGACTGGAATTTATAAAAATAATGTAGAACAGAGATGGTAGTAAGTTGGAGCCTGCTGAGTAGTGGGCCTAGAGCAGTGGTAGCCACGTGTGTGATAAAACATCTGTGGTGGGTCCATGTGATTAGCCCATTTGCTTCCAAATGGCTTGTGACTGACATGGTGCAGCCAGCAGACCCTTATTTGTAAAGGCATCTTTTTATTTGGAGAGCTTTCAAGGTAATGATCAGAATCAGGTTGATATGGTCAAGGGTGCAAGCTATGTGAGAAAGAAGCCTGGTTGTTTCATTCTCCTGCAGACCCTAACCCACCACACGTGACAGAACTCCCTCTAGCACTGTGTCCCAGTTGAACTTGTTGTTCAAAAAGCCCAGTGCAGCAGCAAGAACCAAAAGCCCCAGTGCAGCAGCAAGAACCACCACAAAAATTTGAGGAGGACCAAATGGCTTCACAGTCCACACGGGATGAAACTTAGCCTCCAGTGGCCACACTTTACCTACAAAGAGAGAATTCAGCACTGCTGCCTCAGGTTCATTTGAAAATAAGAATCCATGTTCTCCAGGTCATATAGATGCAGACCCAGCTTTGATGGTCTCACTACAAAAGAAGCTAAAACTCCTTAATACAACATATATTTCAAGTGCCCAGCTTCAGAGGCAGTTTCTCAAGAAGTCTTTAGGCCAGCAGAGCTCAATGTTTGTGGAGTGTTTACCATGTCCCTTACTTTTGGAAACTGCTCTACCACCTCCAAGGTTGTGAACTCCTGAGCATATTCCATTCCAGATTTGCATTCACAGATTTTCTAACTCTTCTCCTCTAATTGTGTCTTACCTGGGGTGAAGGTAATGTCAAGGCATTGTTGTGGATGAGAGTGGGAAGATTTTTGTGTAGCACATATTTGCATACACATTGGATTCATTTTCCAATTTCCCATTAAAAATACTGAATCCCTGACACTAACCCATACCCTACTAGACTCTGACTACTAATCCTAATATGATGGAGAAAAATAACCCAAACAGAATAGAAATACAAGCAGTACAGAGAAGGCATGGTGTATAGTTGGACTTGCCTTTTGCATTATGTAGGGTAGGTGTTATAAATCTAGATAATTTTTAATTGAAATAGTTATCCATGTGTTTTTAAAGTTAACAAATATGTGAATTTCTATCTCCCTTTCTCTGTAGCCTATTCAGCAAATGTATTTTTATATGCACATATAGAATCCTAGCTGGTATCACATGTACATACTTGTTTGGAGGCTGACGTGGCAGATAAAAATTATGAGAAGAGATAACTCCTCGTAAATGCTGTTGGATCTTAAAATTCAACCTATGGGTGATCTTCCTAGTTGAACAACATTATTCATAAATCCATGTTCAGTAAAATTAATATTTTTGGATCAGTGGACGATATATATTTCACCATGAATTTCGATTGGCATATATACTGCTACTCTTTAATGTCTGTGTGTGTTTTGTGTTTGTGTGTGTGTATATATATATATATATATATATATATATATATATATATATATATACAATCTCCAGATTTTTTAAAATATAAAATATATTTGTCTTATTATACACTCCCTAAATACATTCATATTCATGTATGTGGATTTATAATCAAATTTTTACAAGATTATTCTCAGAAATATTCATCCCCCTGAAACACATATTTGTTTACTAGTACTGAAAACTAACTTCAATGAAAGGTGCATACAAATCCTAATATTTCTGCAGTAACTTACCCAGGTTAATATCAATGCAAGTAGATTCCTATGGGACATGATGTGTATTTTGACATTCATTTTTATTCAACACTGGTACAGTACTATTTTTTCAGTTTATGCACATCAAAGGATAAATGTTTCATCCAAAATTTCAAAATTTAAAACTTTTGATTCACTTTCAATCACTTCCTGCTTCAGAACACATGTATTCCTCCATGTTTCTTGACTGGTCTTTCATGAGACTTCTTTGCAAACACATTATTTCCGATTTGCATATTCAATTTTGAAGCAAAACTCACACACTCTTCATGATCAACAGTAACACTAATATTACCATTAGATGTACAAACTGGTTGTAATTAATGTATGTATGCCAATATCAATATAAGATTTCCTGTATATTTTCAGATATCAATTTATTCCAATTCCAATTTCTAATGTTGGGTCCAGTTATATTATTTATTCACAGTTTGGTCTATTCATTCATCATCTCTATATTCATCAAAACAGGGTACACCTATTTTTTTCCCCAATACTAATTTATAGGTTGTAAAAATATTGCTCCCCATAATGGTGGAAGAAATACTCATATCACCTGATCTACATATACATTTTTATCACAGTAATATTCTGGACACAAATGTAAAGGTAACACTTATGATTGTACCAAAACCTAAATTGAACGTGAATATATATTACTAAAACCATCCATGTCCAGGTCGCCTAATGCTCTCAAATTTCAATCCTATTGGTGACTACATATTTGTTTCTTCTAATATCATATATTAAACCTCAACCCTGTTGAAAATGTCTAATCCTGTTACTCACTTTATACTTTGCCTGATTTCCTAATGTCTCTATTTTATATCTGCTTTCCTACATATTTTCCCCAGTTCATCATTGTGACTGACTCTTCATATGTGCTGATATTTTCATTCAGTCTCTAAACGAAACCCTATTGCTAAAGAACTATATTTCCAACTCAAAGACTCACTCTTCAACCTAAACCTACTATTTTCCTAATCCTACTGACTATCCCTTTTTGACTGGATGTTCTCTTCGACATTCAGGCATCTGAGGTACTAGGTTTTATTCCATTGTATGTAGATTTACCTGCGACCACATTGCAGAATGTAATTCAAAGCTAAATATCATAATCAAGGGCCCAATGCCCTTCCTGGCTTCAAATCTTACCTAGATTTCTCTTTTCATACTTATATTTCAAATACATATTCTTATAAATATTTCAGGTTCCCAATACCATTATTCATCCAGGAGAATGATTCCTAACACAAATAAAACATGTTGTTAACCCTAACCATACACTGTTCCCTCAATCTAAATTTACAGAGGGAAGGGACAGAGTTGGTCTTACAGTAAAGAAATGTAGGCGGTCTTCCACCTACTGAGACACTCAAAGTTCCATGCTGAAATGATCACTGGAGAATATATACGCAGCTATGAAGGACCTGAGAGAGCAAAAGTCATGTTCAATGGCAAACAACCTGGTCAGGATGAAGGTTTCTGTCTGAATCAGCCTCTCTATTCTTAATGTAGAGAAGATGGACCAAACCAGGCCTGTGTGGGTAGCTGTTCCCGGGTGCCTATGGTTGATATAAGATTCTAACTTGTGAAAGTGTCACAGGAATTAGGGACAGCCTCCTTTTCATGTGAGACTTGGAAGCCACTGGTTGGACAAAGTGATTGCCAAGGCAGTGACCTCATTCAGTTCCTGAAGGAAGTGACCTCACATCACTTCCTTAGTGAAGGAAATCTCAGAACTTGAGATTCATGAAGCCAGGCACCCAGAGTCAGTCCCAGTCCCAGTCCCAGTGGTCTCACTTGTTTGGATTTACCAAGGACAGAGTAAGTCTTTCTTGGTACCTATTGATGTGAGGATTGCAAAATGCCAGTAAAGCTCTGAAGAGGGGCCTTTCCTGAGAAAGCAGGTAGTGGCTCACCTCTGGGTCCTGACACCTTCACAGAGTTGGCCAAGGAGACCAGATCTGAGACATTTCAGGCCATTTAGGGGGAAAATAATATGGCCCACCAGTCAGAGGACACTCCGGATAGTAACAGACCTTCTTGGGGGAAGGAGCTGCCTTTGTGGGTGTTGGTTTGTGGTTTTGTCTCATTTTCTGAGAATAGGTAGGCAAGGCGCTTTATGTGCTGTGGAATGAACTGTTTATTGTAAGTCATTTGACAAGGCGAGTGTTTCTATGTCTGTTTACCTCACTGTGTCCGTGGTTGTACTCATTAGAAAAAAGAATGCATCAATGGATGTGTCCTGTCTAGTAGAAAGCTTCCCAGAATTCATCCTGCCCAATTTATGAATGGAGTTCAGATTGCCTTATCAATGGGTAACACCTGCAATCTTCCTAAGTTACAGTTTTCTTTCAGAATTCTGGCCCCTCTCCAGAATAGTCTCATGGTTTTGTCTCTAAGGTATGTACCACCTCCAAACTCTGTGACATGGCCATGTACTGGATAGCTCAAGTGAATTGTGAGCATCTCAGAAAAATCAGAAATATGTGTGACCACTAAATCTCAGTGGAGAAACCCTGCTTTGGGCCTTTTTTTTTTAATTAATTTTTATTGTAGGTTGTTCAAAACATTACATAGTTCTTGATATATCATATTTCACACTTTGATTCAAGTGGGATATGCACTCCTTTTGCTTACCTATTATTCTGTTGCTATGAATGTCACCAAGTTCTTTGCCTCGGGCCACCAATTTGTGAAGCCTGAAGAAAACAGTTTTCAAATGGAAATGAATGGGCATCACCTAGGGCTCTTTGCTTAATTGCTTTGGAAAGGGGTGTGTCTGAATCAGCCTCTTGGCCCTGTGTGAGGCTGTGGCTTAGATTCTCAGCACCTGATGGATCTAAAGAAAGATCCCATGGATGCATACAGAACCAAAATAGCCAAAAGAGCTGTCATTGTGGATGAAGACTCTCGCCTTCCTTTCAAAGGTTCCTGACATCTATCAAGTGAGAATAGGGATCCTTTGGGTCAAGTGAGTTATTCAAAGCCCTGCAGAGGCTAGCCCATACGTGCTTGGGTGTTCTCATTACTCCAATTCACATAAAGAATCTAAACCCCACAGTCAGTAGGCCTCAAATTGGAGAAGCCAAGCAGTATTAATGGCAGACCTATTTGATCACTCCTCGTTCACAGTCAGGGTTTCCAGGCCACACTGATTTTAGGCAAATCGGGGGAAAGGTAGGTTATTTTGGACATTGTCTTGGTCTGTGTCCCTCATGGAAAACTCCATCCAGAGGTTATGATGAGGGTCTACATGGAAGAAGATAAGGGCCATGTGGGAGAATTTTGTTTTGAATTGTGGTAAGTTATGTGGCAGTTGGAAGAGATGCCTGGGTTTACCTGGGCTTTAACTCTGGTGTGATTCCCCTTAGAGTCTGAGTTCTGGAACTGACCTCAGAGAAGCATTGTCATCAATTGTGTTTGAATTTTACTAGGCCATGCATGAGAGTTGCCCTTGGAACCTGAGATCTAGCCCAGAGTGGCTTTCCACAGAGCACTGGGAATCTCAGCCAGGATATCACATGATTTTATTCTGAAAGACTTTGCAGCAACAGTTGAGTCAAAACACGCGTGGACCTCACATTGTAGACCTCAATGGGCCTGGCTTCATGTGACCTTTTGGCTACTCTTTGGGAAGCCTTGCCTGTGAGTGTTCTCTAGAGCTTTCATTGAAATGAGCTTCCTCAACATTTAATGGTTCCTGAATGAATTGAAACCCCCAGAGCCTCCAACTTCATCCTTGACAAATGGCTTGATAAATACCATGAAATTTTTGAAATTCCCATGACCAGGTGGCACTGGAGAACTTTTGGAGGTCCTGTTGCTGATGATGAGTGTACCAGACAGTGCCTTGATTTACTGGGTTTCATGAAATTTGTGTAGAACAGTGATGCCAGTAAGTTGGATCCTGCTCATTAGTGGGCCTAGAGCAGTGGTGTGAAGGTGTGTGATAAAACATGTGTGGTGGTGACATGTGGATCTGCCATTGGCTTCCCAAAGGCTTGTGACTGACATGGTACAGCCAGCAGACCCTTCTATGCAAAGGTGTTTTTTATATAGAGAGGTTTCAGGGCAATGTTCAGAATCAGGTTGCTATGGAAATGGGGGCAACTTATGTGGAATTGAATCCTGGTTGGTGCATTCTCATGCAGACCATGACCCTCCACACGGGACAGAACTCTCTCCAGCACTGTGTCCCAGTTTAGCTCCTTGTATTTCATGAAGCAAATACCAAACTCCCAGTGCACCTGTGAGAAACACCACGAAAATTGGAGAATGACCAAATGGCTTCACAGTCCACACGTGGAGACACTTACAACCCAGTGACCATAGTTAAACTACAAAGAGAGTATTCAGCATGGCTGCCTCATGTTCATTGGAAAATTAGAAACAATATCCTCCAGGTCACATTGTTGCACACCCAGATTTGATGGTCTCCCAACAAAGGAAGCTAAAGCTCCTAACAACAACATATATTTTTAAGTGCCCAACCTCAGAGGAAGTTTCTCAAGAAGTCTTTACACCAGCAGAGCTCCATGTTTGAGAAATGTTTACCCTGTCCCTTACTTTTGAAAACTCCTTTACCACCTCGGAGGTTGTGAACTCCTGAGCATTTTTCATTCCTGATATATATTCACAGATTTTCTAACTTTTCTCCTCTAATTGTGTCTTACTCGGAACAAAGGCAATGTCAAGGCAATGTTCTGGATGAGAGTGTGAACATTTTTTTGTAGCACATATTTACATACACATTGCATTCATTTTACAATTTTCCATTCAAAATACTGAATCTCTGACATGAACCCATACCCTACTAGACTCTGACTACTACTCCTAATATGATGGAGAAAAATAACACAAACAGAATAGGAATACAAGCAGTTAGGAGAAATCATAGTGTATAGTTGTACTTGTATTTTGCATGATTAATGGTAGGTGTTATAAATCTAGTCAATATTTAATTTAAATAGTTCTCCATGTGTTTTTAAGGTTAACAAATATGTGAATTCCTGTCTCCCTTTCTCTGTATCCTATTTAGCACATGTACTTTTAAATGCACATATAGAATCATACCTGGTATCACATGTACATTTTTGTGAGGTGGCTGATTTGGCAAATACAATTTGTGAGAAGTGGTCACTCCTCTTAAACGCTGTTGGAACTGAAAATTCAACCTATAGGTGAGCTTCCTAGTTGAACAACATTATACATAAATCCATGTTCAATTAAAGAAATATTTTTGCATCTGTGGATGATATATATATCATGATAAATTTCGATTGGCATATATATTGCTAATTTAATGTCTGTGTGTGTGTGTGTGTATTTTGTGTGTGTGTGTATGTGTGTGTGTGTGTGTGTGTGTGTATATATATATATATATATATATATATATATATATATATATATATATATATGTATATATACTCTCCAGAAATATATGTGTCTTATATACACTCTCTAAATTCATTCATGTTCATGTATATGGATTTATAATCAACCTTTCACAAGATTTTTCACAGAAATATTCATCCACCTGAAATACATATTTGTTTCCAGTACTTAAAACTAACTTCAGTTTATTTTGCATACAAATACTATTATTTTTACAGTAACTGACCCAGTTTAACATCAATGCAAGTAGATTCCAGTGGGACATGATGTGTATTTTGAAGGTCATTTTTATTCAGCACTGGTACAATACTATTTCTTCAATTTATGCACATGATAGGATATATATTCCATCCACAAGTTAGCAAACTTACAGGCAGTTGTTTCACTTTCATCACTTCCTGCTTCAGAACACATAAATTCCTCTAGGTTTCTTGACTGGGCTTTTCATGAGACTTCTTTCCAAACACATTATTTTTAATTTCCATGATCACTTTTGAAGCAAAACTCACACACTCTTCATGATAAACCATAATCCTAATATTACCATTAGATGTATTAGTGGTTGAAATGAATGTATGTATATCAATATAAGATTTCCTGTATATTTTCAGATATCAATGGAATCCATTATTTAAATTTGGAACCCATTGTATTATTTATTCACATTATGGTCTATTCATGCATTATCTCTATATTCAGAGTCACAGGATATACCTATTTGTACCCCCAATACTAATTTATACTTCTTCAAAATATTGCCCCCAGAAATGGTGGAAGAAATACTCACGTCACCTTATCTACATGTACATTTTATCACAGTAATATTCTGGACACAAAAAGCAAAGATGACACTTATTATTTTACCAATGTAAAGGTCAGGCGAGTGTCGGAGGAAGAGACTACCAGAGACTGTCTCATGCAACAGCCAAGGATTTATGGGGGTCCAGCATGCTGGGGTCAGAGCTCCCTTGAATAGAGCACAGAGTCCTGAGAACAGCTTAAGCAGAGCTTATATACTTTCCTTGGAGAGGGCAGATAGGAAAGTTTATTGATGGGTCAGGGCGAGTGGGCGGTTTGCGTCCAAATGGGTGAGGAAGTACATTCTGCAGTTTTGCAGTTGGGTACAGCACTTTCAGGGAACTAGATTAGCAAACAGTTCTCAAGACATCAACAGTGTTTTGTTAAGCATACCAAAAAACTGGAAGTGACAAGTACCTATTTTATTAACCTTTCATTCCCCACTTCTTCTTTTGGTTACTTTTAATCATAAAAATGATCATTGGGGGTGTCACATTTTATGTTTACTAGTTTGGTATATTGTTTTCTGATTACCATAAGTTTAAATTGTCCAATTTGAGCATGGAGAAAGGAAACTACACGGTTGATCAAACAGGGTCCTACAATTACCAATAATATGAGGATTATTAATGGACCGGCCAGGGCTGATGAAAATGTAGTTAATGAGGGGGCTTTGTGAACCAAGACTCAAACCACCTTTTTTGGGCCTCTCTCTCTTGTTGATGCTCTTCAAGGCATCTTCTTAATTTAATCATAGATTCTTTTACAACTCCAGTATGGTCGGCATAAAAACAACATTCTTCCCTCAATGCAGGACGAAGGCCCCTTCTCTCATGAAGGCCCCTTCTCTCATGTTCTGTAAAATAACTTCAGAGAGAGAGGTTAAAGATTCGTGTAAAGCTGTGAAGGAGGTTTTTAATATCTTTAAGTTTTGGTCTATTACTGCTTCTAATTGGGTCATTTGTTGTGTCCCATGGACCAGGGCAGTGGCTCCTGTGCCCACCCCTGCAGCAACTCCTATTCATAATAGGATGACTAAAGTGAGGGATACAGGTTCCTGGCAGAACCGGGTTGTTTGCCCCCCTATTTGATATTTAAATGTACCTGCGTCATGATAGAGCACTCTTGAAAACATCTGCACCATTACATAATTAATCACATCTGTTGACCATTTTATGAAAACATAAACAATGTTTAAGTGTATAGAATTGTACTGCTGTAGAGATGGACAAGGCAAGGTACTTAAGATAGCACAGAAGACAGGGAAACAGTCTTATTTTGTTGCATCCGGATTTAGAGGGCATTGCTTCTGTTGTAATCAATTAATCCCTGAACCCAAAGTTTAGGTTGTTTCAGAATTTTGTACCCAGCATGTAAGGGAAGGGGCTCAGAAGTTCACAGTCTGCAGAAGTTCACAAAAAGCAGTTTTTGTTTCTGTTTTTTTTTTCCTCTGTTCTTGGAAAGTTAACTTCTTAAGGACACCTGGGAGGGGGAGAGCTTTTTTCTTCTTTTTTTTCTTTTCCTCCCTGCCAGCTGTTACCATGGAGCCCAGTTGGTAACTTCTATATCTTAGAAATGTAGCCATCTCTATGAAGCCCCAGCTCTAGGGCAGAGGCCTTCTTCATATATTTTGTTAAAAACTACTAAGGGGGTGTCTAGCTTAGGAGTGCTGATTTTTCCAGCCAGTGGCCAAGTAGAACAGAGCAACACGAATAGAGGAAGTTTATCTACATTGAACTCTTTTATAGGAACTGTGTTGCTGAAAGGCTTAAAGTCAGCCATGGTGAAGACTTCTGGAGAAGGTCATTTAAGACTTTTCTGTGGGCCTGATACAGAGGGGAAGACAGGGAAGGCAGGGGATGAGAGCAGCTCCGTGGATCTGAGGATGAGGAAAAAGAGATATAAAAGAATTATGGGAAAGGGGTTTGGGATTTTCCTGGCAACAAAACTTGAGCAGTAGAACAGGTAGAGCAGAGGGGAAGACGGGAGTGAGTATCCCAAAAAGCCTGTGAGGGACTTTAAATTCTTAGTAACCTGTTTTCAGTGATGACAAAGCAACTTTAAAGGCCATTTTAATTACATCTTTGATAGGCGTCTGAGGGCACTCCTTAGCTGGTTTGAGCTTTGGGTTAGCTGGTAAGAGGACCTGGTGGGACCCGGTGTGGGCACTGACAGGAGGAGAGAGGAGTGAGTGGGTGGAAGGGTACCTCAGTACCTGCAAGCTCAGCAAGGGGCAATGGTCTGAGAACCGACGGAAATTTGGGTTTTTGATCTAGTAACTGGAGCTGAGAAATCAGGTTGCTGATGTGGGAGTGACAGCAGAGAGTCTGGGGCAGAAGGCTGCGGGTGAGTATCTATTGGAGAAGCATAGTTCAGGATTTGAGCATAGGAGGGAAAAGGCCTACACGTAGGGGAATTTCCTTCCACACTTTTGAGCACTTGTCGAAGTTGAAAAGGTCACGCAAAATTTGAGGATCTAGAGACCCTTCTGGTGGCCATCGGTTTTTGTTATCTAACTGGTAATATGGCCAATGCTGTGTACTGAATTTGATGAGGAGTTTTGCTTCCACCAGGTAGCCCCTGTTTCCTCACATCCCCATTATTTACAGAAGAAGTTGGCTTTTCCCCCACACAGTCGTGGCTGTTTTTGGCTTTGGTAGTCCGCCAGGCAAACATAGTAATCTAGGCTAGCCAACCTGCATCTGGCTCGCGTGTCCCTACATCCATAATGTTTGTTTCCATTATCTATTGTATGGAAAGTATTTAATGGAATTTTTGGGGATCCTCTTCATCAGGGATTTCCCAATAGGAAAGACGTATAGCCAGCTGACAAATTTCTTGGTGGAGAGATGGCCACCAGGTCCCTAAGTGGGCTGTATGTGCGATAGACCATACTTCTTGTCTAGTAGGATTTGTGATCAGCCATCGCTGCTGAACGGGTTGATGAGGGTTAGGACTACTGGTGACCAATTGGAGAGTCTATAGTCTTATTCACATGGCGATTCTACAATTTGAAAATGTTACCAGTCTTTTTCATTTTTCAGCCAGATTCTGGACAGGGCACAGGCTTGAGATGAGAATTAGGAACCAGGAAGTGATTCCGTCTAACTTTAGCACTGTAGGTGTTATAAGTAGCACCTGGTATGGTCCTGTCCAGCCGGGTTCCAGGGATGACACCTGATGTTGTCTTATGTAGACAAAGTCTCTTACTTGATATAGATGTGGAGTACCCTCTTCAGCAGGTTGGTAGGCAGTGGCCAGCTGTTTCCACAGGTATTGCTGAGTTCCTTCCAGAACTTTAAGTCTGTCAAGCAAGGTGGTGTGGAAGGGATCGTTAGATCTTTGAGTTAGGGTTAGGTCCCTTACTGGAGATGGGGCCCCATAGAGAATTTCATAGGGGGTGAGGTTACACAAAGAAACAGAGGGAGTATTTCTTGCATGAAATAGTGCATAAGGCAGGAGCATAGTCCAATCTTTTATGCTACTCTTTAAGCTTAATTCCGTTTAGGTCTCTTTAATGGTTCTATTTAATTTTTTTACCTGTCCTGAACTCTGGGGTCTATAAGCACAATGTAACTTCCAATTAATCCCCAGGGTCCTGGCTAACCCCTGAGTTACCTGGGCCATGAACGCTGGTCAATTATCAGACCCTATTACCTTAGGCAGGCCGTACCTTGGAAAAATATCTTTCAGGATCTTCTTGACCACCATTTGTGCCTTTTTTTTTGGGGGGGGGGAGGCTTCAATCCATCCTGAAATATATCTACAAAGAGTAGGAGATATTTAAGTCCATACCATGCTTGCTTAATTTCAGTAAAGTCCACTTCCCAGAATTGTCCTGGTCTGGTTCCTCGTAGGTGCTTTCCTGCAGGAAAGTTGGAAGGGTAAGCATTAACCTATTGACAGACCCGACAGGCTTTTTTTTACCTGTTCAGTTATTTCCTTTCACTGTGAGTCGGTTAGTGGAAAACTCTGTTCTTGATCCTTCAGGAATGCCTGCAATTTCTTTGAACCAAGGTGAGTGAACTGATGTACATTTTTAACGTAGTGTAGGGCTTTCTGAAATTTCAGGCTTTGCTCAGTGAAGTTGAGGAGTACAGTGTCAGTGTCCTTAGATATTATCAAAAGCTTGCTGGATCTCAGGGGTCCATTAGAATTGGGCATCTCCTTTAACAGCGGGTGTAAATGAGAAGTTAAGGACCCAAACACAGGAATCCTTAACCTGCAAAACCCAGCAGTCCCAAGAAACTCTCTGTGTTGTCTGCTGTTAGATGGGGGTGGTTTCTGCACAACCGTTTGATTTCTGGGCTCAGTGAGCCATCGTTTACTGCCCCTAAAGGAATAGCCCAGGAAGATTACTTCTTGCTGGCAAATTTGGGCCTTTTAGGAAGAAGCTCTATACCCGAGTTGAGGAAGCTCACATAATACTGCTTGGGTCCCAGATTCACAGATATCCTTGGTGTTGGGTGCCAGTAGCAGGTCATCCACGTATTGAAGCTGGGTGACTTCGGGGTGCGTAGTTCTGAAGCTGTTGAGATCTCTTTGGAGGGCTTCATCAAAGAGAGTGGGGGAGTTTTTCAACCATTTTGGGGAGTCTAGTCCAAGTTAGTTGAAAACACGTTCCAGTTTCTGGGTCTACCCACTAGCAAGCAAACAGCAACTGACTATATTTATGCAGAGGCAAGCAAAAGAAAGCATCTTTTAAGTCCAGAACAGTATACCATTTCCTCTCAGGGTTCAGAGTGATAAGCAGATTGTACGGATTAGGTACACTGGGGTGAATGTCCTACACTCTGTTGTAGGTCTCTCTTATGTCTTTAATGGGGGATAGTCCCCGGCTCCTGGCTTTTTATACTGGTAGCGGGGGAGTGTTTTAGGATGATTGACAAGGCCTTAGGACCCTAAGGCCAGATATTTCTGAATATGGGGCCTTATCCCATCTTTAGCTTTTTTGCTCAGAGGATATTTTTTGACATTGATTGGGGAGGCTGAGGTTTTGAACTCCACTGTTTTTGGAGGTTGTTTCATGGCTAGTCCTAACCCAGCAGTTTTTTTCCAGGCATCTGGGTAATCTGTTATCCGTTTCTGGGGTACCTTGCCTGTTTGATCAGTCTTGGGGGGTGTGAAGAGTTGCTGTTCATCTTCTACTGACATATTTAAAGCCGTGAATATAGGAGTTTATACTAAAGGATTTAGAAATATCATTTTGGGGCCTTCATGGTTAAAAGTCATTTTGGCCCGGAGCTTGGTGAGCAGATCTCTGCCCATCAATGGGGCCAGGCATTCTGGGATTATTAGGAAGGAGTGATGGATTTTTCCTTTCCTCATGTCCATGGTTTTCTTAGTTGTCTAATTCCCATATTTACTGGTGTTAGCACTTTGAACTAGAGAGCTTTTATTTGATAGAGGGCCCAGTGGGGCCTTAAGGACTAAGTATACTGCCCCTGTATCCACTTCAAAGTTTACTGGGGTCCCCTCCACATCAAAAGTTACCCTGGGTTTATTGGGAGTCTAGCAATCTGGGGCTCAGTGCTCACTTGAATAGAGCAGAGAGCAATGAGAACAGCTTAAGCAGAGCTTATATACTTTCCTTGAAGAGGGCAGGGAGGGAAGCTTATTGATGGGTCAGGGCGAGTGGGCGGTTTGCGTGCAAACAGGTGAGGGTGTACATTCTCTGTTTGGCAGTCAGGGACAGCACATTCTGGGGAAAAAATTAGCAAACAGTCCTCAAGGTTTCAACAGTGTTTTGTTAAGCATACAGAAAAACAGGAAGTGACAAGTACCTATCTTATTAACCTTTCACCAAATCCTAAATGGAAAGTGAGCATGGATTTCTAAAAACATCCATTTCCAGGTTGCTTAATGCTCGCAAATCAATCCTATTGGTGACTACATATTTGTTGCTTTCTAAGATTATATATTCAACCTCAACCCTGTTGAAAATGACTAATACTAACCCTCACTTTATGCTTTTCCTGATTTCCTAATGTCTCCATTGATATCTGCTTTCATACATATTTTCCTGAGTTCATCATTGTGACTGACTCTTTACATGTGCTGAAATTTACATTCACTCTCTATCCGAAACCCTATTGCTACAGAACTTTTGTTCGAAATCCTATACTCACTCTTTTTTCTATACCTACCAACTATCTTCCTAATCCTACCGACTATCCCTTTTTGACTGGAAATTCTCTTTGACAATCAATCATCCAAGGTACAAGGTCCTATGCCATTGTATATCAATTTATCTGAGACATCTGTGCAGAATATAATTCAAAGCTAAGTATCCCAATCAACAGCCCAATGCTCTTCTTGGATTCAAACCTTATCTTGATTTCTGTTTTCATACTTATATTTCACCTATATATTCTCGTAAATATCGCGAGTTCCCAATACCATTGTTCATTTCTCAGTATGATTTCTAACCTAAATCAAACCTGTTATTACTCTAACCATACACTGTACCCTCAAACTAACTGTACAGAAGAGCCGGGAGAGAGTTTGTCTTACAATACAGTAATGTAGGGGCTCTTCCACCTGCTGAGAACATCAAAGGTACAAGCAGAAATGATACCCTGGAGAAGTTGCAGGCAGCTATGAAGGACCTAATAGAGCAAAAGTCATCTTCCATGACAAACAACCTGGTCAGTATTAAGGGATGTGTCTGAATCAGCCTCTCCTTTCTTAATGTAGAGAAGATTGATCAAACCATGCCTGTGTGGAGAGCTGTTCCCAGGTGCCTATGGTTGATATACCATTCTAACTTGTGAAAGTGTCACAGGAAGTAGTGGCAGCCTCCATCTCATGGGAACCTTGGATGAATCTGGTAGGACAAAGTGGTTGCCAAGGCAGTGACCTCATTCAGTTCCTGAAGGAAGTGACCTCACCTCACTTTCCTGGTGATGGAAATCTCTGAATTTGGGATCCAGGAAGCCAGGCACCGAGAGCCAGTCCAAGTCCCAATCCCAGTGGTCTCACTTGTTTGGATTTACCAAGGACAGAGTCAGTCTTCCTTGGTACCTACTGATATGAGGATTGCCAAATGCCTGAAGAGCTCTGAAGAGGGGCCTTTACTGAGAAAGCAGGTAGTGGTTCACCGCTGGCTGTTGACAACTTCACAGAGTTGGCCAAGGAGACCAGATCTGAGACAGTACAGGCCATTTTAGGGGAACATAGTATGGCCCACTATTCAGAGGACACTCCGAATAGTCACAGACCTACTTGAGTTAAGGAGGTGCCTTTGTGGGTGTGGGTGTGAGTTTGTGGTTTTGTCTCATGTTCTGAGAATAGGTAGGAAAGGCTGTTGTTTTGATTGGAGTGGACTGTTTCTAGAAAGTCGTTTGACTAGGCGAGTGCTTCTATGTCTGTGTATCCCACTCTGTCCATGGTTGTAGACATTCGAAAAGAGAATGTATCAATGTATGTGTCCTGTCTAGTGGAAAACTTTCCAGCATTCATCAGGCCTAGTTGATGAATGGACTGTGGCTTTCCTTATGGATGGGCAACACCTACTAACTTCCTAAGTTCCTGTTTTCTTCCTGAATTCTGGCCACTCTCCAGAATAGCCTCATAGTTTTGTGTCCAAGATACATACCACCCCCAAGCTCTGTGACATGGCCATGTACTTGATAGCTATAGGAAATGGGAACATCTTAGAAAACTCAGACATCATTGTGACCAGTAAACGCTCAGTGAAGAACCCATATTTTGGTTCATTTGCTTACCTATTGTTCTGTTGCCCTGAATGTCAGGAAGGTCTTTGCCTCAGGCCACCCCTTTGTGAAGCCTGAATAAAACAGTTTTAAAATGGAAATAAATGGGAATAACTTGTGGTTCTTTGCTTTGGAAAGGGATGTGTTTGAATCAGCCTCCTAGCCCTGTATGAGGTTGTGGCTTAAATTTTCAGCACATGATGGATCTAAAGATAGATACCATGTGTGCAATCAAAACCATAATGGCAAAAATTCAGTAATTGTGGATGAGTCTCTTGCCTTCCTCTGTTAGGTACCTGACCTCTATCAAGTGAGACAGGGATCCTTTTGGTCAAATGAGTTTTTCAAAGTCCTGCAGAGGTGCTTGTGTTTTCTCGTGACTCCAAATCACATAAAACAATCTATACCTGAGAGTCAATAGTGCTCAAATTGGAGAAGCAGAGCAGTATTAACGGCAGGCCTATTTGATCACTTCTGGTTCACAGGAAGGGTGTCCAGGCCACCCTGACTTTAGGCAAATGAGGGGCAAGGGAGAATATTTTGGACACTGTCTTGGGATGTGTCCCGCATGGAAACCTCCAGCCAGAGTTTATGATGAGTGTCTATATTTAACAAGATGAGGGCCATGTGGGAGTGTTTTGGTTTTAATTGTGGTCATTCGTGTGGCGGTTGGAAGAGATGACTGGATCCAAATGGGCTTGAACTATGGTGTCATTCCCCTTAGAGACTGAGTTCTGGAACTTACCTCAGAGAAATATTGCCATGAATTGTGTTGGGATTTAGGAGGCCACGCATGAGAGTCACCCTTGGAAACTGAGATCTAGGCCCAGTGTCGCTTTCCACAGAGCACTGGGAATCTCAGGAGGATATCACACAATTTTATTCTGAAAAACTTGTCAGACATATTTGATAGTCAAAACACACATGGACCTCAATTGTAGACCTCAATGGGCCTTGCTTCATGTGACCTTTTGGCCACTCTTTGGGAAGCCTTGACTGTGACAGTTCTCCAGAGCTTTCATTGAAATGAGCTTCCTCACCATTAAATAATTTCTGAATGAATTGAAACCCACAGTGTCTCCAACTTCATCCTTGAAAATTGGCTAGATAAATACCATGAAATTTTTGAAATTTCCTTGACCAGGTGGCACTGGAGAACATTTGGATGTCCAGTTGCTGATCATGAGTGTACCAGACAGTGTGTTGATTGACTGGTTTTCATGAAAATGGTGTAGAAAAGAGATGCCAGTCATTTGAAGCCTGTTGAGTAATGGGCCCAGAGCGGGGGTGAGCAAGTGTGTGATAAAACATCTTTGGTGGGGTCATGTGGATCTGCCATTGGCTTCCAAATGGCTTGAGACTGACATGGTGCAGCCAGCAGATCCTGTATGTAAAGACATCTGGTTATATAGAGAGGTTTCAGGGCAATGTTCAAAATCAGGTTTCTATGGTCAAGGGAGCAACCTATGTGGTATACAAGCCCTGTTGGTGCATTCTCCTGCAGACCCTGACCCACCACACGTGAAAGAACTTCTTCCAGCCCTTTGTCCCAGTTGAACTCCTTGTATTTCATGAAGCAAATACCAAACTCCGAGTGCAGTATCAAGAAACGTTTTGAAAAGTGGAGGATGACCTAATGGCTTAGCAGTCTACATGGGGAGACACTTAGACCCAGTGGCCATAGTTTACCTACAAAGAGAGAAATCAACACTGCTGCTTCATGTTCATTGGAGAATTATAAACCATGTCCTCCAGGTCACAGATGTGCAGACCAAGCTTTGATTGTCTCACTAGAAAGGAAGCTAAAGCTCCTGACAACAACATATATTTCAAGTGCCCAACCTAGAGGCAGTTTCTCCAGAAGTCTTTAGGCTGGTAAATCTCCATGTTTGTGGAGATTTTACACTTTCCCTTACTTTTGGAAACTCCTCTACCAACTCCAAGGTTGTGAACTCCTGAACATTTTTCATTTCAGATATGCATTCAAAGATTGTCTAACTCTTCTCCTCTAAATGTGTCTTACTTGGGGTGAAGGTAATGTCAAGGCATTGTTCTGAATGAGAGTGGGAAAATTTTTGTGTAGCACACATTTGCATACACATTGATTCATTTTACAATTTTCCATTTGAAATACTGAATTCTTGACACTATCTCATACCCTACTAGACTCTGACTACTAATCCTAATATGATGGAGAAAAATACCCAAACAGAATGAAAATACAAGCAGTTTACAGCAGGCATGGTGTATTGTTGGACTTCCTTTTTGCATGATAGAGGGTAGGTATTCTAAATCTACTCAATTTTTAATTGAAATAGTCCTCCATGTGTTTTTAATGTTAACACATATGTAAATTCCTGTCTTCCTTTCTATGTAGCCTACTCAGCACATGTATTTTTATATGCAAATATAGAATCCTACGTGGTCTCACACGTACATTTTTTTGAGTTGGCTGACTGGGCAGAAACAAGTTGTGAGAAGAGATCTCGTAAACGCTGGTGGAACTGAAAATTAAAACTATGGGTGAGCTTCCCAGTAGAACAATTTATACATAAATCCATGTTCAGTAAAATAAATATATTTTCATCTGTGGATGATATATATTACTGATAAATTACGTTTGGCATATATATTGATACTTTTTAATGTATTTTTGTGTTTTTCTGTATATATATATATATATATATATATATATATATATATATATATATATATATATACACACACACACTCTCCAGATTTTATAAAATATGAAATATATGTCTCTTATATACACTCCATCAATTCATTCATGTTCATGTATGTGGATTTATAATCAACTTTTCACAAGATTATTCTCAGAAATATTCATCTACCTGAAATACATATTTGTTTCCCAGTATGAGAACTAACTTCAATCAATGGTGCTTACAAATCCTAATATTTTTACAGTAACAGACCCAGTTTAACATCAATGCAAGTAGATTCCTATGGGACTTAATGTCTATTTTGACCTTTATTTTAATTCAACACTGGTACATTAGTATTTCTTCAGTTTTTGCACATCATAGGACATATATTTCATCCACAAGTTAGCAAATTAATAAGAATTTGTTTCACTTCCTGCTTCAAAACACATGAATTCTTCCATGTTACTTGACTGGTCTTTTCATGAGACTTCTTTCCAAACACATTATTTTCGATTTCCATAATCAATTTTGAAGCTAAACTCACACACTCTTCATGATAAACTATAACATTAATATTACCATTAGATGTAAAACTGGTTGGAATGAATGTATGCATATCAATATAAAATTTCCTGTATATTTTCACATTTCAATTCAATCCATTATTTAAAGTTGGAACCAGTTATGTTATTTATTCACTGTATGGTCTATTAATGCATTATCTCTATATTCATAAACACAGTGTACACCTATTTGTCCCCCCATTACTAATTTGTACCTCTTCAAAATATTGCTCCCAGAAATGGTGGAAGAAATACTGATGTCACCTTATCTATATATACATTTTATCACAGTAATATTCTGGACACAAAAAGCAAAGGTCAAACTCATGATTGTATCAAAGCCTAAATGGAAAGTGAGCATGGATTACCAAAAACAACCATGTCCTGGTTACCTAATGCTCTCAAATGTCAATCCTATTGATGACTACATATTTGTTTCTTCCTAAGATTATATATTCAACCTCAAGCCTGTTGGAAATGTCTAATTCTATCACTCACTTTACACTTTGCCTGATTTCCTAATATCTCTATTGATATCTGCTTTCCTACATATTTTCCCTAGTTCATCATTGTGACTCATACTTCACATATGCTGACATTTACATTCACTCTCTACCCGAAACTCTATTGCTAAAGAACTTTTGGTCCAAATCCTATACTCACTCTTCTTTATAAACCTACTGACTATCTTACTAATCCTACTGACTATCACTTTTTAACTCGATGTTCTCTTCAACAATCAATCATTCAAGGTAAAAGGTCCTATGCCATTTTATATCAATTCATCTGAGACACATGTGCAGAACATAATTCAAACCTAAGTATCCCACTCAAGGGCCCAATGCCCTTCTGGCTTCATATCTTACCTACATTTCTGTTTTCATACTTATATTTCACCTATATATTCTTGTAAATATCACAGGTTCCCAATACCATTATTCATCCGGCAGAGAGATTCCTAACCCAAATCGAACATGTCATTAACCCTAAATATACACTGTTACCTCAATCTAACTTTACAGAAGAGGAGGGACAGAGTTTCTCTTTAAATACCGGAATGTAGGGAATCTTCCACCTGCTGAGAACATCAAAGGTCCATGTAGAAATAATCCCTGGAGAAGATGTAGGCAGCTGTGAAGTTCCCGAGAGAGCAAAAGTCATCTTCCATGGCAAACAACCTGGTGAGGATGAAGGGATGTGTCTGTATCAGCCTCTATCAACTTAATGTAGAGAAGATAGACCAAACCAGGCCTGTGTGAAGATGTGTTCCCAGGTGCCTATGGTTGATATACCATTCTAACTTTTGAAAGTGTTACAGAAAGTAGGAACAGCCTCCATCTCATGGGCCCTTAGAAGTAACTATTTGGACAAAGTTGTTGCCAAAGCAGTGACCTCATTCAGTTTCTGAAGGAAGTGACCTCACCTCACTTCCTTTGTGATGGAACTCTCTGAACTTGGGATCCAGGAAGAATGGCACCCAGAGCCAGTCGCAGTCCCAGGCCCAGTGGTCTCACTTGCTTCAATTTACCAAGGACAGAGTCAGTCTTTCTTAGTGCCTACAGATGTGAGGATGTTCAAATGCCAGAAAAGCTCTGAAGAGGGGCCTTTCCTGAGAAAGCAGGTAGTGGCTCACCCATGGCTAATGACAACTTCACAGAATTGGCCAAGGAGAACAGATTTGAGACACGACAGGCCATTTTGGGGCAATATAGTATGGCCCACCATTCAGAGGACACTCTGGGTAATCACAGAACTACTTGGAGCAAAGGTGGTGCCTTTGTGGGTGTGGGTGTATGTTCATGGTCTTGTCTCATGTTCTGAGAATAGGTAGGAAAGACTGTTTGTTTGGATTGGCGTGGACTGTTTCTAGTTAGTCGTTTTGCAATGCGAGTGCTTCTATGTCTGTGTATCCCACTGTGTCCGTGGTTGTATACATTAGAAATAAGAATGCATCAAAGGATGTGTCCTGTCTAGTAGAAAGCTTCCCAGCATTCATCTTGCCCAATTTATAAATGGACTGTGGCTTTTGTTATCAAAGGGCAACACCTGATATCTTCATAAGTTTCTGTTTTCTTTCTGAATTCTGGACACTCTGCAGAATAGCTTCATGGTTTTGTGTCCAAGATATTTACCACCTAAAAGCTCTGTTATATGGCCATGTAGTGGGTAGCTAGTGTGACCAGGAAAGTCTCAGTGGAGAAACCCTGATTTGGGCTTTTTGCTTACCTATTATTCTGTTGCCCTGAATATCAGGAAGGTATTTACCACAGGCCAATTCTTTGTGAAGCCTGAAGAAAAAAGTTTTCAAATGGAAATGAATGGACATCACCTGTAGCTCTTTGCTTAATTGCTTTGGAAATGGATTTGTCTGAAACAGCCTCTTGGCCCTGTGTGAGGCTGTGGTTAGATTCTCAGCACCTGATGGATCCCATGTGTTCATCCAAAACCAAAATGATCAAAAGAGCAGTCATTGCGGATGAAGTCTCTTGCCTTCCTCTGTAAGGTTCCTGACCTCCATCAAGTGAGAAGAGGGATTCTTTGGGTCAAATCCATTCTTTAAAGCCAAGGAGAGGCAAGCCCAAAGGTGCTTGCATTTTCTCATGCTTCCAATTCACATAAAGAATCTAAACCCCACAGTCAGTCGTCCTCAAATTGGAGAAGCAGAGCAGTATTAACGGCACACTATTTGATCACTCCAGGTTCACAGGAAGGTGTTCAGGCCACCACGACTTTAGGCAAATGAGGGGCAAGGGAGCTAACTTTGGACACTATCTTGTTCTGCATCCCTCATGGAAACCTCCAGCCAGAGTTTATAATGAGTATCTATATGGAAGAAGATGAGGGCCTTGTGGGAGTGTTTGGGTTTTAATTTTGGAAGTTTGTGTGGCGGTTGAAAAAGATGACTGGCTCCACCTGGTCTTGAACTCTAGTGTGATTCCCTTTAGAGACTGAGTTCTGGAACTGACCTCAGAGAATTATTGCCATGAGTTGTGTTGGGATTTTAGGAGGCCATGAATGACAGTTGCCCTTTGAAACTGAGATCTGTGCCCAGAAAGGCTTTCCACAAGGCACGAGGAATCTCAGCCAGAATATCACATGATTTTATTCTGAAAGACTTGGCAGCCATAGTTGAGAGGCAAAACACACATGATCTCACATTGCAGACCTCAATGGGCCTGGCTTCATGTGACCTTTTGGCGACCCTTTGGGAAGCCTTGCCTGTGAGTGTTCTCCAGAGCTTTCATTGAAATGAGCTTCCTCAACATTTAAAGGTTCCTGAGTGAATTGAAAATCATAGTGCCTCCAACTTCATCCTTGAAAAATGGCTAGAGAAATACCATGGAATTTTTGAAATTTTCATGACCAGGTGGCACTGGAGAACTTTTTGATGTCCAGTTGCTGATCATGAGTATACCAGACAGTGCCTTGATTGACTGCGTTTCTTAAAAATGGTGTAGAACAGAGATGCCAGTAAGTTGGAGCCTGCTGAGTAGTGGGCCTAGAACAGTGGTGGGCAGGTGTGTGATAAAACATCTGTGTTGGGGCCATGTAGATCTGCCATTGGCTTCCAAATGGCTTGTAACTGACATGGTGCAGCAAGCAGACCCTTATATGTAAAGGCATCTTGTTATATGGAGAGGTTTCAGGGCAATGTTCAGAATCAGGATGCTATGGTCAAGGGGTCAAACTATGTGAAATAGAAGCCTGACTGGTGCATTCTCCTGCAGACCCTGAGGCACCACATGTGACAGAACTCCCTCCAGCACTCTGACCAAGTTGAACTCCTTGTATTGTGAAGCAAATAACAAACTCCCAGTGCTCTACTAAGAAAAGTAGAGCATGATCAATTAGCTTCACAGTCCACACAGATTGACCCTTAGACTCCAGTTGCCACAGTTTACCTACAAAGTTAGAATTCAGCACTGCTGCCTCATGTTCATTGGAAAATAAGATACCATGTCCCCCAGGTCACATAGATGCAGACCAGTTTTGATGCTCTCACTATAGAGGAAGCTAAAGCTTCGGACCACAACATACATTTTAAGTGCCCAAACTCAGAGGCAGTTTCTCAATATGTCTTTAGGCCTGCAGAGCTCCATGTTTGTGGAGTGTTTACCCTGTCCCTTACTTTTGGAAACTCCTCTACCACCTCCAAGCTTGTGAACACCGAGAATATTCCATTCCAGATATGTATTCACAGATTTTCTAACTCTTCTCCTCTAATTGTGTCTTATTAGGGGAGAAGGTAATGTCAAGGCATTGTTCTGAATGAGAGTGGGAAGATTTTTGTATCACACATATTTGCAAACACAATGGGTTTATTTTCCTATTTTCTATTCGAAATACTGAATCTCTGACACTAATCCATAACCTACTAGACTCTGACTACTAATCCTAATATGATGTAGAATAGTAACCCTAACAGAATGGAAATACAAACAGTTCAGAGAAGGCATGGTGTATACTTGGACTTCCCTTTTGCATTATATGGGGTTGGAGTTATAAATATAGTCAATGTTTATTGAAATATTTCTCCATGTGTTTTTAACGTTAACAAATATGTGAATTCCTCTCCCCTTTCTCTGTCACCTATTCAGCACATGTATTTTTATATGCTCATATAGAATACTACCTGGTATCACACAGACTTTCTTCTGAGGTGGCTGACTTGGCAGATACAAATTGTGAGAAGAGATCACTCCTCCTAAACCCTTTTGGAACTGAAATTTCAACCTATGGGTGAGCCTCCTAGTTGAACAACATTATACATAAATCCATTTTCAGTAAAATGTATTTTTTTGGATAAGTGAAGGATATATATTTCATTTTGAATTTCGATTGGCATATATATTGCTACTTTTTAATGTCTGTGAGTGTGTTTCTGTGTGTATATATATATATATATATATATATATGTATATATATATATATATATATATATATATATATATATATATATATCACTCTCCAGATTTTTCAAAATATGAAATATATGTGTCTTATTATACACTCCCTAAAATCATTCATATTCACGTATGTGGATTTATAATCAACTTTTCACAAGATTATTCTCAGAAATTCAGATTATTCATTCACCTGAAATACATATTTGTTTCCTAATACTGAAAACTAACTTCAGTAAATGCTGCATACAAAGCATAATATTTCATCATTGCCTGATGGCCACGAATAGAGTGCATCACACCCAGTGTAACGCGCCACTGCACAGGTGAATAAGGAGATAGAACCACAAAAAACTATCTTGTTAAGAACTTACAGCAAAATGGGGGTGCACCAAAACCTATAAGAAAGATTTTTAGCACTGAGATCTGGTAATTGGGTCTGAAAAACGAGCCAAATGTGCAACCGGAGATCCGGTCTGACTGATCCTCAAAACAATAGAGTGTCTGGGTTCCAATAGACACCCTCCACACCCAACAAATGACAGGCCCAGAATACAGATTGAACTGCAGAGAAGCATCACTCAGGGGAAATCTAGTCTAGCAGGAGAAACCAGGACTAGCAGGAGAAACCAGGGGACTAGAGGCCAGGCTCTTGTGACTGGGAAGCTGGAGAACACAGAAGCGCAGGTGACAGTCCACCTGCTGTCCGCGTGACTGGGCGTCTGGAGAACACCGGCGCGCAGGAGACCGACTGCGCCACTGGGTGGCTAGTGATTGCCCACCCGCCAGTGACCTAGAGCTGAAACCAACTGGAGACAGTCCAGTTCCATCCCCGTATTCGAACATTTCGGCAAGGAGCCTGGGCCCGCCAAAGCAGAGGGGTGACGTCACTTGAGCTCGGCCTTCGGAATTCCCTACAAGTGGAATCCACTTTAGCAGGCATAGTCTACCAACACAAAGGAGAGACAACAGAGATACACAACACCGAAACAAATCTATAGAATAAAACAGAAACACAGCAATCAAATAGAGCTGGAAAGTAACATGAGCATCATGAAAAAACAAGGGAAAGAAAGGAGTACAAACAATGCAGGACAACTTAATTCTACAGGAGGACCTAGAAGCATCAGAAACAGAGATAGGGAAAGAACTTAAGGCATTCCTAACTCAGATGGAAAGGAATATTAGAGAAGACATGAGGCAGCAAGTCCAAGCAATAAAAGTATATTTTGAAAATGAATTAAACAAACAAACTCAAATGGCAAACAACGAGCTTTACCAGGAGATAGAGATCTTAAAAGAAATCAAACAGTAATACTAGAAATGCAGAAAAGTATTAACCAAATTAAAAACTCAAACGAGAATATTACAAATAGACTAGATCAAGCAGAAGTCAGAATATCAGATAATGAAGACAAAGTTTATCAACTTGAAAAGAATATAATCAACACAGAAAAGAGGCTTAAATCCCACTAGCAATCTATTCAAGAGATATTGGATGTCATAAAAAATGAGAGTCATTGGGATAGAAGAAGGCATAGAGATTCAAACCAAAGGAATGGAGAACATATTAAATAAAATAATTCTAGAAAACATCCCAGAGATGAAAGATGGATCGGATTGTCAAATCCTGGAAGCCTACAGGACCCCAAACATTCAAAATCATAATAGACAAACTCCAAGACATATAATTATGAAGATAGCCAACATACAGAACAAGGAGAGAATATTAAACACTATAAGATAAAGGAGGCAGATTACATTCAGGGGAAAACCAATTAGGTTAATGACTGATTTTTCATCACAGACTTTGAAAGCGAGAAGATCCTTGAACAATGTATTTCAAATGCTGAAAAATAATGGATTCCAACCAAGAATACTGTATCCAGCAAAATTAAGGTTCAGATTTGAAAACGAAATTAAAGTCTTTCACAATAAACAAAAGCTAAAAGAATTCGCAGCCAGAAAACCAGCACTGCAAAGCATTTTGAGCAAAATACTACAAGAAGAGGAATTGATAAATAGTGCCAAAAACTAACAGCAGGAGGTATCTCAGTAAAGGGGGAGGAAAATAACCAAAAAAGTAAAAACTAGCCAAACTAAAACATAATAAATAAATAAACATGATTGGAAGAACAAATCATATTTCAATTGTAACCTTAAATGTTAATGGATTATATTCACCAATCAAGAGAATGGGCTAGTAACCTGGATCAAAAAAAATAAATCCAACAATATGCTGCCTTAAGGAGACTCATATGATAGGAAAAGACATACACAGGGTGAAGGTAAAAGGTTGGGAAAAATCATACCACTCACATGGCCCTCAGAAGCAAGAAGGAGTGGCCATACTCATGTGGAATAAAATCAACTTCAAACCTAAGTTAATCAAAAGGGATAAAGAAGGACACTATATTCTGTTAAAAGAAACCATCCACCAACAAGACATAACAATTATGAATTTGTATGCACCAAGCAATGGAGCTGCAATGTTCATAAAACAAACTCTCCTCAAGTTCAATAGCCAAATAGACTACAACACAATAATTATGGGTGACTTCAAGACACCACTCTCGGCATTAGACAGATTCTCTAGACAAGAACTGAATAAAGAAACTATCAAACTCAACAGCACAATTTGTAACCTAGACTTGAACGACATATATAGAATATATCAGCCATCATCAAGTGGATACACGTTCTTCTCAGTTTCACATGGATCCTACTCAAAGATAGACCATATATTATGCCATAGGGCAATTCTTAGTAAATATAAAAGCATGAAGATTATACCATGCACTATATCTGATAATAATGGAATGAAACTGGAAATCAATGATGAAAGAAGGAAGGAAAAATCCTACATCACATGGAAAATGAACAACATGCTACTGAATGATCAATGGGTTACAGAAGACATAATGGAGGAGATAAAAAAAATTGTTAGAGACAAATGACAATACAGACACAACATACCAGAATCAATGGGACACAATGAAAGCAGTTTAAGAGGGAAGTTCATTTCTTGGAGTTCTTTCCTCAAAAAAAGAAAAAAATCAACAAATAAATGAACTCACACTACACCTCAAAAACCTAGAAAAGGAAGAGCAAAACAACAGCAAATGTAGTAGAAGACAAGAAATAATTAAATTTAGAGCAGAAATCAACAAAATTGAAACAAAAAAAAATTAAAAAATTTGATAAAACTAAAAGATGGTTCTTTGAAAAAATAAATAAGATTGACAGGCCCACAGCCATGCTAATGAAGAGAAGAAGAGAGAGAACTCAAATTACTAACATACGGGATGAAACAGGCAATATCACAACAGACACTACAGAAATACAGAAGATAATTAGAAAGTATTTTGAAACACTATATTCCAATAAAATAGAAGATAGTGAAGATATCGATGAATTTTTTAAGTCATAAGATCTGCCCAGATTGAGTCAGGAAGACACACGCAATTTAAACAGACCAATAACAAAGGAAGAAATGAAAGAAGCCATCAAAAACTACCAACCAAAAGAAGCCATGGACCGGATGGGTATACAGCGGAGTTCTACAAAACCTTTAAAGAAGAATTAATACCAATATTTTTCAAGCTATTTCAAGAAAAACAAAAAGAAGGAGCTTTTCCAAATTTATTCTATGAGGATAAATCACCCTGATCCCAAAACCAGACAAAGACACTTCAAAGAAAGAAAACTACAGACCAATATCTCTAATGAACTTCGATGCAAAACTTGTCAATAAAATCCTGGCGAATCGAATACAAAAGCATATCAAAAAAATTGTGCACCATGATCAAGTAAGATTCATCCGTGGGATGCAAGGCTTGTTCAATATACGGAAATCAATAAATGCCATTCACCACATCAATAGACATAAAGACAAGAACCATATGATCATCTCAATAGATGCAGAAAAAACATTTGACAAAGTTCAGCATCACTTTATGTTCAAAACACTAGAAAAACTAGGGATAACAGGAACTTACCTCAACATTGTAAAAGCTATATATGCTAAACCTCAGGCTAGCATCATCCTGAATGTGGAAAAACTGAAGGCATTCCCTCTAAAATCTGGAACAAAACAGGGATGCCCTCTATCACCACTTCTATTCAATTTAGTTCTTGAAATACTAGCCAGAACAATTAGACAGACAAAAAAAATTAAAGGCATAAAAATAGGAAAAGAAGTATTTAAATTATCGCTATTTGCAGATGTCATGAAAATATATTTAACAGACCCCAAAGGGTCTACAATGAAACGGCTAGAGTTAATAAATGAATTCAGCAAAGTGGCAGAATATAAAATTAACACGCATAAATGAAAGGCATTCCTGTATGTCAGCAACACAACTTCTGAAATGGAAATGAGGAAAACCACTCCATTCACAATATCCTCAAATAAAATAAGATACTTGGGAATCAACCTAACAAAAGACGTGAAAGTTTTATATACTGAAAACTACAGAACCCTAAAGAGAGAGAGAGAAGAAGATCTTAGAAGATGGAAAAACAAAAGACCCAGAATAGCAAAAGCAACTCTAAACAGAAAATATGAATCTGGAGTATAGTGATACCAGAGTTCAAACTGTACTAAAAGCAATAGTAACAAAAACAGCGTGGTACTGGTAACAAAATAGGCAGGTGGAACAATGGTACAGAATAGAGGACACAGAAACCAATCCTCAAAATTACAACTTTCTTATATTTGAAAAAGGGGCTAAAAGCATGCAATGGAAGTAGGATAGCATCTTCAAACAATGGGGTAGGGAAAATTGGGGAAAGGTGGGGCAAGGGAGAGAAGTGAACAACAGCAGATGAGGTAGAGAAAGAAGATGGGAGGGGATGGGAGGGGGTATAGTAGGGGATAGTAGGGGATAGGAAATGTAGCAGAATACAACAGTCACTAATATGACATTATGTAAAAATGTGAATGTGTAACCGATGTGATTCTGCAACTCGTATTTGGGGAAAATTGGGAGTTCATAACCCAATTGAGTCAAATGTATGAAAGATGATATAGGATGAGCTTTGTAATGTTTTGAACAACCAATAAAAAATAAATAAATAAAGGTTTAAAGTTGAGTGGGAAGAAATCAGCTAAAAAAGAGTTGAGATGCATTCATTTTGCTAAGCAGAAACTTTGTTTTGTGTACTTGTAACTATCACAAATTTATTTTACCAGAAAACTGGCTTTTAAAAATGCACATAATTGAGATTAAAGGATAATCCACTTACCTTCAAGAAAAACTCATAGCATTTCCTATATTTTTCATATTTTATTTTTTTGTGAATATTTTGTCATGGACCAGGTCTAGACTTAGGCTATTCTTCCAGAATACTACCTCATCTGACAAGTTGGTACAATGTGTTGGATTGTTCTTTTCATCTTTTATTTAATAGTTTCTAGATGATAATGTGTATTTTTCCATATGTTTGTTTGGACATACATACCCAACTATATCTTTGCATTTTCTGTTTTACTGGGGAAGAGACTCATCAAAAGCTCTTTATTATATGTATCAACAATCAAACATTTAGAGCATGCAATTATACATAATTTTGCATGAAAATATTTTTGTACCATTTTTATAAAGATTTAGAATTATTAATACTGTCCCTACTGTAATTAGTAACTCCTTACAAAAAGAATTAATCAATTGACTTTATATCAATTATGAATATGAAAATTACTAAAATAAGTATTTGGCAATTAATATGCAATTGATAGAAAGTGAAATCACAAGAAAGCCATTTAAAATGTCAGTGCATATGGTCCTTAAATAATAGGTTGTTCAAAAAAAAAATTCTCTAATTCAAAAGAGTTAATATGCCATATTACAGCTAAATGTGATATAAAAACCTTAAATTATCAGTATTGATAAATAAGAATGATACCTGTTTACTTAAATATGTTTATTTGATTTTCACTGTAAGATGTTAATTCTGGAAGACTTGAGAATTAAGAAAGACTTGGTCTATATTATTTCTAACAGGCTAATCAAAGTACTTTTAAATATATATGTATATATATATATATATATATATATATATATATATATATATATATATATATGTAACACATATGCATGAATATAGATACATATGCATAATAAATGTATTGTAATATATTTATCAGGTGGTTATAATTTTTAAATTTTCTCAAGAAAAGAATGACTATAAAAAACAGTTTTAAATGTAAATTTCATAGCATAGTACTGTTTGTAATGCTATGAGAGAAAAATACTTATGGAGGGAAAATGAAAAAGGAAGAGAGAGAAGGGGGAAAATGAGGAAGAAAGTGAGTAAAGAAGAGGGAGAGGAGTGTTTGATGAAAAGATAAAAGTGGAGGGGCTGGGTTTGTGACTCAGTGTTAACATGCTTGTCTAGCATGTGTGAGGCAGTGGGTTATATTCTCAGCACCACATACGAATAAATAAAATGAAGGTCTATCAACAACTGAAAAAATAAAAAAAGGAGAAATATTACCAAAATTCCAAGATTTTATGAATGTTAAATACAAAAAATTATGTTGCATAGCCTTATGTAAATTCTAGACTCCCCAAAATAATCATTAAATGCTAGATTATTAGTGTTATAACTAAAAATCCATTGCTCTTTCTTCTACATTCTGTGGCATGCTAGTGCTAAAATAAATTGTATTATAACACCAAAATAAAATTCTAATATTTATACAGTAACTGACCCAGTTTAACATCAATGCAAGAAGATTCCTATGTGATATAATGTGTATTTTGACGTTCATTTTTATTCAACACTGGTACATTACTATTTCTCCAGTTAATGCACATCATAGGATGTATATTTCATCCACAATTTAGCAAATATATACACATTTGTTTTGCTTTCAATCACTTTTGCTTCAGAACACATGTATTCCTCCATGTTTCTTGACTTCTCTTTTTGTGACACTTCTTTCCAAACACATTATTTTCGATTTCCATTATCACTTTTGAAGCAAAACTGACACACCCGTCATGATAAAACATAACACTAATATTACCATTAGATGTAAAACTGGTTTAAATGAATGATTGTACATCAATATAAGATTTCTTGTATACTTTCAGATATCAATTCAATCCATTATTCAAAGTGAAACCAGTTATATCATTTATTCACAGTATGGTCTATTCATGCATTGTCTATATATTGATAGACACATGGTACACCTCTGTGTACTCCCAACAATAATTTCTATATCTTCAAAATATTGCTCCCAGAAATGGTGGAAAAAATATGCATGTCAACTGATCTACATATACATTTTATCACAGTAATATTCTGGACACAAAATGCAAAGGTCACACTTATGACTGTCCCAAAGCCTAAATGGAAAGTGAACATGGATTACTAAAAACATCCATGTCCAGGTTGCCTAATGCTCTCAAATGTCAATCCTATTGGTGATTACATATGTGTTTCTTCCTAAGACTACATTTTCAATCTCACCCTGTTGAAACTGTCTAAACCTCTCACTCATTTTATAATTTGCCTGATTTCCTACTCTCTATTCACATCTGCTTTCCTACTTTTTTCCCCAGTTCATCATTGTGACTGACTCTTCACATGTGCTGACATTTATATTCAATCTCTACCAGAAACCCTATTGCTAAAGAACTTTTGGTCCATATTCTATACTCAATCTTCTTCGTAATCCTACCGACTATATTCCTAATCCTAGCAAAAATCCCTTTTTTAACTGGATGCTCTCTTCTACATTCAATCATCGAAGGTACAAGGATCTATGCCATTGCATATCAATTTATCTGAGACATATGTGCAGAACATAATTCAAAGCTAAGTATCCCACTCAAAGGCCAAATTCCCTTCTAGGATTCAAATCTTACCTAGATTTATATTTCAATACTTATATTTCACCTATATTTTCATGTAAATATCGCAGGTTTCCAATAACATTGTTCATCAAGCAGAATGATTCCTAACCCATATTGAACATGTTATTAATCCTAACCATACACTGTTCCTCAATCTAACTTTACAGAAGAGCAGAGACAGAGTTGGTATTACAATACAGGAATGTATGGATCTTCCACCTGCTGAGAACCTCAAAGGTCCATGTAGAAATAATCCCTGGAGAATGTGTAGGATGCTATGAACGACCTGAGAGGGCAAAAGTCATCATCCATGGCAAAAAAACATGGTCAGGATAAAGGGTTGTGTCTTAATCAGAATCTCTCTTCTTAATGTAGAGAAGATGGACCAAACCAAGCCTCTGTGGAGAGCTGTTCCCCAGTACCTATGGTTGATATACCATTCTAACTTATGAAAATGTCAGAGGAAGTAGGTGCAGCCTCCATCTCATGGGACCCTTGGAAGCATCTGTTAGGACAAAGTGGTTGCCAAGGCTGTGACCTCATTCAGTTCCTGAAGGAAGTGACCTACCTCACTTTCTTGGTGATGGAATCTCTGAACTTGGGATCCAGGAAACCAGGCACACAGAGCCAGTCCCAGTACCAGTCCCAGTGGTCTCACTTGTTTGGATTTACCAAGGACAGAGTCAGTCTTTCTTGGTACCTACTGATGTGAGGATGGCCAAATGCCAGAAAAGCTCTGAAGAGGGGCCCTTCCTGAGAAAGCAGAAAGTGGCTCACCAATGGATCCTCACAACTTCACAGAGTTGGCCAAAGAAAACAGATCTGAGACAAGACAGGCCATTTTGGGGTAACATAGTATGGCCCACCATTCAGAGGACACACTGTATAGTCACAGACCTACTTGGGGAAAGGAGGTGCCTTTGTGGGTGTGGGTGTGAGTTTTTGGTTCTGTCTCATTTTCTGAGAATAGGTGGAAAAGGCGGTTTTTTTTTGGTTTGGTGTGGACTCTTTATAGTAGGTCGTTTGACAAGGTGAGTGTTTCTTTATCTATGTATTCCACTGTGTCCATGGTTGAAGACATTAGAAAAGAGAATGCATCAAGGATGTGTCCTGTCTATTAGGAAGCTTCCCAGCATTCATCCTGCCCGATTTATTAATGGACTGTGGCTTGTCTTATAGATGTGCAACACCTACTAAATTCCTAAGTTCAGGTTTTCTTCCTAAATTCTGGCCACTCTCCAAAATAGTCTTACGGATTTGTGTCCAAGATATGTACCCCTCCAAGCTCTGTGACATGGCCATGTACTGGATAGCTGAAGGAAATGGGAGCATCTCAGAAAACACAGATATCAGTGTGACCAGTAATGTCTCAGTGGAAAAACCCTTCTTTTGGCCTTTTGCTTACCTATTGATCTGTTGACCTGAATGTCAGGAGGTCTTTGCCTCAGTCCACCCATTTGGGAAGACTGATGAAAACTGTTTTCAAATGGAAATGCATACGCATCACCTGTCGCTCTTTGTTTAATTGCTTAGGAGAAGGATGTGTCTGATTCAGCCTCTTGGCCCTGTGTGATGCTGTGGCTTAGATTCTCAGCACCTCATGGATCTAAAGAAAGATTCCATGTGTGTATCCAAAACAAAAATGGTAAAAAACCACGCTGACTTTAGGAAAATAAGTGGCAAGGGAGCTCTTTTGAACACTGTCTTGGGCTGCGCCCCTCATGGAAAACTCCAGCAAGAGGTTGTGATTAGTGTCTATATGGAAGAGGATGAGGGCCTTGTGGGAGTGTTTTGGTTTTAATTGTGTTTATTTTTGTGGTGGTTGGAAGTGATGACTGGGTCCACTTGGGCTTGAACTCTGGTGTGATACCCTTAGAGACTGAGGTCTAGAACTGACGTCAGAGAAGTATTGCCATGAATTGTGTTGGGGTTTTAGGAGGCCATGCATGAGAGTCGCTCTTGGAAACTGAGATCTTGGACCAGGGTAGCTTTCCACAGAACACTGGGAATCTCAGCCAGGATATCACATGATTTCATTCTGAAAGACTTGGCAGCAATAGTTGAGAGTCAAAACTCACATGGACCTCATATTGTAGACCTCAATGGGCCTGGCTTCATGTGACTTTTTGGTCACTCTTTGGGAAGACTTTCCTCTGAGAGTTCTCCAGAACTTTCATTGAAATAAACTTCCTCAACATTTAATGGTTCCTGAATAAATTTAAACCCACAGTGCCTCCAACTTCATCCTTTAAAAATGGCTAGATAAGTACCATGACATTTTTTAAATTCCCATGACCAGATGGCACTGGAGTAACTTTGGATCTTATGCTGTTGATCATGAGTGTACAAGACAGTGCCTTGATTGACTTGGTTTCATGAGAATGGTGTAGAACAGAGATGCCAGTAATTTGGAGACTGCTGAGTTGGGGCCTAGAGCAGTGATGTGCAGGTGTGTGATAAAACATCTGTGTTGGGGCCATGTGGATCTGCCATTGGCTTCCAAATGGCTTGTGACTGACATGCTGCAGCCAGCAGACCCTTATATGTAAAGGCATCTTGTTATATGGAGATTTTTCAGGGCAATGTTCAGAATCAAGTTGCTATGGTCAAGGGGGCAAGCATGTGCGATAGAAGCCTGGTTGGTGCATTTATATGCAGACCCTGACACACCACATGTGGCAGAAATCCCTCCAGCACTGTGCCCCAGTTGAAATCCTTGTATTTCAAGAAGCAAATACCAAACTCCAAGTGCAGCAGCAAGAAACACCACGAAAACTGGAGGATTACCAACTGGGTTCACAGTCCAAACAGGGAGACACTTAGCCCCAAGTTGCCACAGTTTACCTACAAAGAGAGAATTCAGAACTGCTGCCACATGTTCATTAGGAAAATAAGAAACAACATCCTCCAGGTCACATAGATGAAGACCCAGCTTTGATGGTCTCACTACAAAGAAAGCTAAAGCTTCTGACAACAACGTATATTTCAAGTGCCCAACCTCAGAGGCAGTTTCTCAAGAAGTCTTTAGGCAAGCAGAGCTCCATGTTTCTGGAGTGTTTACCCTTTCCCTTACTTTTGGAAACTCCTCTACCACCTTCAAGGTTGTGAACTCCTGAGCATTTTCCATTCCAGATATGTATTAACAGATTTTCTAATTCTTCTCCTCTAATTTTGTCTTACTTGGGGCGAAGGTAATGTCAAGGCATTTTTCTGGATGAGAGTGGAAAGATTTTTGTTTAGCATATGTTTGCATACACATTGGATTCATTTTCCTATTTTCCATTTGAAATACTGAATCCCTGACACTAACCCATACTGTACTAGAATCTGACTACTAATCCTAATATGATGGAGAAAAAGAATCCTAACAGAAAAGAAATAGAAGCTGTTCAGAGAAGGCATGGTATATATTTGGACTTGCCTTTTGCAAGTAGGTGTTATAATTCTAGTCAATTTTTAATTGAAATAGTCCTCCATGTGTTTTTAAAGTTAACAAATATGTGAATTCCTGTCTCCCTTTCACTGTAGACTATTCAGCACATCTATTTTATATGCACATAAAGAATCCTACCTTTTATCACGTGTATATTTTTGTGCGGTAGCTGATTTGGCAGATACAAATTTTGAGAAGAGATCACTCCTCCTAGATGCTGTTGGAACTGAAAATTGAACCTATGGGTGAACTTCCTAGGAGAACAACATTATACATAAATCCCTGTTAAGTAAATTGAATATTTTTAGATCTGTGAATGATGTATATTTCATGGTGAATTTGGATTGGCATATATGTTGCTACATTTTAAAATTTGTGTGTGTGTGTGTGTGTGTATACACACATACACACTCTCCAGATTTTTCAAAATATGAAATATATGTGTCTTATTTACACTCCCTAAATTCATTCATGTTCAAGTATGTGGATTTATAATCAACTTTTCACAAGATTATTTTCAGAAATATTCATCCACCTGAAATTCATATTTGTTTTCTATTACTGAAAACTAACTTCAGTGAATGGTGCATACGTATCCTGTTGATAGTCACAGCCGAAGGGGCCACAGCAAACTTCCAGGTGCCAGCAAACTTTCAGCTGCAGGCTGATGATTGGCTCACAGCGGCCTTAGCAACTTCTAGCTCATTGTCTCCTCTGTGGTGATGCTCATTGGAGATGCTCATTGAGATGTTTCCCCGCCTTTCAGACTTCCAGCTTATGATTGGCTCACAGCAGCCCCAGCAACATCTAGCTGATTGGCTCCTCTGCGGTGATGCTTATTGGGCTGTTTCCCTGCCCATTCAGACCGTGGAGCTGCTCATTGGGGGACTTTTTTGGCTCTGCCCACGTGACCCAGCCAATCTGCCTCAAGAGCAGGAGGATTGTGAGAAGTGGATAGAGGCTTTTGTGGGAGGGAGAGGCTTTTGGGAAGCTGGTGTTGGGAGTTGGGGTTCTGAGGATTTTTCCTGAGAGGCTGTTTTGCTTGGCGTGTGTGGTTCTAAAAATAAAGTTAGTTTCTTTTGACAAGTGGATTCTGATTGTGCCCAGCCAGACAGCGGCATTTGGTGGCTCATATGGGGAGCGACTGAGGGTAACTGATAAGGTAAACTGCTCGCTCTTGAGGGCAGGGCGAGAGGATGGGTAGCCATTTTATGATTCCTATTTTGTTTTAAGTTGCCTGTCCCTGGAGATGAGTGAGATGGAAGAAAAACTGCTCACATCTGAGGAAAAACTATTTGTGTCTGAGGAACAGATAGGGAGAAAGGCTATAATAATTTTTTGTTGTTCCATTTTTATTTCGTTCTATCTCTTTTTTTGTTTGGTGTTATCTTGTTGGTTTGTATTATAGTAGAAATATGGGATCAAAAATTAGTAAAAAACAAACCAAAAAAGTGTTAAGTAAATTGTTAGAGGAAGGAGGCATCCCAGTAAAATCAAGAGCAGTCATGGCAATTGTTGATACAATACAAAAATGTAGACCATGGCTTTTTAAGGAGTAGTTGTTAAATATATCACAATGAAACCATCATGGTGCAGATTTAAAAAGAATAGAAAAGAAAAGCCCAGGGATTCTGCCAGTTGGCACATTGCCATTGTGGACATTCATATCTTGTTTGCTTAGTTCAAAGCCTTCAGTTCAGTCAATGGTAGAGGAAGAAGAAGACATATTGATTCAAGTAAAACAGAAGGTGTCTCAAGTTAGTCAGACAGAAGAAAAAATTCAAGTAAAAGAGAAGGTCTCTCGAGCTAGTCAGATAGAGGAAACTATTCAAGTAAAAGACAACGTCTCTCGAACTAGTCAGACAGAGGAAAAAATTCAAGTAAAAGAGAAGGCCTCTAAAGCTAGTTAGACAGAGAAAGAAAGTGTAAAACAGTAAAAAACATCAGGGGAAATTTACAACAGGAGACTGCTACTAACACCTTTCTATCACCAGATGACATAAGTGTCCAACTAACAAGGCCACTTTCTTATGCTGGGAGGCCCCCAACTCCCGCAGTTGATAGTTAGGATCCTGAGACAAGATCTCAAATATTAACATGCCCTGTATTTGAGGGAGGACGGCAGCGTGTTTACCATGCTTTAAATTTCAAAACAGTGAAGCAGCTAAAAGAGGCTGTAACAACCTATCGTCCTCAAGCACCCTTCAATGTAATCATGGTCGAATCCATTAACAACTTGAACATGAAGCCAGTGGATTGGGCTAATATGTGTAATGTTGTGCTAAATGGAGGACAATGCATGTTATGGAAGGTTGCCAATGAGGAATGTTGAAAGGAGACAGCTAGGCGAAATGCAGGAGCTGGTTATCCTCAGAGAAATCTAGATATGTTGTTAGGAAAGGGACCTTATGAAGATCAGCCACAGCAAATTGCATATGATCATGGTGTATGTGCAGAAATTGGTGTAGATGCAATTAAGGCATGGAAGACTTTACAAGAACATGGAGGTTTACAAGGTCAATTATCTAAGGTAATACAAGGAGCTAATGAACCTTATGCTGAATTTGTAGATAGGCTTATTCAAAGAGCTACCAGAGTTTTTGGGAATACAGAACAAGCAATGCCATTACTAAAACAACTGGCTTATGAGCAAGCGAATCGTTGTTGCAGAGATATCATTAGACCATGGAAAAATGAAGATTTAAACACATTGATTTAATTATGTAGAGACATTAATGAACAAGAGCAAGTCATGGCAGCTGCAGTAAAACAGGCTTTAGTTGCCAGATACATTAATGAACAAGGGCAAATGTGGCAGCTACAGTAAAACAGGCTTTAGATGCCAGACCAAGAACATGCTACCAATGTGAAGAAACAGGACATTTTAAAAGGAATTGGCCCATAGAAGGAGGGTTTAACAATATTAGTTATCAAAGGAGTAGAATACCAGGTATTTGGCCACAATGCCATAGAGGGAGACATTGGGCTAATGAGTGCTGTTCTCAAACCACCATAGAGGGTACTCAATTATCAAAAAATGAACAAGGACCAGGTGTTTATCCACGATATCATGGAGAAAGGCATTGGGCTCAATTGCCAAATAAATGGACAGGGGGTTCCAATGCTCCGGGGCCCCAAACCACAAATATACAGAGCACTGGAGGAACCCAGCAACCCCAACAGGGTAGTGCCCAGGACACATTGTCCATCAGATCCCTCATCAGACAAACCAGAGGGAGCACAGTGTTGGACATCTGTGCCTCTGCCAGATCAGTACTAACTCCAGAGATGGGAGTTCAAATCATTCCCACAGGGGTAAAAGGACCTCTTCCCAAAGGAACCATGGGCTTATTATTGGGATGCAGCTCTTCTACTCTAAAAGAACTTATGATAAGTCCTGGGGTGATTGATCCCGATTATGAAGGTGAAATAAAAATTATAGCCAGTTCTCCAAAGGACATATCAGTAATTTCACAAGGAGATAGAATAGCACAGTTACTAATAATACCCAGCCTATATGATAAATTTTCCAGTCGTACTGTAGAAAGATGTTCCAAGGGATTAGGCTCCACAGGTGTAGATTTGGCTATGCTTTCTTTAAATTTAGATTCTCGCCCCATGCTAAAACTAAATATTCAAGGGCATGAATTGAATGGGCTACTGGATACAGGTGCAGACATTAGCATCATCTCTCGTCAAGAATGGCAAAAACATTGGCCATTACAACAAGCCACTCAAACGCTTCGAGGCCTATAAGTGGCAACTAATCCCCATAGAAGTAAAATGGTATTAGATAGGAATGATCCTAAAGGATGTGAAGGAACTATACAGCCATATGAATTGGATCATCTTCCCATAAATTTATGGGGACGAGATGTCCTAGATCAATTAGGTTTGACATTAACAAATAACATCAACCAAAATGCAGCCACTATTATGACTAGACAAGGTTTTAGGAAAGAAAAAAGATTAGAAAAACAAGAATAAGTCATAGCAGCACCAATACAAATAGATCAAGGAACAGAGAGACATGGGTTGGATTTTCAGAAAGGGCCACTGAGACAATAAAAATTACCTGAAAATCAGAAAGACAGTATGGGTTCCTCAGTGGCCCCTGACTGAAGAAAAGATACAAGCAGTCCATGACCTGGTAAAACAACAATTAGCAGAAGGACATATACAACCGACTGTATATCCCCAAAATACTCCCATTTATGTCATCAAAAAGAAATCTGGTAAATGGAGACTATTGCAAGATTTTAGAGCCATTAATAATGAGATGGTTATTATGGGACCTGCTCAATCAGGGATTCCTCAATTGTCTGCTTTGCCAATAACCTGGTATGTTTTAGTTATAGATATTAAATATTGTTTTTTTTTTCAATTATAATTCATCCTAAGGATAGTCCAGGTTTTGCTTTTACTATCCCTGCACTGAATCATGAAGGTCCTGATCAGAGATATGAATGAAAAGTACTCCCTAAAGTGATGGCTAACAGCCCAACTATGTGTCATATTTATGTTAACAAAGTAATCCAGCCACTTAGAAATCAAAATTCTGAACACAAATATTTCACTATATGGATGATGTATTATTAGCACACAAAGCTAAAAACACATTGCTAGAAAGTTATGCCACACTTACAAACTTATTAAAAATTATAATGTAGAGATAGCAATAGATAAAGTACAATTAAATTTTCCAATTAATTATTTAGGAGTTCTGTTATCCTCAACCATGGTCAGTCCACCAAAAATTCAAATACGAGTAGATCAACTCAAATCACATAACGACTTTCAAAAGTTATTAGGAGACATTAATTGGATAAGGCCTTATCTAGGTATACCAACAGGAGAGTTGGGACCTTTATTTGATATCCTAAAAGGTCTATCAGATAAAAATTCACCCTGCATGTTAACACCTGAAGCAAGAAAGGCAATAAAAATCAATGAAACATATATGGAAAATATGCATTTGGATAGAATTGATATAAGTTTGCCTTTATTATTTATTGTACTACCAACAAAAAATATTCCTACAGGAGTATTTTGGCAAGAAGGTCCATTATTATGGATACATTTATCTTATTCTCCTTACACTATTCTTACTAGGTATCCTGAGGCTTTAGGATAATTAATACTCAAAGGAATTAAAGCAGCAAAGGGAGTGTTTGGAATTTCTTCCAATAAAATTTTTACTCCATATACTCTGAATCAAATTGATGAGTTAGCTAATGAGTTAAATACTTGGGCAATAATCATGGTCCAATCTAATGTTTCATTTGATAACCACTTACCATCTAACCCTTTATTTTCTTTTTGGTCATCGCATCCTGTAATTTTTCCAAAATTGAGAAGAAAAACACTTATCATGAATGCTTCAAATATATTCACTGATGTATCAAATAATGGTACAGCAGCAATAGTTATACCTGATAAAACTTATAAATTTTTAGTACCCAAACAATCAGCTCAAAAGGTAGAGCTTAATGCAGTATTACAAGCTTTTGAGATATTTAAATATTCTGTATTTAATTTATTTTCCGATAGTCAGTATATAGTTAATGCTATAGTATCCCTTAAAGTTGCTGGTAAGATTTCTCCTTTCTCTACTGTTTTCTCTTTACTTTCCAATATAAAAAGTCTAATCTGGGACAGAAAAGATCTATTCTTTATAAGACATATCAGGGCACATCCAAAAAGAAGATGATTTGACTCAAGGCCTTATCAGCTGATATCCAAAATTCCAGTTTGACTATCCTTACATCTGAGATAGAACCAGGATGCTTTTTTCATTATCTATTTTATTATTGCCCTTTCCCACATTCTATTTTGTTTTTTGAGCTCATACAGACCTAGTTTAATGTTTTGCTGATCAGTTCTATTTTTTGACAAAAGAGTTTTTGAACATTGCAATGGAGATTTCACGTGTAAAAAGTTATAAGGCCTTTACTATTAGGTTATGTGTTGTATGTATTATATTATGTGTGCACACTTGTGTTTTGTGTTATATGTTTGAATGTTCGTATGTCCATATATGATATATGATGAGCGCTCATAAAAAAAATGGATCCAAATATTTTTTTATTCACATTATTTAAATGGTTTAATTTAAATTGGGTAAAGAGCTGTTGAGGTTTGTTTTAAAATTTGAAAAAAAGGAGGTTAACAGATCTGTTTCCTTTCTTTCACCTTTCCTTTTCATTATATTTAATAATTATCTTCAAAACAATGTAAATAGTTAAGAAAATTGTTTTCTTTCAGTGCCTTCTGGAATGTTACATAATTTTTCTTTAGCCATTATTGCCAGAATTCCTATCTTCATCCCAGTGCTGGTGAAATCAAAGATAAAACCAATCTACAGCTTCTGCAATAGCCATCACTGAAATGCTTGCAGAACTTGCCTAGACACATTGAGAACTCTCCTGTATGCATTGTAAACTACCTGTTTGTGCAGCGACTTGTGGTAGTGTTCGGGTATATTTGCTGATGATGTCATCGGTGGTACAATTTTTCCAAAAGGAGCTGTCAATTGGCTTGGTGTATCTTCCTCTCTTCTGTGTGTCATTATCGTCCAGCTAATGTTTGGGGGCCATTAGAGGTGAGGCAAAGAACCTCACCACCCCCCGGTGGTACAAAGACCTCTCCACAGGTGTTGCTGTAAACTGGACCGGTAGTCAGTGATGGGTAAGATCCAATTGCAATGGTACCAACTTAACGGGTAAGGACCATATGTACTATTGGACAACCTAAGGAAGGCACTGTCCCTAAGCCACATGTGTGTTGTTTAAACAGAGAGGGGGAGATGTTGAGAGCCACATCCGAAGGGGCCCCAGCAAAATTCCAGAAGCCAGCAAACTTCCAGCTGCTGGCTGATGATTGGCTCACAGCAACATCTAGCTGATTGGCTCCTCTGCGGTGATGCTCATTGGGCTGTTTCCCTGCCCTTTCAGACCACGGAGTTGCTCATTAGGGGACTTATTTGGCTTTGCCCACATGACCTAGCCAATCGGCCTCAAGAGCAGGAGGATTGTGGGAGGTGGAGAGAGGCTTGTGTGGGAGGAAGAGGCTTTTGGGAAGCCAGTGGTGGCAGTTGGGGCTCTGAGGGTTTTTCCTGAGAGGCTGTTTTGTTTGGCGTGTGTGGTTTTAAAAATAAAGTTAGTTTCTTTTGACAAGTGGCTCCTGATTGTGCCCAGCAAGACTGCGGCATTATCCTAATATTTCTACAGGAACTGCCCCAGTTTAACAGCAATGCAAGTAGACTCTTATGGGACATGATTTGTGTTTTGATGTTCATTTTTATTCAACACTGGTACATTACTATTTCTTCAGTTTATGCACATCAGAGGGTATATATTTCTTGCACAAGTTGGCAAATTTATAGGCATTTGTTTCACTTTCAATCACTTCCTGCTTCAGAACACATGCATTACTCCAGGTTTCTTAACTGGTCTATTCGTGAGACTTCTTTCCAAACATATTATTTCCGATTTTCTTTATAATTGTTTAAGCAAAACTCACACACCCTTCATGATAAACCATAACTATCATTTCACAATTAGATGTATAACTGTTTGGAATGAATGATTGTATATCAATATAAGATTTCTTATATATTTTCTGATATCAATTCAATCCATGATTTAAAGTGGAACCAGTTATATTATTTATTCACAGTATGGTCTATTCATGCATTATCTATATTCATAGACACAGGGTACACCTCTTTGTACCCCCAATACTAATTTATACGTTTTCAAAATATTGCTCCCAGTAATAGAGGAAGAAATACTCATGTCACCTAATCTAAATATGCATGTTATCACAGTAATATTCTGGACGCAAAATGCAAAATTCACATGTGTGATTGTACCAAAGCCTAAATGGACACTGAACATGGATTACTAAAAACATCCATGTCCAGCTTGCATAACGCTCTCAAATGTCAATCCTATCGGTGACTACATATTTGTTTCTTCCTAATATATTCAACCTCAAAACTGTTGAAAATGTCTAATACTATCACTCACCCTGTACTTTGCCTGTTTTCCTAATGTCTCTATTGATATCGGCTTTCCTACATATTTTCCCCAGTTCATCATTGTGACTGACCCTTCACATGTGCTGACATTGATATTCACTCTCTAACCAAAACCCAATTGCTAAAGAACTTTTGGTACAAATACTAAATTCACCCTTGTTCCAAAATCTACTGACTATCTTCCTGATCCTATTGATTATCCCTGTTTGAGTGGATGTTCTCCTCTACATTCAATCATCCAAGGTACAAGTCCTATGGCATTGTGTATCGACTTATCTGAGACATGTGTGCAGAACGTAATTTAAAGCTATGTATCGCAATCAATTGCCCAATGCACTTCTGAGCTTCAAATCTCACCTAGATTTCTGTTTACATACTTATATTTCACCTCTGTATTCCTATAAATATTGCAGGTTCCCAATACCATTATTCATCCCACAGAATGATTCCTAAACCAAATCGATCCTGTTATTATCCCTAACCATACACTCTTGCCTCAATCTAACATTACAAAAGAGCAGGGACAGAGTTCATCTTACAATACAGGAATGTAGGGGATCTTACACCTGCTGAGAACCTCAAATTTCTAAGCAGAAATGATCCCTGGAGAAGATGTAGGCAGCTATGAAGGACCTGAGAGAGCAAAAGCCATCTTCCATGGCAAACACCTTGTGATAACGAAGGGATGTGTATGAATCAGCCTCTCTTTTCTTAATGTAGAGAAGATGGACCAAACCAGACCTGCGTGGAGAGGTGTTCCCGGGTGGCCATTGTTGATATACCATTCAAACTTGTCAAAGTGTCACAGGAAGTAGGGGCAGCCTCCATCTCATGAGACCCATGAAAGCAACTGTTAGGACAAAGTGGTTGCCAAGGCAGTGATCTCATTCAGTTCCTGAAGGAGGTGACCTACCTAACTTCGTTGGTGATGTAACTCTCTGAAATTGGGATCCAAGAAGCCAGGCACCCAGAGCCAGTCCCAGTCCCAGTCCCAGTGGTCGAACTTGTTTGGATTTACCAAGGACAGAGTCAGTCTTTCTTGGTACCTAATGATATGAGGATGGCCAAATGCCAGTAGAGCTCAGAAAAGGGGCCTTTCCCTAGATAGCAGGTATTGGCTCAATGCTGCCTGCTGACAACTTCGTAGAGTGGGCCAAGAAGAACAGATCTGAGACAGGCCAGGCCATTTTGGGGCAACATAGTATGGCCCACCAGTCAGAGGACACTCCAGATAGTCACAGACCTACTTGGGGGAAGGAGGTGCTTTTGTGGATGTGGATGTGAGTTTGTGGTTTTGTCTCATGTTCTGAAAATAGGTAGGAATGGTGGTTTGTATGGTTTGGAGTTGACTGTTTCTAGGAAGTCGTTTGGCAAGGCGAGTGTTTCTATGTCTGTGTATCCACTGTGTTCGTGGTTGTAGTCTTTAGAAAAGAGAATGCATCAATGGAGGTTTCCTGTCTAGTTGGAAGCTTCCCAGCATTCCTCCTGCCCACTTTATAAATGGACTGTGGCTTGCCTTATGGATGGGCAACACCTACTATCTTCCTAAGGTCCTCTACACATCTTGATTTCTGGCCTCTCTCCAGAATAGGCTCATGGTTTTGTGGCCAAGATATGTACCACCTCCAAAATCTGTTACATGGCCATGTAATGGATAGCTGAAGGGAATGGGAACATCTCAGAAAACTCAGATATCAGTGTAACCAGTAAAGTCTCAGTTTAAAAACCTTGCTTTGGCCCATTTGCTTACCTATGGTTATGTTGCCCTGAATGTCAGGAAGGTATTTGCCTCAGGCCACCCCTTTCTGAAGCCTGAAGAAAACATTTTTCAAATGGAAATGAATGGGCATCACCTGTGGATCTTTGCTTAATTGCTTTGGAAAGAGATGTGTCTGAATCAGCCTCTTGGCGCTGTGTGAGGTTGGGGCTTTGATTCTCAGAAGGTGATAGATCTTAAGAAAGATCCCATGTGTGCTTGGGTGTTCTATTGCCTCCAACTCACATAAAGGATTTATACCCAACAATCAGTAGGATTAAATTGGAGAATCAGAACAGTATTAACGGCAGGCCTATTTGATCACTCCTGGTTCACAGGAAGGGTGTCTAGGTCACCCTGACTTTAGGCAAATGAGGGGCAAGGGAGTTTATTTTGGAAACAGTCTTGGGCTTCGCCCCTCATGGAAAATTCCATTCAGAGGTTACGATGAGTGTCTATATGGAAGATGATGAGGGCCATGTGGCATGTTTTGGTTTTAATTGTGGTCATTTGTGTGCTGGTTGGAAGAGATGACTGGGTACACCTGGACCTGAACTCTGGTGTGATTCCCCTTAGAGACTGAGTTCTGGAACTGACTTCAGGGAAGTATTGCCATTAATTTTGGTGGGATTTTAGGAGGCCACACATGAGAGTCGCCCTTGGAAACTGAGATCTAGTCTCAGGGTGTCTTTCCACAGTGCACTGGGAATCTCCACCAGGATATAAGACGATTTTATTCTGAAAGACTTGGCAACCATAGTAAAGAGTCAAAACACATATTGAACTCACATTGAGTAGACATCAATGGGTCAGGCTTCATGTGACATTTTGGCCATTCGTTGGGAAGCGTTGCCTTTTAGAGTTCTCCAGAGCTTTCATCCTCACCATTTAATGGTTCCTGAATGAATTGAAAAACCAGTGCATCCAACTTGATACTTGAAAAATGGCTAGATAAATACCATGAAATTTTTGAAATTCCCATGACCAGGTGGCACTGGAGAACCTTTGGATGTCCTGTTGCTGATCATGAGTGTACCAGACAGTGCCTTGAATCACTGGGTTTCATGAAAATGGTGTAGAACAGAGATGCCAGTAAGTTGGAATTTGCTGAGTAGTGGGCCTAGAACAGTGGTGGGCAGGTGTGTGATTAAACATCTGTGTTGGTGTCATGTGGATTGGCCATTGGCTTCCAAATGGCTTTTGACTGACATGGTGCAGCCAGCAGACCCTTGCATGTAAAGGCATCTTGTTATATGGAGAGGTTTCAGGGCAATGTTCAGAATCAAGTTGCTAGGGACAAGGGGGAAGTCTATGTTGGATATAAGACTGGTTGGTGCATTCTCCTTGCAGACCCTGACCCACCACACATGACAGAACTCCCTCCAGCACTGTGTCCCAGTTGAACTACTTGTATTTCGTGAAGCAAACACCAAACTCCCATTGCAGCAGCTAGAAAGACCATGAAAAATGGAGGATGACCACATGGCTTCAGAGTCCACACAGGAAGACACTTAGCCCCCATTGGCCACAGTTTACATACAAAGAGAGAATTCTGCACTACTGCCTCATGTTCATTAAAGAATAAGAAAACATGTGCTCCAGGTTACATAGATGCAGACCCAGCTTTGATGGTCTCACTGCAAAGGAAGCTAAAGCTCCTGACTACAACATATATATCCAGTGCCCAAACTCAGAGGCAGTTTCTCATAAGTCTTCCGGTCAGCATAGCACCATGTTTGTGAAGTGTTTACCCTGTCCCTTACTTTTGGAAACTCTTCTACCACCCCCAAAGTTGTGAACTCCTGAGCATATTCCATTCCAGATAAGTATTTATAGATTTTCTAACTCTTCTCCTCTAATTGTGTCTAACTTGGGGCGAAGGTAATGTCAAGGCATTGTTCTTGATGATAGTGGGATGATTATTTTAGCACATATTTGCATAAACATTGGATTGATTTTCCTAATTTTCATTCGAAATACTGAATCACTCCCACTAACCCATACCCTACTAGACTCTATATTCTGACTCCTAATCCTAATATAATGGAGAAAAATAACCCAAAATGAATAGACATACAAGCATTTCAGAGGAGGCATGGTGTATAATTGGACTTGCCTTTTGCATTATGTAGAATTGGAGTTATAAATCTAGTCAATTTTTTGTTGAAATAGTTCTCCATGTGTTTTTTTAACTTTTGTTGTTTGTTGTTCAAAACATTATATAGTTCTTGATATATCATATTTCACACTTTGATTCAAGTGAGTTATGAACTCCCATTTTTATCCAGTATATAGTTTGCAAAATCATATCAGTTACGCATCCATTGATTTACATATTGCCATACTAGTGTCTGTTGTATTTTGCTGCCTTTCCTATCCTCTACTATCCCCCCTCCCCTCCCCTCCCCTCCCATCTTCTCTCTCTACCCCCTATACTGTAATTTATTTTTCCCCCTTGTATTTTTCCCTTTCCCCTCACTTCCTCTTGTCCGTAATTTTGTATAACCCTGAGGGTTTTCTTCCATTTCCATGTAATTTCCCTTCTCTCTCCCATTCCCTCCTACCTCTCATCCCAGTTTAATGTTAATCTTCTTCTCATGCTCTTTATCCCTACTCTGTTCTTAGTTACTCTCCTTATATCAAAGAAGACATTTGGCATTTGATTTTTAGGGATTGGCTTCCTTCACTTAGCATAATCTGCTCTAATGCCATTCATTTCCCTGCAAATTCTATGATTTTGTCATTTTTTAATGCTGAGTTAAACTCCATTGTGGCCTCTGGCGTGCGCCCAGGTTTCCGTTCCTGTCTTCCTGTTTGTTAATTTCTGGCCTATTTATTGTTGTGACCAGGACCTTAGTCAATGCCTTAGTCTGTCTTTTGCATCTCTCATCTTCCCTTTGCTCCCTTTCTTTCTCTTTGTTTCTCTCATATAGTATACTTTCTCGGCTTCTCTGACTAAATCTCCCAAAGTCATATCTTGTGATCCCTCTAAGAGTTGTAACTTTCTTTTAATATCCAGGGCAGCTTGCCCAATGAAGGCCATCATGACAGATGCCTTTTGATCCTCTGCCTGAGGATCAATAGGGGCTCGAGCCTTTGACTGAGGGGGAAACCTGTACTCAGGGAAGACTTAAAAAAGCGGAGCTTGCGATTGCCTCAGCAGACACCACCGAAAGACAGATCCAGGAGGAGAGTGGGGATGACACATGGTGAGTGACCCACCATGGGACAAGCAGTTTCGTCACATGATTTGTTTTTGTCAGGCCTCAAGGAGGCCCTCAATACATAGGGGGCACATGTTAAGAAAAAGGACTTAAAATTATTCTTTTCATACATAGGAGAATTGTGTCCATGGTTTCCCCCTGAAGGGTCCATTGATGGTAGAAAATGGCTTAGAGTAGGAGACTGTTTAAACCATTTTTTTTGTTGTTGTTGAAGAAAAAGTCCTAGAACAAAGGTATATTAGACCTTTTGTAGACATTAATATTTTATTAGATTTTTAAACACCTAGAAAAATTTGTAAGTTTAAATTTAAAGACATTTATATTTATCTGTTTATCCAATTTAAATCGAACCATTTAAATCACGTGAATTAAAGATCTTTGGATCCACTTTGAAATAGTAAGCTTGCCTTAATTTGATTTTAATTGGAGTCAGTGGTCTTTTCTTGCATCCTGGTGTAATATTTTGTAGTTTCCCATCGAGATGACCCTGCCCCAATAGATCACAAGACCAGACTACTGGAAATTCTGAAGCTGGCCTTCCCTCCAGGGCTCCGGCATGAAGAGGCAATTTCCAAGGCCTTGGTGTGAGATTTTGGTCCAGGGAGCACTGCAGTGAACCACCGCCCTAAAACTATTAGCAAGCACATGGTGGAGGAGGCCTCCATAGGTAACTGGCGCCTATATAACATCTGATATCCGGTTAAGGGAGATCTCTTCTGATGACAGAGTGGTGTCCTGGGGAGACACACATATACTCCTGTCTGGTACAGTAACGAGAATCATTCTGTCCTCTGTTATGTTCTGTAGGGAATTCCTCTGAAAGCATAGAGAGGTGCCAATGGGCACGCAGGAGCTCCTATCCCAGAGCTTTAGCAAGACGTTGCATAGTTCCTCTGTTTTTCTGTTTCTGCGCTGGTTTTCTGTTTTTTTGTGTGTTTTGTTCTGTGTTTCATATGTTTTTTTTTTTTTTGGTTTGTTTTAGTGTGTTTTGTTGTGTGATTTCTGTGGTAAAACTTAACTGAAAATGGGTAATAAAGCAAGTAAACTGACACCCATTTGGACTGTGTTTTAAAGAACTGTGATGAACTTTAATACCCTTTGTTAAGCAGGATGAGAGAAACCCCTAGCTGGCTGCCTGGAGCACACCCACTGCAGAGGGCAATGCCTGCTGGGGACCTAAGAACTGAGTATCTCCCAGGTTAACACGTGAAACTCCTTAAAACCCCTTGTCCCTTCAGATCGATAGAATCACAACCATTGGGCAGAGACCCCTGTTTTTCTCCTTTGTTAGCAAAGCAGTAAATCTCCCTTTTTCTTTTTCTCAAACCCTGTCCTCATTATTAAATTGGTATTAATTGGCTTCAAAATCAGGAACCAAACTTTAAGTTACAATTTTTGGTACCCCCCACACCCCGGAACTCTTTGAGAGCTGACTACTGAAATGTTAGGAGACGGAGCGTGCTTGGGGTGGAACCGAACAAGAGGAGCTAATCCTGTAAGTGAAAGGAGGGACTGAGGGACTTCCAGCAGCTGTCCAAGCCCTGTTGCTTCAGAGAATTACCTACTTCCTTCCCTGCACTGTAAGGATTTTGCCATCTCTGTTTTCTTAAAAAAGAGAAAAAGAAAAAGGGGACACTAAATACAGTAAAGTCACCATGGAGACCCTTGATTTTACATTTCAGGTTGTCCCTCTGTGAAAACATCTGGTTCCCTTGTGGGAAAATCTATGGTGCCACTGGTGTAGGAGATTTTTCTCTTATCTGCTCTGGTTTAAAGGCTTCTGTCTGTAAGCCATAGTCTGGAGCTCCTTTCAGTCTGTCTTGTGTCTTTGTTTCTGGCCCTTTAAGACATGTGCAATAATGTGTTGATATTATAAATCATTTCTTGGGAATGATCTTAGCTGAATGTGTATCTAAATGATGATGTTTTATTGTAACAATCTGGCATCTGAATGGGTTTTTGAAGCATTGCACAATCTTGCAGTTAAAAGTCGGGTTTAGGAAATTGTTTAGTTTATGATTTCAGATAATTCATGCCAGAGAACTTAAATACTTAGGATGGAAAACTAGAGAACTCTACTTCCAAGTTGGCAAGTAACTTCCCAATCATTCAGGCTTTTTTTTCACCAATTTTTAATTGGGTAGCCTGGGAAAATGTCACTGTGTCTACCAGTGCATTAATTTGGACAAGGATAGTAAATCATAGTATGGTATCTGTTGACAAAACAAGATATAAAGATGTAAAATTTTGTAAACTGTGTCTTAAACTTGTATCATAAAATTTTGTGAATTTTGTCTTAAAATTGTATTATAATTTTCAACATCTGAACCTGAAAATTATGGTTGAAATGCCTTAGGCCTGAGGTGTCTGCTCAGAATAGCAGCTTTTTCCTGCTCCTTCCAGACCTCAGCCAGGACTTATGTTGAATGGCAAATGAAAGAGGCCTGCAAGCTCAGTAGGAGAGTGATCTGAGGCCTAAAAAAAATTAAATTGTATGGTATTTACTAATTAATGGCCAGTCAATTTTTCTAGGACTCTTATTTTTTCCTTAGATTCTTTATTTTTTTTTTTGAGCTCATGATTTTGATCCTAAAGACCTAGGATGATGTTTTTCTGACCAGTTCTATCTTTGACTAACTGTGTAGTTTTTGAAACATTGCAATGGATATTTCACCTGGAAAAGCTACAAGGCCTTTACTATTATTATGTGTGCACAATTTTGGTATGTGTTGTATGTCTATATATTCATTTGTCCGTATATCATATATATGATACACAAATTAACATTTATAAAGAGCACTCATTAAAACAAAAACGCTCATAAAAACAAATTTTAAAAAGTGGATCCAAAGATCTTTAATTCAAGTGATTTAAATAGTTGAATTTAAATTGGATAAAGAGATAAAAATAAATGTCTTTAAATTTAAGCTTACAAGTTTTTCTAGGTGTTCAAAAATCTAATAAAATATTAATGTCTACAAATGTTCTAATATGCCTTGGTTCTAAGACTTTTCCTTCAACAAAAAAATGGTTTACACTGTTCAATATATTTGTCTAATATATTGATAAATAAGTAAAGTAAATTTGATATGGGATTACTCATTCATGAGTACTTTTGTTAGATATCTGATTGATTTACTAAGGTCTGTATAAGTTTGTACTAATGTCTGTATAAGATTGTAATAATCAGTCTTGTGTTAAAGAGACAAAAATTTCTTAAAACATAAGTTTACCCATAACATTGTGTTTATTAAGTTTTATTTTTTCTAGAGCAAGCAACCATAAAAATTAAACAACTGATTAAATAAGAACTGTTATTTTAGAGCACTGTACTGCCATTTATTTAAAAGCTAAACTTGGTTAATGTAGAAACTTCAATGTAATTGTGATGCTATTAATGTGCTCATATCTTTCAGGTATACGAATCTGTAAGGTAGAAACTTTAAAAGAGCATTATTTCAAGCTGGTGTTCTGAAGTTGTATGGTAAAAAAATATATTGGGCATTCATTTACTTCTTATCAATAAGATATGTAAATTTGTATGTTACTTTTTACATTGGGGAACAATTTAAATGTATTTTTATGTTAATGAGAGTCTAATCTATATAAAGGTTAAAAACTTTCAGCCTTTCTTAAATTCATGTTTTAAATGTGATATCATATAGTGTTAACTAATGTTCATGTGACCTCAAATAATATATGTAATCTTTGTAAAATGATATTTAAAAAAACAAAGATCATTTTTAGAAGTAAAACACTTAAGTTTTATAAAGAGCCCTGCCTTACCTGAGATAAGGCTCTGTGTCCCATCTTACTATATGTGAGAATGACTACGAAAGCAGTAGGTCAGATATTATTTCATTTAATGTTATGTTCAAAAGTTGTTTTTTTTTTCCGTCAAGATTTCTAGGATCTCAAACAGGGGATATAATGTATAACTCAGCTTAAAACTTCAGGGTAGCTATTACACGAACTAAGTATTTTTACTCTTGTTAAAAAATTTTATTTTGTAATTTCCTTATAAGTGATCTAAAGATTCCTTGTTAGTGTTTTACAGAAGTGTTGCTTTAAGAACACAACATGGGTTAATTTAAGATAATAAGTCATCACCTAAAAGACAGACAGAATAATACAGATCCCAGTTAATAAAAAAGATAAATAATTATAAAGTTATAGACATTAAAGCCCAGTACTCTTAATATAAGGCTGTTAAAATTTATTTGCTGGATGATTAAGATTAGGATTTATATTAAAGTTACATGAAAAGGGACAAGAAAACCAATATTTGGCTCTTGCCCTCTGAGTCAGTCTGAATCCAGGGAACAAGGGACTTCTCAAAGACCTTTGCAACTCTGGGCCTCATATCTTCCCAATTAGGGAGATTAATGAGACCCCTGGAGAACAGAAAGCCAATCAGTGCATTTGCTAAGAAGAGGAGAGTCATCAGAGAAGGGAGACATCCCTGATGCTTCCAAGGGTAGCCACATGGTCAAGCAAGACCTGGACCCACCTAGCGCAAATGGCACTAGCAGAACTGAGAAGCTGCTCTCAAGTTTCCCCAGGAATGACTCCCATAAAAGCTCAGCTGACTGTTAACAATAGATAGAAACAAAAGTCAGTTTGACTGTTTCATGATAAACACTTAGGAAAGACAGTTAAAACCAAAATACAGCCATTCCTGGGCATTTTAAATAATAATATTAATAATAATAATAATAATTTTTTATACACATTATGTTAGCCTCCCAAAATAAGTAAGACTGGAGGCTACAAAGAAGGATTCCCAGAAAGGAATGCCTGATAACTATAAAAAGAGACTATCAAGAGGAGCTGCCAGAGGCAGAAATTTTTAGTTTAAGGCCTACAGATATTCCTAACCTACAGGTAGGGTTGGTGTTTGCTAGTACGATTATCCAGCCCTGAGTAACAGAATTAAAGGTTTCTCTATTACACACAGAGGTCATACTAGTAAAATGATTTTGCAAGATCAGATGATATTAAATCATTAAACTGTATCTTATGGAGAGGGATAACTGTAACACTAAATGTTAAATATTAAGTTGACAGTCCTGATAACTGGGAATATTAAAGCCTGCTGAGGGAACTTCTATACAGTGACATGTTCCAGCTGATGCAACATTTTTTCAGTACTCATGGTTCTTGTTTCTCACACAGAAGAACCCATCCCCAGATGAATTTACAACCTGTTCTTCCCCAACCAGACTTCAAAACGAACTGATTTCTAAAAGGCAACTCATGTTCCTCAACTGACTTCTAAAAAGCAACTCATGTCCCTTATACTGTGCCCACTCACGTCACTCTCTCTCAGCTCAGAAGAAGCCAAAATGAGTGACGCCTCTCGTCTTACAACTATGGAGCCAAAAATAAATAGAATATCAATATAAGTAATTAATTAAGTCAGGTAAAACCAGGAATCCAATTTTGGGTGAGTTCTAAAAATTTGGAGACTGTTACCTGAGGGATTAAAATTCCCTCATTGCTCTTTCCCTACCCTATCAAAAATTTGGAAGGGACACATTAAAAAAGGGGGAATGATTTGCATTTCTCTGACTGCTAGAGATGGTGAGCATTTTTTCATATACTTGTTGATTGATTGTATGTCCTCCTCTGAGAAATTTCTGTTCAGGTCCTTGGCCCATTTGTTGATTGGGTTATTCGTTATCTCATTGTCTAATTTTTTTAGTTCTTTGTATATTCTGAATATTAGCGCTCTGTCTGAAGTGTGAGGAGTAAAGATTTGTTCCCAGGACGTAGGCTCCCTATTTACCTCTCTTATTGTTTCTTTTGCTGAGAAAAAACTTTTTAGTTTGAGTAAGTCCCTTTTGTTGATTCTAGTTATTAACTGTTGTGCTATGGGTGTCCTATTGAGGAATTTGGAGCCCGACCCCACAGTATGTAGATCATAGCCAACTTTTTCTTCTATCAAATGCCATGTCTCTGATTTGATATCAAGTTCCTTGATCCACTTTGAGTTAACTTTTGTGCATGGCGAGAGTAAGGGATTCAGTTTCATTTTGTTGCAAATCTCACTCCAGTAAGATTGGCAGCCATTAGGAAGTCAAACAGCAACAAGTGCTGGCGAGGATGTGGGGAAAAGGGTACTCTTGTACATTGCTGGTGGGACTGAAAATTGGTGCGGCCAATTTGGAAAGCAGTATGGAGATTTCTTGGAAAGCTCGGAATGGAACCACCATTTGATCCAGCTATTCCCCTACTCGGTCTATTCCCTAAAGACCTAAAAAGAGCACACAATAGGGACACTGCTACATCCATGTTCATAGCAGCACAATTCACAATAGCAAGACTGTGGAACCAACCTAGATGCCCTTCAATAGACGAATGGATAAAAAAAAATGTGGCATTTATACACAATGGAGTATTACTCTGCATTAAGAAATGACAAAATCATAGAATTTGGAGGGAAATGGATGGCATTAGAGCAGATTATGCTAAGTGAAGCTAGCCAATCCCTTAAAAACAAATGCCAAATGTTTTCATTGATATAAGGAGAGTAACTAAGAACAGAGTAGGGACGAAGAGCATGAGAAGAAGATTAACATTAAACAGGGATGAGAGGTGAAAGGGAAAGGGAGAGAGAAGGGAAATTGCATGTAAATGGAAGGAGACCCTCAGGGGTATACAAAATTACATAAAAGAGGAAGTGAGGGGAAAGGAGAAAAATTTAAGGGGGAGAAATGAACTACAGTAGAGGGGGTAGAGAGAGAAGAGGGGAGGGGAGGGGGGAGGGGGGATAGTAGAGGATAGGAAAGGCAGCAGAATACAACAGACACCATAATGGCAATATGTAAATCAATGGTTCTGCAACTGATGTGATTTTGCAATCTGTATATGGGGTAAAAATGGGAGCTCATATCCCACTTGAATCAAAGTGTGAAATATGATATATCAAGAACTATGTAATGTTTTGAACAACCTACAATAAAAAATAATTTAAAAAATATTAAAAAGCAAAAGAAAAAATGGGGGGGGGAATGATAAACCCAACCTGATCATTTATTAAAATTGGGAGCCATCTTGCCACAAAGTCATGAAAAGATAATTTTGCTTTCCTATAAATTACTGCAAATTCTGAATCTGCTTGGAATGCCTGTCCGTGCCTTGAACTCACCCATGCCTGGCTCTCTGACCAGATAGCAGCCCTCTCTGAAAATTTAGTGACACCTCATAAATATTGGCCTTCTCTGGCCAGACAACGACTCTCGTGAGTCTCTAATGGTCCTCATAAATTCTGATGATGGGGCCAGCAAAAAAAAAAAAATTGTAAACTAGCAATAGCGTGATGCTTCTCCGAGTTCTGTTATCTGTAACCCCCCTTTTGTGTAACTTACTGGACTATAAAGCTGGGCTGTAGGAAAGGTGGGGTTGCTGTCTTGTTACTGCCATTTTGAGAGGGATAGGCAGCTCAGCCAGTGGAAAAATAATAAGCTTGCTTTAATTTGATTTTAATTGGAGTCAGTGGTCTTTTCTCCTGTCCTGGTGAAACAGGTAAACACTCCACAAACATGGAGCTCTGCCGGCCTAAAACTTATTGAGAAACTCTCCCTGACCTTGGGCACTTGAAATATATGTTGTTGTCAGGAGCTTTAGCTTCTTTGTAGTGAGACCATCAGAGCTGGGTCTGCATCTATGTGACCTGGAGGACATGGTTTCTTATTTTCCAATGAACATGAGGCAGGAGTGCAGAATTCTCTCTTTGTAGGGAAACTGTTGTCACTGAAGGCTAAGTGTCTCCCCATGTGGTATGTGAAGCCATTTGCGCATCTTCCACATTTCATGGTGTTTCTTGCTGCTGCACTGGGGGTTTAGTATTTGCTTCATGAAATACAAGGAGATCAACAGGGACTCAGTGCTGGAGGGATTTCTCACACGTGTGGTGGGTCAGGGTCTCCAGGAGAATCCACCAATGAGGCTTATATCCCACATAGCTTGCCCCCTCAACCATTGCAACCTGATTCTGAACATGGCCCTGAAACCTCTAAATATAACAAGATGCCATTATATGAAGAGATCAGACATATAAGGATTACTGGCTGCACCATGTCTGCCACAAGACATTTGGAAGTCAATGGCAGATCCAAATGGCCCCACCAGAGATATTTTGTGACACAACTGCACACCACAGCTCTGGGTCACTACTCAGCAGGCGCCAACATACAGGATTCTTTCTTCTACACCATTTTCATGAAACCCAGTCAATCAAGGCACTCTCTGGTACACTCATGATCAGCAACTGGACATCCAAATGTTCTTCAGTGCCACTTGGTCATAAGAATTTCAAAAATTTCATGGTATTTATCTAGCCATTTTTCAAAGATGAAGTTGGATGCACTGTGAGTTTCAATTCTTTCAGGAACCATTAAATGGTGAGGAATTTCATTTCAATGAAAGCTCTGGAGGACTCTCACAGGCAAGGCTTCCCATGGAGTGGCCAAAAGGTCACATGAAGCCAGGCCCATTGAGGTCTACAATGCTAGGTCCATGTGTGTTTTGAATCTCAACTATGGTTGCCAAGTCTTTCAGAATAAAATCATGTGATATCGTAGCTGAGATTCCCAGTGTTCTGTGGAGAGCCACCTGGGCCTATATCTCAGTTTCCAATGGGGACTCTCATGCGTGGCCTCCTGAAATCCCAACACAATTCATGGCAATTCTTCTCTGAGGTCAGATCCAGAACGCAGTCTCTAAGGGGAATCACACCAAAGTTCAAGCCATGGTGGACACAGTTATGTCTTCCAACTGCCACACAAATGACCACAATTAAAACCAAAACACTTTCACATAGCCCTCGTCTTCTTCCATGTAGACACTCATCAAATCCTCTGGCTGGACGTTTCCAAAAGGGGTGAAGTCCATGACCCTGTCCAAAATATGCTCCCTCGCCCCTATGTTGCCTAAGGTCAGTGTGGCCTAAACACCTTTCCTGTGAACCAGGAGTGATCAAATAGGCCTGACCTTATTACTGCTCCACTTCTCCAATTTGAGGCCTACTGACTGCCAGGTATAAATTCTTTATATGAATGGGAGTCATGAAAAAACCCAAGCATCTATGGTCTAGCCTTTGCAGGCCAGGATGGAGGTCAGGAACCTTACAGAAGATGGCGAGAGACTTCATACACAATGACTGCTATTTTGACCATTTTGTATTTGTAGCACACATGGAATCTTACCTTAGATCCATCAGGTGTTAAGAATCTAAGCAGCAGCCTCACACAGGTTCACGAGGCTGATTCAGACACATCCCTTTTGGAAGCAATTAAGCAAAGAGCCACAGGTGATGCCCATTCATTTCCATTTGAAAACTGTTTTCTTAAGGCTTCACAAAGGGGTGGCCTGAGGCAAAGACCTTCCTGACATTCAGGGCAATGAAGCAATAGGTAAGCAAATGGCCCAAAGCAAGGATTCTCCACTGAGACTTTACTGGTCACATTGATATCTGAGTTTTCTGAGATCCTCCCATTCCCTTCAGTTATCATGTACATGGCCATGTCACAGTGCTTGGAGGTGGTACATATCTTGGACACAAAACCATGAGCCAATTCTTGAGAGTGGCCAGAATTCAGGAAGAAAACAGAAACGTAGTAAGATAGTAGGTGTTGCCCATCCATAAGGCAAGTCACAGTCCATGCGTTAATTGGGCAGGATGAATGCTGGGAAGCTTTCTACAAGACAGGAAACATCCATTGATGCATTTTCTTTTCTAATATCTACAACCACGGACACAGTGGGAGAAACAGACATAGAAACACTCGCCTTGTCAAACAATTTACTAGAAAAAGTCCATTCCAATCCAAACAAACCACCTTTCCTACCTATTCTCAGAACATGAGACAAAACCACACACTCACACCCACACCCACAAAGGCACCTCCTTCCCCCAAGTAGGTTTGTAACTATCCAGAGTGTCCTTTGACTGGTGGGTCATACTATGTTCCCCTGATATGGCCTATCCATTCTCAGATCTGGTCTCCTTGGCCAACTCTGTGACGTTGTCAGGAGCATGTGGAGAGCCACTACCTACTTTCTCAGGAAAGGTCCCTGGCATGTGGCCATCCTCACATCAGTAGGTACCAAGAAAGACTGATTCTGTCCTTAGTAACACCAAACAAGTGAGCCCATTGGGACTGGGACTTGGATTGGCTCTCAGTGCCTGGCTTCCTGGATCCCAAGTTTAAAGTGTTCCATCACCAAGGAAGTGAGGTAGGTTACTTCCTTCAGGAATTTAATGAGGTCACTGCCTTGGCAAACACATTGTCCTAACAGTTGCTTCCAATGGTTCCATGAGATGGAGGCTGCCCCTACTTCCTGTGACATTTTCACAAGTTAGAATGATATATAAATCAAAGGCACCAAGAAACAGCGCTCCACAAAGGCCTGGTTTGGTCCGTCTCCTGTACATTAAGAGAGAGGCTGATTCAGCCACATCCCTTCATCCTGACCAGGTTTTTTGGCAATGGAAGATGACTTTTGCTCTCTCAGGTCCTTCATAGCTGCCTACATCTTCTTCAGGGATCATTTCTGCATGGACCTTTGAGGTTCTCAGCAAGTGGAAGATCCCCTACATCCCTATATTTTAAGGCCAACTCTGTCCCTGCTCTTCTCTAAAGTTAGATTGAGAGATCACTGTGTGGTTACGGTTAATAACAGTTTCGATTTGGGTTAGGAATCATTCTGCAGGATGAATAATGGTATTGGGAATCTGTGATATTTATAAGAATATAGACGTGAGTTAAAATTATGGAAACAGAAATCTAGGTAAGATTTGCATCCCAGAAGGGCATTGAGACCTTCATTGGGATACTTAGCAATGTTATACTTTCTGCACAAATGTCTCAGATAAATCCATACACAATGGCATAGGACGTTGTACCTTGGATGATTGAATGTCGAAGAGAACCTCCAGTCAAAAAGGGATAGTCGGTGGAATTAGGAAGATAGTCAGTAGGTTTAGAAAGAAGGGTGAGAATAAGATTTGGAAAAAAGTTCTTTACCAATAGGGTTTCGGTTAGAGAGTGAATATTAATGTCAGCCCATGTTAAGTGTCAGTCACAATAATGAATTTGGGAAAATATGTAGGAAAGGAGGTATCAATAGAGACCTTAGGAAATCAGGCAAATTATTAAGTGAGTCATAGGATTAGGCATTTTCAACAGGGTTGAGGTTGAATATATAACCTTAGGAAGAAAGAAATATGTAGTCACCAATAGAATTGACATTTGAGAGCATTAGGCAACCTGGACATGAATGTTTTTAGTAATTCATGCTCACTTTCCATTTAGGCTTTGTTGAAAATAAATAAAATAGGTACTTGTCTCTTCCTGTTTTTCTGTATGCTTAAGAAAACACTCTTGAAATCTTGAAAACTTTTTGCTAATCTTGTTCCCAGAATGTGCTGTCCCCAACTGCCAAACTGCAGAATGTACACCCTCACCCGTTTACATGCAAACCGCCCACTTGCCCTGACCCATCAATAAACTTCCCTCCCTGCCCTCTTCAAGAAAAGTATATAAGCTCTGCTTAAGCTGTTCTCAGTGCTCTCTGCTCTATTCAAGTGAGGTCTGAGCCCCAGAATTTTGGGTGCTTTGCTGTTGCATGAGACAGTGTCTTGGTGGTCTCTTCCTCCAATGGTCACCTGACCATTACATCTGAGGGCCCCAGCGAGTTCCAGCAGCGTTGGACGAAAGACCCCCAATAGGCTCATCTCAGGTTAAGTAAGGCGCCACTTTCTTGTTTCAGGTTTCAGGTTAGGGATGGGCAAAATGGCTATTGGTGATGAGCATGAGCTTTCTCTGATGGTGGCTGACAGAAGTGTCACAGAGCCACAGGCCCCATCTCTGGGGGACGCCCCAGAGAACTCGGGAAACCGAGTAACAATAGTCTCCTAAACTCAGTGATATTTGGTTTTGGATTCGGTATTGTCAGCCCATCAGGTTTTCCTGGCTACTCAGTCCTGTTCTCAGTATTGGACCTCCATTGCCTGTCTTTATTGTCTTGTCTTGTCTGTGTCGTGTGTCATTGCTTTCACTATTTGTGTATCTTTCATATGGGACAGAACACTTCAATGCCTTTGTCCCTGAACCTTGATCACTGGACCAAAGTCTGCTTAAAGGCTCAGAATCTTCTTTTTTTCAGTAAAACGTCAGATCTGGAAGACTCTATGTGTCTCAGAATGACCCACCTTTGGAGTCGGATGGCCCCCAGAAGGATCTTTCTACTTCACACTAATTCAAAAACTCAGAGATATTGTCTTTCAGCCGGGGCCACATAGCCATCCAGATCAACAGCAATATATCTTTAGTTTGCAGGACCTCTGCAAATCTCCTCTTCCATGGTTGAAGGCTTTCCTTGTCCCTGTCCCCGCTCCTACTGGTTCTCCCACTTTTCTATCTCTCAAACCCTCTGCTCCCCCTCCTCCACCCTCTGTTGTCCCTGAGTCTCAAGACTCTACTGGACTCTCTTCCCCCTCCTTATGCCCTGCCCTTGTCCTCCAACCCCAAACACCCTCTAAGTGATTCCCCTGCTGCTGACTCAGACTCTCCACCATTGGAGGAATATAGGCCAGCCCAGCGCCCTCCAGGTGACTACCCCACGGCACACACAGCCCCTCCTTCCTTGGAGGTAGCTGGCCCGGCCAAAAGAACACAAAGTACTCGCTGGGGGGGTTAAAATTTGAAGTGGATACAGGGTAAGTATACTCAGCCCTTAAGGCCCCATTGGGCCATCTATCAAACAAAAAGGACTCTAGTTCAAGGGGCTAATGGGAGTAAATATGGGGCTTAGACAACTAAGAGGACCATGGACCTGGGGAAAGAAAAAAATCCATCACTCGTTCCTAGTAATCCCAGAATGCCCGACCCCATTGATGGGCACACATCTGCTCAAAAAGCTCCAGGCCAGAATAACTTTTAACCCTGAAGGCCCCCAAGTGAAATTTCTAAATTTTTCAGTAAAAACTCCTATAGTCACGGCTTTTACTATGTCAGTAGAAGATGAACATCAACTTGTCAAACCCCCCAAGACTGATCAAACAGGCAAGCTACCCCGGAAATGGATAACAGATTACGCAGATGCCTAGGAAAAAACTGCTGGGTTACACGTAGCCGTGAAACATCCTCCAATAACAGTGGAGTTAAAAACTTCAGCCCCCCCATCAATGTCAAAAAATATCCTCTGAGCAAAAAAGCTAAAGATGGGATAAGGCCCCATATTCAGAAATATCTGGCCTTAAGGGTCCTAAGGCCCTGTCATTTGAACTGGAACACTGCCCTGTTACCAGTATAAAAATCCAGGAACCGGGGACTATCGCACCGTTCAAGACCAAAGAGAGATCTACAACAGAGTGCAGGACATTCACCCCACAGTACATAATCTGTACAATCTGCTTAGCACTCTGAACCATGAGCGGAAATGGTATACTGTTCTGGACTTAAAAGATGCTTTCTTTTGCTTGCCTCTGCATAAAGATAGTCAGTTGCTATTTGATTTCGAGTGGGTAGACCCAGAAACCGGGACGTCTGGTCAACTAACATGGACTAGACTCCCACAGGGGTTCAAAAACTCCCCCACTCTCTTTGATGAAGCCCTCCACAGAGACCCCAACAACTTCAGAACTATGCACCCTGACGTCACCCTGCTTCAATATGTCGATGACCTGCAACTGGCAGCCAACACCAAGAAAAACTGTGAGTCTGGAACCCAATTATTATTATACGAGCTTGCTCAACTCTGGTATAGTGCTTCTGCCAAAAAAGCCCAAATTTGCCAGCAAGAAGTAATCTTCCTGGACTATTCCCTTAGGGGCAGTAAGCGATGGCTCACTGAGACCAGAAAACAATCCATTGAGCAGATACCACCCCCATCTAACAGCAGACAACTCAGAGAGTTTCTTGGGACTGCTGGCTTATGTAGCTTATGGATACCTGGGTTTGCGTCCTTATCTGCTCCTTTATACCCGCTGTTAAAGAGAGATGCCCAATTCTAATGGACCCCTGAGCACCAGCAAGCTTTTGATAACATCTAAGGACACTGACACTGAAACCCTCAACTTCACTGAGCCCAGCTTGCATTTTCAGAAAGCCCTAAACTAAGTTAAAAATGTACATCAACTCACTCACCTTGGTTCAAAGAAACTGCAGGCATTCCTGAAGGATCAAGAACAGAGTTTTCCACTAACCGACTCAGAGCGAAAGAAATAACTGAACGGGTAACAAAAGCCTGCCGGGTCTGTCAATTGGTTAATGCTTACCCTTCCAACTTTCCTGCAGGAAAGCACCTACAAGAAACCAGACCAGGACAATTCTTGGAAGTGGACATTACTGAAATTAAGCCAGGAAGTTATGGACTTAAATATCTCCTAGTCTTTGTAGATACATTTTCAGGATGAATTAATTGAAGCCTTCCCCCCCCACACACACACACACAAAAAAAAAAACAACAACAACAAAATAAATGGCACAAATTGTGGTCAAGAAGATCCTGAAAGATATTTTTCTAAGATACGGACTGGCTAAGGCAATAGGGTCTGATAATGGACTGGCGTTAATTGCCCTGATAAGTCAGGGATTAGTCAGGACCCTGGGGATTAATTGGAAATTACATTGTGCTTATAGACCCCAGAGCTCAGTACAGGTAAAAAAAAAATAATAGAACCATTAAAGAGAATTAACAAAATCAAGCTTAGAGATCGGCATAAAAGATCGATCTATTCTCCTGCTTTATGCACTGTTTCATGCAAGAAATACTCATACTCCTCTGTTTCCTTGTGTAACCTCACCCCCTATGAAATTCTCTATGGTCCCTCCTCCAGTAAGGGACCTAACCCAAACTCTAAGACCTAACGATCCCTTCCACACCCCCTTGCTTGACAGACTTAAAGCTCTTGAAAGAAATCAGCAATATCTGTGGAAACATCTGGCCACTGCCGACCAACCTGGGGACGAGGGGACTCCATATCGATACCAAGTAGGAGACTTCATCTACATTAGACGACATCAGGTGTCATCCCTGGAACCCCACTGGAAAGGACCATATAAGGTGCTACATATAACACCTACAGTGGTAAATGTAGACGGAATCACTTCATGGATCCATGTCTCTCATCTCTGGCCTGCGCCCTGTCCAAAATCTGACTGGAAACTGGAAAAGACTGGTAACACTTGCAAAGTGCGTATTCGCCATGTGGATAAGGCTACAGACTCTCCCCTTGGCCAAGAGTAGTCCTAACCCTCATCAGCCTGTTCAGCAGTAATGGCTGATCACAAATCCTACTGTACAAGAAGTATGGTCTATCTTGCATACAGCCCCTTTAGGGACATGGTGGCCATCTCTCCACCCAGACATTTGTCAGCTGGCTATAGGTCTTTCCTATTGGGATATCCCTGATGAAGGGGATCCAACTAAAATTCCAATAAATCCTTTCCGTATCATAGGTAATAGAAACAAACATTATGGATGTAGGGACACGAGAGCCAGATGCAGGTTGGCTAGCCTAGATTACTATGTTTGCCCAGCGGACTATCAAAGCCACAAACAGACATGGCTGTGTGGGGGAAATGCCGACTTCTTCTGTAAGTCATGGGAATGTGAGCATACAGGGGTGCCTGGTGGAACCCAAACTCCTCATCAAATTCAATACACAGCATTGGCCATATTACCAATTACACAACCAATACCGATGGCCCCCAGAGGGGTCTCTAGATCCTAAAATTCTTCGTGACCTTTTTAACTTCGGCAAGTGCACAAAGGGTGGAAGGAAATTCCCCTAAGTGGAGGCATTTTCCCTCCTTCGCTCACATCCTGAACTATGCTTATCCAATAGATCCTCACCCTCAGTTTTCTGCTCCAGACTCTGTGCTGCCACTCCCACCTCAGCAACCTGATTTCTTCCCTCCAATTACTAGATCAAAAACCCAAACCGCCGGTTCTCAGATTATTGCCCCCTTGCTGAGGTAGCAGGTACTGAGGTACCCATCCACCCACTCACTACTCTCTTCTCCTGTCAGTGCCCGCACCAGGTCCCACCAGGTCCTCTTACCAGCTAACCCAAAGCTCAAACCAGCTAAGGAGAGCCCTCAGACCCCTATCCAAGATGTAATGAAAATGGCCTTTAAAGTTGCTCTGTCATCACTGAAAACAGGTTACTAAGAATTTAAAGTCCCTCACAGGCTTTTTGGGATACAAACTCCCATCTTCCCCTCTGCTCTATCTGTTCTACTGCTCAAGTTTTGTTGCCTGGAAAATTCCAAACCCCTTTCCCATTATTCTTTTACATGTCTCCTTCCTCATGCTCAGACCCAAGGTGCTGCTCTCAGACCCGCCTTCCCTGTCTTCCCCGTCTATACCAGGCCCACAGAAAAGTCTTAAATGACCTTCTCCAGCAGTCTTCACCATGGCTGACTTTAGGACTTTCAGCCAAAGAGTCCCTATAAAAGAGTTCAATGTAGATAAACTTCCCCTTTTCGTGTTTCCCTGTTCTATTTGGCCACTGGCTGGAAAAATCAGCACTCCTAAGCTAGACTCCCCCTTACTAGTTTTTCACAAAACATGTGAACAAGGCCTCTGGCCTTGAGCTGGGGCTTCACAGACATGGTTACATTTCTAAGATAAATAAGTTACCAAATGAGCTCCATTGTTACAGCTGGCAGTGAGAAAAAAAAAAGAGAAGAAAAAAGCTCTCCCACTCCAGGTGTCCTTAAAATGTTAACTTGCCCAGAACAGATGAAAAAAACAATAGAAACGAAAACTTCTTTTTGTGAACTTATGCAGACTGTGAACTTCTGAGCCCCTTCCCTTACATGTTGGGTACAAAATTCAGAAACTACCTAAATTTGGAGATCAGGTGACTAATTGATTACAACAGAAGCAATGCCCTCTAAATCCGTTGCAACCAAATAGGTATGTTTCGCTGTCTTCGGTGCTATCTTAGGTGCCTTGAATTGTCCGTCCTTACAACAGTATAATTCTATATACTTAAACATTGTTTATGTTTTCATAAAATGGTCAACAGATGTGATTAATTATGTAATGTTCAGATGTTTCCCAGAGTGCTCTATCATGAGGCAGGTTAATTTAAATATCAAATACGGGGGCATACAACCCGGTTCCTCTGGGAACCTGTATCCCTCACTTTAGCCATCCTATTAGGAAAAGGAGCTGCTGCAGGTGTGGGCACAGGAATCACTGTCCTAGTCCATGTGACACAACAAATGACCCGATGAGAAGCAGCAATAGACCAAAATTTAAAGATATTAAAAACCTCCATCACAGTTTTATAGGAATCTTTAACCTCTCTCTCTGAAATTGTTTTACAGAACATGCGAGGGTTGGACCTCCTCTTCGTGAGAGAAGGGGGCTTTTGTGCTGCATTGAGGGAAAAAGTTGATTTTATGCCGACCATACTGGAGTTGTAAAAAAATCTATGAGTAAATTAAGAAGACGCCTAGAAGAGCATCAACAAGAGAGAGATGCACAAAAAGGGTGGTTTGAGTCTTTGTTCACACAGTCCCCCTGGTTAACTACGCTTTTATCAGCCCTGGCCAGTCCATTAATAATCCTCATTTCATTGCTAATTGTAGGACCCTGTTTGCTCAACCATCTAGTTTCCTTTCTACAAGCTTAAATTGGATAAGTTAAACTTATGGTAATCAGACAACAATATACCTCACTAGAAGACATAAAATGTGAGACCCCGCAATGCTCATTTTTATGATTAAAATTAACCAGAATAAGAAGTGGGGAATGAAAGGTTAATAAAATATGTACTTTTAACTTCTTGTTTTTCTGTATGCTTAACAAAATACTGATGAAATCTTGAAAACTGTTTGCTAATCTTGTTCCCAGAATGTGCTGTCCCCAATTGCCAAACTGTTGAATGTACTCCCTCTCCCATTGGCATGCAAACCACTCACTCGACCTGACCCATCAATAAATTTCCCTCCCTGCTCTCACCACGTAAATTGCATAAGCTCTGCTTAAGCTGTTCTTAGGGCTCTCTTCTCTATTCAAGTGAGCTCTGAGCCCCAGCATGCTGGACCCCCAATAAACCCTTTGCTGTTGCATGAGACAGTCTCTTCGTGGTCTCTTTTCCGACGCTCGCCCGACTTTACATTGGTACAATCATAAGTGTGAACATTCCTATGTGTGTCCAGAATATTACTATAATAAATAATATATGTAGATCAGGTAATAGGAGTTTTTCTTCCACCATTTATGGGAGCAATATTTTGAAGATATATGAATTAGTATTTTGGGTAGAAATAGGTGTACCATTTGTCTATGAATATAGAGATAATGCATGAATAGACAATACTGTGAATTAATAATATTACTGGTTCCAACTTTAAATAATGGATTGAATTGATATCTGAAAATATACAGAAAACCTTATATTAATATACTACATTTAATCCTACCCATTATACATCTGAATGAAATATTAGGGTTATGGATTTTCATGAAGAGTGTTTGAGTTTTGCTTCAAAAGTGATTATGGAAATTGAAAATAATGTGTTTGGAAAGAAGTCTCATGAAAAGACCAGTCCAGAAACCTGGAGGTATGCATGTGTTCTGAAGCAGAAAGTGATTTAAAGTGAAACAAACGCCTATATATTTGCTAACTTGTGGATGATAAATATATACGATGATGTGCAGAAATTGAAGAAATAGTAATGTACCAGTGTTGAATAAAAATGAACGTTAAAATACACATCATGTCCCATAGGAATCTACTTGAATTGATGTTAAACTGCGTCCGTTAATGTAGAAATATTAGAATTTGTATGCACCATTCACTGAAGTTAGTTTTCAGTACTAGGAAACAAATATGTATTTCAGGTAGATGAGTATTTCTGAGAATAATCTTGTGAAAAGTTGATTATAAATCCACATACATGAACATGAATGAATTCAGGAAGTGTATAATAAGACTCATACATTTCATATTTGGAAAATCTGGAGAGTATATATATATATATATATATATATATATATATATATATATATATATATATACACACACACACACACTCACACAAACTGAGACTATAAAAATAGCAATATATATGCCAATTGAAATTCACCATGAAATATACATCATCCACAGATTCAAAAATATTCATGTTACTGAAGATAGATTTATGTATAATGTTGTTTAACTAGGAAGTTTACCCATACATTGAATTTTCAGTTCCAACAGCATTTAGGAGGAGTAATCTCTTCTCACATTTTGTATCTGCCAAGTCAGCCACCTCACAAGAATGTACGTGTGATACCAGGTAGGATTCTATATGTGCATATAAAAATACATGTGCTGAGTAGGCTACAGAGAGAGGGAGACAGGAATTCACATATTTGTTAACTTTAAAAACACATGGATAACTATTTCAACAGAAAATTGACTAGATTTATAACACATACCCTTTTTTATGCAAAAGGCAAGTCCAACTATACACCATGCCTCCTCTGAACTGCTTGGATTTCTATTCTGTTTGGGTTATTTTTCTCCATCATATTAGGAGTAGTAGTCAGAGTCCAGTAGGTTATGAGTTAGTGTCAGGGATCAGTATTTCAAATGGAAAATAGAATAATGAATCAAATGTGTATGCAAATATATGCTACACAAAAATCTTCCCACTCTCATCCAGAACAAATCCTTGACATTACCTTCGCCTGAAGTAAGTCACAATTAGAATAGAAGAGTTAGAAAATCTGTGAATACATATCTTGAGTGGAAAATGCTCAGAGTTCAGAACCTTGGAGGTGGTAGAGGAGTTTCCAAAAGTAAGGGACATGGTAAACACTCCTCTAACATGGAGGTCTGCTGGCGTAAAGACATCTTGAGAAACTGCCTCTGAGGTTGGGCACTTGAAACATACGTTATTTTCAGGAGCTTTAGCTTCCTTTGTAGTGAGACAATAAAATCTGGGTCTGCATCTATGTGACCTGGAGGATATGGTTTCTTATTTTCCAGTGAACATGAGGCAGCAGTGCTGAATTCACTCTTTGTAGGTAAACAGTGGCCACTGGGGTCTAATTGTCTCCCCATGTGGACTGTGGAGCCATTTGGTCATCCTCCACTTTTCGTGGTGTTTCCTGCTGTTGCACTGGGAGTTTGGTATTTGCTTCACAAAATACAAGAAGTTCAACAGGGACACAGTGCTGGAGGGAGTTCTGTCAATTGTTGTGGGTCAGGGTCTGCAGGAGAATGCAACAACCAGGCTTCTTTCCCACATACTTTGCCCCCTTGTCCATAGCAACATGATTCTGAACATGGCCCTGAATCCCTCCATATAAAAACATGCTTTTACATATTCGGGTCTCCTGGCTGCACCATGTTAGTCACAAAAAATTTGGAAGCCAATGAGAAATCCACATGGCCATAACACAGATGTATTATCACACAACTGCAGACCACTTCTCTAGGCCCAATACTCTGCAGGCTCTAACTTGCTTGCCCCCATGTCCATAGCAACTTGATTCTGAACATGGCCCTGAAATCTTTCAATATAAAAACATGCTTTTACATATACAGGTCTCCTGGCTGCACCATGGCAGTCACAATGAATTTGGAAGCCAATGGCAGAACCACATGGTCACAACACAGATGTATTATCACAAAACTGCACACCATTTCTCTAGGCCAACAACTCTGCAGGCTATAACTCAATGGCATCTCTGTTCTACACCATTTTCATGAAACCCAGTGAATTAAGGCAGGGTCTGGTACACTCAAGATCAGCAACAGGACATCCAAAGGTTCTCCAGTGCCACCTGGTCATGGGAATTTTAAAAATTTCATGGTATTTATCTGGCCATTTTTCAAGGATGAAGTTGGAGGCACTGTGGGTTTCAATTCATTCAGGAACCATTAAATGTTGAGGAAGTTCATTTCAAAGAAAGCTCTGGAGAACTCTCACAGGCAAGGCTTCCAAAAGAGTGGCCAAAAGGTCACATGAAGCCAGGCACAGTGAGGTCTCCAATGTGAGGTCCATGTGTGTTTTGACTCAAAACTATCCCTGCCAAGTCTTTCTGAATAAAATCATGTGATATACTGGCTGAGATTCCCAGTACTCTTTGGAAAACCACCCTGGGCCTAGATCTCAGTTTCCAAGGGTGACTTTCATGCGTGGCCTCCTAATATCCCAACACTTTTCATGGCAATACTTCTCTGAGGTCAATTCCAGAACGCAGTCTCTAAGGGGAATCAAACCAGAGTTCAAGCCCAGGTTGACCCAGTCATCTCTTCACACCGCCAATCAAATGAACACAATTAAAAACAAAACACTATCACATGGCCCCATCTTCTTCCTTATAGACACTCATCATAACCACTGGTTGGAGCTTTCCATGAGGGGCACATTCCAAAAGAGTGTCCAAAATAAGCTCCCTTGCCCCTCATTTGGCTCAAGTCAGGGTGGGAAGGACACCCTTCCTGTGAACCAGGAGTGATCAAATAGGCCTGTCATTAATACTGCTCCGCTTTTCCAATTTGAGGCCTTCTGACTGTGGGGTTTAGATTCTTTATGTGAACTGGAGTCATGAGAAAAGACAAGCACCTCTGCAGAGATTTGAAGAACTCATTTGACCAAAAGGATCGCTATTCTCACTTGATTGATTTCAGGAACCTACAGAGAAAGGCAATAGAATTCATTCACAATGACTGAAATTTTTTGCGAATTTGGTTTTGGTTTCACACATGGGATCTTTCTTTAGATCCATCAGGTGCTGAGAATCTAAGCCACAGCCTCACACAGGGTAGAGAGCCTGATTCAGACACATCCCTTTCCGAAGCAATTTAGCAAGAGCCACAGGTGATGCCCACTCATTTCCATTTGAAAACTGTTTTCTTCAGGCTTCACAAAGGGGTAGCCTGAGCCCAACATCTTCCTGACATTCAGGGCAACAGAACAATAGGTAAGCAAAAGGCCCAAAGCATGGTATCTCCACTGAGATTTTTCTGGTCACACTCATATCTGAGTTTTCTGAGATACTGGCCATTCCCTTCAGGTATCCAGTACATGGACATGTCAAAGACCTTGGAGTTGGTACATATCTTGGACACAAAACAATGAGACTATTCTGGAGAGTTGCCAAAATTCAGGAAGAAAACAGGGACTTAGGAAGGTAGTAGGTTTTGCCAATCCATAAGGCAAGCTGCAGTCCATTCATAAATTGGGCAGGATGAATGCTGGGAATCTTTTTACTACACAGGACACATCCATTGTTGCATTGTCTTTTCTCATGTCTACAACCACGGACATAGTGGGATACACAGACATAGAAACACTCACCTTGTCAAATGACTTACTAGAAATAGTTCACTGAAAACCAAACAAACCGCCTTTCCTACCTATTCTCAGAACAAGAGACAAAACCACACACCCACACTCACAATGGCACCTCCTTCCCCTAAGTAGGTCTGTGACTATCCGGAGTGTTCTCTGACTGGTGGGCAATACTATGTTCCCCCGAAATGGCCTGTATTCTCTCAGATCTGGTTTCCTTGGCCAACTATGTGAAGTTGTCAGGAAAAAGTGGTGAGCCACTACCTGCTTTCTCAGGAAAGGTCCCTCTTCAGAGCTCTCCTGGCATTTGGCCATCCTCACATCAGTAGGTACCAAGAAAGACTGACTCTGTCCTTGGTAAATCCAAACAAGTGAGCCCACTGGGACTGGGACTGGAACTGCATCTGGGTGCCTGGCTTCTTGGATACCAAGTTCAGAGAGTTCCATCACCAAGGAAATGAGGTATGACACTTTCTTTGGAACTGAATGAGGTCACTGCCTTTGCAACCACTTGGTCCTAACAGTTGCTTCCAAGGGCCCCATGAGATGGAGGCTGCCCCTTCTTCCTCTGACACTTTCACAATTTAGAATGGTATATCAACCATAGGCACACACACAGGCCTGGTTTGGTCCATCTTCTCCACAATAAGAAGAGAGAGGCTGATTCAGACACATCCCATCATCCTGACCAGGTGGTTTGTCATCGAAGATGACTTTTGCTCTTTCAGGTCCTTCATACCTGTCTACAACTTCTCCAGGTATCATTTCTGCATGGACCTTTGAGGATCTCAGCAGGTGGAAGGTCCCCTACTTTTCTGTATTGTAAGAACAACTTTGTCCCTGCTCTTCTGTAAAATGAGATTGAGGGAACAGTGTATGTTTTGGGTTAATAACAGGTTTGATTTCGATTTGTGTTAGGAATCATTCTTCTGGATGAATAATGGTATTGGGAACCTGGTATATTTACAAGAATGTAGAGGTGAAACATAAGTATGAAAACAGAAATCCAGGTATGATTTTAAACCCATAAGGGCATTGGGCCCTTGATTGGGATACTTAGCTTTGAATTATGTTCTGCACAGATGTCTCAGATAATTTGATATACAATGGCATAGGACCTTGTACCTTGGAAGATTGAATGTAGAAGAGAACATCCCTTCAAAAAGGGATAGTCGGTAGGATTAGGAAGATAGTCGGTCGTTTTAGGAAGAAGAGTGAGTATATGATTTGGAACAAAAGTTCTTTAGCAATATGATTTCAGTTAGAGAGTGAATGTATATGTCAGCACATATGAAGAGCCAGTCACGATGATGAAGTGGGGAAAACATGTAGAAAAGAAGATATCAATAAAGATATTACGAAATCAGGGAAAGAATAAAGTGAGTGAGAGGATTAGACATTTTCAACAGGCTTGAGGTTGAATCTTAGAAAGAAACAAATATGAAGTCACCAATAATATTGACATTTGAGAGCATTAGGCACCCTGGACATGGATGTTTTTAGTAATCTATGTTCACATTTCATTTAGGCTTTGCTTGGTTCATTCATAAGTGTAACATTTACATTTTTGTCCAGAATATTATTGTGATAATATGTATATGTAGATCAGGTGACATAAGTATTTCTTCCACCATTTTTGGTAGCAATATACTGAAGACATAAAATTAGTATTGGGCGTACAAAGAGGTGTACCCTATGTCTATGAATATAGAGATAAAGCATGAATAGACCATACTGTGAATAAGTAATATAACTTGTTCCGACTTAATATAATGGGATGAACTGATATCTGAAAAATTACTGGAAATCTTATATGCATATACAATCATTCATTCCAACCAGTTATTCATCTAATGTCAATATTAGTGTTTTGGTTTATCATGAAGAGTGTGTGAGTTTTACTTCAAAAGTGATTATGGAAATCGAAAATAATGTGTTTGGAAAGAAGTCTCATGAAAAGACCAGTCAAGAAACCCTGACAATACATGTGTTGTGAAGTAGGAAGTGATTAAAGTTTAAAGAAATGCCTACAAATTTGTGAACTTGTGGATGAAATACATATCTTATGATGAGCAAAAACTGAAGAAATAATAATGTACCAGTGTTGAATATAAATGAACATCATATTATATATCATGTCCCATTGGGATCTACTTGCATTGGTGATAGACTGGATCAGTTCCTGTAGAATTATTAACATTTGTATGCACCATTCACTGAAGTTAGTTTTCAGTACTACGAAACAAATATGTATTTAAGGTGGATGAATATTTCTGAGACTAATATTTTGGAAAGTTTATTATAAATCCACATGCATGAACATGAATGAATTTAGAGAGTGTATATAAGACACATATATTTCATATTTTGAAAAATCTGGAGAGTGTATATATATATATATATATATATATATATATATATATATATATATATATATATATACACACACACACATACATACACACACACAAAAAAAACCACACACAGACATTTAAAAGTAGCAATATATATGCCAATCAAAATTCATCTTTAAATATATATCATCCACAGATGCAAAAATATTTATTTTACTGAACATGAGTTTATGTATAATGATGTTCTACTAGGAAGTTCCCCTATAGGTGGAATTTTCAGTTCCAACAGCAATTTGGAGGAGTGATCTCTTCTCACAATTTGTATCTGCCAAGTCAGCCACCTCACAAAAATGTACATGTGATACCAGGTAGGATTCTATAAGTGCATATGAAAATACATGTGATGAATAGGCTACAGAGAAAGGGAGACAGGAATTCATATATTTGTTTAATTTAAAAACACATGGTGAACTATTTCAATTAAAAATTGACTAGATTTATAACACCTACCATTTATCATGCAAAATGTAAGTCCAAGTATGCAGCATGCCTCCTCTGAACTGCTTGTATTTCTATTCTGTTTGGGTATTTTTCTCCATCATATTAGGATTAGTAGTCAGAGGATAGTAGGGTATGGGATAGTGTCAGGGATTCAGTATTTCGAATAGAAAATTGAAAATGAATGCAATGTGTATGCAAATATGTGCTACACAAATATCTTCCCACTCTCATCCAGAGCAATGCCTTGACATTACCTTCGCCCCATGTATGACACAATTAGAGCAGAAGAGTTAGAAAATCTGTGAATACATATCTGCAATGGAAACTGCTCAATTTTCACAAATTTGGAGAAGGTAGAGGAGTTTCCAAAATTAAGGGACAATGTAAACTCTCCACAAACATGGAGCTCTGCTGGCCTAAAGAGTTCTTAAGAAACTGCCTCTGAGGTTGGGCACATGAAATATATGTTGTTGTCAGGAGCTTTAGCTTCCATTGTAGTGAGACCATCCAAGCTGGTCTGCATTTTTGTGACCTTTGTGAGCACATGGTTTCTTGTTTTCCAATGAACATGAGGCAGCCTTGCTAAATTCTCTCTTTGTAGGTAAACTGTGACCAATGGGGGCTAAGTGTCTCCCCGTGTGCACTGTGAACCCATTTGGTCATCCTCCACTTTTCGTGCTGTTTCTTGCTGCTGCACTCGCAATTTGGCATTTGCTTCATGAAACAAGGAGTTCAACTGGGACACAGTGCTGGAGCGAGTTCTGTCACGTGTGGTGGGTCAGGGTCTGCAGGAAAATGCACCAACCATGCTTCTATCCCACCAGCTTGCCTCCTTGAGCATAGCAACCTGATTCTGAACATTGCCCTGAAACTCCTACATATAACAAGATGCCTTTTGACAGAAGGGTCTGCTGGCTGCACCATATCAGTCATAATCCATTTGGAAGCCAAAGGCAGATCCACATGGCCAAACCACAGATTTTTTATCACACACCTGCCCACAACTTCTCTAGGTCCACTACTCAGCAGGCTCGAACTTACTTGCATCTCTTTTCTATACCATTTTCATGAAAACCAGTCAATCAAGGCACCTTCTGGTATATTCATAATCAGAAACAGGACATCCAAAGGTTTTCCAGTGCCACCTGCTCATGGGAATTTTAAACATTTCATGGTATTTATCTAACCATTTTTAAAGGATGAAGTTGGAGGCACTGTGGGTTTCAATTCATTCAGGAACCATTAAATGTTGAGGAAACTCATTTTAATGAAAGCTCTCGAGAACTCTCACAGGCAAGGCTTCCAAAAGAGTGGCCAAAAGTTCACATGAAGCCAGGCCCATTGAGGTCTACAATATGAGGTCCATGTTTGTTCTGACTCTCAACTATTGCTGCCAAGTCTTTCAGAATAAAATCATGTGATATCCTGGCTGAGATTCCCAGTGCTCTGTGGAAAGCAACCCTGGGTCAAGACTCATTTTCCAAGGACTCCATGCGTGGTCTCCTAAAATCCCAACACAACTCATTGCAATACTTCTCTAAGATCAGTTCCAGAATGCAGTCTCTAAGGGTAATTACGCCAGAGTTCCAGCCCACGTGGACCAATTCATCTCTTCCAACCGCCACACAAGTGACCACAATTAAAACCAAAACACTCCCACATGGACCTCATCTTCTTCCATATAGACACTCATCATTACCTCTGGCTGGAGGATTCTATGAGGGGCACAGCCCAAGACAATGTCCAAAAGAAGCTTCCTTACCCCTCATATGCCTAAAGGCCCGGACTCCCTTCCTGTGAACCAGGAGTGATCAAATAGGCCTGCCGTTAATACTGCTCCACTTCTTCAATTTGTGGCCTATTGACTGTGGGGTTTAGATTCTTTTTGTAAATGGGAGTCATGAGAAAACCCAAGCACCTATGGGCTAGACTCTGCAGGGCTTTGAAGAACTCATTTGACCCAAAGGATCCCTATTCTCACTTGATGGAGGCAGGAACATTACAGAGGAAGACGAGAGACTCCATCCACAATGACCGCTCTTTTGGCCATTTTGGTTTTGGATGCACACATGGGATCCTTCTTTAGACCCATCAGGTGCTGAGAATCAAAGCCACAGCCTCACACAGGGCCAAGAGGCTGATTCAGACACATCCCATTCTAAAGCAATTAAGCAAAGAGCCCAAGGTGATGCCCATTCATTTTCATTTGAAAACTGTTTTCTTCAGGCTTCAAAAAGGGGTGGCCTGAGTCAAAGAACTTCCTGACATTCAGGGCAACAGACAAATAGGTAAGCAAAAGACCCAAAGCAGGGTTTCTCCATTGAGACTCTCCTGGACCCAATGATATCTGTGTTTTCTGACATGCTCTCATTCCCTTCAGCTATCCAGTACATAGCCATGTCACAGATCTTGGAGGTGGTTCATATGGTGGACATAAAATCATAAGCCTATTCTGAAGAGTGGCCATAATTCTACGAAGAAAACAGGAACTTTGGAAGATAGTAGGTGTTGCACATCCATAAGGCAATCCACAGTCCATTCATAAATTAGGCAGGATGAATGCTGAGAAGCTTTCTACTAGACATGACAAATCCATTGATGCATTCTCTTTTCTAATGTCTACAACCACAGACACGGTGGGATACACAGACATAGAAACACTTGCCTTGTCAAAGCACTCAGTAGACACAGTCCATTCCAAACCAAACAAACTGCCTTTCCTACCTATTCTCAGAACATGAGACAAAACCACAAACTCACACCCACAACCACAAAGGCACCTCCTTCCTCCAAGTAGGTATGTGACTATCTGGAGAGCCCTCTGACTGGTGGACCATTTTATGTTCCCCCGAAACGGCCTGTCCTGTCTCAGATCAGGTCTCTTTGGCTAACTCTGTGAAATTGTCCGGGACCAGCAGTGAGACACTACCTGCTTTCTCAGGAAAGGCCCCTCTTCAGAGCTCACCTGGCATTTGGCCATACTCACATCAGTATTTACCAAGAAAGACGGACTCTGTCCTCTGTAAATCTAAACAAGTGAGCCCACTGGGACTGGAACTGGGACTGCCTCTGGGTGCCTGGATTCCAAGTTTAGAGTGTTCCTTCAACAAGAAAATTAGATGAGGTCACTTCTTTCTGGAACTGATTGAATTTGCTGCCTTTGCAACCACTTTGTCCTAACAGTTGTTTCCAAGGGTCTCATGAGATGGAGGCTGCCCCTATTTCCTGTTACAATTTCACAAGATAGAAAGTTATATCAACCATAGGCACCTGGGAACAGCTCTCTACATAGGCCTGGTTTGGTCCATCTTCTCTACATTAAGAAGATAGAGGCTGATTCAGACACATCCCTTCGTCATGACCAGGTTGTTTGCAATTGAAGATGACTTTTTCTCTCTCAGGTACTTCATAGTTCCCTATATCTTCTCCAGGGATTATATCTGCATAGACCTTTGAGCTTCTCAGCAGGTGAAAGTCTCCCTACATTTTTGTATTGTAAGACCAACTCAGTCCTGCTCTTTTGTAAAGATAGATTGAGGGAACAGTATATGGTTAGGGTTAATAACAGGTTCGATTTGTGTTAGGAATCATTCTGCTGGATGAATAAGAATATTGGGATCCTGTGGTATTTATAAGAATATAGAGGTGAAATATAAGTATGACAATGGAATTCTAGATAAGATTTGAAGCCCAGAAGTGCACTGGGCACTGGAGTGGGAAACTTAGCTTTGAACAATGTTCTTCACAGATATCTCAGATAAATCGATATATAATGGCAAAGGACCATGTACCTTGGCTGATTGAATGTGTAAGAAAACATCCAGTCAAAAAGGGATAGTCGGTAGGATTAGGAAGATAGTGTAGGTTTAGATAGAAGAGTGAGAATAGGATTTGGACCAAAAGTACTTTAGCAATAGAGTTTTGGTTAGAGAGTGAATGTAAATGTCAGCACATGTGAAGAGTTGGTCACAGTGATGAACTGGAAAAAATATGTAGGAAAGCATTTATCAATAGAAACATTAGGAAATCAGGAAAAGTATAAAGTGAGTGATAGGATTAGACATTTTCAACAGGTTGAGATTTAATATATAATCTTAGGAAGAAACAAATATGTAGTCACCGACAGGATAGACATTTGAGAGCATTAGGCAACCTGGACATGGATGGTTTTAGTAATCCATGCTCACTTCCTATTTAGGATTTGGTACAATCATAAGTGTGACATTTGCGTTTTGTGTCCAGAATATTACACTGAAAAAATGTATATTTATATCAGGTGACATGAGTATTTCTTCCACCATTTCTGGAAGCAATATGTTGAAGACATATAAATTAGTATTGGGGGTACAAATACGTGCACCCTGTGTCTCTGAATATAGAGAAAATGTATGAATAGACAATAGTGTGAATAAAGAATATAATTGGTTTCAACTTTAAAAAATGGATTGAAGTGGTATCTGAAAATATAAAGAAAATTTTATATTGATAAACATACATTCATTCAAACCAATTATACATCTATTTGTAATATTAGGGTTATGGTTTATCATAAAGGGTGTGAGTTTTGCTTCAAAATTGATTATGAAAATCGAAAATAATGTGTTTGGGTAGAAGTCACATGAAAAGACCAGTCAAGACACCTGGAGGAATACATGTGTTCTGAAGCAGGAATTGATTGAAAGTGAAACAAATGCCCATAAATTTGTGAATTTGTGGATGAAATATATATCCTATGATGTCCATAATACGAATAAATATTAATGTACCAGGGTTTAATAAAAATGAACGTCAAAATGCACAGCTTGTCATATCGGAATCAAGGTGCATTGATGTTAAACTTGGTCAGTTACTGTAGAAATATTAGTTAAATCTGTTTTTCAGGTGGATGAATATTTCTGAGAATAATCTTGTGAAAAGTTGATTATAAATCCAAGTCCATGAACATGAATAAATTTAGCGAGTGTAAATAAGACACATATATTTCATATTTTCAAAAATCTGGAGAGTGTATATATATATTTACACAAAACACACACACAGACATTAAAAAGTAGCAATATATATGCCACTCAAAATTCATCTATAAATATATATCATCCAAAGATGCAAAAATATTTATTTTACTGAACATGAGTTTATGTATAATGTTTTTCTACTAGGAAGCTCCCCTATAGGTGGAATTTTCAGTTCCAACAACGATTTGGAGGAGTGATCTCTTCTCACAATTTGTATCTACCAAGTCAGCCAACTCACAAAAATGTACATGTGATACCAGGTAGGATACTATAAATGCATATAAAAATACATGTGATGAATAGGCTACAGAGAAAGGGACAGGAATTCATATATTTGTTAATTTTAAAAACACATGGAGAACTATTTCAATTGAAAATTGACCAGATTTATAACACCTACCATTTATCATGCAAAAGGCAAGTCCAAATATACAACATGCCTCCTCTGAAATGCTTGTATTTCTATTCTGTTTGCGTTACTTTTCTCCATCATATTAGGATTAGTAGTGAGAGTCTAGTAGGGTATGTGAATATTTCTGAGAATAATCTTGTGAAAAGATGATTATAAATCCACATTCATGAATATGAAAAATTTAGGATGTGTAAAATAATACACATATATTTCATATTTTGAAAAATCTGGAGAGTGTGTGTATATATACACACACATATATATATATATATATATATATATATATATATATATATATATATATATATATATACACACACACACACACACACAAACATTCACAGACATTAAAAAGTAGCACTATATGCCAATTTAAAATCACCATGAAATATATATCATCCACAGATCCAAATAAATTCATTTTACTGAACATCGATTTATGTATAATGTTGTTCAACTAGGAAGCTCACCCACAGGTTGAATTTTCAGTTCCAACAGCGTTTAGGAGGAGTGATCCCTTTTCACAATTTGTATCTGCCAATTCAGCCTCCACACAAGAACGTACGTGTGGTAACAGTTAGGATTCTAAATGTGCATATAAAAATACAGGTGCTGAATAGGCTTCAGAGAAAGGGAGACAGGAATTCATATATTTCTTAACTTTTAAAATACATGGAGAACTATTTCAAAAAAAATTGACAACATTTAAAACTCCTACACTATATAATTCAAAAGGCAAGCCCAGCTATCCACCATGCCTCCTCTGAACTGCTTGTAGTTCTATTCTTTTGGGGGTATTTTTCTCCAACATATTAGGATTAGTAGTCAGAGTCTAGTAGGGTATGTGTTAATGTCAGTGATTCAGTATTTTGAATGGAAAATAGGAAAATGAATCCAATGTGTATGCAAATATGTGCTTCAGAAAAATCTTCCCACTCTCATCCAGAACAATCCCTTGACATTACCTTCGCCCCAAGTAAGACACAATTAGAGGAAAAGAGATAGAAAATATGTGAATACATATCTGAAATGGAATTTGATCAGGAGTTCACAACCATGGAGGTGGTAGAGGAGTTTTCAAAAGTAAGGGACAGGGTAAGCACTCCACAATCACAGAGCTCTGCTGGCCTAAAGACTTCTTGAGAAACTGCCTCTGAGTTTGGGCACTTGAAATATTTGTTGTTTTCAGGAGCTTTTGCTTCCTTCTAGTGAGACGATCAAAGCTGGGTCAGCATCTATGTGACCTGGAGGACATAAATTGTAATATTCCAATGAACATGAGGGAGCAGTGCTGAATTCTCTCTTTGTAGGTATACTATGGCCACTTGGGGCTAAGTGTGTCCCCGCGTGGATTGTATATTCATTTGTTCCTCTTCCACTCTTCATTGTGTTTCTTGCTGCTGCACTGCGACTTTGGTATTTGCTTCACGAAATACATGGAGTTCAACTGGGACACAGTGGTCTAAGTGTCTGCCCGTGTGGACTGTGAAGCCATTTAGTAATCCTCCACTTTTCCTGGTGTTTCTTGCTGCTGCACTGCGAGTTTTGTATTTGCTTCATGAAATACAAGGAGTTCAACTGGGACACAGTGCTGGAGGGAGTTCTATCACATGTGGTGGCTCACACATGAGCATTCATGAAACCGGCCTCTATACCACATAGCTTGCTCCCTTGACCATAGCAACCTGATTCTGTAAATTACCCTGAAACCTCTCCATATAACAAGATGTGTTTACTTATAATGGTCTCCTGGCTGCACCATGTCCGTCTCATGACATTTGGAATCCAAAGGCAGATCCACATGGCCCCATCACAGATGTTTTATCACACACCTGCCTACCGCTGCTCTAGGCCCTCTACTCATCAGGCTCCAAATTACTGGCATCTCGGTTCTACACCATTTTCATTAAACCCAATCAATCAAGGCACTGTCTGGTACACTCATGATCAGAAATAGGACATCCAAAGGTTCTGTATGCCACCTGTTCATGGGAATTTCAAAAATTTAAACTATTTATCTAGCCATTTATCAAGGATGAAGTTGGAGGCACAGTGGATTTCAATTCATGCAGGAACCATTAAATGGTGAGTATGATCATTTCAATGAAAACTCTGGAGAACTCTCACAGGCAAGGCTTCCCAAAGAGTGTCCAAAAGGTCACCTGAAGCCAGGCTCATTGAGGTCTACAATTGAGATCCATGAGTGTTTTGATCTCAACTATGGCTGCCAAGTCTTTCAGAATAAAATCTTGTGGTATCCTGACTGAGATTCCCAGTGCTCTGTGGAAAGCTACCCTGGGCCTACATCTCAGGTTCCAAGGGCGACTCTCATGCATGGCCTCCTCAAATCCCAACACAACTCATGGCAATACTTCACTAAGCTCAGTTCCAGGACACAGTGTCTAAAAGGAGTCACACCAGAGTTCAGGCCCAGGAGGACCCAGTAATCTCTTCCAGCTACCACACATATGACCACAATTTAAATCAAAACACTCCCACATGGGCCTCATCTTCTTCTACACAGACACACATCATAACCTCTGGCTGGAAGTTTCCATGAGGGGTGCAGCCCAAGACAGTGTCCAAAATAAGCTCCATTGCCCCTCATTTGCCAAAAGTCAGGGTGGCCTAAACACCCTACCTTTGAACCAGGAGTAATCAAATAAGCCTGCCTTTAATACTGCTCTGCTTCTCCAATTTGAGGCCTAATGACTGTCAGGTGTAGATTTTCTATGTGATTTGGAGTCATGAGAAAACCCAAGCACCTATGGGCTATCCACTGTAGGGCTTTGAAGAACTCATTTGACCCAAATGATCCCTATTCTCACTTGACGGAAGTCAGGAACTGAAAAGGTCGGGCGAACTTCGGAGGAAAAGACCACCAAGAGACTGTCTCATGCCACAGCAAAGGGTTTATTGGGGGTCCAGCATGCTGAGGCTCAGAGCTCACTTCAGAGGAGCAAAGAACAAAGATCCCCGAGAACAACTTGAGCAGAGTTTATATACATTCTTTAGACAGGGCAGGGACTTTACATACATCATAGCCTCCTTTAGAAAATCATCATATACCGCGGGAAAATCAAATAATAACTCTAAAACATCATTAGCACATTCATTGGTGGGAACAGGTTGGGCAGCGGGTGATTGGTCAGCCGTGAGAAGGAGTATACATTTAAACTGATTGGTTGAAGCACTGAGATGTATACGTGCAAATCTGCATGGTTTCTGGGAAGGGGTGGTTAAGTAACGAGGTGGTCAGGGAAGATTTCAACACACATCTAATGGGAAGATCCGGGAATTGTCTTAAGTGCCACAGGAATTTCAGGTTCTGAGTGCAGCTTGGAAAATGTACAAAACCTGGTTCTTTACGTTTCAATTTCAATTTCTTTTATTCTTTCATTTCCCACCCCTTTTTCTGACTACTTTTAATCTTAAAAGTAATGAATCAAAATTATTGTGGGGTTTCACATTCTATTCCTACCAGTGCAGCATATTTCTGTCTGATTATCATGAGTTTCACCTGCCTAATCTGAGCCTGGAGAAAGGAAACTATGTGGTTAGGCAAACAAGGTCCCACAGTTAGCAACACCATAAGGATGATCAGGGGTCCAGCTAAGTCTGATATTACTGTAGTTACCAGGGGTACTCGGTTAACCATGACTCAAAGCACCCTTGTTGAATCTCCCATTCTCTCTGGCGCTCTTCAAGATATTTTCTTAATTTACTCATGAATTATTTTGCAACTCCAATATGGTCAGCATAAAAACAACATTCTTCTCTCAGTGCAACACAGAGGCCCTCTCCCTCATCAAGAGGAGGTCTAATCCTCACCTGTTCTGTAAAACAACTTCAGAGAGAGAGGTTAAGGATTCCTGCAAAGCTGTGATGGAGGTCTCTAACATCTTCAAGTCTTGATTTATTGCTGTTTCTAATTGGGCCATTTGTTGTTAACCATGCATCATAGAAGCTGTTCCCATACCCACTCCTGCAGCAGCTCCTATCCCCAATAGGATGGCTAGAGTAAGGGACAATGGTTCCCCTTGATATCAGGTTGTTTGTCCCCCTAGTAGACCTTCAAATGATTAGGCATTATGATAGAGTACCCTGGAGAGTATCTGCACCATTACACAATAATTTACAGGGCTGTCAAAGACCTGGGCTGAAATACAAGGAGTTCTGACTGTGTGGAGTTCAGTACCATAAAGGTTCCTTTAATTAGTTCCCAGGGGGAGGAGTCAGATGTACTCTGGACTGGGGAAGTAGGCAAAGACGGAATCCAGGAAGTATTAGATGGTAGAGGGGTTCTGGTAGATCTAGGCATGGAAGGTTTAGGAGGCTTAATCCCTGGCTTGAGGGGATTGGGTCCTATTGCTGTGGGATTTTCTTTCTTTTTAAGCCAGACGGTGAACCAGAGACCAAATTCATCACCTGGGCCATAAATATAGAATCGCATTCCCCACGTATTTCCCATAGGCCAGGTTTTTCTGAGGTAGCCCCTTCCTTTGGAAGTGAAAGTTATATTGAGGGGGTAACATAGAGTATTCTTTCCACAGCGAGTTTTTGACACCACTGGGCAAGCAGCACATTTCTTGGGATCAATCCAGGTGTCATTTCATCCTACCGGAATCATACCTTTCTGGGGAGTTTGGGTTCCACCATGCAGCTTTCGTTTGTTCACAACCCCAAGATCTACAATAAAAGTCACTGGGTCCTCCACAGGTTTGGGCCTGTTTTATGACTTTGGAAATCAGGTGGGCACACATAATAGTCAAGACTGGCTAGTTTACACCTGAGCTGGGGGAGATGACATCCACAATTCATGGGTTAAGGTGGTCTATGTTGCCCTAGTTAGGGTTTGAGTGGGATCTGTGTGGGGTCCTCTATGTCAGGGAGATCCCAGTCAGGGAAGCCTATGGCAAGCTGACAAATTTCCGGGTGGAGAGATGGCCACCAAGTCCATAAGGTGGCTGTTTGTGAAATAGATCACACTACTTGCCCATTAGGATTCATTACTTGCCCTTGTTGCTGAGCACGCTGATGGGGATTAGGGCTGCTGGTGGTCATGGGAAGAATCCATAGCCCTACCCACATGACGGACACGCAACTTGAGATGGATACCAGTCTGTAGAAGTTTCCAGCCAGAGTCTGTACAGGGCTCAGGCATGAGATGGGAGGCATTGATCCAGGAAGTGATCCCATCCACTTTCACCACTGTGGGTGTTATAAGCAGCACCTAGTATGGTCCTTTCCAGTGGAGTTCCAGGGATGACACCTGACGCCATCTCACGTAGACGAAGCCTCCCACTTGATATCAATGTGGGGTTCCCTCGTCTCCAGTCTGATAAGCAGAGGCCAAATGTTTCCACAGGTATCGCTGGGTGCTGGGTTTGTTAAAGGGCTTTAAATCTGTCAAGCAAGGGGGTGTGAAAGGAATCATTAAGTCTCATAGTTGGGATTAGGTCCCCTACTGGAGGAAGGGCACCATTGAGAATTTCATAAGAGGTGAGGTTACACAAAGAGGCGGAGGGGGTATTTCTTTCACAAAACAGTGCATAAGGTTGGAGCATAGTCCAATTTTTTATGCCAGTATCCAAGCTTAATTTTGTTAAGTACTCTTTGATGGTTCTATTCATCCTTTCTACCTGTCCTGAGCTATAGGGTCTATAAGCACAATGTAACTTCCAATTAATCCCCAGGGTCCTGGCAAATCCCTTACTTTCCTGGGGCATGAATGCCGGTCCGTTAGCGGACCCTATTACCTTAGGCAGGCCGAACCTTGGAAAAATGTCTTCTACGATCTTTTTGACTACCATCTGAGCTGTTTCTTTCTTCATGGGGAAGGCTTCGACCCATCCTGAAAAAGTATCTACAAAGACTAGGAGATATTTAAGTTCATACCTTGCTGGCTTAATTTCAGTAAAGTTCAATTCCCAGAATTGTCCTTGTCTGGTTCCTTGTAAGCGCTTCCCTGCAGGAAGCTTGGATGGGTAAGCATTAACTACTTGGCAGACTTGACAAGCTCTAGTCACCTGCTCAGCTATTTCTTTCCTCTGTGAGTCAGTCAATAATAAGTCCTTTCTCCGGTCCTTTAAGAGTGCCTATATCTTCTCTGAGTCTAAGTGGGTGAGCTGGTGTACGTCTTTGACATAAAGGTGGGCTTTTTGAAATTGTAAACTTGGCTCTGTAGGATCCCAGAGTTCTGTATCTGTCTCCTCAGATGATAAGTTGCCTGAATGTTCCGGTGCGGCCAAGTCTCCTGATTGTTGTTCCCCCTGGTGTGGAAAAAGTTAACACAGTCACTCCATTTAGGGCTGCCAATTAAGCTTCCTCATCTGCCCTTGTTTTTCCAACCGCCAAGGGTTCGTTTCCCTTCTGGTGCCCTGGGCAGTGCACTATAGCTAGTTCCTTAGGGCCCTGCACTGCTGAGAGAAGTTGGAGGATCTCATCTTTGTTCTTTATTTCTTTCCAGGTGGAGGTTAATAACCCCCTTTGATGGTAAATAGCCCCGTGCACATTTGCAGTGGCAAATGCATAGCGGCTATCAGTGTATATGGTGGCCCTTTTGCCTGTTGCTAGTTCCAATACTTTCGTAAGGGCAATCAGTTCTGCTTTTTGGGCTGATGTCAGTTCTGGGAGACCAGAGGAACAGATGACATTAATTTTGCTAACTACTGCTTCTCCAGCCCACCGCTTACCATCTTGGAGGAAGCTGCTGCCATCCATAAACCATACAACTTCAGGGCAAGGCAGTGGCTGATCCTTCAAGTCTCGTCGTATACTGGTTTCCTCTGCCAGTATGTGTTGACACTCATGAGCAACGGGTCTTGATGATTCTTCTGGCAGCAGTGTAGCCGGGTTGAGTGGAGCAGCGGGTCCCAGCGTGATTCTGTCTTTGTCAAGCAAGAGGTTCTGGTAGTGGGTTATTCTAGAGTTTGATAGCCACATCTCTGGAGGCTGACAGATGATGCACTCCAGGGCATGGGGGACTATAATCGTTAGCTTCTGTCCCAACGTTAATTTATCAGCATCTTTTATTAGAAGGGCTGCCGCTGCTATAGCTCTTAAGCAATGGGGCGACCCACTAGCCACTGGGTCCAGTTTATTTGATAAGTATTCTACCGGCCTTTTCCAAGGTCCCAAAGTCTCAGTGAGCACAACCCGTGCTATTCCTTTCTTTTCCTCGATGTAGAGACTGAAGGGTTTTTCTATATCTGGGAGTGCTAAGGCCGGAGCAGATAGCAGCACCTTTTTTCTGACATTATCAAAAGCTTGTTGGTGCTCAGGGGTCCATTGGAAGTGGGCATCCCCCTTTATCAGCGGGTATAAAGGGGCAGCCAGAGACGCGAACCCAGGAATCCATAACCTGCAAAAGCCGGCAGTCCCAAGAAACTCCCTGAGTTGTCTCTTATTAGATGGGGGCAGTATCTGCACAAAGGTTCGTTTTGTGGGCTCAGTGAGCCATCCTTTGCCACCCCTAAGAGAATAACCCAGGAAGATTACTTCTTGCTGACAAATTTGGGCCTTTTTGGCAGAAGCCCTATATCCAAGCCGAGCAACCTTGGAAAATAATGCTTGGGTCCCAGACTCATAGTTCTCTTTGGTGTCGGCTGCCAGTAGCAGACCATCCACATATTGGAGTATGGTGACATCGGGGTGTGCAGTTTTGAAGTCATTGAAGTCCTTGTGGAGGGGTTCATCAAAGAGAGTGGGAGAGTTTTTGAACCCCTGTGGGAGTCTAGTCCAGGTTAGTTGGACAGATGTTCCTTTTTCGGGGTCTATCCACTCAAAAGCAAACAGCAACTGAGTGTCCTTATGTACGGGCAAGCAAAAGTGAGCATCTTTTAAGTCTAGCACAGTGTACCATTCCTGCTCCAGATTCAGAGCGCTAAGCAAATTATATGGATTCGGTACAGTGGGGTGAATGTCCTGCACTCTGTTGTTGATCTCTCTTAGGTATTGAAGCGTCCGGTAGTCCCCAGTTCCTGGCTTTCTTACTGGTAGCAGGGGGATATTCTAGGACAAATGACAGGGCCTTAAGACCCCAAGAGCCAGGTATTTCTGAATATGGGCCCTTATCCCATCCTTAGCTTCTTTGATTAGAGGATATTGTTTAACACTGATTGGAGAGATAGAGGCTTTTAATTCTACTACTATTGGAGGTTGTTATATGGCTAGACCTAACCCAGCAGTTTCTGCCCAGGCATTAGGATAATCTTTTATCCATTTCTGGGGTAGTTTGCCTGTTTGATCAGTCCTAGGAGGCGCGAAGTGTTGATGTTCATCTTCTACGGATGTTGTCAAAGCCATGACTATGGGAGTTTTTACTGAAGGCTTTAGAAACTCCACTTGGGAACCATCAGGGTTAAAGGTTATTCTAGCCCAGAGTTTGGTAAGCAGATCCCAGCCCATCAATGGGGCTGGGCATTCTTGGATTACTTGGAAAGCGTGGTGGACTTTTCCATTTCCTAGGTCCATAGTCCTCTTAGTTGTCCCAGCCCAATATCTACTGCCATTAGTACCTTTAACAGGGGACCATTTATTTGATAGGGGGCCCAGTGGGGTCTTAAAGGTTGATTATACTGCTTCTGTATCCACTTCAAAGTTCACTGGGGTCCCCTCCACTTTAAATGTTACCCTGAGCTCGGAGAGGGGATCCGAGCCCCGACTTTCCTAGTCCTCTTCTAGAGTCAGCACGGCGGACTGGCATCTCTGCTTCTTTCGGGGGCACTCTTTGGCCTAGTGTCCTGTTTTCTTTACAGTAGGCACACTGATCTGAGGCCAGGGGCAGCCATTGGCGGGGGCCCAGGTATCCCTTTCTGACTCCCTGCTTTTTAACTTCTGGCATATTTGGTGCTCTGACCAGAACCTTAGTCAATGCTTTAGTCTGCCTTTTGCTCCTTTCATCCTCCTTTTGTTCCCTTTCCATCTCTCTCCTCTGTTCCCTTTCCTCCTCAGTTTCTCTCTTATAATATACTCTCTCAGCATCTCTTACTAAATCTCTCAAGGTCTTATCTTGTAATACATCTAGACGTTGTAACTTTCTCTTAATATCTAGGGCAGCCTGCTCGATAAAGGCCATTGCAACAGATGCTTGTTCATCCTCTGCCTGAGGATCAAAAGGAGTATATTTCCTATATGCTTCCATAATTCTCTCCAGAAACATAGAGGGAGACTCATTAGGCCCTTGGATAATCTCTCTTACCTTGGCCAAATTAGTCGGCCCTCTGGCGGCCACTCGGAGACCCGCTATTAGAGTCTGGCGATAAGTGGACAGATGCTACCTACATTTAAAGGTGTTTGGGTGCCAGTTGGATCGGTTCATTGGCCCGTAGGGACGGAGAGGAAGCATCATAGGGGCTTCCGAGTTTTCTATTATCCGTCACCGGCGGGTTCCTTTAGGTGGCCCAGCTTCCTCCAGGGGAGGAGGGGTTGCTGCTGCTGCAGAGAAGTCCCCTGGAGTGCTTGGGTCTGGCCCAATTGCCTCTAGCGGCGGAGAGGCTGAGTCAGCGGCGAGAATATCATCTGGAACGTGTTGGGGGTTGGAGAGCGAGGGTAGAGGATAAGGAGTGGGAGGAGTGTCCAGTCTTGTGACTCAGGGAAAATGGAAGGAAGAGGGGGAGGAGTGGAATGTTTGAATGATAGGATGCTGGGGGAAGGGGTATATGGCTGTTGATCTGGGTGGCCACGTGGCCCCAGCTGAAAGACAATATCTCTGACTTTTCGGATTAGAGGGAAGTAGAAGGATCCTTCTGGGGGGCCACCTGACTCTGAGAATAGGCCATTCTGAAGCACAGAGAATCTGCCAGGTACGGCATTTTACTGAAAAAGAAAGATTCTGGGCCCTTGAGCGGACATCAGTCCAATGATCAAGTGTCAGGGACAGAGAAGTGGAAGTGCTTTGTCCCATAATGAGAGTTACTCAAACAGGGACAGTGAAGACACAAACGCAACACAGACAAAGACAAACAGTAAACGTTTAACATGAGTCCAAGACAAAGATTAGAACTGAGTAACTGCCAAAACCTGATGGGTTAGACAATAAAGACAGCCGGAAAACTCAACATGAGTTCAGAACAATGACCAAAACTGAGTAGCCGGCAAAACCTGATGGACTGGCGAACCGAATCCTGAAGCAAAATATAAACGAGTTGAAGAAATTAGTATTCCTTGATTTCTCTAGTCCTCTGGAGTGTCCCCCAGGAACGTGGCCTGTAGCTCTGTGACACATCTGTCAGCCACCATCAGAGAGAGCTAATGCTCTTCACTGACAGCCACTTTGCCAATCCATAGCCTGAAACCCAAAACCAGAAAGAGGTGCCTTACTTACCCCGAGAGGAGTCCATTGGGGTCTTTTGTCCACCGCTGCCGGATATCTCACCTGGGGCCTCCAGATGAATAGGTGGGGCTAACGTCAGAGAAGAAGACCACCAAGAGGCTTTCTCATGCAACAGCAAAGGTTTTATTGGGGGTCCATCATGCTGGGGCTCAGAGCTCACTTTAGAGGAGCAAAGAACAAAGAGCCCTGAGAACAACTTGAGCAGAGTTTATATACATTCCTTAGAGAGGGCAGGGACTTTACATACATGATAGCCTCCTTTAGCAATTCATCATATACCATGGGAAAATCAAATAACAACTCTAAAGCATGATTAGCACTTTCATTTGCGGGAACAATTCGGGCAGGGGGTGATTGGTCAGCCCTAAGAAGGGGTATACATTTAAACTGATTGGTTGAATACCTGAGATGTATACTTGCTGAGCTGCTGGGATTCTGGGAAAGGGTTGTTAAGTAACTAGGTAGTCAGGGAAGATTTCAACACACATCTAATGGGCAGATCCGGGAATTGTCTAAACTGCCACAGGAAAGTGCAGCTTGGAAAGTTTACAAACCTGGTTCTTTACATTTCAATTTCAATTTCAATTTCTTTTATTCTTTCAGAACCTTACAGAGAAAGGCAAGAGGCTTAATCCACAATGACTGCTCTTTTGGCCATTTTGGTTTTGGATGCACACATGGGATCTTTCTTTCGATCCATCTGGTGATGATAATCTAAGTCACAGCCTCACACAGGGCCAAGAGGCTAATTAAGACACAACCATTTTCAAAGCAATTACTACTCTGAGGTCAGTTACAGAACTCAGTCTCTGAGGAGAATCACACCAGTGTTCAAGGCTAGGTGCACCCAGTCATCTTTTCCAACCACCACATAAATGACCACAATTAAAACCAAAACAATTCCACATGGCCCTCATCTTCTTCCATAGAGTCACTCATCATAACCTCTGGCTGGAGGATTCCTTGAATGGCGCAGCTCAAGAGAGTGTCCAAAATAAGCTTCCTTGCCCCTCATTTGCCTAAACTCAGGGTGGCCTGGACACCCTTCCTGTGAACTAGGATTGATCACATACGTCTGCCGCTAATACTGCTCTACTTCTCCAATTAGAGGCCTACTGACTGTCAGGTATAAATTCCTTATGTGATTTGGATTCATGATTAAACCCAAGCACCTCTGAAGAGCTTGGAAGAACTCATTTGACCCAAAAAATCCCTATACTCCCTTGAAGAAGGTCAGGAACCTAACAGAGGAAGGCAAGAGACATCATCCACAATGACTTATGTTTTTGCCATTTTGGTTTTGGATGCACACATTGGATGTTTCTTTAGATCCATCAGGCGCTGAAAATCTAAGCCATAGCCTCTCACAGGGCCAAGAGGCTGATTCAGACACATGGCTTTCCAAAGCAATTAAGCAAAGAGCCACAGGTGATTCCCATTCATTTCCATTTGAAAACTGTTTCCTTCAGGCTTCACCAAGGGGTGGCCTGAGGCAAAGACCTTCCTGACATTCAGGGCAAAAGATCAATAGGTTAGCAAAAGGCCCAAAACAGGGTTTCTCCACTGAGGCTTTTCTGGTCACACTGATATCTGAGTTTTCTGAGATGCTCCAATTCCCTCCAGCTATCCAGAACATAGCCATGTCGCAGAGTTTGGAGGTGGTACATATTTTGGACACAAAACCATGAACCTATTCTGGAGAGTGGCCAAAATTCAGGAAGAAAACAGAAACTTAGTAAGATAGTAGGTGTTGCCCATCGATAAGGCAACCTGCAGTCCATTACTAAAATGGACAGGATGAATGCTGGGAAGCTTTCTACTAGACAGGACACATCCATTGATGCATTCTCTTTTCTAATGTCTACAACCATGGACACAGTGGGAGACACAGACACAGAAACACTTGCCTTGTCAAAGTTCTTTCTAGAAATAGTCCACTCCAAACCAAACACACCGCCTTTCCTACCTATTCTCAGAACATGAGACAAAACCACAAACTCACACACACACTCAAAAAGGCACCTCCTTCCCCCAAGTAAGTCTGTGACTATCCAGAGTGTCCTTTGACTGGTGGGCCATTTTATGTTCCCCCAAAAAGGCCTGTCTTGTCTTAGATCTGGTCTCCTTGTCAAACACTGTGAAGTTGTCAGGAGCCTGTTCTGACCACTACATGCTTTCTCAGGGCAGGCCCGTCTTCAGAACTCTCCTCGCATTTGGCCATCCTCACATCAGTAGGTACCAAAAAAGACAGACTCTGTCCTTGGTAAATCCAAACATGTGAGCCCACTGGGACTGAGACTGGGACTGGCTCTGTGTGCCTGGCTTCCTGGATCCCAAATTCAGAGAGTTCCATCACCAAGGAAGTGAGGTAGGTCACTTATTTCAAGAATTTAATGAGTTCACTGCCTTGGCAACCACTTTGTTATAACAGTTGCTTCCAAGGGTCCCATGAGATGGAGGATACCCTACTTCCTCTGACACTTTCACTAGTTAGAATGGTATATCAACCATATGGAACCAGAAACAGCTCTCCACATTGTCCTGGTTTGGTCCATATTCTCTCCATTAAGAATAGAGAGGCTGATTCAGACACAACCCTTCATCCTGACAAGGTTGTTTGCCATGGAAGATGACTTTTGCTCTCTCAGGTCCTACATAGCTGCCTAATACTTCTCCAGGGATCATTTCTGCTTGGACCATTGAGTTTCTAAGCAGGTGGAAGATCTCCTACATTCCTGTATTGTAAGACAAACTCTGTCCCTGCTCTTCTGTAAAGGTAGATTGAGGGAACAGTGTATGGTTAGGGTTAATAACAGGTTCGATTTTGGTGAGGAGTCATTCTGTTGGATGAATAATGGTATTGGGAACCTGCGATATTTACAAGAATATATAGGTAAAATATAAGTATGGAAACAGAAATCTAGGTATGATTTGAAGCCCAGAAAGACATTGGGACCTTCATTGGGATACTTAGCTTTGAATTATGTTCTGCACAGATGTCTCAGATAAATCGATATACAATGTTATAGGACCTTGTACCTTGGATGATTGAATGTCGAAGAGAACATCCAGGATAAAAGGGATAGTTGGTAGTATTAGGAAGACAGTTTGTACGTTTAAAAAGAAGAGTGAGTATAAGTTTTGGACCAAAAATTCTTTAGCAATAGGGTTTCGGGTAGAGAGTGAATATGAATGTCAGAACGTGTGAAGAATCAGTCACAATGATGAACTGGGGAAAATATGTAGGAAAGCAGATATCCATAGAGACATTAGGAAATCATGCAAAGTGTAAAGTGAGTGATTGGATTAGACATTTTCAATATGATTGAGTTTCAATATATAATCTTAGGAAAAAACAAATATGTAGTCCTCAAAAAGATTGACAAGTGGGAGCATTAGGCAGCCTGGACATGGATGTTTTTAGTAATCCATGTTCATTTTCCATTTAGACTTTGGTACAATCATAAGTGTGATGTTTGCATTTTCTGACCAGAATATTACTGTGATAAAATGTATATGTGGATCAGGTAACATGAGTATTTCTTCCACCATTTCTTGGAGCCATATTTTGAAGATGTATAAATTAGTATTGTGGGTAAAAATAGATGTACCCTGTGTCTATGAATATAGAGATAATGCATGAATAGAGCGTAGTGTGAATAAATAATATTACTTGTTCCAACTTTAAATGATGGATTAAATTGATATCTAAAAATATTCAGGAAATCTTATATTGATATACATACATTCATTTCAACCAGTAATACATCTAATGGTAATATTAGGGTTGTGGTTTATCCTGAAGTGTGTGTGAGTTTTGCTTCAAACTGATTATGGAAATCAAATATAATATTTTTGGAAAGAAGTCTCATGAAAAGACCAGTCAAGAAACATGGAGGAATACTTGTGTTCTGAAGCAGGAAGTGATTGACATTGAAACAAATGTCTAAAAATTTGTGAACTTGTGGATAAAATATATATCCTACGATGTGCATAAACTGCAGAAATAGTAATGTACCATTGTTGAATAAAAATGAACGTCAAATTATATGTCATGTCCCATAGGAGTCTACTTGCGTTGATATTAAACTGGGTCAGTTACTCTAGAAATATTAGGATTTGTGTGCAGCTTTCACTGAAGTCAGTTTTCAGTACTAGGAAACAAATATATATTTCAAGTTGATGAATAATTCTGAGAATAATCTTGTGAAAAATCGATTATAAATCTAAATACATCAACATGAATAAATTTAGGGAGTATATATAAGACACATATATTTCATATTTTGAAAAATCTGGAGAGTATATATATATATATATATATATATATATACACACAAAACATACACACAGACTATAAAAAGTAGCAATACATATGCTAATCGAAATTCATCATTAAATATATATAATTCACATATGCAAAAATAATTATTTTACTGAACATGGATTTTTGTATAATGTTTTTCTATTAGGAAGCTCACCCATAGGTTGAATTTTCAGTTTCAACAGCGTTTAGGAGGAGGGATCTCTTCTCACAATTTGTATCTTCCAAGTCAGACAAAACAAAAAAATTAACCTGTGATACCAGGTAGGATTCTATATGTGCATATAAATATACATGTGCTGAATAGTCTATAGAGAAAGGGAGACAGGAATTCACATATTAGTTAATTTTAAAAACACATGGAGAATTATTTTAACCAAAAATTGACTAGATTTATAACACCTACCCTTTATCATGTAAAAGGCAAGTCCAAATATACACCATGCCTCCACTGAACTGCATGTATTTCTATTTTGTTTTGGTTATTTTTCCTCCATCATATTAGGATTAGTAGTCAGAGTCTAGTAGGGTATGGGTTAGTGTCATGGTTTCAGTATTTTGATTGGAAAATAAGAAAATGAATCCAATGTGTATGCAAATATGTGCCACACAAAAATATTCCCACTCTCATCCAGAACAATGAATTGCCATTACCTTCACCCCAAATAAGACACAATTAGAGGAGAAGAGTTAGAAAATCTGTGAATACATATATGGAATGGAACATAATCAGGAGTTCACAACCTTGGAGGTGGTAGAGGAGTTTCCAAAAGTTAGGGTCAGGGTAAACACTCCACAAACATGGAGCTCTGCTGGCCTAAAAACTTCTTGAGAAACTGTCTCTGAGTTCGGGCACTTGAAATATATGTTGTTGTCAGGAGCTTTAGCTTCATTTGTAGTGAGACCATCAAAGATGGGTCTGCATCTATGTGACCTGGAGAACATGGTTTCTTTTTTTTTAATGAACATAAGGGAGCAGTGCTGAATTCTCTCTTTGTCGGTAAACTGTGGCCACTCGGGTCTAAGTGTCTCCCCATGTGGACTGTGAAGCCATTTGGTCATCCTCCACTTTTTGTGGTGTTTCTTGCTGCTGCACTGGGAGTATGGTATTTACTTAACGAAATACAATGAGTTCAACTGGGACAAAATGCTAGAGTGAGTTCTGTCATGTGTGGTGGCTCAGGTTCTCCAGGAGAATGCACCAACAAGTCTTCTATCCAACATAGCTTGTCCCCTTGACCATAGCAACCTGTTTCTTAAAATTGACGTTAAACCTCTCCATATAACGAGATGCCTTTACATATAAGGGTCTGCTGGCTACACTATTTCAGTCACAAGCCATTTGGAAGCCAATGGAAGATCCACATGACCCACCACAGATATTTTATCACACATCTGCACACCACTGCTCTAGGCCCACTACTCAGCAGGCTCCAACTTACTGGCATCTCTGTTCTACACCATTTTCATAAAACCAAGTCAATTAAGCCACTGTCTGGTACACTCATGATCAGAAACAGGACATCCAAAGATTCTCCAGTGCCACCTGGTCATAGGAATTTCAAATATATCATGGTATTTATCTGAGATTAGGAAGATAGACGGTAGGATTAAAAAGAAGGGTGAGTAAAGGATTTGGACATTAAGTTCTGCTTCTCCAATTTGACGCGTATTGTCATGCATGGGCGACTCTCATGCCTGGCCTCCGAAAATCCCAACACAATTCATAGCAATACATCTCTAAGGTCATTTCCAAAACTCCGTTTCTAAGGGGAATCACACCAGAGTTCAAGCCCAGGTGGACCCATTCATCTCTTCCAACCGCCACACAAGTGACCACAATTAAAAACAAAACACTCCCACATGGCCCTCATTTTCTTCCATGTAGACACTCATCATAATCCCTTGCTAGAGGTTTCCATGAGGGACACAGTCCAAGACAGTGTCCAAAATAAGCTCCCTTCCCCCTCATTTGCCTAAAGTCAGGGTGGCCTGGGCACCCTTCCTGTGAACCAGGAGTGATCAAATAGGACTGCCATTAATGCTGCTCTGCTTCTCGAATTTGAGGCCTACTGACTGTGGGGTTTAGATACTTTATGTGAATTGGAGTCATGAGAAAACCCAAGAATCTCTGGGCTTCCCTCTGCAGGGCTTTGAAGAACCCATTTGAGTGAGTCTAGGAGTTGGACCAAAAGTTCTTTAGCAATAAGGTTTTGGTGAGAGAGTAAATGTAAATGTCAGCACATTTGAAGGGTCATTCCCAATGATGAACTGGAGAAAAGGTATTTGAAAGCAGATATCAATGGAGACATTAGGAAATCAGGCAAAGTACAAAGTGAGTGGTAGGATAAGACATTATTAACAGGGTTGAGTTTGAATATATAATCTTAGGAAGAAACAGATATGTAGTCACCAATAGGAATAATATTTGAGAGCATTAGGGAACCAGGACATGGATGTTGTTAGTAATACATGCTCACATTCAATTTAGGCTTTGGTACAGTCATAAGTGTGACCCTTGCATTTTGTGTCAGGAATATTACTGTGATGAAATGTATATGTATATCAGGTGACTAGAGTATTTTTTCCACCATTTCTGAAAGCAATATTTTAAAGACTTATAAATTAGTATTGGGGATACAAATACATAGACCCTGGGTCTATGAATATAGAGATGATGCCTTAATAGACCATACTGTGAATAAATAATATAACAGGTTCCACTTTTAATATTGGATTGAATTGATATCTGAAAATACATAAGAAATTTTATGTTGATATACAATCATTCATTCCAAACAGTTATACATCTAATGGTAATAATAGAGTTATGGTTTATCATGATGGGTGTGTGAGTTTGCCCCAAAAGTGATTATGGAAATCGAAAACAATGTGTTCAGAAAGAAGTCTCATGAAAAAACCAGTCAAGAAAGCTGGAGGAATACATGTGTTCTGAAGCAGGAAGTGATTGAAAGTGAAACAAATGCCTATAAATTTGCTAAATTGTGGAAGAAATATATATCGTATGATGTGCATAAAATGAAGAAAACTAATATACCAGTGTTGAATAAAAATGAACGTCAAAATAGACATCATGGAACATAGGAATCTACTTGCACCGATGTTAAACTGGGTAAGTTACTGTAGAAATATTAGCATTTGTATATACCATTCACTGAATTTAGTTTTCAGTACTAGGAAACAGATATGTAGTTCAGGTGGATGAATATTTCTGAGAATAATCTTGTGAAAAGTTGATTAGAAATCCAAGTATATGAACATTAATGAATTTAGGAGTGTATAATAAGACACATATATTTTACATTTTGAAAAATCTGGAGAATATATATATATATATATATATATATATATATATATATATATATATATATACACACACACACACAAAACCCACACAGAGCAATTAAAAAGTAGCAATATATATGCCAATCAAAATTCATCGTGAAATTTATATGATCCACATATCCAAAAATATTTATTTTACTGAACATGGATTTATATATAATGTTGTTCACCTAGGAAGCTCCCCCATAGGTTGAATTTTCTGTTCCACAATTTGTATCTGTCAAGTTGGCCACCTCACAAGTATGTACGTGTGATACCAGGTAGGATTCAATATGTGCATATACAAATACATGTGCTTAATAGGCTACAGAGAAAGGGAGACAGGAATTCACATATTTGTTAACTTTAAAAACACACGGAGAACTACTTCAATTAAAAATTGACTAGATTTATAACTCCAAACCTATGTATTGCAAAAGGCAAGCCCAACTATACACCACCCCTCCTCTGAACTGCTTGTATTTCTATTCTGTTTGAGTTATTTTTCTCCATCACATTAGGATTAGTAGTCAGAGTCTAGCAAGCAATGGGTTAGTGTCAGGGAATCAGTATTTCGAATGGAAAATTGGAAAATGAACACAATGTGTATGCAAATATGTGCTACACAAAAATTTTCTTATTCTCTTCCAGAAAAATTTATTGTAATTAACTCCGCCCCAAGTAATACAGAATTAGAGAAGAAGAGTTAGAAAATCTGTGAATACATATCTGGAATGGAATATGCTCAGGAGTTCACAACCTTGGAGGTGTTAGAGGAGTTTCCCAAAGTAAGGGACACAGTAAACGTTTCTCAAATGTGGAGCTCTGGTGCCCTAAAGACTTCTTGGGAAACTGCCTATGTGGTTGGGCACTTGAAATATATATTGTTTTCAGGAGCTTTTGATTTCTTTCTAGTGAGACCATCAAAGCTGGGTCTGCATCTATGTGACCTGGAGGACATGGATTCTTATTTTCCAATGTACATGAGGTAGCAGTGCGGAATTCTCTCTTTGTAGGTAAACTGTGGCCATTGTGGGCTAAGTGTCTCCCTGGGGGACTGTGAAGCCATTTGGTCATCCTCCAATTTTCATGGTGTTTCTTGCTGCTGCACTGGGACTTTGGTATTTGCTTCACGATATACAAGGAGTTCAAATGGGACACAGTGGTGGAGGAAGTTCTGTCTTGTGCGGTGGGTCAGGGTTCTCAGGAGAATGCACCAAGCAGGCTTCTATCCCTCATAGCTTGCCCCCTTGTCCATAGAAACCTGGTTCTGAACATTGCCCTGAAACCTCTCCATATAACAATATGCCATTTCATTGAACATTCTGCTGACTGTACCATGTCAGTCACAAGCAATTTGGAAGCTAATGGCAGATTGACATGGCCTCACAAAGATGTTTTATCATACACCTTCCCACCTCTGCTCTAGGCCCACCACTCAGTAGGCTCCAACTTACTGGTATCTCTGTTCTACACCATTTTTATGAATCCCAGTCAATCAAGGCACTGCCTGATAGATTCATGAATGATGTAGGACATCCAAATGTTCCCAGTGCGACCAGGTCATGGGAAATTCAAAAATTTCATGGTATTTATCTAGGCATTTTTCAAGGATGAAGTTGGAGGCACTGTGGGTTTTAATTCATTCGGGAACCATTAAATGGTGAGGATGCTCATTTCAATGAACGCTATCGAGAACTCTCACAGGCAAGACTTTCCAAAGAGTGGCCAAAAGGTCACATGAAGCCAGGCTCATTGAGGTCTACAATGTGAGGTCCATGTTTGTTTTGATTCTCAACTATGGCTGACATGCCTTTAAGAATAAAATCATGTGATATCCTGGCTGAGATTCCCAGTGCTCTGTGGAAAGGTACCCTGGGCCTATATCTCAGTTTCCATGGGCGACTCTCATGCGTGTCCTCCTAAAATCCCAACACCAGTCATGGCAATACTTCTCTGAGGTCAGTTTCAGAACTCACTCTCTAAGGGGAATCACGCCACTGTTCAAGCCCAGGTGGACCCAGTCACCTCTTCCAACCGCCACACAAATGAAAACAATTGAAACCAAAAAAAAATCCCACATGGCCCTCATTTTATTTCATATAGACACTGAACATAACCTCTTGCTAGAGGTTTCCATGAGGAGCACAGTACAAGACAGTATCCAAAATAAGCTCCCTTGCCCCTCGTTTGCCTAAAGTTTGAGTGGCCTGGACACCCTTCCTGTGAAACAGGAGTGATCCAATAGGCCTGCATTTAATACTGCTCCACTTCTCCAATTTGAGGCCTACTGACTGTGGGATTTAGATTATTTATGTGTATTGGAGTCATGATAAAACCCAAGCACCAATGGGCTAGCCTCTGCAGGGCTTTAAAGAACTCATTAGACCCAAAGGATCCTTATTCTCACTTGATGGAGGTCAGGAAACTTACAGAGAAAGACAAGAGAATTCACCCACAATGACTGCTCTTTTGGCCATTTTGGTGTTGGATGCATACATGGGATCTTTCTTTACATCCATCAGGTGCTGACAATCTAAGCCACAGCCTCACACTGGGCCAAGAGCCTGATTCAGACACATCCCTTTCCAAAGCAATTAAGCAAAGAGACACAGGTGATGCCCATTCATTTCCATTAGAAAACGGTTTTCTTCAGGCTTCACAAACGGGTTGGCCTGAGGCAAAGTCCTTCCTGACTCAGGGGAAAAGAACAATTGTTAAGCAAAAGGCCCAACCACGGTTTCTCCACTGAGATGTTAGTAGTCACACTAATATCTGAGTTTTCTGAGATGCTCGCCATTCCCTTCAGCTATCCAGTATATGGCCATGTGACAGAGCTTGGTGGTGGTACATATCTTGGACACAAAACCATGAGCCTATTCTGGAGAGTGGCCAGAATTCAGGAAGAAAACTGGAACTTAGGAAGATAGCAGGTGTTACCCATTGATTATGCAAGCCCTGGTCCATTCATTAATTGGGCAGGATGAATGCTCGGAAGCTTTCTAATAGACAGTACACATCCATTGATGCATTCTTTTTTTCTAATGTCTACAACCACGGACACAGTGAGATACACAGACATAGAAACACACGCCCTGTGAAACGACTTAGTAGAAACATTTCACTCCAAACCTCAAAACCGTCTTTCCTACCTATTCTCAGAACATGAGACAAAACCACAAACCCACACCAACACCCAAAAAGGCACCTGCTTCCCTCAAGTAGGTCTGTGACTATCCAGAGTGTCCTCTGACTTCTGGACCATACTATGTTCTCCCAAAATGGCCTGTCCTTTATCAGATCTGGTCTCCTTGGTCAACTCTGTGAAGTTGTCAGGAGCTAGTGGTGAGCCACTACCTGCTTTCTCAGGAATGGCCCCTCTTCAGAGCTTTTCTGGTATTTGGCCATTCTCACATCAGTAGGTACCAAGAAAGATTGACTCTGTCCTTGGTAAATCCAAACAAGTGAGCCCACAGGGACTGTGACTGAGACTGGCTTGGATGCCTGGCTTCCTGGATCCCATGTTCAGAGAGTTCCATCACCACGGAAGTGAGGTGAGGTCACTTCCTTCAGGAACTGAATGAGTTCACTGGCTTGGCAACCACTTTGTCCTAACAGTTGCTTCCAAGGGTCACATGAGATGGTGGCTGCCCCAACTTCCTGTGACACTTTCACAAGTTAGATTGGTATATCAACCATAGGAACCTGGGAACAGCTCTCCACAGAGGCCTGGTTTGTTCCATCTTCTCTACATTAGGACGAGAGAGGCTGATTTGGACACAACCCTTCATCCTGGCCATGTTGTTTTTCATGTAAGATGACTTTTACTCTCCCAGGTCCTTCATAGCTGCCTACATCTTCTCCAGAGGACATTTCTGCATGGACCTTTGAGGTTCTCAGCAGGTGGAAGATCCACTACATTCCTGTATTGTAAGACTAACTCTGTCCCTCCTCTCTGTAATGTTAGATTGAGGGGAAAGTGTACGGTTAGTGTTAATAACATTTTCGATTTGGTTAGGAATCATTCTGCTGGATGAATAATGGTATTGGGAACCTGTGATATGTATGAGAATATATAGGTGAAATACATGTATGAAAACAGAAATCTAGGTAAGTTTTGAAGCCCAGAAGAGAATTGGGCCCTTGATTGGGATACTTAGCTTTGAATTAGGTTCTGCACAGATGTGTCAGATTAATCAATATTCAATGGCCTAGGACCTTGTACCTTGGATGATTGAATGTAGAAGAGAACATCCAGTCAAAAAGGGATAGTCGGTAGTTAAAGGTTAATAAAATAGGTACTTGTCACTTCCTGTTTCTCTGTATGCTTAACAAAACACTTTTGAAATCTTGAGAACTCTTTGCTAATCTTGTTCCCAGAATGTGCTCTCCCCAACTGCCAAACTGCAGAATGTACTCCCTCACCCGTGTGCACGCACACTGCCCACTCACCCGGACCCATCAATAAACTTTCCTCCCTGCCCTCTCCAAGAAAATTATATAAACTCTGCTTAAGGTGTTCTCAGGGCTCTCATCTCTTTTCAATTGAGCTCTGAGCCCCAGCATGCTGGACCCCCAATAAACCCTTTGCTGTTGCATGTGACAATCTCTTTGTGGTCTCTTCCTCCAAGGCTTGCCCGACCTTTTCATATGGAGGTTCCACTGAAATCCAGCAGCGGCGAATGTGAGACCCCATGTGTCGTGGCTTTCACTATTTGTGTATCTTTCATTATGGGACAGAGCACTTCAATGCCTCTGTCCCTGACCATTGATCACTGGCCCAAAGTCCACATAAGGGCTCAGAATCTTTTTTATTTAGTAAAACACTGGACCTGGAAGACGCTCTGTGCCTCAGAATGACCCACCTTTCGAGTCGGATAGCCTCTAGAAGGATCTTTCTACTTCCCACTAATTTAAAAAGTTAGAGATATTGTCTTTTAGCCAGGGCCACATAGCCATCTGGATCATTCCGCCATATATCTTAACTTTGCAGGACCTCTGCAAATCTCCTCCTCCATGGGTGAAGCCTTTCCTTACCGCTGCCCCTGCTCCTACTCCTTCCCCCATGATCTCTCAAACCCTCTGCTCTTCTTCCTTCTCCACCCTCTGTTCTCCCTGAGTCACAAGATTTGACTCTACTGGATTCTCCTCCCCCTCCTTATCCCCTGCCCTCTTCCCCCAATCCCCAACACCCTCTAAGTGATTCCCCTGCTGCTGACTCAGCCTCTCTGCAATTGGAGGAGCACAGCACCCTCCAGATAGCTCCCCAGTGGCACACACAGCCCTTCCTTCCCTTGAGGAAGCTGGCCCGGCTATAGGAACTCGCCAGCAGTGAATAGTTGAAAACACTGGAACTCCCATGATGCTCCCCCTCCATCCCTATGGGCCAAAGATTGACGACGGCCATGGGGGAAAAAATGCAAGCCTACCAGTTTTGGCCATTCTCCTCTTCAGACGTACATAATTGGAAATATAACAATCCCCCTTTTTCTGAGCACCCCACCTGGCACACAGGTCTGGTTGAGTCATTGATGTTTTCACACTAGCCTACTTGAGATGACTGCCAACAACTCATAGGGACTGTCTTCATGACAGGGGATCAAAATAGAATACTCCTGGAAGCTGGAAAAAAATATCCTCTGACCAGATGCGTGACTGACACAACTTCCCAAGATAATCAAAGCCAGCTTTCCTTTGAACCAACCCAACTGTGGCCCCCAAATCTTTGAAGGTAGGGAGCATCTGTTCACTTATCACCGGGCTCTAATAGTGGGTTTCCGTGCGGCCGCTAGGCGACCAACTAATTAGGCCAAGGTAAGAGAGATTATTCAAGGGCCTGAAGAACCTCTCTCTATGTTTCTAGAGAGAATTATGGAGGCATATAGAAGATACACTCCTTTCAATCCTCAGGCAGAGGATCAAAAGTCATCTGTCACAATGGCCTTCATTGGGCAAGCTGCCCCGGATATTAAAAGAAAGTTAAAATGCTTAGATGGATTACAAGATATGACTTTGAGAGATTTAGTCAGAGAAGCTGAGAAGGTATACTTTAAGAGAGAAACTGAGGAAGAGAAGGGAACAAAGGGAGGATAAAAGAAACAAAAGACAGACTAAGGCGCTGACTAAGGTCCTGGTCACAACAACAAATAGGCCAGAAATTAAGAAACAGGGAGACAGGAAGGGATACCTGGGCCCACGCCAGAGGCCACTCCTTGCCTCAGATCACTGTGCCTACTGTAAAAAAAAGGACACTGGGCCAAAGAGTTCCCTAGAAAGAGACAGCCACTCCTGCCAGCCATTCTGACTCTTGAGGATGACTCCAAAAGTCGGGGCTAACATCCCCTCCCGGAGCTCAGGGTAACTTTTGAAGTGTAGGGGACCCCAGTAAACTTTGAAGTGGATACAGGGGCAATATACTCAGCCCTCAAGGCCCCATTGGGCCATCTATCAAATAAAAGGTCTCTAGTTCAAGGGGCAAATGGCAGTAAGTATCGGGCTTGGACAACTAAGAGGAGCATAGACCTGGGAAAAGGAAAATCCATCAATCCTTCCTAGTAATCACAGAATGCCTGGCCCCATTGATGGGCAGAGATCTGCTCACCAAGCTCTGGGCCAAAATAACTTTTAACCCTGAAGGCAACCAAGTGGGATTTCTAAATCCTTCAGTAAAAACTCCTATAGTCATGGCTCTAACTATGTCAGTAGAAAATGTACATCAACTCACTCAACTTTGTTCAAAGAAACTGCAGGCATTCCTGAAGGATCAAGAACAGAGTTTTCCACTGACCAAATCACAGCAAAAGGACTGAATGGGTAACAAAAGCCTGTCGGGTCCATCAATTGGTTTATGCTTACCCTTCCAAGCTTCCTGGAGGAAAGCACCTAGGAGGAAAAAGACCAGGACAATTCTGGGAAGTGAACTTTACTGAAATTAAGCATGCAAGGTATGGACTTAAATATCTCCTAGTCTTTGTAGATACATTTTCAGGATGGATTAAAGCCTTCCCCACCAAAAAAAAGAAAGAAAGAAAGAAAGAAAGAAAGAAAGAAAGAAAGAAAGAAAGAAAGAAAGAAAGAAAAAGAAAGAAAGAAAGAAACAGCACAAATGGTGGTCAAGAAGATCCTGGAAGATTTTTTTCCAAGATACGACCTGCCTAAGGTAACAGAGTCTGATAATGGACCTGTATTCATGACCCAGGTACGTTAGGGGTTAGCCAGTACCCTGGGGATTACATTGTGCTTATAGACCACAGAGTGCAGGACAGGTAGAATGAATGAATAGAACCATTAAAGAGACCTTAATGAAATTAAGCTTAGAGACCGACATAAAAGATTGGACAATGCTTCTGCCTTATGCAATGTTTCATGCAAGAAATTCTCTCTCTGTTTCTTTGTGTAACCTCACCCACTATGAAATTCCCTATGGGGCCCCTATTCCAGTAAGGGACCTAACCCCAACTCTAAGACCTAACGATCCCTTCCACACCACCATGCTTGACAGACTTACAGCTGTTGAAAGAACTCAGCGATACCTGTGAAAACAGCTGGCCACTGCCTACCAACCTGGAGATGAGGGGACTCCACATCAATATCAAGTAGGAGACTTTGTCTATGTAAGACAACATCAGGTGTCATCCCTGGAACCCCACTGGAAAGGACCATACCAGGTTCTACTTATAACACCTACAGTGGTAAAGGTAGACAGAATCACTTCCTGGATCCTGGCCTCTCATCTCAAGCCTGCACCCTGTCCAGACTCTGCCTGGAAACTGGAAGAGACTGGTAACCCTTTCAAATTGTGTATTCGCCAGGTGGATGAAGCTATAGAGTCTCTCCTTGACCACCAGTAGTTCTAACCCTCATCAGCCCTTTCAGCAGCGATGGCTGATCACAAATCCTACTGGAGAAGAAGTATAATCTATCTCACATATAGCCCACTTTGGGACCTGGTGGCCATTTCTCCACCCAGACATTTGTTAGCTGGCTATAGGTCTTTCCTATTAGGATATCCCTGATGAAGAGGATACCACTAAAATTCCATTAAATACCTTTTGTACCATAAATAATTGAAACAAACATTATGGATGTCAGGACAGGTAAGCCAGGTGCAGGTTGGCTAGCCTAGATTACTATGTTTGCCCGGCAGACAATCAAAGCCACAAACAGCAACAGCTGTGTGGAGGAAAAGCCAATTTCTTCTGTAAGTCATGGGGATGTGAGCATACAGGGGCTTCCTGATGGAACCCGAACTCCTCATCAAATTCTGTACACAGCATTGGCCATATGACCAATTAGATAACCAAAACCCATGGCCCCCAGAGGGGTCTCTAGATCCTCAAATACTGTGTGACCTTTTTAACTTCTGCAAGTGCTCAAAAGGGTAAAAGGAGATTCCCCTATGTGGAGGCCTTTTCCCTCCTTTGCTCACATCCTGAACTATGCTTCTCCAATAGATCCTCACCCTCAGCCTTCATCTCCAGACTATCTGCTGTCACTCCAAACTCAGCAACCTGATTTCTTCCCTTCAATTACTAGATCAAAAACCCAAACCAACACCGGTTCTCAGACCATTGCCCCCTGGCTGAGAAGCAGGTACTGAGGTACCCCTCCACCGACTCACTCCTCTCTTCTCTTGTCACTGCCCGCACTGGGTCCCACCAGGTCCTCTTTCCAGCTAACCCATAGCTCAAACCAGCTGAGGAGAGCCCTCAGACCCTTATCCAAATGTAATGAAAATGGCCTTTAAAGTTGCTCTTTCATCACTGAAAACAGGTTACTAAAAATTTAAAGTCCCTCACAGGCTTTGTGGATACTCACTCCCTTCTTCCCCTCTGCTCTACCTGTTCTACTGCTCAAGTTTTGTTGCTAGGAATATCCCAAACCCCTTTCCCATTATTCTTTTACATCTCTCCTTTCTCATTCTCAGATCCATGAAGCTGCTCTAAGCCCCGACTTCTCTGTCTCCCCCCTCTGTACCAGGCCCACAGAAAAGTTTTCACTGACCTTCTCCAGGAGTCTTCACCATGGCTGACTTTAGGACTTTCAGCAAAAAAGTCCCTATAAACGATTTCAGTGTAGATAACCTTCCTCATTTAATGTTGCCCTGTTCCACTTGGCCACTGGCTAAAAATAATCAGCACTCCTAAGCTAGACACCCCCTTACTAGTTTTTCACAAAATATGTGAACAATTCCTCTGGCCTTGAACTGGGGCTTCACAGAGATGGCAACATTTCTAAGATAAAGAAGTTACCATCTGGGCTCCATGGTAACAGCTGGCAGGGGGAAAAAAAGAAAGGGAAGTAAAAGCTCTCCCCCACCCAGTTGTCCTTGAAAAGTTAACTTGCCCAGAACAGAGAAAAAAAAAAAACAGAAACAAAAACAGCTTTTTGTGAACTTCTGCAGAGTGTGATCTTCTGAGCCACTTCTCTTACATGTTCTGTACAAAATTCTGAAACTACCTAAACTTGGAATTCAGAAGATTAATTGATTACAACCGAAGCAATGCCCTCTGAATCTGGGTGCAACCAAATAGGACTGTTTCACTGTCTTTGGTGCTATCTTAGGTGCCTTGCCTTGTCCGTCCCTACAACAGTATAATTCTATATACTAAAACATTGTTGATGTTTTCATGAAATGAAAAACGGATGTGATTAATTGTGTAATGGTGCATATGTTACCCATAATGCTCTATCATGACGCAGGTTCATTTGAAGATCGAATAGGTGGGACATACAACCCGGTTTCACTGGGAACATATGTCCCTCACTTTAGCCATCCTATAAAGAATAGGAGTTGCCACAAGGGTGGGCACAGGAACCACTGCCCTGGTCCATGGGACACAACAAATGACCCAGTTAGAAGCAGAAATAGACCAAAACTTAAATATATTAGAAACCTCCATAACAGCTTTGCAGGAATCTTTAACCTCTCTCTCTGAAGTTCTTTTACAGAACAGTTGAGGGTTGGACCTCCTCTTCATGAGTGAAAGGGACCTTTGTGCTGCATTGAGGGAGGAATGTTGTGTGAAGTTGTCAGAAGCCAGTGGTGAGCTACTACCTGCTTTATCAGGAAAGGCCCCTCTTCTTAGCTTTCCTGTCTTTTGGCCATCCTCACATCAGTAGGTACCAAGAAAGACAGACTCTGTCCTTGGTAAATCCAAAAAAAGTGAGACCACTGGGACTGGGACTGGGACTGGTTGTGCTTGACTGGCTTTCTGAATCCCACGTTTAGAGAGTTCCATCACCCAGGACGTTATGTGAGGTAACCTCAATCAGGAAGTGAATGAAGTCACTGCCTTGGCAACCACTTTGTCCTAAGAGTTGCTTCCAAGGGTCCCATGAGATGGAGGGTGCCCCTACTTCCTGTGACATTTTCACACGTTGGAATGGTATATCAACCATAGGCACCCGAGAACAGCTCTCCACACAGGCCTGGTTTGGTCAATCTTCTCTACATTAAGATGAAAGAGGCTGATAAAGACACATCCCTTCATTCTGACCAGGTTGTTTACCATGGAAGTTGAGTTTTCCTCCCTCAGGTCCTTCATAGCTGCCTACAACTTCTCCAGGGTATCATTTCTGCATGGTCCTTTGAGGATCTCAGCAGGTTGAAGATCCCCTACATTCCTGTAGTGTAAGACCAACTTTTTCCCTGCTATTCTGTAAAGTTACATTGAGGGAACAGTGTATGGTTAGGGTAATAACAGTTTTTATTTGGGATAGGAATCATTCTGCTGGATGAATAATGGTATTGGGAACCTGTGATATTTACAAGAATATATAGGTGAAATATAAGTATAAAAACAGAAATCTAGGTAAGATTTGAAGCCCAGAAGAGCATTGGGCCCTTGATTGGGATACTTAGCTTTTAAATATCTTCTAAACAGATGTCTCAGATAAATCGATATACAATGGCATAGGACCTTGAAAATTGGATGATTGAATGTAGAAGAAAACATCCACTCATATAGGCATAGTTGGTAGGATTAGGAAGACAGTCAGTAGGTTTAGGAAGAATAGTGAGTATAGGATTTGGACAAAAAGTTCTTTAGCAATAGGGTTTGCGGTAGAGAGTGAATGTAAGTGTCACCACATGTGAAGAGTCAGACACAATGATGAACTGGGGAAAATATATGGGGAAGCAGATATCAATGGAGATATTAAGAAATCAGGCAAAGTATAAATTGAGTGATAGGATTAGACATTTTCAACAGGGTAGAGGTTGAGTATAAAATCTTAGAAAGAATCAAATATTTAGTCACCAATAGGATTGACATTTGAGAGAATTAGGCAATCTGGACATGGATATTGTTAGTAATCCATGCACACTTTCCATTTAGGCTTTGGCACAGTCATAAGTGTGAACTTTGCATTTTGTTTCCAGAATATTACTGTGATAAAGTGCATATGTAGATCAGGTGACATCAGTATTTCTTCCACCATTTCTGTGGGCAATATTTTGAAGGTGTATAAATTAGTATAGGGTGTACAAATAGGTGTTCCCTGTGTCTAGGAATATAGATAAAATGAATGAATAGACCATACTGTGAATAAATAATATTACTGGTTCCAACTTTAAATATTGGATTGAATTGATATTTACAAATTTACAGGAAATCTTATATTGAGATACATACATTCATTACAACCATTTATACATCTAATGGTAATATTAGGTTTATGGTTTATCATGAAGAGTGTGTGAGTTTTGCTTTAAAAGTGATTATTGAAATCTAAAATAAAATGAAGTATCATGAAAAGACCAGTCAAAAAACATAGAGGAATACTTGTGTACTGAAGCAAGAAGTGATTAAAAGTGAAACAAAAGCCTATCAATTTGCAAAATTGTGAATGAAATATATATCCTATGATGTGCATAAACTGAAGAAATAGTCATGTAACAGTGTTGAATAAAAATGAAGGTCAAAATACACATCATGTCCCATAGGAATCTACTTGCATTGATGTTAAAGTGGGTCAGTTACTGTAGAAAAATTAGGACTTCTATGCACCATTCACTGAATTTTGATTTCAGTACTAGGATACAATATGTATTTAAGGTGGATGAATATTTCTGAAAATAACTTTGTGAACATTTGGTTATAAATCCACATTCATGAACATGAATGCATTTAGGGATTGTATAATAAGACACATATATTTTACATTCTGAAAAATCTGGAGAGTGTGTGTGTGTATATATATATATAAATATATATATATATATAGAGAGAGAGAGAGGCATTAAAAGGTAGCAATATATATGCCAATCGAAATTCATCATGAAATATATAACATCCACAGATCCAAAACTATTCATTTTACTGAACATGGATTTATGTATTCTATTGTTCAACTAGGAAGCTCACCCATAGTTTTAATTTTCAATTCCAACAACGTTTAGGAGGAGTGACCTCTTCTAAAAATTTGTATCTGCCAAGTCAGCCATCTAACAAAAATGTACATGTGATACCAGGTAGGATTCTATATGTACATTCAAAAATACATGTGCTGAATAGCCTACAGATAAAGGGAGATAGGAATTCACATATTTGTTAACTATAAAACACATGGAGAACTATTTCAATTTAAAATTGACTAGATTTATAACACCTACCCTTTATCATGCAAAAGGTAAATCCAACTATACACCATGCCTCTCTAAACTGCTTGTATTTCTATTCTGTTTGGGTTCTTTTTCTCCATCACTTTAGGATTGCTGCAATCTGGCTGGGCACAATTCAGGAGCCACTTGTCAAAAGAAACTAAAATTACTTTTAGAACCACACATGACTAAAAATTAGCTCCTCGGGAAAAACCCTCAGAGCCCAACTGCCACTACTGGCTTCCCACAAGCTCTCAACCTCCACACTCCTTCTCTTGAGGTCGATTGGCTGGGTCGTGTGGGCAGAGCCCAAAAAGTCCCACAATGAGCAGCTCCGTTGTCTGAAAGGGTGGGGAAACAGCCCAATGGCATTACCACAGAGGAGCCAATCAGCTAGATATTGCTGGGGCTGCTGTGAGCCAATCATCAGCTTGCAGTCTGAAAGGGTGGGGAAACTGCTCAATGAGCATCTCCAATGAGCATCACCGCAGAGGAGCCAATTAGCTTGATGTTGCTGGGGCCGCTGTTAGCCAATCATCAGCCGGCAGTCTGAAAGTTTGTTTGGCCCCTTGGGCTGTGCCTCTCAACACCTCCCCCTCTCTGTTTAAACAACAAGCATGTGGCTTAGTGACCATGCCTGCCTTAGGTTGTCCAATAGTACATATGGTGCTTACCCATTATCGAATGAGCTGACCTCAAGGTCTCAGCCTCCAGTCTTAGATTGGTACCATTGCAATTGGATCTTACCCGTCACTAGCTACAGGTCCAGTATACAGTCACACCTGTGGAGAGGTCTTTGTACCAGCGGGGGGTGAGGTTCTTTGTCTCACCTCTGTTGGCCCCCAAATTTTAGCTGAACGACCATGACAGCAGAAGGGAGGAAGATACACCAAGCCAATTGACGGCTCCTTTTGGAAAAATTGTACCACCGATGACATCATCAGCAAAAATACCCCAACACTACCACAAGTCAATTCACCAACATATTGTTCACAATGCATGCAGGTGAGTTCCCAATGCATACAGGTGATACATAGTCGAGGCAAGTTCTGCAAGCAGTTCAGTGATGGCTATTGCAGAAGCTGTAGATTGGTTTTATCTTTGTCTTTACAGGCACTGGGATGAAGATAGGAATTTTTGTCAATAATGGCCAAAGAAAAATTATGTAACATTCCAGAAGGTACTAAAAGAAAACAATTTTCTTAACAATTTACATTGTCTTGAAGAGAATTATTAAATATAATGAAAAGAAAAGGTGAAAGTAAACAAACAGATCTGTTAACCTCCTTTTTTGTACACATTTTAAAACAATCCTCAACAGGTGTTTACCCAATTTAAATTAAAACATTTACATCAAGTGTATAAAAATATATTTGGATCCATTTTTTCATGAGCGCTCATCATATATGATATATGGACATACGTACATTCAAACATATAACAAAAAACACAAGTGTGCACACGTAATATAATACATACAACACATAACATAAGAGTAAAGGCCTTATAACATTTTACAGGTGAAATCTCCATTGCAATGTCTAAAAACTCTATAGTCCAAAAATAGAACTGATCAGCAAAACATTAACCTAGGTTTGTATGAGCTCAAAAAACAAAATAGAACTTCATGACATGGGAAAGGGTAATAATAAAATAGATATTGAAAAAAGCATCCTGGATTTGTCACAGATGTAAGAATAGCCAAACTGGAGTTCTGGATATCAGCTGTTATGGATTTGAGCCAAATCATATTTTTTTAATCTGTAGAAATCGCTTTAGTTAGTCTCTCTGGAATCCAAATCGGCTGCTGTTCTCCCTGTGGAAACACACAAACAGACCTCCAACTCCAGACAATTACTGGGTCAGGACATTTCCATTGTCCTGTTAGAATATCCTTCCAAAGTACCTTGGGCTTATGTACATTTTTTGGACACATATGCCTTTCCACAGGAATAAGCCCTGATGAATCCAAATTTCCAAAGTTTAGAGTAAAAAGGGTTATTTTAAGTTTATCTTTGGGGAATATATACCCCTTCCCAATTCCTCTTTTTTTTGTTTAATTAGTACGTTTTAATAGTTTGATGAGCTCATTTAACTATGCCTTGTCCCTGCGGATTGTATGGGATTCCTGTTATATGAGTAATGCAAAATGATGAGCAAAATTCTTTAAAAGAGGTAAAAGTATAACCAGGGGCAACATCTGTTTTTAACTGTTTTGGAATGCCCACAGTGGCAAAATTTTGTAAGCAATGAGCTATAACATCTTTAGTTTTTTTTCTCCGGCATGAAGGGAGTCCATCAAAAATTCAGAAGATGTATCAACTGTAACATGCAAATATTTTAATTTTCCAAATTCTGGCAAGTTTGTGACGTCCATCTGCCAAATATGGTTAGGTATCAATCCTCTAGGATTGACTCCAAGATTAACTTGTGGTAAAATGGTCACACAATTTTGACATTGTTTTATTATTTGTCTAGCTTGTTCCTTAGTTATTTTAAAGCGCTTATGTATAGTATTAGCATTGACATGGAATTTTTTATGAAAATTTGTAGCTTCTTCTACTGTAGAGAAAATATGTATGTCATGCGTAGTTTTATCTGCTAAATCATTACCCAAACTAAGGGCTCCAGGCAATCCTGTATATGTCCTGATATGCCCTATAAAGGACGGATCTTTTCTGTCCCAGATTAGACTTTGTATAGTGGAAAGAAAAGAGAAAACAGGAGAGGAAGGGAAAATTTGTTTCTTCCTAAGATTATATATTCAAACTCAACCCTGTTGAAAATGCATAATCATATCACTCACTTTATACTTTGCCTGATTTCATAATGTCTCTAAAGATATGTGGTTTCCTGCATATTTTCACCAGTTCACCATTGTGACTGACCCTTCACATGAACTTATGTTCACTTTCACTCTCTAACCACAACCCTAATGCTCCAGAACTTTTGTTCCAAATCCTATACTCACTCTTCTTCCTAAACCAACTCTGTACCTAATTCTACCTACTATCCGTTTTTGACTGGATGTTCTCTTCAACATTCAATCATCCAAGCTACAAGGTCCGATGCCATTGTATATCTATTTATCTGAGACATCTGTACACAATGTAAATCAAAGTTAAGTATCCCAATCAAGGGCCCAATGCCCTTCTGAGCTTCAAAATTACCTAGATTTCGGTTTTAATTCATATATTTAACCTCTATATTTTTATAAATATCTCAGGTTCCCAATACCATTATTCATCCCGCAGGATTATTCCTAACTCAAATCAAACATTTTATTAGCCCTAAGAATACACTGTTCTATCAACCTAAATTTAAAGAAAAGCAGGGACAGAGTTGGTCTTACAATACAGGAATGTAGGGGATCTTCCACCTGCTGAGAACCTCCAAAGTCCATGCAGAAATGAATCCTGGAGAAGATATAGTCAGCTATGAAGGATCTGCGAGAGCAAAAGTCATCTTCCATGGCAATCACCCTGGTCAGGATGAAGGGATGTGTCTGAATCAGCCTCTCTCTTCTTAATGTAGAGGAGATTGACCAAACCAGGCCTGTGTGGATAGCTATTCCCGGGTTCCTAAGGTTGACATACCATTCTAACTTGTGAAAGTTTCAAAGGAAGTAGGGGAAGCCTCCATCTAATGGGACACTTGGAAGCAACTATTAGGACAAAATGGTTTACAAGGCAGTGAATTTATTCAGTTCCTGAAGGGAGTGACCTCACCTCACTTTCTTGGTGATGGATCTCTCTGAACTTGGGATACTGGAAACCAGGCACATAGAGCCAGTCCCAGTCCCAGTCCCAATGGGCTCACTTGTTTGGATTTACCAAGGACAGAGTCAGTCTTTCTTTGTACCTACTGATGTTAGGATGGCAAAAGCAAGGAGAGCTCTGAAGAAGGGCCTTTCCTGAGAAAGCAGGTAGTGGCTAAACACTAGCTTCTGACAACTTAACAGAGTTGGTCAAGGAGAACAGACCTGAGACAGGACAGGACTTTTCAGGGGAAAATTGTATGGCCCACCAGTCAGAGGACACTCCCTAGAGTCACAGACCTACTTGGGGGAAGGAGGTGCCAATATGGGTGTGGTTTTGGGTTTATGATTTTGTCTCATGTTCTGAGAATAGGTAGGAAAGGTGGTTTGTTTTCTGGGGTTGAACTGTTTCTAGTAAGACGTTTGACAAGGCGAGTGTTTCTATGTCTGTGTATTCCACTATGTCCGTGGTTGTAGACATTAGAAAAGAGAATGCATCAATGGATTTGTCCTGTCTTGTAGAAAGCTTCCCAGCATTCATCCTGCCCAATTAATGAATGGATTGCAGCTTTCCTTAAGGATGGGCAACACCAACGATCTTAGTAATTTTCAATTTTCTTTCTGAATTCTCGCCAATCTCCAGAATAGGCTCATGGTTTTGTGTCCAAGATATGTACCACCTCCAAGCTCTGTGACATGGCCATGTACTGGATAGATGAAGGGAATGGCGAGCATCTCAGAAAACGCAGATATCAGTGTGACCAGTAAACTCTCAGTGGAGAAACCCTTCTTTGAGCCTTTTGCTTACATAATGTTCTGTTGCCTTGAATGTCAAGAAGTTCTTTGTTTTGGACCACCCCTTTGTGAAGCCTGAAGAAAACAGTTTTCAGATCTAAATGAATGGGCATAACCTGTGGCTCTTTGCTTACTTGCTTTGGAAATGGATGTGTCTGAATCCAACTCTATGCCCTGTGTGAGGCTGTGTCTTAGATTCTCTGCAACTGATAGATCTAAAGAAAGATCCCATGTGTGCATCCAAAACCAAAATGGCCAAAAGAGCAGTCATTGTGGGTGAAGTTTCTCTCCGTCCTCTGTTAGGTTCTTGACGTCCATCAAGTGAGAATTGGGATCCTTTGGGTCAAATGAGTTTTTCAAAGCACTGCAGATGTGGTTGGGTTTTCTTATGACTGAAATTCACATAAAGAATCTACACCTGACAGTCAGTAGGCCTCAAATTGCAGAAGAAGATCAGTATTAATGGCAGGTGTATTTGATCAATCCTGGTTCACTGGAAGGGTTTCCAGGCCACCCTGACTTTAGGCAAATTAGCGGCAAGGGAGCATGTTTTGGACACTGTCTTGGGCTATGCCCCTCATGGAAACGTCCAGCCAGAGGTTATGATGAGTGCCTATATGGAAGAAGATGAGGGCCATTGGGGAGTGTTTTGGTTTTAATTGTGGTCATTTGTGTGGCATTTGGAAGAGATGACTGGGTCCACCTGGGCTTGAACTCTGGTGTGATTCCCCTTAGAGACTGAGTTCTGGAACTGAGCTCAGAGAAGTATTGCCATTAATTGTGTTGGGATTTTATGAGACCACGCATAAGAGTCGCCCTTTAAACTGAGATCTAGCATTGAAGTGCTCTGTCCCATAATGAAAGATCCACAAACAGTGAAAGCAATGACACATGAAACAGACAAGACAAGACAATAAAGACAGGAAATGGACGTCCAACACTGAGATCAGGACTGAGTTGCCGGCAATAACCAATGGGCTGGCAATACCGAATCCAAAACAAAATATCACTGAGTCGAGGAATCTATTATAACTAAATTTCCCAAGTCCTCTGGGGCGTCCTCCAGGAACGTGGCCTGTGGCTCTGTGACACGTCTGTCAGCCACTGTCGGAGAGAGCTCACACTCTTCATCAATAGCCATTTTTCCAAGTCCTAACCTGAAACCTGAAACCAGGAATAGGAGACTTACTTACCCCAAGACTAGCCCGTTGGGGTCTCTCATCTGCCGCTGCCAGATATCAGTGGAAACTTCATGTGTAAAGGTCGGGCGTGCATTGGAGGAAGAGACCACCAAGAAACTGACTCATGAAACAGCAAAGGGTTTATTGGAGTTCCAGCATGCTGGGGCTCAGAGCTCACTTGAATACAGCAGAGAGCCCTGAGAAGAGCTTGAGCAGAGCTTATATACTTTCCTTGCCGAGGGCAAGGAGGGAAGTTTATTGATGGGTCAGTGGGAGTGGGCAGTTTGCATGCAACCAGGTGAGAGAGTAAATTCTGCAGTTTGAAAACTGGGGACAGCACATTCTGGGAACAAGATTAGCAAACAGTTCTCAAGATTTCAACAGTGTTTTGTTAAGCATAGAGAAAAACAGGAAGTGACAAGTACCTATTTAATTAACCATTCAATAACAACTATACCTTTTTAAATGGATGTTCTCATCTACATTCAATCTTCCAAGGTACAGGGTCCTATGACATTGTATATCAATTTACCTGAGACATATGTGCAGAACGTAATTCAACGCTAAGTATCCCAATTAAGGGCCCAATGCCATTCTGGGATTCAAATCTTACTTAGATTTCTGTTTTCCTACATATATTTCAACTATATATTCTTATACACATCGCAGCTTCTCAATAGAATTATTCATAAACAGAATGATTCCTAACCCAAATCAAACATGTTATTAACCCTAACCCTACAGTGTTCCCTCAATCTAACTTTAAAGAAGAGCACGGACAGAGTTGGTCTTATAATACAGGAATGTAGGGGATCTTTCACCTGCTGAGAACCTCAAAGGTCCATGGAGAAATAAGCCATGGAGAAGATGTAGGCAGCTATGAAGGACCTGAGAGAGCAAAAGTCATCTTCCATGGCAAACAACCTGGTCAGGATGAAGGGATGTCTCTGAATCTGCCACTCACACCCTGTGAACTGCGCCACTTCACAGGTGAATAACGAGTTAGAATGACAAAAAATTATCTTGTTAGGATCTTACAGAAAAATGGGTGTGCACCGAAACCTAGAAGAATGATTTCCACCAATGAGGTCCGGTAATTGAGTCTCAAACACGAGCCAAATGTGCGACCGGAGATCCGGGCTGACAAATCTGTGTGGCCTGCCCCGTGGCTAGAGACAGCAGGGCACCACCTAGAAGCGACCAGCCGGCAGGGAGAAACGTTGCTGCAGATTCTGTGGAATCCTGCTGGCTGACCTCCAACTGAGCCCCGGGCTGAGTTTGGGATTTCAAACGGGGAAGGAAGTGCTACAGTTCTATCCCCCCACAATAAAAACTCCACCAAGGAAACCAACGGTCACCATCTTGGAGAGCAGAAGTAACCACCGCCACTCTCCAACAGATTGCAACAATAAAACAGGTTTGTGTTACTCAGCTCATCTCCCATACAGCAGGGAATTCACATAAAATCTCTCTTATGCTTTCCATTGGAGAGATTATCAGAGAGAGCCTGCATAAAGACGTCGGGAAAACTACAGGCACCTGACCTTCAACTTCCCCTCCCATCAGCGGTGAAAACGAAACCTGTCTAGCCAGAGCTGGGAGAGGGGCAAGAGGAAAAAATCAAAACAATAGAGTGCCGGGGTTCCCCATAGACACCATCCACACCCAAGAAACGGCAGGCCCAGAGGACAGTATGAGCTGCCGAGAGGCATCACTCAGGGGAAATCTGGTCTAGCACGAGAAACCAGGACTAGCAGGAGATAACAGGGGACTAGAGGCCAGGCCCGCGTGACTGGGCCTGGAGAACGCGCGCCCACTGGTCACAAACAGCCCGCTGCTGGTGCGACTGGGTGGCTGGTGCCCGCCTGCCTACCAGCGACCAATCGCCCGCTGGCTGCACGTGCAACTGGGTGGCTAGAGATCTCCCGCCCACCAGTGACAGCCCACCCGCTGACTGTGTGACTGGACAGCTGGAGACCGCCCGCCCGCCGGCGACCGGGAGTTGAAAACAAACAGAGACAGATCAGTCCCAGCCCACTCCCATTTGAACACCCTGGCAAGGAGCCTGGGGCCCGCCATAGCAGACAGGTGACATCACTGGAGCTCGGCCATCGCAATTCCTTCCAAGCAGAATTCACTTTAGCAGGCATAGTCTACCAACACAAAGGAGAGACAACAGATATATTAAACCAAAACAAATCTATAGAATAGAGCAGAAAAACAGCAATCAAATAGAGATGGAAAACAACGTGAACATCATGAAAAAACAAAGGAAAAAAATGTGTACTAACAATGCAGGACAACTTAATTCTACAGGAGGACCTAGAATCATCAGAAACAGGGATAGGGAAAAAAACTCAAGGCTTACCTAACTCAGATGGAAAGGGATATTAGAGAATACATGAATCAGCAAGTCCTAGCAATAAAAGTATATTTTGAAAATGAATTAAACAAATTCAAATGGCAAAGAACAAGCTTTACCAGGAGATAGAGATCTTAAAAAAAATCAAACAGTAATCCTAGAAATGCAGGAAACTATTAATTAAAACTCAAACGAGAATATTACAAATAGACTAGATCAAATAGAAGTCAGAACATCAGATAATGACGACAACGTTTATCAACTTGAAAAGAATATAGTCAACACAGAAAAGATGCTTAAGTCCCAAGAGCAGTCTATTCAAAAGATATGGGATGTCATAAAAAAAACAAATTTCACAGTCATCGGAATAGAAGAAGCCATAGAGATTCAAACCGAAAGAATGGACAACATATTAAATGAAATAATTCTAGAAAACTTCCCAGAGATGAAAGATGGAATGGATTGCCAAATCCTTGAAGCCTACAGGACCCCAAACATTCAAAACCATAATAGACCAACTCCAAGACATATAATTATGAAGATAGCCAAAATACAGAACAAGGAGAGAATTTTAAAAGCTACGAGAGAAAGGAGGCGGATTACTTTCAGGGGTAAACCAATTAGATTAACGACTGATTTTTCATCACAAACTTTGAAAGTGAGAAGATCCTGGAACAATGTATTTCAAACACTGAAAAATAATGAATTCCAACAAAGAATACTGTATCCAGCAAAATTAAGTTTCAGATTTGACAATAAAATTAAAATCTTTCACAATGAATAAAAACTAAAAGAATTCACACCCATAACACCAGCACTGCAAAGGATTTTGGGCAAAATACTACAAGAAGAAGAATTGAAAAATAGTGCCCCAAACTAACAGTGGGAGGTATCTCAGTAAAGGGGGAGGAAAATAACCAAAAAGTAAAAACTAGCCAAACTAAAATAAATAAATAAATTAACATGAATGGATGTCCAAATCATATTTCAATTATAACCTTAAATGTTAATGGCCTAAACTCACCATTCAAGAGACATAGGGTAGTAACCTGGATCAAAAAAACAAATCCAACAATATGCTGCTTTCAGGAGACTCATATGATAGGTAAAGACATACACAGGCTGAAAGTAAAAGGTTGGGAAAAATCATACCACTCACAGGGCACACGGAAGCAAGCAGGAGTGGCCAAACTCATATCAAATACAATCAACTTCAAACCTACGTTAATCAAAAGGGATAAAGAAGGACACTGTATAACGTTAAAAGGAACCATCCACCAACATAACATAACAATTACCAATTTGTATGCAGCAAACAAATGAGCTGCCACACTCATAAAACAAACTCTTCTCAAGTTCAAGAGTCAAATAGACTACAACATAATAATTATAGGTGACGTCAACAGACCGCTCTCACCATTAGACACATCCTCTAGACAAAAACTGAATAAAGAAACTATAGAACTCAAGAGCACAATCAATAACCTAGACTTAACCGACATATATAGAATATATCAACCATCATCAAGTGGATACACCTTCTTATCAGCAGCAGATGGATCCTACTCAAAGATAGACCATATATTAGGTCATAGGGCAACTCTTAGTAAATATAAAGGCGTGGAGATAATACCATGCACCATATCAGATCATAATGAAATGAAACTGGAAATCAATGATAAAAGAAGGAAGGAAAAATCCTACATCACATGGAAAATGAACAATATTCTACTGAATGATCAATGGGTTACAGAAGACATTAAGGAGGAGACAAAAAATTCTTAGAGACAAATGACCATACAGACACAACCTACTGTAATCTATGGGACACAATGAAAGCAGTTTTAAGAGGAAAATTCATTTCTTGGAGTTCTTTCCTCAAAAAAAGAAAAAAAACAACAACAAATAAATGAACTCACACTACACCTCAAAAACCTAGAAAAGGAAGAGCAAAACAACAGCAAATGTAGTAGACGACATTAAAATAAGAGCAGAAATCAACGAAATTGAAACAAAAAATCATTGAAAAAATTGATAAACTAAAAGTTGGTTCTTTGAAAAAATAAATAAGATTGACAGGCCCTTAGCCATGATAACGAAGAGAAGAAGAGAGAGAACTCAAATTATTAACATAGGGGGTGAAAAATGCAATACCACAACAGACACTACAGAAATATAGAAGATAATTAGAAAGTATTTTGAAACCCTATATTCCAATAAAATAGAAGATAGTGAAGATATCAATAAATTTCTTAAGTCATACGATCTGCCCAGATTGAGTCAGGAAGACACACACAATTTAAACAGACCAATGACAAAGGAAGAAATAGAAGAAGCCATCAAAAAATAACCAACGAAAAAAAGCCCTGGACCGGATGGGTAAACAGCGGAGTTCTACAAAACCTTCAAAGAAGAATTAATACTGATTCTTTTCAAGCTCTTTCAAGAAATAGAAAAAGAAGGAGCTCTTTCAAATTCATTCTATGAGGCCAAAATCACCCTGATCTTGAAATCAGACTAAGACACTTCAAAGAAACAAAACTACAGACCAATATCTCTAATGAACTTGGATACAAAAATTCTCAATAAAATCCTGATGAATCGAATACAAAAGCATATCAAAAAAATTGTGCACCATGATCAAGTAGGATTCACCCCTGGGATGCAAGGCTGGTTCAATATACGGAAATCAATAAATACTATTCACCACATCAATAGACTTAAAGACAAGAACCATATGATCATCTCGATAGATGCAGAAAAAAACATTTGACAAAGTACAGCATCCCTTTATGTTCAAAACACTAGAAAAACTAGGGATAACAGGAACTTACCTCAACATTGTAAAAGCTATATATGCTAAACCTCAGGCTAGCATCATCCTAAATGGAGAAAAACTGAAGGGATTGCCTCTAAAATCTGGAACAAGACAGGGATGCCCTCTATCACCACTTCTATTCAATTTAGTTCTTGAAATTCTAGCCAGAGCAATTAGACAATAGAAATTAAAGGCATAAAAATAGGAAAACAAGAACTTAAATTATCACTATTTGTGGATGACATGATAATATATATAACAGACCCAAAAGGGTCTACAAAGAAACTGCTAGAGATAATAAATGAATTAAGCAAAGTGGCAGGATATAAAATCAACACGCATAAATCAAAGGCATTTATGTATATCAGGAGCAAAACTTCTGATATGGAAAGGAGGAAAACCACTCCATTCACAATATCCTCAAAGAAAATAAGATACTTGGAAATCAACCTAACAAAAGAGGTGAAAGATTTATATAATGAAAACTACAGAATCCTAAAGAGAGAGATAGAAGAAGATCTTAGAAGATGGAAAAATGTACCCTGTTCATGGATAGGCAGAACTAACATCATCAAAATGGTGATATTACCCAAAGTTCTCTACAGGTTAAAATGGATGCCAATCAAAATCCCAACGGCATTTCTTGTAGAAATGATACAGCAATCATGAAATTCATATGGAAAAACAAAAGACCCAGAATAGCAAAAGCAATTCTAAGCAGGAATTTGAATCTGGAGGTATAGCGATACCAGAGTTCAAACTGTACTACAAAGCAATAGTTATAAAAGCAGCATGGTACTGGTACCAAAACAGGCAGGTGGATCAGTGGTAGAGAATAGAGGACACAGAAATCAATCCACAAAATTACAACAATCTTATATATGATAAAGAGGCTAAAAGCATATTGGGAGATGGATAGCATCTTCAACAAATGGTGCTGGGAAAATTGGAAATCCATATGCACCAAAATGAAACTGAATCCCTTTCTCTCGCCATGCACAAAAGTTAACTCAAAATGGATCAAGGAGCTAGTGATGAAATCAGAGACACTGCATGTGATAGAAGAAAAAGATGGCTATGATCTACATACTGTGGGGTCGGGCTCCAAATTCATTAATAGGACACCCATAGCCCAAGAGTTAATAACAACAATAAACAAATGGGACTTACTTAAACTAAAAAGTTTTTTCTCTGCAAGAGAAACAATAAGAGAGGTAAATAGAGAGTCTACATCCTGGGAACAATTTTTTACCCCTCACACTTCAGATAGAGCTCTAATATCCAGAATATACAAAGAACTCAAAAAATTAAACAATAAGATAACAAATAACCCAATCAACAAATGGGCCAAGGACCTGAACAGACACTTCAGAGAGGAGGACATACAATCAATCAACAAGTACATAAAAAAATGCTCACCATCTCTATCAGTCAGAGAAATGCAAATCAAAACCACCCTAAGATACCATCTCACTCCAGTAAGATTAGCAGCCATTATGAAGTCAAACAACAATAAGTGTTGGCGAGGATGTGGAGAAAAGGGTACACTTGTACACTACTGGTGGTACTGAAAATTGATAAGGCCAATTTGTAAAGCAGTATGGAGATTTCTTGGAAAGCTGGGAATGAATGCACCATTTGACCCAGCTATCACCCTTCTCGGACTAGAGGGTCTTAACAGAGCGTACTATAGGGATACTGCCACATCAATGATCATAGCGCCACAATTCACAATAGCTAGACTGTGGAACCAACCTAGATGTCCTTCAATAGATGAATGGTTAAAAAACTGTGGCATCTATACACAATGGAGTATTACTCAGCACTAAAAAATGGCAAAATCATAGACTTTGCAAGGAAATGGATGGCATTAGAGCAGATTATGCTAAGCTAAGCTAACCAATCCTTAAAAAATGCCAAATGTCTTCTTTGATATAAAGAGAGCACCTAAGAACAGAACAGGGAGGAAGAGCATGAGAAAAAGATTAACATTAAACAAAGACGAGTGGGGGGATAGAAAGGGGGAGAGAAGGGAAAGCATATGGAAATGGTAGGAGACCCTCAATGTTACACAAAATTACATATAAGAGCTTGTGAGGGGAAATGGGGGGAAAACAATGGAGAGAATTGAACAACAGCAGATGAGGTAGAGAGGAAAGATGGGAGGGGAGGGGAGGGGGGATAGTAGGGGATAGAAAAGGTAGCAGAATACAACATCACTATTATGCCATTATGTACAAATGTGAATGTGTAACCAATGTGCTTCTACAATTCGTATTTGGGGAAAAATGGGAGTTCATAACCCAATTGAGTCAAATGTATGAAAGATAATATATCATGAGTTTTGTAATGTTTTGAACAATCAATAAAAATAAATAAATAAATAAAGGTTTAAAATTGAGTGGCAAGAAATCAGCTAAAAAAGTGTTGAGATGCATTCATTTTGCTAAGCAGAAACTTTGTTTTGTGTAGTTGTATCTATCACAAATTTATTTTACCAGAAAACTGGCTTTTGAAAATACACTTAATTGAGATTAAAGGATAATCCACCTACCTTCATGAAAAATTCATAGCATTTCCTATATTTTTCATATTTCAATTTTTGGTAAATATTTTGTCATGGACCAGGTCTAGTCTTAGGCTATTCTTTCAGAATACTGCCTCATCTGATAAGTTGGTACAATGTGTTGGATTGTTCTTTTCATCTTTTATTTAATAGTTTCTAGCTGATAATGTGTATTTTTCATTATCTTTATTTGGACATACATACCCAACGATATCTTTGTATTTTATGTTTTACTGGGAAGAGACTCATCAAAAGCTCTGTATTATATGTATCAACAATCAAACATTTAGAGCATGCAATTATTCTTAATTTTGCATGAAAATATCATTGTACCATTTACTTATAAAAATTTAGAACTATTAATAATGTCCCTACTGTAATAAGTAACTAATTACCAGAAAAATTAAACAATTCACTTTATATCAATTATGAATATGAAAAGTACTAAAATAAGTATTTGGCAATTAATACATAATTGATAGAAATTGAAATCATAAGAAAGCCATTTAAAATGTCAGTGCATATGGTCCTTAAATAATAGGTTGTTCAAAAAAATTTCTCTAATTCATAAGATATAATATGCCATATTACAGCGTAACGTGATAAAAAACATTAAATTATCAATATTGATAATAAAGAATGATACCTTTTTTCTTAAATATGTTTATTTGATTTTCATTGTAAGATGTTAATTCTGGAAGACTTCAGAATTAAGAAAGTCTTGGTGTATATTATTTCTAACAGGCTAATCAAAGTACTTTTAAATATATATGTATATATATATATATATATATATATATATATATATATATATATATACATACATAATATATGTAATGCATATGCATGAATATAGACACATATGTATAATAAATGTATTGTAATATATCTATCAGGTGATTATAATTATTAAATTTTTTAAAAAAAAATAGTGACTATAAAAAACAGTCTCAAATTTAAATTTCATAGCATACAACTGTTTGTAATGCCATGAGAGAAAAATAGGTATGGAGGAAAAACGAAAAAGGAAGAGAGAGAAGGGGAAAAATGAGGAAGAAAGTGAGTAAAGAAGAGGGAGAGGCATGTTCGATGTTAAGACAAAAGTGGAGCGGCTGGGTTTGTGATTCAGTGTTAACATGTTTGCCTAGTATGTGTGAGGAACTGGGTTCTATTCTCAGCACCACATACAAATAAAGAAAATGAAGATCCATCAACAACTTAAAAAATAAAAAATAAAAAACTAGAAATATTACTAAAATCCCAAGCATTTATGAATGTTAAATAATAAAATATATGTTACATAGCCTTATGTAATTTCTAGACTCCCCAAAAAAGTCATTAAATGTTGGATTATTAGTGCTATAACTAAAAATCCATTGCTCTTTCCTCTACATTCTGTGGCATTCTAGTGCTAAAATAAATTGTAGTATAACACCAAAAAAAAAAAAAATCCTAATATTTCTACAGTAACTGACCCAGTTTAACATCAATGCAAGTAGATTCCTATGGGACATGATATGTACTTTGAAGTTTATTTTTATTCAACACTGGTACATTTCTATTTCTTGAGTTTATGCACATTATAGGATATATATTTCATCCACACATTCACAAATTTATAGGCATTTATTTCACTTTCAATCACTTCCTCCTTCAGAAAACATGTATTCCTCCGTTTCTGACTGGTCTTTTCTTGAAACTTCTTTCCAAACACATTATTTTCGATTTCCATTATCACATTTGAAGCAAAACTCACACACCCCTCATAATAAACCATAACCCTAATATTACCATTAGATGTACAACTGGTTGGAATGAATGATTGTATATCAATATAAGATTTCTTACTTAGTTTCAGATATCAATTCAATCCATTATTTAAAGTGGAACCAGTTATATTATTTATTCACAATGTGGTATTTCCATGCATTATCTCTATATTCATAGACACAGGGTACACCTCTTTGTACCCCCAACACTAATTTATACGTCTTCAAAATATTGCTCCCAGAAATGTTGGAAGAAATACCCATGTCACCTGATCTACATATGCATTTTATCACTGAAATATTCTGGACACAAAAAGCAAAGGTCACACTTATGATTGTATCAAAGCTAAATGAAAAGTGAACATGGATTACTAAAAACATCCATGTCCAGGTTGCCTAATGCTCTCAAATGAAAATCCTATTGGTAACTACAAATTAGTTTCTTCCAAAGATTATATATTCAAACTCAACCCTGTTGAAAATGTCTAATCCTCTCACTCACTTTATACTTTGCCTGTTTTTGTAATGTCTCTATTGGTATCTGCTTTTCCACAGTTCATCATTGTGACTAAATCTTCACATGTTCTGAAACTTACATTCATACTCTAATCGAAATCCTATTGCTAAAGAACTTTTGGTCCAAATCCTATATTCACTCTTCTTCTTAAAACCTACCTACTATCTTCCTAATCCTACCGACTATCACTTTTTGACTGGAGGTTCTCTTCTACATTCAATCATCCAGTTACAAGGTCTTATGCCATTGTATATCGATTTCTCTGAGACATTTTTGCAGAATGTAATTCAACGATAGGTATCCCAATCAAGGGCCCAATGATTTCTGGGCTTCAAATCTTACTTAGATTTCTGTTTATGTACATATATTTCACGTCTGTATTCTAATAAATATCACAGGTTCCAATAACATTATTCATCCAGCAGAATGGTTCCTAACCGAAAATGAAAATGTTATTAACCGTAACCATACACTGTTCCCTCAATCTAACTTTACAGAAGAGCAGTGACAGTGTTGGTCTTACAATACAGGAATGCATGGGATCTTCCACCTGCTGAGAACCTCAAAGGTACATGCAGAAATGATCCCTGGAGAAGATGTAGGCAGCGATGAAGGACCTGAGAGAGCAAAAGTCATCTCAATGGCAAACAACCTGGTAGAATTAAGGAATGTGTCTGAATCAGCCTCATTCTTCTTAATACAGAGAAGATAGACCAAACCATGCCTGTGTGGAGAGCTGTTCCCTGGTCCCTATGTTTGATATACGATTCGAACTTGTGAAAGTGTCACAGGATGTAGGGGCATCCTCCATCTCATGGGAACCTTGGAGGCAAATGTTAGGACAACGTGGTTTCCAAGGCAGTGACCTCATTCAGTTTCTCAAGGAAGTGACTTCACCTCACTTCCTTGGTGATGGAAGTCTCTGAACTTGGGATCCAGGAAGCCAGGCACCCAGAGCCATAACCCGTCCAAGTCCCAGTGGTCTAACTTGTTTGGATTTACGAAGGACAGAGTCAATATTTCTTGGTACCTACTGATTTGAGGATGGCCAAATGCCAGGAAACCTCTGAAAAGGGTCCTATCCTGATAAAGCAGGTAGTGGATCACCGCTGGCTCCTGACTACTTCACAGAGTTGGCAAAGTAGAGCAGATCTGAGACAGGACAGGCCATTTTGGGAGAACATAGTATGGCCCACCAGTCAGAGGACACTCCGGATATGACAGACCTACTTGGGGGAAGGAGGTGCCTTTGCGGGTGTGGGTGTGGGTTTGTGGTTTTGTCTCATGTTCTGAGAATACGAAAGAAAGGCGGTTTGATTGGATTGTAGTGAACTGTTTCTAGTAAGTCGTTTGACAAGGCGAGTCTTTCTATGTCTGTGTATCCCACTGTGTCCATGGTTGTCGACATTAGAAAAGAGAATGCATCAGTTGATGTGTTCTGTCTAGTAGAAAGCTTCGCAGCATTCATCCTGCCCAATTGATGAATGGACTGCGGCTTGCCTCATGGATGGGCAACACCTACTATCTGCCTAAGTTCCTGTTTTCTTCCTGAATTCTGGCCACTCTCCCGAATAGGCACATAGTTTTGTGTTTAAGATATGTACCACCTCAAGCTCTGTTAAATGGCCATGTACTGGACAGCTGAAGGGAATGGGAGAATATCAGAAAACTCAGATATCACTGTGACCAGGAAAGTCTCAGTGGAGAAACCCTGCTATGGGCCATTCTCTTACTATGTATCTGTTTCCCTGAATGTCAGGAAGTTCTTTGCCTCAGGCCACCCTCATGTGAAGCCTGAAAAAAAGAGTTTTCAAATGAAAATGAATGGGCATCACCTGTGGCTCTTTGCTTAATTTCTTTGCAAAGGGATGTGTCTGAATCACCCTTTGGCCCTGTGTGCGGTTGTGGCTTAGATTCTCAGCCCCTGATGGATCTAAAGAAAGATCCGATGTGTGCATCCAAAACCAAAATTTCAAAAAGATCAGTTATGATGGATGAAGTCTCTTGCCTTTCTTTGTTAGGTTCCTGAACTACATCAAGTGAGAATAGGGATCCTTTGGTTCAAATAAATTTTTGAAAGCCCTGAAGAAGTGCTTGGGTTTTCTTATGACTCCAATTCACATAAAGAATCTATACCTGACAGTCAGTAGGCCTCAAATTGGAGAAGCAGATCAGTATTAACTGCGGTCTTATTTTATCACTCCTGGTTCACATGCAGGGTGTCCAGGCCACCATGACTTTAGGCAAATGAGCGGCAAGGGAGCTTATTTTGGACACTAACCCATACCCTACTAGACTCTGACTAGTAATCCTAACATGATGGAGAATAATAACCCCAACAGAATAGAAATACAAGAAGTTTTGAGGATTCATGTTGTATAGTTGTACTTGCCTTTTGCATTATATAGGGTAGGAGTTATAAATTTAGTCAATTTTTAATTGAAACAGTTCTCCATGTGTTTTTAAAGTTCACAACCATGTGAATTCCTCTCTCCCTTTCTCTGTAGCCTATTAAGAACATGTATTTTTATATGCACATTTAGAATCCTACCTGGTATCACATGTACATTCTTGAGAGGTTGCTGACTTAGCAGATACAAATTGTCAGAAGAGATCACTCCTCTGAATGCTGTTGGAAGTGAAAATTCAAACTATGGGTGACTTCCTAGTTGAACAACATTATACATAAATCCACGTTTAGTAAAATTAATATTTTTGGCTCTGTGGATTATATATATTTCATGATATATATATATATATATATTGCTACATTTTAATGTCTGTTTGAGTGTGTGTGTGTGTGTGTGTGTATAGATAGATAGATAGATATACACTCTCCAGATTTTTGAAAATATGAAACATATGTGTCTTATTATATACTCCCTAAATTCATTCATGTACATGTATGTGGATTTATAATCAACTTTTCACAAGATTATTTTCAAAAATATTCATCCACCTGAAATACATATTTGTTTCCTAGTACTAAAAACAAACTTCAGTGAATGGTGCATACAAATCCAAATATTTCTACAGTAACTGTCCCAGTTTAACATCAATGCTTGTAGATTCCTATGGGACATGATGTGTATTTTGACGTTCATTTTTTAACAAAACTGGTACATTATTATTTCTTCAGTTTATGCACATCATAGGATATATATTTCATTAACAAGTTCACAAATTTATAGGCATTTGTTTCGCTTTCAATAACTTCCTTATTCAAAACTCTTGTATTCCTCCAGGTTTCTTGTCTGGTCTCTTCATGAGACTTCTTTCCAAACTCATTATTTCTGAAATCCATAATCACCTTTGAAACAAAATTCACACACTCTTTATGATAATCCATAAGCCTAATATTAAAATAAGATGGATACCTGGTTGGATTGAATGATTGCATATCAATATAAGATTTCCTGTATATTTTCAGATATCAATTCAATCCATTATTTAAATTTAGAACTTGTTACATTGTTTAATCAAAGTTTTATCTATTCATGCATTATCTCTATATTCCTAGACACAGGGTACACCCATTTGTAACGCCAGTACTAATTTATATATCTTCAAAATATTGCTCCCAGAAACGGTGGAATAAATACTTATGTCATCTGATCTACATATACATTTTATCACAGTAATTTTCTGGACACAAAAAGCAAAGTTCACACTTATGATTTTACCAAAGCCTTAATGGAAAGTGAGTATGCATTACTAAAAACATCCATGTCCAGGTTGCCTAACGCTCTCAAATGTGAATCCTATTGGTCACTACATATTTGTTTCTTCCTAAGATTATATATTTTACCTCAAGCCTGTTGAAAATGTCTAATCCTATCAATCACTTTATCATTTGCCTGATTTACTAATGTCTCTATTAATATCTGCTTTCCTACATATTTTGCACAGTTTATCATTGTGACTGACTCTTCACATGTGCTCACATTTTCATTCACTCTCTACCCGAAACCCTATTGCTAAAGAACTTTTGGTTTAAATCCTACACTCTCTCTGCTTTCTAAACCTACTGACTATCTTTCAAATAATACCGAGTATCCCTTTTTGACTAGAAGTTCTCTTCGACATTCCATCATCCAAGGTACAAGGTCCTATGCCATTGTACATCGATTTATCTGAGACATCTCTGCAGAACATAATTCAAAGCTAAGTATCCCAATCAAGGGCCCAATACCCTTTTGGGCTTCAAATCTTACCTAGATTTCTGTTTTCATTCTAATATTTCACTTTTACATTCTTGTAAATATTACAGGTTCCCAATACAATTATTCATCCTGCAGAATGATTCTTAACCCAAATCGAACCTTTTATTAACCCTAACCATAGACTCTTCCCTCAATCTAAGTTTACAGAAGAGCAGGGACAGAGTTGTTTTTACAATACAGGAATGTAGGTCATCTTAAACCTGCTGAGAACCTCAAAGGTCCATGCAGAAATGATACCTGGAGAAGATGTAGGCAGCTATGAAGGAGTTGAGAGAGCAAAAGTCACCTTGCATGGCAAACCACCTGGTCAGGATGAAGGGTCGTGTCTGAATCAGTCTCTCTATTCTAAATGTAGAGAAGGTGGACCAAACCAGGCCTTTGTTGAGAGATGTTCCCGGGTGCCTATGGTTGATATACCATTCTAACTTGTGAAAGTGTCACAGGAAGTAGGGGCAGCCTCTATCTCATGGGACCCTTGGAACCAACTGTTAGGACAAAGTGGTTGCCAAGGGAGTGAACTCATTCAGTTCTTGAAGGAAGTGTCCTACCTCACTTCCTTGGTATTGGAACTCTCTGAAATTGGGATCCAAGATGCCAGACACCCAGAGCCAGTCCCAGTCCCACTCCCACTGGGCTCAGTTGTTTGGATTTACCAAGGACAGAGTCAGTCTTTCTTGGTACCTACTGCTGAGAGAATGGCCAAATGCCAGGACAGATATGAAGAGGGTCTTTCCTGAGAAAGCAGGTAGTGGCTCACCACTGGATCCTGACAACTTCACAGAGTTGGCCAAGGCAACCAGAACTGAGACAGGACTGGCCATTTCGGGGAACATAGTTTGGCTCAACAGACAGAGGACACACTGGAGAGTCAGAGACTTACTTGTGGGAAGGAGATGCCTTTGTGGGTGTGGATGTGAGTTTGTGGTTTTGTCTCATGTTCTGAAAATAGGTAGGAAAGGTGGTTTGTTTGGTTTGGAATGGACTGTTTCTAGTAAATCGTTTGACAAGGTGAGTGATTCTAGTTCGGTGTATCCCACTGTGTACGTGGTTTTGGACATTAAAAAACAGAATGCACCAATGGATGCATCCTGTCTAGTAGAAAGCTTCCCAGCATTCATCCTGCTCAACTGATGGATGGACTGCGGTGTGTCTTATGGATGGGGAACACCTACTATCTTCCTAAGTTCCTGTTTTCTTCCTGAATTCTGGCCACTCTCCAGAATAGGCTCATGGTTTTGTGTCCAAGATATATACCACCTCCAAGCTCTGTGCCATGGCCATGTACTGGACAGCTGAATGGAATGGGAGAATCACAGAAAACTCAGATATCAGTGTGACCAGGAAAGTCTCAGTGGAGAAATCCTGCTTTGGCCATTCTCTTACCTATATTTCTGTTGCCCTGAATGTCAGGAAGTTCTTTCCCTCAGCCCACCCCTTTGTTAAGCCTGAAGAAAACAGTTTTCAAATGGAAATGAAAGGGCATCACCTGTGGCTCTTTGCTTAATTTCTTTGTAAAGGGATGTGTCTGAATCAGCCTCTTGGCCCTGTGTGCGGTTGTGGCTTAGATTCTCAGCACCTCATGGATCTAAAGAAAGATCCCATGTGTGCATCCATAACCAAAATGGCAAAAAGATCTGTTATGGTGAATGAAGTCTCTTGCGTTCCTTTGTTAGGTTTCTGACCTACATCAAGTGAGAATAGGAATCCTTTCGTTCAAATGAATTCTTCAATGCCCTGAAGAAGTGGTTGTGTTTTCTCATGACTCCAAATCACATAAAGAATTGTTACCTGACACTCAGTAGGCCTCAAATTGGAGAAGCAGAGCTGTATTAACTGCAGTCCTATTTTATCACTCCTGGTTCACATGCAGGGTGTCCAGGCCACCATGACTTTAGGCAAATGAGGGGCAAGGGAGCTTATTTTGGACACTAACCCATACCCTACTAGACTCTGACTACTAATCCTAATATGATGGAGATTAATAACCCAAACAAAATAGAAATACAAGCAGTTCAGAGGAGTCATGTTGTATAGTTGGACTTGCCTTTTGCATTATATAGGGTAGGAGTTATAAATCTAGTCAATTTTTAATTAAAATAGTTCTCCATGTGTTTTTAAAGTTAACAAATATGTGAATTCCTCTCTCCCTTTTTGTGTAGCCTATTCAGCACATGTATTTTTATATGCACATATAGAATCCTACCTGGTATCACATGTTCATACTTGAGAGGTTTCTGACTTGGCAGATACTGCCGCGGTCCGTTTGGAGCAAAATAACCGGGGGGTGGGGGTTATGAATAACATGTGTATGTTGATATAGCAGGAGTGGAAGCCATTTATTGTAGGACAATAGAGGTATTTATACATTCCACCCAGGTTATCTAATTAACATAAACTAGATACTGCAGTCAACCAATCAGGAATCTCCACACTTAATGTCTCGCTTTTGTTACATCTCAAACCACTCCCTCTGGCATTTTGCCAGGCATCATCCAGACTTGTTTACACACTCTAACATTCCCCTGGCAAAATGCCAGGTGTTTATTTGACATGTTTACAGACTCTAACATTTCCGCCTTTTATTTAATTTAAATAAAGACCACAGTGGTTTTTACAGAAACACCATAAATAACCTGCTACAAACAGAAAGGGAGGATACAAAATGTCACAATGCAAGCCAATTGATGAAGCACTTGGAGAAATAATACCAGCAATGACACTGTTAGCAAAGACACCGAGTTAAAATTTGTTATAGATTACAGTTTGTTGTCTCAGTCCAGGTAAAGCAGTGTCTCAATAGATTAACTCACAGTTCAGGTAAACCACAGTCCAGGTATGTTCTGCAGGCAGCTAGCTTAAATCACAGTCCTGGTAAGTTCTGCAGGCAGCTAGCTTAAATCACAGTCCATGTAAATTCTGCAGGCAGCTAGCTTAAATCACAGCCCAGGAAAGTTCTGAAGGCAGCTAGCTTGATCCAAAGTCTCCTCCGTTTCTCAGCCGAAGTCTCCTCCGGTTTTCAGCAACACTGGAAATTCTTCCACCCTTGTCCTCACCGGCACTGGGATGAAGGCAGGAACTCCTACCACTGGCTAAAGAAAATCCTATAGTATTCCACCAGGTGCAAAGAAAACAACCTTCTGAAAAATTTAGTACATTATCTCAAGGTTTTTTACATTTGAAAAAAGCCTTAATAGTGCTTATTATTTATTATCTTCCGGGTGTGGGAGAACCATTGTAGCTTAGTTATTGGCATTGAAAATGACCAAACATCAGGGAGCCAGTAGCATCTATGGCTGGCTGTAGCATCCTGGGCAGCCACAGATGGCCCTGGGGAGTGTCCAGGACTCAAACTGCCACGGGGCCCCGCTCCCCAGGCTGGGGGCGGGGAATTGCCGGCTGCCACTGCTTGAAAAGCCCTTGCAGCACAGTGACTGGCTTGAGCATGTGGCAGCCGAGGCGCCTATTCACACACACTCCGGAAACGAAAAGTATTCAGTAACAGCCTTTTGCTGAAACTTTTTTCCTGATAATCCTTCTTCTTCTTAACTTTCTTTTTCTTTCTGATTAGACTTCCTGGGCTTCCATCAACACATGCCCTAATTGCACTTGTTTCCACTGGGGTGCCTCTTTCCATTATCAATTTACTTCTCACCCCTTCCTTATTTTCATCACAAAGACAATACAATACACTGAGATAAAACAAGACACAATCATACTGTATCAATCTTCTCCATTTTTTGAAATGACCGTTTTTCCTCTCCCCCTATCTGCCTAGGGATGAGCAGATTTGCTCCCATCCTATCTATGGATGGGCAGCTTTTATTCGTCACTTACCCCCAAGTGTCCCAGGGCTCCCTGTATGGGCCACCATCTGCAGCAGTCCCACTGCAGCAAAATAACCGAGGCAGGGGGTGATGAATAACTAGTGTATGTTGATACAGTAGGAAAGGCGTGATAGGTAGGAAAGGCTATTTGTTTGGTATTGAGTGGACTGTTTCTAGTAAGTTGTTTGACAAGGCAAGTGTTTCTATATCTGTGTATCCCACTGTATCTCTGGTTATAGACATTAGAAAAGATAATGCATCAATGGATTTGTCCTCTCCAGGAGAAAGTTTAACAGCATTCATCCTGCCCAATTTATGAAAGGACTGTGGCTTGCCTTATGGATGGGCAACACCTACAATATTCCTAAGTTCCTGTACTCTTCCTGAATTCTGGCCACTCTCCACAACAGGCTCATGGTTTTGAGTCCAAGATATGTACCACCTCCAAGCTCTGTGACATGGCCATGTACTGGATAGCTGAAGGGAATGGCGAGCATCTCAGAAAACTCAGATAACAGTGTGACCAGTAAAATCTCAGTGGAGAAACCCTGCTTTGGGCCTTTTCTTACATAATGTTCTGTTGCCCTGAATGTCAGGAAGGTCTTTGCCTCAGGCCAACCCTTTGTGAAGCCTGAAGAAAACAGTTTTCAAATGGAAATGAATGGGCATCACCTGTGGCTCTTTGCTTAATTTCTTCCAAAAGGGATGTGTCTGAATCAGCCTCTTGGCCCTGTGTGAGGCTGTGGCTTAGATTCTCAGCACCTGATGGATCTAAAGAAACATTCCTTTTGTGCTTCCAAAACCAAAATGGCCAAAAGGGCAGTCATTGTGGTTGAAGTCCCTCGCCTTCCTCTGTAAGGTTTCTGACCTACATCAAGTGAGAAGAGGGATCCATTGGGTCAAATGAGTTCTTCAAAACCCTGCAGAGGCTAGCCCGTAATTGCTTGGGTTTTCTCATGACTCCAATTCACATAAAAAATCTATACCAAACAGTCAGTAGGCCTCATATTGGAGAAGCTGGGCAGTACAAATGGCAGGCATATTTGATCACTACTGGTTCACAGGAAGGGTGTCCAGGCCACCCTGATTTTAGGCAAATGAGGGGTAAGGGAGCTTATTTTGGACACTGTCGTGAGCTTTGCCCCTCATGGAAAACCCCAGCCAGAGGTTATGATGAGTGTCTATATGGAAGAAGATGAGGGCCATGTGGGAGTGTTTTGGTTTTAATTGTGGTCATTTGTGTGGTGGTTGAAATAGATGACTGGGTCCAACTGGGCTTGAAGTCTAGTGTGATTCCCCTTACAGACTGAGTTCTGAAACTGACCTCAGAGAAATATTGCCATGAGTTCTCTTGGGATTTTAGGAGGCCACGCATTAGAGTCGCCCTTGGAAACTGAGATCAAGTCCCAGGGTGGCTTTCCACAGAGCATCGGGAATCTCAGCCAGGATATCACATGATTTTATTATGAAAGACTTGGCAGCCATAGATGAGATTCAAAACAAACATGGACCTCACACTCTAGACCTCAATGGGCCTGGGTTCATGTGATCTTTTGGCCACTCTTTGGGAAGCCTTGACTGTGAGAATTCTCCAGAGCTTTCATTGAAATGAGCTTCCATACCATTTAATGGTTCTTGAAAGAATTGAAACCTACAGTGCCTCCAACTTCATCCGTGAAAAATGCTAGATAAATACCAAGAAATTTTTGAAATTCCCATAACCAGGTGTCAGAGGAGAACATTTGGATGTCCTGTTGCTGATCAGGAGTGTTCCAGACAGTGGTTTCATTGACTGGGTTTCATGAAAATGGTGTAGAACTGAAATGCCAGTATGTTGGAGCCTGCTGAGTATTGGGCCCAGAACTGTGGTGTGCAGGTGTGGGATAAAACATTTGTGTTGGGGCCATTTGGATCTACCATTGACTTCCAAATGGCTTGTGACTGACATGGTGCAGCCAGCAGACCCTTATATGTAAAGGCATCTTGTTATATGGAGAGGTTTCAGGGCAATGTTACGAATCAGGTTGCTATCTTCAAGTGGGCAAGCTATGTGGGATAGAATCCTGGTTGGTGCATTCTCTTGCAGACTCTGACCAACCACACGTGACAGAACTACCTTCAGCACTGTGTCCCAGTTGAACTTCTTGTATTTCGTAGAGCAAATACCAAACTCCCAGTGCAGCAGCAAGAAACACCATGAATAGTGGAGGATGACTAAATGGGTACACAGTCCACACAGGGAGACACTTAGCCTTCAGTGGCCACAGTTTACCTACAAAGAGAGAATTCAGCACTTTGCCTCATTTTCATTGGAAAATAAGAAACCAATTTCTTCAGGTCACATAGATGCAGAGCCAGCTTTGATGGTCTCACAACAAAGGAAGCTAAAGCTCCTGAAAACAACATATATTTCAAGTGCCCAACCTCAGAGGCAGTTTCTCAAAAAGTCGTTAGGCCAGCAGAGCTCCATGTTTGTGGAGTGTTTACCTGTTAGACAAGGATGCAAGAAAAGACCACTGACTCCAATTAAAATCAAATTAAACTAAGCTTATTATTTTCACCAGCCAGGCTAACTCTCTCCAGGCTAACAGCAACCCCAACTTACCTACAGCCCAGCTTTAAAGCCCAGAAAGTTACACAAAAGGGGGGTTAGAGATAACAGAACTCGGACAAGCATCACACTAATGGTAGTTTATATATATATAAACTACCATTGATATATATATATATATATATATATATATATATATATATATATATATATATATATTTTTTTTTTTTTGCTGGCCCCAACATCAGAATTTGTGAGGACCATTAGACCCTCAGAGATGGTCATTGTCTGTCCAGGGAAGGCCAATATTTATGATGTGTCGCTAATGTTTCACAGAGTGCTGCTATCTGGTCAGAGAGCCAGACATGGGTGAGTTCAAGGCATGGGCAGGCATTCCAAGCAGGTTCAGAATTTGCAGTAATTTATAGTAAAGCCAAAATTATCTTATCATGGCTTTGTGGCAAGATGGCTCCCAATTTTAATAAAAGATCAGGTTGGGCCTATCATTCCCCCCTTTTCTTATGTGTTCCTTTCAAATCTTTGATAGATTAAGGGAAGTGCACTGAGGAAATTTAAATCCCTCAGGTAACAGTCTCCAAATTTCTAGAACTCACCCAAAACGGGTCTCCCTGATTTTACCTGACTTAATTAATTACGTATATTGATAGTCTATTTATTTTTGGCTCCATTGTTGTAAGAAGGGAGGCCTCACGCATTTTGGATTCTTCTGCGCTGAGAGAGGGTGACGAAAGGGTCATGGCATGAGGGACATGAGTTGCCTTTTAGAATTTAGTTGAGGGACATGAGTTGCCTTTTAGATTTCAGCTTGGTTTGAAGTCTGGTTGGGGAAGAACAGGTTGTAAAGTCATCTGGGAATGGGTTCTTCTATGAGAGTAACAAAAACCATGAGTAATGAATAAATGTTGCAGCAGCTGGAACATGTCACCGTATAGAAGTTCCCTCACCATTCTTTAATATCCTCAGTTATCAGGACTGTCAACTTAATATTTAATTTTTTGTTTTACAGTTGTCCCTCCCCATAAGATACAGTTTATTAATTTAATGTCATCTGATCTTGCAAAATCCTTTTTCTAGTATGACCTCTGTGTCTAATAGAGAAACCTTTAATTCTGTTACTCAGGGCTGGATAATCGTACTAGCAAACACCAAGCCTACCTCTGTAGGTTAGGAATATCTGTAGGCCCTAAACTAAATTTTCTGCCTCTGGCAGCTCCTCTTAATAGTCTCTTTTTATAGTTATCAGGCATTCCTCTCTGAGAATCCTTCTTTGTAACCTCCAGTCTTACTTATTTTGGGAGGCTAACATAAAGTGTATACCTTAAAATATTAATATTTGTTTTCTTGGCCGATTCATTTAACTTTAATTTTAAATCCTAATCTTAAACATCCAGCAAATAAATTTTAACAGCCTTATATTGAGAGTACTGGGCTTTAATATCTATAACTTAATTATTATTTATCTTTTCATTAATTGGGATATGTATTATTCTGTCTGTCTTGTAGGTGATGACTTATTATCTTAAATTAACCCATGTTGTGTTATTAAAGCAACACTTCTGTAAAAGACTAACAGGGAATCTTTAGATCACTTATAAGCAAATTAAAAATAAAATTTTTTAACAAGAGTCAAAATACTTAGTTTCTGTAATAGCTACCCTGAATTTTTTGGCTGAGTTATACATTATATGCCCTGTTTGAGATCCTAGTAATCTTCACAGAAAAACAAAAGAACTTTTGAACATAACTTTAAATGAAATAAAATCTGACCTACTCCTTTTGTAGTCATTCTCACATGTAGTAAGATGGGACACAGAGCCTTATCTCAGGTAAGGCAGGCCTCTTTATAAATATTAAGTGTTTTAGTTGTAAAGCTGATCATTGTTTTTTAAATATCATTTTACAAAGTTTACATAAATTGTTTGAGGTCACATGAACATTATCTAACATCATATGACATCACATTTAAAACATGGATTAAAGAAAGGCTGAAAGATTTTAACCTTTACATATATTAGGCTCTGATTAACTTAAAAATACATTTAAATTGTTCCCCAATGAAAAAAGTAACATAAAACTTTACATATCTTATTGATAACAGGTAAATAAATCCCCAGTACATTTTTTTTACCATACAACTTCAGAATACCAGCTTGATATAATGCTCTTTAAATGTTTCTAACTTACAGACTTGTATACCTGGAAGATATGAGCACATTAATAGCATAAAAATTACATTGATATTTCTAGATTAACCAAGTTTAGCTTTTAAAGAAATGGCAGTAGAGTGCTCTAAAATAACAGTTCTTATTTAATCAGTTGTTTAATTTTTATGGTTGCTTGCTCTAGAAAAAATAAAACTTAATAAACACAATGTTATGGGTAAACTTATGTTTTCAGAAATTTTTGTCTCTTTAACACATGACTGATTTTTACAATCTGATACAGACCTTAGTAAATCAATCGGGTATCTAACAAATGTACTCAAGAATGAGAAATTCCACATCAAATTTACTTTACTTATTTATTAAAATATTAGACAAATGTATTGAAGAGTGTAAACCATTTTTTTGTTGAAGGAAAAGTCCTAGAATCAAGGCATTTTAGACATTTTGTAGATATTAATATTTTATTAGATTTTTGAACACCTATAAAAACTTGTAAGCTTAAATTTAAAAACATTTATTTTTATCTGTTTATCCAATTTAAATTGAACAATTTTAATCATGTGAATTAAAGATCTTTGGATCCACTTTTTTTAAATTAATTTTTATTGTAGGTTGTTCAAAAAATTACATAGTTCTTGATATATTATATTTCACACTTGATTCAAGTGGGATATGAACTCCCGTTTTTACCCCATATACAGATTGCAGAATCACATCAGTTGCACAACCATTCATTTACATATTGCCATTCTGGTGTCTGTTGTATTCTGCTGCCTTTCCTATCCTCTACTATCCCCACTCCCCCATCCCCTCCCCTCTTCTCTCTCTACCCCCTCTACTGTAATTCATTTCTCCCCCCTCATATTTTTCCTCCTTTCCCCTCACTTCCTCTTGTATGTAATTTTGTATACCCCTGAGGGTCTCCTTCCATTTACAGGAAATTTCCCTTCTCTCTCCCTTTCCCACCCACCTCTCATCCCTGTTTAATGTTAATCTTCTTCTCATGCTCTTCGTCCCTACTCTGTTCTTAGTTACTCTCCTTATATCAAAGAAGACATTTGCCATTTGTTTTTGAGGGATTGGCTAGCTTCACTTAGCATAATCTGCTTTAATGCCATCCATTTCTCTCCAAATTCTATGATTTTGTCATTTCTTAATGCAGAGTAATACTCCATTGTGTAAAAATGCCACATATTTTTTATCCATTCGTCTATTGAATGGCATCTAGGTTTTGCTTCCACAGTCTTGCTATTGTGAATTGTGCTGCTATGAACATGGATGTAGCAGTGTCCCTATAGTGTGCTCTTTTTAGGTCTTTAGGGAATAGACCGAGTAGGGGAATAGCTGGATCAAATGGTGGTTTTATTCCCAGCTTTCCAAGAAATCTCCATACTGCTTTCCAAATTGGCCGCACCAATTTGCAGTCCCACCAGCAATGTACAAGAGTACCCTTTTCCCAACATCCTCGCCAGCACTTGTTGTTGTTTGACTTCCTAATGGCTGCTAATCTTACTGGAGTGAGATGGTATCTTAGGGTGGTTTTGATTTGCATTTCTCTGACTGCTAGAGATGGTGAGCATTTTTTCATATACTTGTTGATTGATTGTATGTCCTCCTCTGAGAAATTTCTATTCAGGCCCTTGGCCCATTTGTTGATTGGGTTATTTGTTATCTTATTGTCTAATTTTTTGAGTTCTTTGTATATTCTGGATATTAGGGCTCTGTGTGAAGTGTGAGGAGTAAAGATTTGTTCCCAGGACGTAGGATCCCTATTTACCTCTCTTATTCTTTCTTTTGCTGAGAAAAAACTTTTTAGTTTGAGTAAGTCCCATTTGTTGATTCTAGTTATTAACACTTGTGCTATGGGTGTCCTATTGAGGAATTTGGAGCCCAACCCCACAGTATGTAGATCATAGCCAACTTTTTCTTCTATCAGACGCCATGTCTCTGATTTGATATCAAGTTCCTTGATCCACTTTGAGTTAACTTTTGTGCATGGCAAGAGAAAGGGATTCAGTTTCATTTTGTTGCATATGGATTTCCAGTTTTCCCAACACCATTTGTTGAAGATGCTATCCTTCTTCAATTGCATGCTTTTAGCCCCTTTATCGAATATAAGATAGTTGTAGTTTTGTGGATTGGTTTCTGTGTCCTCTATTCTGTACCATTGGTCCACCCACCTGTTTTGGTACCAGTACCCTGCTGTTTTTGTTACTATTGCTCTATAGTATAGTTTGAAGTCTGGTATAGCTATCCCGCCTGATTCACACTTCCTGCTTAGCATTGTTTTTGCTATTCTGGGTCTTTTATTTTTCCATATGAATTTCATGATTGCTTTCTCTATTTCTACAAGAAATGCCGTTGGGATTTTGATTGGCATTGCATTAAACCTATAGAGAACTTTTGGTAATATCGCCATTTTGATGATGTTAGTTCTACCTATCCATGAACAGGGTATATTTTTCCATCTTCTAAGATCTTCTTATATTTCTCTCTTTAGGTTTCTGTAGTTTTCATTGTATAAGTCTTTCACCTCTTTTGTTAGGTTGATTCCCAAGTATTTTATTTTATTTGAGGATATTGTGAATGGGGTGGTTGTCCTCATTTCCATTTCAGAGGATTTGTGGCTCATATACAGGAATGTCTTTGATTTATGTGTGTTGATATTATATCCTGCCACTTTGCTGAATTCATTTATTAGCTCTAGTAGTTTCTTTGTAGACCCTTTTGGGTCTGCTAGGTATAGAATCATGTCATCTGCAAATAGTGATAATTTGAGTTCTTTTCCTATTTTTATGCCTTTAATTTTTTTCGTCTGTCTAATTGCTCTGGCCAGTGATTCGAGAACTATGTTGAACCGAAGTGGTGAGAGAGGGCATCCCTTAAAATTTGTTTTTATGAGTGCTTTTTTTATTATGAGCGCTCCTTATATATGTTAATTTCTGTATCATATATATGATTAAGAATATATATATATATATAGACATACAACAAATAACAAAAGTGTGCACACATAATAATAGTAAAGGCCTTGTAGCTTTTAGCAGGTGAAATCTCCATTGCCATGTTTTAAAAACTCCACAGTTGGTCAAAGATAGAACTGATCAGAAAAACATTAACCTAGGTCTGTAGGATCAAAATTATGAGTTAGAAAAATTAAAGGATCTAAGGAAAAAAATAAGAGTCCTAGAAAAAATAACTGACCAGTAATTAGTAAATACCATACTATTTACTTTTTTTTTTCCTTAAGCCTCATATCAGTCTCCTACTGATCTTGCAGGCTTCTTTCATTTGCATTTCAATCTAAGTCCTGGCTGAGGTCTGGAAGGAGCAGGAAAAAACTGCTATTCTGAGCAGACACCTCAGGCCTAACGCATTTTAACCATAATTTTCCAGATAGGATGTTGAAAATTTTGATACAAGCTTAAGACAAAATTTACAAAATTTTATATCTTTACATCTTGTGTTGTCAACAGATACCATACTATGATTTACTATCCTTGTCCAAATTAATGCACTGGTACACACAGTGACATTTTCCCAGGCTACCCAATTAAAAATTGGTGAAAAAAAAAAGACTGAATGATTGGAAAATTTCTTGCCAACTTGGAAGTAGAGTTCTTTAGTTTTCCATCCTAAGTATTTAAGTTCTCTGGCATGAATTATCTGAAATCATAAACTAAACAATTATCTCAATCTGACTTTTAACGGCAAGATTCTGCAATGCTTCAAAAACCCAATAAGCTACCAGATTGTTACAATAAAACATCATCATTTAGACACACATTCAGGTAAAATCATTCCCAAGAAACAATATATAATATCAACACATTATTGCACATGTCTTAAAGTGCCAGAAACAAAGACACACGACAGACAGAAAGGAGCTCCAGACTATGACTGACAGACAGAAGCCTTTAAAACAGAGCAGATAAGAGAAAAATCTCCTACACCAGTTGCACCACAGATGTCCCCACAAGGGGACCAGATGTTTTCACAGAGGAGCATCCTGAAATGTAAAATCAAGGGTCTCCATAGTGACTTTCCTGCATTTAGTGTCCCCTTTTTTTCCCTCTTTTTTAAGATGACAGAGGTGGCATTATCGTTAAATTGCAGGGAAAGACCTAGGGAATTCTCTGAAAAAATAAGGCTTCAGCAGCTGCTGGGAGTCCCTCAGTCCCTCCTTTTACTTACAGGATTTGCTCCTCTGTTTCAGTTCCACCACAAGCATGCTCCATCTCCTAACATTTCTGTAGTCAGCTCTCAAAAAGTTCCAGGGTGCGGGTGGGTTATCAAAATTTGTAACTTAAAGTTGGGTTCCTGAACTTGAAGCCAATTAATGCCAATTTAAAAATGAGGACAGGGTTTTGAGAAAAAGAAAAACGAAGGTTTATTGCTTTGCTAACAAAGATAAACACAGGGACTCTGCCAAAAGGTTGTGACTCTCTTTATCTGGAGGGACAAGGGATTTTAAAGGAGTTTCACTTATTAACCTGGGAGATACTCAGTTCTTAGGTCCCCCGCAGGCACTGCCCTCTGCAGTGAGTGTGCTCCAGGCAGCCAGCTAGGGGCTTCTATCATACTGCTTAACAAACTGGTGTAAAGTTCAATGCAGTTCCTTTAAACTCAGTCCAAAGGGTGTCAGGCTTACTTGCTTTATTTTCATGTCCGATATCCTTAAGTTATCACTACAGAAATCACACAACAAAATGCACAAAAACAAACAAACAAAAAACATATAGAACACAGAACAAAACAAAAAAAAAAAAAAAAACAGAAATCCGGCGCCGAAACAGGAAAACAGAGGAGCAATGCAATGTCTTCCTAAAGCTCCCCGTAGGAGCGCATGCGTGCCCGTTGGCACCTCTCTACCCTTCCAGATGAATTCCCTAGAGAACAGAACAGATGACAGAATGATTCTTGTTACTGTCCCAGACAGGAGTATATGTGAGCCTCCTCAGTCCACCTCTCTGTCATCAGAAGAGATCTCCCTTAACCGGATATCAGATGTTATAAAGGCACCAATTACCTATGGATGCCTCCTCCACCAGGTGCTTGCTAATAGTTTTAATGCGGTGGTTCACTGCAGTGCTCCCTGAACTGAAGGCTAACTCCAAGGCCTTGGACCATCTCAAGTTGCACAAACCCTAGAGTTGCTCTCAAGCTTGGAGCCCTGGAAGGAAGGCCAACTTCAGAATTTACAGCAGTCTGGTCTTGTGATCTTGTCCGGCAGGGTCATCTCACTGGGGAACTCCAAAATATTAGACCAGGAACGCATGTAAAGACCACTGACTCCTAGTAAAATCAAATTAAGCCAAGCTAATTATTTCAAAGGGAAAGGCTACCTCTCCCTCCCAAAATGGCGGGAGCAAGACAGCAAACCCACCTTTCCTATAGCCCAGCTATATAGCCCAGAAAGATGCACAAAAAGGGGGTTACAGATAACAGAACTTTAACAAGCATCACACTAACGGTAGTTTACATTTTTTTTTAAGCTCACCCCAACATCAGAAATTATGAGGACCATTAGAGCCTCAGAGACTCGTTGTCTGGCCAGGGAAAGAAAATATTTATGAGGTGTCACTAAAGTTTCAGAGAGGGCTGCAATCTGGTCAGAGAGCCAGGCATGGGTGAGTTTAAGGCATGGGCAAACATTCCAAGCAGGTTCAGAATTTGCAGTAATTTATAATAAATCCAAAATTATCTTTTCATGGCTTTCTGGCAAGTGGGCTCCCAATTTTAATAAATGATCAGGTTGGGTCTATCAACCCTGTCCCTTACTTTTGGAAACTCCCCTTCCACATCCAAGCTTGTGAACTCCTGAGCATTTTCCATTCCAGATATGTATTCACAGATTTTCTAACTCTTCTCCTCTAATTGTGTATTACTTGGGGCGAATGTAATGTCAAGGCATTGTTCTGGATGAGAATGGGAAGATTTTTTGCATACACAACAAAATAGAAATACAAGCAGTTCAGAGGAGGCATGGTGCATAGTTGGACAAAATAGAAATACAAAATAGAACAAAATAGAAATACAAGCAGTTCAGAGGAGGCATGGTGCATAGTTGGACTTCCCTTTTGCATTATGTAGTGTAGGAGTTATAAATCTAGCAAATTTTCAATTTAAATAGTTCTCCATGTGTTTGAAAGTTAACAAATATTTGAATTCCTGTCTCCCTTTCTCTGTAGCCTATTCAGCACATGTATTTTTATATGCACATATCAAATCCTACCTGGTACTACACGTACATTCTTGTGAGGTGGATGAATTGGCAGATACAATTTGTGAGAATAGATCACTCATTCTAAACGCTGTTGGAACTGAAAATTCAACCTATGGGTGAGCTTCCTAGTTGAACAACATTATACATAAACCCATGTTCAGTAAAATGAATATTTTTGGATCTGTGGATGATATATATTTCATGATTAATTTAGATTGCCATATATATTGCTACTTTTTAATGTCTGTGTGTGTGTGTGTGTTATATATATATATATATATATATATATATATATATACTCTCCAGATTTTTCAAAATATGAAATATATGTGTCTTATTATACACTCCCTAAATTCATTCATATTCATATATGTGGATTTATGATCAACTTTTCACAAGACTATTATCAGAAATATTCATCCACCTGAAATACATATTTGTTTCCTAGTACTGAAAACAAGCTTCAGTGAATGGTGCACACAAATCCTAATATTTCTACAGTAACTCACCCAGTTTAACATCAATGCGTATAGATTCCTATGGGACATGAAGTGTATTTTGACGTTCATTTTTATTCAACTCTGGTACATTACTATTTCTTCAGTTAATGCACATCATAGGATAAATATTTCATCCACAATTTATCAAATTGATAGGCATTTGTTTCACTTTCAATCACTTCCTGATTCAGAACACATGTATTCCTTAATGTTTCTTGACTGCTCGTTTCATGAGACTTCTTTCCAAACACATTATTTTCAATTTCCATTATCGCTTTGAAGCAAATCTCACACACCCGTCTTGATAAACCATTAAAGTAATATTACCATTATATGTATAATTGGTTGGAATTAATGATTGTATATCAATATAAGATTTTCTGCATATTTTCAGATATAAATTCAATCGATTATTTAAAGTGTAATCAGTTATATTATTTATTCACAGTATGGTCTCTTCATGCATTATCTCTACATACATAAACACAGGGTACACCTCTTTGTACCCCCAATATTAATTTATATGTCTTCAAAATATTGCTCCCAGAAATGGTGGAAAAAAATACTCTGTCAACTGATGTACATAAACATTTTATCACAGTAATATTCTGGACACAAAATGCAAAGTTCACACTTATGATTGTACCAAAGACTAAATGGAATGTAAACATGGATTACTAAAAAAAATCCATGTCCAATTTGGCTAATGCTCTCAAATGTCAATCCTATTAATGATTACATATTTGTTTCTTCCTAAGATTATATATTCAAATTCAACCCTGTTGAAAATATCTAATACTATCACTCACTTTATACTTTGTCTGATTTCATAATGTCTCTATAGATATCTGCTTTCCTACATATTTTCCCCAGTTCATCATTGTGACTCATTCTTCACATGTGCTGACATTGACATTCACTCACTAACCGAAACCCTGTTGCTAAAGAACTTTTGGTCCAATTCCTATACTCATTCTTTTTTCTAAACTTACTTACTATCTTCCTAATCCACCTACTGTCCCCTTTTGACTGGATATTCTCTTCGACATTCAATCATCCAAGGTACAAGGTCCTATGCCATTTTATATCGATTTATCTGAGACATCTGTGCAGAACATAATTCAAAGCTAAGTGTCACAATCAAAGGCCCAATTCCCTTCTGGGCTTCAAATCTTACCTAGATTTCTGTTTTCATACTTACATTTCACCTATTTATTCTTGTAAATATCGCAGATTCCCAATACCATTATTCATCCTGCAGAATGATTCCTAACTCAAATCGAATATGTTATTAATCCTAACCATACACTCTTCCATCAATCTAACTTTACAAAAGAGTAAGGACACAGTTTGTCTTACAATACAGGAATGTAGGGGATCTTCCACCTGCTGAGAACCTCAAAGGTCCTTACAGAAATGATCCCTGGAGAAGATGTTGACAGCTATGGAGGACCTGAGAGAGAAAAATTCATTTTCCATGGAAAACAACCAGGTCAAAATGAAGGGATGTGTCTGAATCAGCCTCTCTCTTCTTAATGTAGAGTAGTTGGACCAAATCAGGCATGTGTGGAGAGCTGTTCCCAGGTGCCGATTTTTGATATAAAATTCTTAGCTTGAAGTGTCACAGTAAGTAGGGGCAGGCTCCATCTCATGGGAACCTAGGAAACAACTTTTAGGACAAAGTGTTTGCCAAGGCAGTGACCTCATTCAGTTTCTGAATGAAGTGACCTACCTCACTTCTTTGGTGATGGAACTCTCTGAACTGGGGATCCAAGAAGCCAGGCACCCAGAGTCAGTCCCAGTCCCAATCCCAGTGGGCTCACATGTTTGTATTTACCAAGGACAGAGTCAGACTTTCTTGGTACCTACTGATGTGAGGATGGCCAAATGCCAGGAGAGCTCTGAAGAGGGCCAGTTCATGAGAAAGCAGGCAGTGTCTCACCACTGGTTCCTGAAAACTTCACTGAGTTGGCCAAGGAGACCAGATCTGAGAGAGTTTCCCAATACTATTATTCATCCCGAAGAATGATTCCTAACCCAAATTGAACATGTTATTAAACCTAACATACACTGTTCCCTCAATCTAACTTTACAGAAGAGCGGGGACAGTGTTGGTCTTACAATACAGGAATGTAGGGGATCTTCCACCTGCTTAGAAACTCAAAGGTCCATGCAGAAATCATTCCTGGAGAAGATGTAGGCAGCTATGAAGGACTTGAGAGAGCAAAAGTCATCTTCCATGGCAAACAACCTGGTCAGGATAAAGGAGTGTATCTGAATCAGCCTCTCTCTTATTAATGTAGAGAAGATGGATCAAACCAGGCCTGTGTGGAGAGCTATTCCTGAGTGCCTATGGTTTATATACCATTCTAACTTGTGAAAGTGTCACAGGAAGTAGGGGCATCCTCCATCTCAAGAGACCATAGGAAGCAACTGTTAGGACAAAGTGGTTGCCAAGGGAGTGACCTCTTTCAGTTTCTGAAGGAAGTGACCTCACGTCACTTCCTTGGTGTTGGAACTCTCTGAACTTGGGATCCAGGAAGCCAGGCACCCATTGCCAGTCCCAGTCCTACTCCTAGTGGGCTCAGTTCTTTGGATTTACCAGAAACAGAGTCAGTCTTTCATGGTACCTACTGATGTGGGGATGGCCAAATGCCAGAAGAGCTCTGAAGAGGGGCCTTTCCTGAGAAAGCAGGTAGTGGCTCATGCTGGCTCCTGAAATCTTCGCAGAGTTGGCCACGAAGACCAGATCTGAGACAAGACAGGCTATTTTTGGGGAACATAGTATGACCCACCAGTCAGAGAATACTCCAGATAGTCACAGATGTACTTGGGGGAAGAAGGTGCCTTTGTGGGTGTTGGTGTGGGATTCTTTTTTTGTCTCATGTTCTGAGAATAGGTTAACCAGTACCCTGGTTATTAATTGGTAGTTACATTATGCTTATAGACCCCAGAACTCAGGACAGGTAGAAAAAATAAATAGAACCATTAAATAGACCTTTACGAAATTACTCTTAGAGACCTGCATAAAAGATTGGACTATGCTCCTGCCTTATCCACTGTTTCATGCAAGAAATACTCCCTCTGTTTCTTTGTGTAACCTCACCACCTGTGAAATTCTCTATGGTGCCCTTCCTCCAGTAAGGGACCTAACCCCAACTCTAAGACCTAAGGATCCCTTCCACACCCCCTAGCTTGACAGACTTAAAGCTCTTGAAAGAACTCATTGATATCTGTTCAAACAGCTGGCCACGGCCTACCAAACTGGGGACAAGGGGACTCCACTTCAATATAATGTAAGAGACTTCATCTACATAAGAAGACATCAGGTTTCATTCCTCGAACCCCGATGGAAAGGAACATACCAGGTACTACTTATAACACCTACATCAGTAAATGTATACGGAATCAATTCCTGGATCCATGCCTCTCATCTCAAGCCTGCGCTCTGTCCAGACTCTTGCTGGAAACTGGAAATGACTAGTAACCCTTTCAAATTGTGTATTCACCATATGAATAAGGCTATAGACTCTCCCCTTGGCCACCAGTAGTCCTAAACCTCATCAGGTGGTTCATCAGCGATGGCTGATCACAAATCCTACTAGAGAAGAAGTATGGTCTATCTCGCTTACAGCCCCCATAGGGACCTGGTGGCCATCTCTCCACCCAGACATTTGTCAGCTGGCTATAGGTTTTTCCTATTGGGATATATCTGATAAAGTGGATCCCACTAAAATTCTATTAAATACCTTCTGTATCATCGATAATGGAAACAAACATTATGGATGTAGGGACACGCGAGCAAGATGCAGGTTGGCTAGCCCAGATTACTATGTTTGCATGGCAGACTATCAAAGCCACAAAGAGCCACGGCTGTGAGGGGAAAAAGCCAACTTCTTCTGTAAGTCATGGGGATGTTAGCATACAGGGACTGCCTGGTGGAACCCAAACTCCCCATCAAATTCAGTACACAGCATTGGCCATATTACCAATTAGACAACCAAAACCGATGGACCCCAGAAGGCTCTCTAGATCCTCAAATTATGCATGACATTTTTAACTTCTACAAGTGATCAAAAGGGTGGAAGGAGATTCCCCTATGTGAAGACCTTTTCCCTCCTTCACTCACGTCCTGAACTATGCTTCTCCAATAGTTCCTAACCCTCAGCCTTCTGCTCCAGACTCTCTGCTTTCACTCCCACCTGAGCAACCTGATTTCTCCCCTCCATTTACTAGATCAAAAAACCAAACCTCGGCCGGTTCTCAGACAATTGCGCCCTTGCTGAGGTATCAGGTACTGAGGTACCCCTCCACCCACTCAGTCCTCTTTTCTCCAGTAAGTGCCCAGAGCAGGTCCCATCAGGTCCTCTTACCAGCTAACCCAAAGCTCAAACCAGCTGAGGAGATCCCTCAGACCACTATCCAAGATGTAATAAAAGTGACCTTTAAAGTTGCCTTGTCATCACTGAAAACAGGTGACTAAGAATTTAAAGTCCCTCACAGGCTTTTTGGGATACTCACTCCTGTCGTCCCCTCTGCTCTACCTGTTCTACTGCTCAAGTTTTTGTTGCCAGGAAAATCACAAACCCCTTTCCCAATATTCTTTTACATCTCTCCTTCCTAATTCTCAGATAAACGGAGCTGCTCTCAGCCTTGCTTTCCACGTCTTTCCCCTCTTCACCAGGCCCACAGAAAAGTCTTATATGACCTTCTCCAGAAGTCTTCACCATTGCTGACTTTAGGACTTTCAGCAAAAGAGTCCCTATAAAAGAATTCAATGTAGATAAACTCCGTGTTTTCATGTCGCCCTGTTCTACTTGGCCAGTGGCTGGAAAAATCAGCACTCCTAAGCTAGACACCCCCTTACGAGTTTTTCACAAAATAAGTGAACAAGGCCTCTGGCCTTGAGCTGGGGATTCTCAGAGATGGCTACAATTCTAAGTAAAGAAGTTACCAACTAGGCTCCATGGTAACAGCTGGCAGGGAGAAAAAAAAAGAGAAAAAAAAAAAGCTCTCCCTGTCCCAAGTGTCCTTGAAAAGTTAACTTGCCGAGAACAGAGGAAAAAATAACAGAAACAAAAACTGCTTTTTGTGAACTTCTGCAGACTGTGAACTTCTGAGCCCCTTCCCTTACATGTTGGGTACAAATTCTGAAACTACCTAAACTTGGGGCTCAGAAGATTAATTGATTACAACAGAAGCAATACCCTCTAAATCCGTTTGCAACCAAATAGGGCTGTTTCCCTGTCTTCGGTGCTATCTTAGATTCCTTTCCTTTTCCGTACCTACAACAGTATAATTCTATATACTTAAACATTGTTTATGTTTTCATGAAATGGTCAACAGATGTGATTAATTATGTAATGGTGCAGATGTTTCCCAGAGTGTTCTAGGATGATGCATGTTCATTTAAAGATCAAATCGGAGGGCATACAACCTGTTTCCACCGGGAACCTGTATCTCTCACTTTAGCCATCCTATTAGGAATAGGAGTTGCTGCAGGAGTGAGCACAGGAACCCTAGTCCATGGGACACAACAAATGACCCAATTAGAAGCAGCAATAGACCAAAAATTAAAGATAATAAAACCTCCATCACAGCTTTACAGGAATGTTTAACCTCTCTCTCTGAAGTTGTTTTACAGAACAGGCGAGGGTTAAACCTTCTCTTCATGAGAGAAGGGGGACTTTGTGCTGCATTGAGGGAAGAAGGTTTTTTTTATGCCGACCATACTGGAATTGTATAAGAACCTATGAGTATATTAAGAAAATGCCTTTAAGAGTGTCAACGAGAGAGAGAGGCCCAAAAAGGGTGGTTTGAGTCTTGGTTCACACAGTCCCTCTGGTTAACTATGCTTTCATAAGCCCAGGCCTGTCCATTAATAATCCTCATATTATTGCTAACTGTAGGACCCTGTTGGCTCAACCATGTAGTTTCCTTTCTCAAAGCTCAAATTGGACAATTTAAACTTATGGTAATCAGACAACAATATACCCCACTAGGAGACATAAAATGTGACACCCTTCAATGATCACTTTCATGATTAAAAGTAACCAGAAGAAGAATTGGGGAATAAAAAGTTAATAAAATAGGTACTTGTCACTTCCTATTTTTCTGTATGCTTAATAAAACACTGTTGAAATCTTGAGAACTGTTTGCTAATCTTGTTCCCAGAATGTGCTGTCCCCAACTGCCAAACTGCAGAATGTACTCCATCATCCCGTTGAAAGCAAACTGCCCACTCTCCCTGACGCATCAATAAATTTCCCTCCCTGCCCTCTCCAAGGAAAGTATATAAGCTCTGTTTAAGCTGTTCTCAGGACTCTCTGCTCTATTCAAGTGAGCTCTGAGCCCCAGCATGCTGGACCCTCAATAAACCCTTTGTTGTTGCATGAGACAGTCTCTTGGTGGTCTCTTCCTCCTATGCCTGCCCGATCATTACAATATTCCAACTCTATATTCTTATAAATATCTCAGGTTCCCAATACCATTATTCATCCAGCAGAATAATTCCTAACCCATATCAAACATGTTATTAAACATAACCATACACTCTTCCCTCAATCTAACTTTACAGAAGAGCAGGCACAGAGTTGGTATTACAATACAGGAATGTAGGGGATTGTTCATCTGCTGAGAACCTCAAAGACCCATGCAGATATGATCACTGGAGAAGATGTAGGCAGCTATGAAGGACCTGAGAGAGCAAAAGTCATCTTCCATGGAAAACAACCTGGTCAGTATGAAGGGTTGTGTCTGAATCAGGCTCTCAAATTTTAATGTAGAGAAGATGGACCAAACCAGGCCTGTTTAGAGAGTTGTTCCCGGGTGCCTATGGTTGATATACCATTCTAACTTGTGAAACTGTCACAGGTAGTAGGGGCAGCCTGCATCTCATGGGACCCTTGGAAGCAAATGTTAGGACAAAGTGGTTGCCAAGGCAGTGACCTCATTCAGTTCCTGAAGGAATTGACCTCACCTCACTTCCTTGTTGATGGAACTATCTGAACTTGGGATCCAGGAAGCCAGGCACACAGAGCCAGTCCCAGTCCCAGTCCCAGTGGTCTCACTTGTTTGGATTTACCAAAGACAGAGTCAGTCTTTCTTGGTACCTACTGATGTGAGGATGGCAAAATGCCAAGAGAGCTCTGAAGAGGGGCCTTTCCTGAGAAAAAGGTAGTTGCTCAATGCTGGCTCCTGACAACTTTACAGAGTTGGCTAAGGAGGACAGATCTGAGAGAGAACATGCCATTTAAAGGGAACATACTGTGGCCCACTAGTCAGAGGACACTCCAAATAGTCTCAGAATTACTTAGGGAAAGGAGGTGCCTTTATGGGTGTAGGTGTAGGTTTGTGGTTTTCACTTGTTCTGAGAATAGGTATCAAAGGCGGTTTGTTTGGATTGAGTGAACTCTTTCTGGTAAATACTTTGACAAGGCGAGTGTTTTTATGTCTGTTATGGGGATAATAAAACGGTGTTCGTGGTTGTAGACATAAGAAGAGAGAATGCATCAATGGATGTGTCCTGTCTAGTAGAAAGCTTGCCAGCCTTCATACTGCCCAATTTATGAATGGACTGCTACTTGACTTATGGATGGGCAACATCTGCTATCCTCCAAAGTTCCTGTTTTCTTCCTGAATTCTGGCCTCTCTAAAGAATAGGCTCATGCTTTTGTGCCCAAGATATGTACCACCTCCAAGCTCTGTGACATGGACATGTACTGGATACCTGAAGGGAATGACGAGCTTCTTAGAAAACTCAGATATCAGTATGACCAGTAAAGTCTCAGTGGAGAAAGCCTGCTTTGTGCCTTTTGCTTACCTATTGTTTTATTGCCCTGAATGTCAGGAAGGACTCTGCCTCAGGCCTCCCCTTTGTGAAGCCTGAAGAAAAGAGTTCTCAAATTGAAATGAATGGGCATCACCTGTGGCTCTGTGCTTACTTGCTTTGGAAAGGGATGTGTCTGAATCAGCCTCTTGGCACTGTGTGAGGCTGTGGCTTAGATTCTCAGCACTAGATGGATCCAAAGAAATATCTCATGTGTGCATCCAATACAAAAATGGCTAAAAGAGCAGATATTGTGGATGAAGTCTCTCGCCTTCCTATGTAAAGTTCCTGACCTCCATTAAGTGAGAATAGTGATACTTTGGGTCAAATGAGATATTTAAAGCCCTGTAGAGGCTAGCCTATAGGTGCATGGGTTTTCTCATGATTCCAGTTCACATAAAGAATCTAAACCGCACAGTAATTTGGCCTCAAATTGGAGAAGCAAAGCAGCATTAACGGCATGCCTATTTGATCACTCTTGGTTAACAGGAAGGGTGTCTAGGCCACACAGACTTTAGGAAAATGAGGGAAAAAGGGAGCTTATTTTGGACACTGTTGTGGGCTGCGCCCCTCATGGAAACCTGCTACCAGAGGTAATGATTAGTGTCTATATGGAAGAAGATGAGGGCCATGTGGGAGTGTTTTGGTTTTAATTGTGGACATTTGTATCGTGGTTAGAAGAGATGACTGGGTCCACCTGGGCTTGAACTCTGGTGTGACTCCCATTAGAGACTGAGTTCTGGAACTGACCTCAGAGCAGTATTGCCATAAATTTTGTCGGGATTTTATTAGGCCACGCATGAGAGTGACCCTTGGAAACTGAGATCTAAGGCCAGTGTGGATTTCCACAGAGCACTGGGAATCTCAGCCAGGATATAACATGATTTTATTTTTAAAGACTTGGCAGCCATAGTTGAGAGTCAAAACACACATGGAACTCACATTGTAGACCTCAATGGGTCTGGCTTCATGTGACCTTTTGGCCACTCTTTGGGAAGACTTGCCTGTGAGAGTTCTTCAGAGCATTCATTGAAATGAGCTTCCTCACCATTTAATGGTTCCTGAATTAATTGAAACCCATAGTGCCTCCAACTTCATCCTTGAAAAATGGCTAGATAAATACCATGAAATTTTTGAAATTCCCATGACCAGGTGGCACTGGAGAAACTTTGGATGTCCTGTTGCTGATCATGAGTATACCAGACGGTGCCTTGATTGACTGGGTTTCATGAAAATGGTGTAGATCAGATATGCCAGTAAGTTGGAGCCTGCTGAGCAGTGGGCCTAGAGCAATGTTGGGCAGGTGTGTGACACAAAATATGCACTGGGGCCATTTCGATCTGCCATTGGCTTCCAAATGCCTTGTGACTGACAGGATGCAGCCAGCAGACCCTTATTTGTAAAGGCATCTTGTTATATGGAGAGTTTTGACCCTGTCCCTTACTTTTGGAAACTCCTCTACCACCTCCAAGTTTGTGAACTACTGATCATATTCCATTCCAGATTTGTATTCTCAGAATTCCTAACTCTTTTTCCCTAATTGTGTCTTACTTGGGGTGAAAGTATTGTCAAGGCATTGTTCTGGATGAGAGTGGGAAAAATTTTGTGTAGCACATATTTGCATACACATTGGATTCATTTTCCAATTTTCCATTCAGAATACTAAATCCCTGACACTAACATATACCCTATTAGACTCTGACTACTAATCCTAATATGGTGGAGTAAAATAACCCAAACGGAATAGAAATACAAGCAGTTCAGAGAAGGCATGGTGTGTAGTTGGAATTGTGTTTTGCATTATATTGGGTAGAAGGTATAAACTAGTTAATTTTTTTATTGAAAGAGTTCTCCATGTGTTTTTAAATTAAACAAATGTATGAATTCGTGTCTCCCTTTCTCCGTAGCATATTCAACACATGTATTTTTATATGCACATACAGAATCCTACCTGGTACCACTCGTACAATCTTGTGAGGTGGCTTACTTGGCAGATACAAATTGCGAGAAGACATCACAGCTCCTAAACACTGTTGGAACAGAAAATTAAACCTATGGGTGAGCTTCCTAGATGAACAACATTATACATAAATCCATGTTCAGTAAAATGAATATTTTTGCATCTGTGGATGATTTATATTTCATGGTGAATTTCGATTGGCATATATATTGCTACTTTTTAATGTCTGTGTGTATATATATATATATATATATATATATATATATATATATATATATATACAGTCTCCAGATTTTTCAAAACATGAAATATATGTGTCTTATTACACACTTCCTAAATTCATTCATATTCATGTATGTGGATTTATAATCAAATTTTCACATGATTATTCTCAGAAATATTCATCCACCTGAAATACATATTTTTTCCTACTAGTGAAAACTAACTTCAGTGAATGTTGCATACAAATCCTAATATTTCTACAGTAACTGACCCAGTTTAACATCAATGCGAGTAGATTCCAATGGGACATGCTGTGTGTTTTGACGTTCATTTTTATTCAACACTGGTACATTATGATTTCTTCAGTTTATGCACATCATAGGATATATTTTTCATCCACAGTTTCGCAAATTTATAGGCATTTGTTTCACTTTCAATCAATTCCTTCTTCAGAACACATGTATTCATCCATGTTTCTTGACTAGTCTTTTCATGAGACTTCTTTACAAAACACATTATTTTCAATTTTCATAATCATTTTTGAAGTGAAACTCAGACACCGTTCATGATAAACAATAACACTAATATTAACAATAGATGTATAACTGGTTGGAATGAATGATTTTATATCAATATAAGATATCTTAAATATTTTCAGATATCAATTCCATCCATTATTTAAAAGTGGAATCAGCTATATTATTTATTCACAGTGTGGTCAATTCATGCATTATCTCTATATTCATAGACACAGGGCACACCTCTTTGTACAACCAATACTTATGTATATGTCTTCTAAATATTACTGCCAGAAATGGTGTAAGAAATACTCATGTCACCAGATCTACATACACATTTTATCACAGTAATATTCGGGACACAAAAAGTAAATGTCACACTTATGATTGTACCGGAGTCTGAATGGAAAGTGAACATGGATTACTAAAAACATTCCTGTCCATGTTGCCTAATCCTCTCAATTATCAATCCTGTTGGTGACTACATATTTGTTTCTTCCAGAGATTATATATTCAAACTCTACCCTGTTGAAAATGCCTAATCATATCACTCACTTTATACTTTGCCTGATTTCATTATGTCTCTATTGATATGTGGTTTCCTACATATTTTCCCCAGTTCATCATTGTGACTGACCCTTCACATGAAGTTATGTTTACTTTCACTCTCTAACCAAAACACTATTGCGATAGAACATATATTCCAAATCCTATATTGACACTTCTTCCTAAACCTACTATCTACCTAATCCTACCGACTATCCGTTTTTGACTGGATGTTCTCTTCGACATTCAATCATCCAAGGTACAAAGTTCTATGCCATTATATATCTATTTTTCTGAGACATCTGTGCACAATGTAAATCAAAGTTAAGTATCCCAATCAAGGGCCCAATGCCCTCTAGGCTTCAAAATTACCTAGATTTCTGTTTTTATTCATATATTTAACCTCTATATTTTTATAAATATCGCAGGTTCCCAATACCATTATTCATCCCGCAGAATGATTCCTAACCCAATTCAAACATTTTATTAACCCTAAGAATACACTGTTCCCTCAATCTAAATTTAATGAAAAGCAGGGACAGAGTTGGTCTTACAATACAGGAATGTAGGGGATCTTCCACCTGCTGAGAACTTCAAAGATCCATGTAGAAATAAACCCTGGAGAAGATATAGTCATCTATGAAGGACCTGAGAGAGCAAAAGTCATCTTCCATGTCAAACACCCTGGTCAGGATGAAGGGATGTGTCTGAATCAGCCTCTCTCTTCTTAATGTAGAGGAGAAGGACCAAACCAGGCCTGTGTGGATAGCTATTCCCGGGTTCCTAAGGTTGACATACCATTCTAACTTGTGAACATTTCAGAGGAAGTAGGGGAACCCTCCATCTAATGGGACCCTTGGAAGCAACTATTAGGACAAAATGGTTTACAAGACAGTGAATTCATTCAGTTCCTGAAGGAAGTGACCTCACCTCACTTCCTTCGTGATGGATCTCTCTGAACTTGGGATCCTGGAAGCCAGGCACACAGAGCCAGTCCCAGTCCCAGTCCCAGTGGGCTCACTTGCTTGGATTTACCAAAGACAGAGTCAGTCTTTCTTTGTTCCTACTGATATTATGATGCCAAAAGCAAGGAGAGCTCTGAAGAGGGGCCTTTCCTGAGAAAGCAGGTAGTGGCTCAAAATTCCCTTCTGACAACTTAAAAGGGTTGGCCAAGTAGACCAGATCTGAGACAGGACAGGACACTTCGGGGAAACATTGTATGGCCCACCAGTCAGAGGACACTCCGTAGAGTCACAGACCTACTTGGGGGAAGGAGGTGACTTTGTGGGTGTGGTTGTGGGTTTATGATTTTGTCTCATCTTCTGAGAATAGGTAGGAAAGGCGGTTAGTTTTTGTTTTTTTTTTTTTTTTGGAGTGTACTGTTTCTAGTAAGTCGTTTGACAAGGCGAGTGTTTCTATGTCTGTGTATTCCACTGTGTCCGTGGTTGTATACATTAGAAATGAGAATGCATCAATGTATTTGTCCTGTCTAGTAGAAAGTTTTCAGTATTAGGAAACAAATATGTATTTCAGGTGGATTAATATTTCTGAGAACTTTCTTATGAAAAGTTGAATATAAATCCACATTCATGAACATCAATGAATTTAGGGAGTATATAATAAGACACATACATTTCATATTTTGAAAAATCTGGAGAGTTTATACATATATATATATGCACACACACACACACACACACACACACACACACACGTATACATTAAAAAGTAGCAATATATATGCCAATCGAAATACATCATGAATTATATATCATCCACAAATCCAAAAATCTTCATTTTTCTGAGCATCGATTTATGTATAATGTTGTTCAACTAGGGAGCTCACCCATAGTTTGAATTGTAAGTTCCAACAGCATTTAGGAGGAGTGATCCCTTCTCACAATTTGTATTTGCAAAGTCAGCAACCTCACAAGTATGTACATGTGATACCAGGTAGGATTCTATATGTGAATATAAAAATGCATGTGCTGAATAGGGTACAGAGAAATGGAGACAGGAATTCTCATATTTGTTAACTTTAGAAACACATGGAGAAGGGAGGGGCAGAGCCGCCAACCGCTCCTGTAAGGTAGGCGGACCTGCGAGCCACCCGTAGAACAGGCCTAGCGGCCCGCCATCGTGAAAGACACATCACCCTGGTTGGGGGTTGGGAAGAGCCACTGCACGCGTGCAAGGAACGCGGACATGCAACCCACAGGCAGAACAGGCCCAGACACCCGCGGAGGGGCAGAGACACCCCTTGTGACTTCAAAATAGGTGAACCTGCGACCCACCAGCTGAAGCGGCCCAGCTGCCTTCAGAGGGGCAGAGCCGGCCCCCGCGCCTGCGAAGTAGGTGGACCTGCGAACACCGACAGACCAGGTGCTAGGCCCCGCCAGGGTGCTAGACACATAACCAGGTTTGGGGAGGGGCCGAGCCGCTGCCCGTGCCTGCAAAGCAGGTAGACCTCTCACCCAGAGGCAGAACAGACCCAGCGACCTACCAGCGTGGTAGACACATCGCCCCGGTTTGGGGGGGGGGCAGAGATGCCACTCAGGCCTGCAATGTAGACAGCCCTGCAACCCACAGACAGAAGAGGCCCAGCGGAGCGCGGAGGGGCAGAGCCGACGCCTGTGCCTGCAAGGTAGCTGGACCTGTTACCCACTGGCTGAACAGGACCAGCACCCGCAGAGGGGTAGATCAACTGCCCGCTCCTGCAAGGTAGGCGGACCAGCTACCAAGAGGCAGAACAGGCCCAGCGGCGTGCTGGTGTGGTAGGCACATTGCCCCAATTGGAGGAGGGGCAGAGCCGCTGCTTACGCCTGTGAGGGAGACTTTTCAAGAATACAATAGCAATATAAACATTTAGGGGTAAAATTCAATAACACAAAAGTTTCACCAAGCCGAAAAAAACGTGAACAGTAGGGAAAGACAAGGAAAGAAAGGACCACAAGCAACGCAGGTCAACTCAACATTAGAAGAGGTAATATCTGCAGCATATGGAATGTCAGATAAAGAATCAGGATATACTTGCTTCAGATGATCTGAAGTCTCCAGGGAGACATTAGACAGCAAAATCAGACAATGAAAGATCACTTTGACAATGAATTACAAAAACAAATCCAAGAAGCAAAAGATCAACTATACAGGGAGATAGAGGTTATAAAAAACACACAAACAGAAATCATAGAAATGCAGGAAGCAATAAACCAACTTAAAAACTCAATTGAGAATACTACCAGCAGAATAGATCACTTAGAACAATGAAGACAAAGTATTTCAACTTGAAAAGAACATAGAAAGCTCAGCAAGACTGTTAAGAAACCATGAGCAGAACATCCAAGAAATATGGGATAACATGAAGAGACCAAACTAAAGAGTAATTGGGATACAGGAAGGTATACAGGTCCAAACCACAGGATTGAGCAATCTATTCAATGAAATAATATGAGAAAACTTTCCAGACATGAAGAATGAGACAGAATCCCAAATCCTAGAAGCCTACAGGACGCCAAATGTGCAAAATCATAAGAGATAAACACCGAGACATATTATAATGAAGATGCCAAACATACAGAATAAAGAGAGAATTTTAAAAGCTACAAGAGAAAGGAAGCAGATTACATTTAGGGGTAAACCAATCAGGATAACAGCTGATCTTTCAACACAGACTCTGAAAGCTAGAAGATCCTGGAATAACATTTTTCAATCACTGAAAGAAATTGGGTTCCAACCAAGAATTGTGTATCCAGCGATTTTAAGCTTCAGGATGGAAGATGAAATTAAAACCTTCCATGATAAACAAAAGTTAAAAGAATTTGCAGCTAGAAAACCATCTCCTCAAAAGATCCTTGGCAAAACATTATAGGAAGACCAAATGGAAAATAACAATAAAAACCAACAGTGGGAGGTAGTACAGTAAAGGGGCGAAAAATAATCAAAGAGAAAAACAAACCATGTTTAGTAACATAAATAAACAAATATGGCTGGAAGAACAACCCATATTTCAAAAATAACCCTAAATGTTAATGCCTTAAACTCACCAATTAAGAGACACAGGCTAGTAGAATGGATCACGAAAGAAGACCCAAAAATTTTCTGCCTACAGGAGACACATTTGATAGGAAAAGACATATATAGACTAAAGGTGAAAGGTTGGGAGAAATCATATCACTCATATTGACTTCGGAAACAAGCAGAAGTGTCCATACTCATATCAAATAAAATAGATTTCAAGACAAAGTTAATCAAAAGGGATAAAGAGGGACACTACATATTGCTCAAGGGAACCATACACCAACAAGACATAACAATCATAAATATATGTGCCCCAAACAATGGTTCAGCTATGTTAATCAAACAAACTCTTCTCAAGTTCAAGAGTCTGGTAGACCACCATACAATAATCATGGGAGATTTCAACACACCTCTCTCACTACTGGACAGATATTCCAAACAAAAGTTGAATTAGGAAACTATAGAACTCAATAACACAAATAATAACCTAGACTTAATTAACATATATAGAATATACCACCCAACATCAAGCAGTTACACTGTTTTCTCAGCAGCACATGGATACCTCTCAAAAATAGATCATATATTATGTCACAGAACAACTCTTAGACAATATAAAGGAGTATAGATAATACCAGGCATCTTATCTGATCGTAATGGAATGAAACTGAAAATCAACAATAAAAGAAGGAAGGAAAATTCATGCATCACTTGGAGAATGAACAATACGTACTGAATGATCAATGGGTTATTGAAGACATCAAGGAGAAAAATAAAAAAAATTCTTAGACATAAATGAAAAAGACAGACAGAACATATCAGAATCTATGGGACACATTGAAAGCAGTTCTAAGTGGAAAATTCATTGCTTGGAGTTCTTTCCTTAAAAAAAGAAAAAAAAAAACAACAACAAATAAATGATCTCATAGTTCATTTCAAAATCCTAGAAAAAGAAGAGCAAAACAACAGAAAAAGAAGTAGAAGGCAAGAAATAATTAAAATCAGAGCTGAAATTAATGAAATCGAAACAAAAGAAACAATTGAAAAAATTGAAAATACTAAAAGTTGAAAAATTAATAAAATCGACAGACTCTTAGCCATGTTAATGAAGAGAAGAAGAGAGGGAACTCAAATTACTATCATAAGGGATGAAAAAGGCAATATCACAACAGACACTTCTGAAATACAGAAGATAATCAGAAATTATATTAGAAGATAGTGAAGGCATCAATAAATTTCTTAAGTCATATGATCTGCCCAGATTGAGTCAGGAGGATATAGACAACCTAAGCAGACCAATATCAATTGAGAAAATAGAAGAAACCATCCAAAGACTACCAACTAAGAAAAGCCCAGGACCGAATGGGTATACAGCAGAGGAGGCCAATATCACCCTGATTCCTAAACCAGACAAAGACCCTTCAAAGAAACAAATATACAGACCAATCTCTCTAATGAACCTAGATGCAAAAATCCTCAATAAAATTCTGGCGAATCAGATACAAAAACATATTTAAAAAATTGTGCAACATGATCAAGTAGGATTCATTCCTGGGATACAAGGCTGGTTCAATATACGGAAATCAATAAACGGTATTCACCACATCAATAGACTTAAAAATAAGAACCATATGATTGCCCCAATAGATGCAGAAAAAGCATTCAATAAAGTACAGCATCCCTTTATGTTTAAAACTCTAGAAAAACTGGGATAACAGGAACATACCTCAATATTGTAAAAGCAATCTATGCTAAGCCTTAGGCTAGTATCATTCTGAATTGAGAAAAAATTGAAGGCATTCCCTCTAAAATCTGGAACAAGACAGGGATGCCCTCTCTCACGATTTCTGTTCAACATAGTTCTCGAACACTGGCCAGAGCAATTAGACAAATGAAAGAAATTAAAGGCATAAAAATAGGAAAAGAAGAACTTAAATTATCACTATTTGCAGATGACATGATTCTATACCTAGTAGACCCAAAAGGGTCTACAAGAAACTATTAGAGATAATAAATGAATTCAGCAAAGTGGCATGATATAAAATCAACAATCATAAATCAAAAGCATTCCTGAATATCAGCAACAAATCCTCTGAAACGGAAATGAGGACAACCACTCCATTGAGAGTATCCTCAAAAAAAATAAAATAAAATATTTGGTTATCAACGTAACAAAAGATGTGAAAGACTTACACAATGAAAACTACAGAACCCTAAAGAGAGAAATAGAAGAAGATCTTACAAGATGGAAAAATATACCCTGTTCATGGATAGGCAGAATTAACATCATCAAAATGGCGATATTACCAAAAGTTCTCTATAGGTTTAATGCAATGCCAATCAAAATCCCAACGGCATTTCCTGTAGAAATAGATAAAACAATTATGAAATTCATATGGAATAATACAAGACCCAGTATAGCAAAGACAACTCTAAGCAGGAAGTGTGAATCAGGCGGTATAGCGATACATGTCCTCAAACTATACTACGGAGCAATAGTAACAAAAAGAGCATGGTACTGGTACCAAAACTGGCGGGTGGACCAATGGTACAGAATAGAGGACACAGAAATCAATCCACAAAATTACAGCAATCTTATATTTGATAAAGGAGCTAAAAGCATAAACTGAAGGAAGGATAGCATCTTCAACAAATGGTGCTGGAAAAACTGGAATTACATATGTAAGAAAATGAAACTGAATCCCTTTCTCTCGCCATGCACAAAAGTTAACTCAAAATGGATCAAGGAGCTTGATATCAAATCAGCGACACGGCATCTGATAGAAGAAAACTTTGGCTATGATCTACATACTGTGGGGTCGGGCTCCAAATTCCTCAATAGGACACCCATAGCATAAGAGTTAATAATTAGAATCTACAAACAGGACTTACTCAAACTAAATAGATTTTTCTCAGAAAAAGAAACAATAAGAGAGGTAAAAAAGGAGCCTACATCCTGGGAACAAATCTTTACTCCTCACACTTCAGATAGAGCCCTAATATCCAGAGTTATACAAAGAACTCAAAAAATTAAACAATAAGCAAATGAATTACCCAATCAACAAATGGGCCAAGGACCTGAACAGACACTTCTCAGAGGAGGACATACAATCAATCAATAAGTACATCAAAAAATTCTCACCATCTCGAGCATTCAGAGAAATGCTAAACTAACCCACCCTAAGATACCATCTCACTGCAGTAAGCTTGGCAGCCATTATGAAGTCAAACGACAACAAGTGCTGGCGAGGATGTGGGAAAAAGGGTACACCTGTACATTGCTGGTGGGACTGCAAATTGGTGCAGCAAATTTGGAAAGCAGTATGGAGATTTCTTGGAAACTTGGGAATGGAACCGCCATTTGACCCAGCAATTCCCCTTCTCGGTCTAATCCCTATAGACCCAAAAAGTGCATGCTACAGGGACACTGATAAATCTATGTTCATAGCAGCACAATTCACAATAGGAAGACTGTGGAACCAACCTAGATGCCCTTCAATAGATGAATGGATTAAAAAAAATGTGGCATTTATACACAATGGAGTATTACTCTGCATTAAAAAATGACAAAATCATACAATTTGCAGAGAAATCGATGGCATTAGAACGTATTATGCTACGTGAAGATAGCCAATCACTAAAAAACAAATGCCAAATGTTTTCTTTGATATAAAGAGAGTAACTAAGAACAGAGTTGGGAGGAAGAGCATGAGAAGATGATTAATATTAAACAGGGATGAGAGGTGGGAGGGAAAAGAAAAGAGAAGGAAAATTACATAGAAATGGAAGGAAACCCTCACGGTTATACAAAATTAAATACAAGATGAAGAGAGGTGAAAGGGGACAAAAACAAGTGGAAGAAATGAATTACAATAGATGGGGTAGAGAGAGAGGATTGGAGGGGAGGGGATGGGAGATAGTAGAGGACAGGAAAGGCAGCAGAATACAACAGACACTAGTATAGCAATATGTAAAATAGTGGATGTGTAACTGATGAGATACTGCAATCTGTATACGAAGAAAAATGGAAGTTCATAACCTACTTGAATCAAAGTGTGAAATATGACATGTCAAGAACTATGTAATGTTTTGTAGAACCAACAATAAATATTAAAAGAAAAAAAACACATGGAGAACTATTTCAATGAAAAATTGACTAGGTTTATAACACCTACAATTTATCATGCAAAAGGCAAGTCCAACTATACACCATGCCTCTTCAGAAGTGCTTGTATTTCTATTCTGTTTGGGTTATTTTTCTTCATCATATTAGGATTAGTAGTCAGAGTTTGGTAGGGTATGCGTTAGTGTCAGGGATTCAGTCTTTGGAATGGAAAATTGGAAAATGAATCCAATGTGTATGCAAATATGTGCTACACAAAAATCTTCCCACTCTCATCCAGAACAATGCCTTGACGTTACCTTCACGCCAAATAAGAAACAATTAGAGGAGAAGAATTAGAAAATCTGTAAATACATATCTGGAATGGAAAATATTCAGGAGTTCACAAACTTGGAGGTGGTAGAGGAGTATCCCAAAGTAAGGGACAGGGTAAACACTCCACAAACATGGAGGTCTGCTGGCCTAAAGACTTCTAGAGAAACTGCCTCTGAGGATGGGCACTTGAAATATATGTTGTCAGTAGCTTTAGCTTCCTTTGTAGTGAGATCATCAAAGCTGGGTCTGCATCTATGTGACCTGGAGGACATTCTTTCTTGCTTTCCAATACACATGAGGCAGCAGTGCTGAATTCTCTCTTCGTATGTAAACTGTGGCCACTGGGGTCTAAGTGTCTCCCTGTGTGGACTGTGAAGCCTTTTGTTCATCCTCCATTTTCGTAGAGTTTCCTGCTGCAGCACTGAGAGTTTGGTATTTGCCTCACAAAATACAAGGAGTTCAACTGGAACACAGTCCTGGAGGGAGTTCTGTCATTTGTGGTTTTTCAGGGTCTACAAGAGAATGCACCAACCAGGCTTCATTCCCACATAACTTGCCCCCTTCTCCATAGCAACCTGATTCTGCACATTGCCCTGAAAACTATCCATTTAACAAGACACCTTTACATATAAGTGTCTGGTCACTGCACCGTGTCAGTGACAAACCATTTGGAATTCAATGGCAAAACCACATGGCGCAACCACAGAAGATTTATCACACACCTGCACACCACAGCTCAGGGCTCACTACTCAGGAGGGTCCAACTTAATGGCATCTCTGTTCTACACCATTTTCATAAATCCCAGTCAATCAAGGCACTGTCTGGTACACTCATGATCAGCAAGAGGTGCTGACAATTTAAGCCACAGCCTCACACAGGGCCCAGAGTCTGATTCAGACATAACCATTTCCAAAACAATTCATCAAAGAGGCACAGGTGATGCCCATTCATTTCCATTTGAAAATTGTTTTCTTCTGGCTTTATAAAGGGGTGGCCTGAGGCAAAAAGGTTCCTGACATTCAGGGCATCAGAACAATAGTTAAGCAAAAGGCCCTAAGCCAGGTTTCACCATAGAGACTTTCCTGGTCACACCAATATCTGAGTTTTCCGGTGTGCTCGCCATTCCTTTCAGCTAACTAGTACATGGCCATGTCACAGAGCTTGGAGGTGGTACATATCTTGGACAAAAAACCATGAGCCTTTCTGGAGAGTTGCCAGAATTCAGGAAGAATTCAAGAACTTAGGATGATACTAGGTGTTGCCCATGGATAAGTCAAGCCTCAGTCCATTCATTAATTGGGCAGGATGAATGCTGTGAAGCTTTCTACTAGACAGGACACACCCAGTGAGCCATTTTCTTTTCTAATATCTACAACTAAGGACACAGTGGGATACACAGACATAGAAACAGTCTCCTTGTCAGATGACTTACTAGAAACAGTCCACTCCAAACCAAACAAACCTCCTTTTTTACCTATTCTCAGAATATGAGACAAATCCACAAACTGACAACCACACACACAAAGTCACCTCCTTCCCCAAGTATGTCTGTGACTATCCGGAGTGTCCTCTGACGAGTAGGCCATAGAATGTTCCCCAGAAATGGCCGGTCCTGTCTCAGATCTGGTCTCCTTGGCCAATTCTGTGAAGTTTTCAGGAGGCAGTGGTGAGCCATTTCCTGCCCTCTCAGGAAAGGACCCTCTTCAAAGCTTTCTTGGCATTTGGCCACCCTCACATCAGTAGGTACCAAGAAAGACTGACTCTTTACTTGGTAAATCCAAACAAGTGAGCCCACTTGGACTGGGACTGGTACTGGCTCTTGGTGCCTGGCTTCCTGGATCACAAAATTCAGAGAGTTCCATCATGAAAAAAGTGAGGTGAGGTCACTTTCTTCAGAAAATGAATGAGGCCACTGTCTTGGCCACCACTTTGTCCTAACAGTTGCTTCCTAGTGTCTCAGGAAAAGGAGGCTGCCTCTATTTCCTGTGACACTTTCACAAGTTAGAATGGTATAGAAACATAGGCACCTGGGAACAGCTCTCCACACATGCCTGGTTTCATACATCTTCCCTACATTAAGAAGAGATAGGATGATTCAGACACATCCTTTCATCCTGATCGGGTTGTTTGCAAAGGAAGATGACTTTTGCTGTCTCAGGTCCTTCATAGCTGCCTACGTCTTCTCCAGGGATCATTTCTGCATGGATTTTGAGGTACTCAGCAGGTGGAAGATCTCCTAACTTCCTGTATTGTAATACTAACTTTGTCCCTGCTCTTCTGTAAAGTGAGATTGAGTGAACAATCTCAGTTTACAGAATGGTTAGGGTTAATAGCATGTTCGATTTGGGTTATGAATCATTTTGCTGGATGAATAATGATATTGGGAACCTGTGATATTTACAAGAACATGGAGGTGAAATATAAGTATGAAAACAGAAATCTAGGTAATATTTGAAGCCCAGAAGGACTTTGGGCCCTTGATTGGGATACTTAGCTTAAATTATGTTCTGTGTGACCTTTGCATTTTGTGTCCAGAATATTAGTGTGATAATATGTATATGTAGCTAAGGTGACATGAATATTTCTTTCACCATTTCTGTGAGCAATATTTTGAAAACTTATAAATTAGTACTGGGGATACTATTAGGTTTACCCTGTTTTGATGAATATAGAGATGATTCATTAATAGACCATACTGTGAATAAATTATATAACTGGTTCCATATTTAAATAATGGATTGTATTGATATCTGAAAATATATAGAAAATCTTATATTGATATACATACATTCATTCCAACCAGTTATATATCTAATTGTATTGTTAGGGTTATCATTTATCATGAATAGTGTGTGAGTTTTGCCTCAAAAATGATTATGGAATCGAAAATAATATGTTTAGAAAGAAGTCTAGTAAAAAGACCAGTCAAGAAACATGGAGGAACATATGTCTTCCGAAGGAGGAAGTGATTGAAAGTGAACCAAATGTTTATAAATTTGTGAACTTGTGAATGAAAGGAAATATCTTATGATGTCCATGAACTGAAGAAATAATAACGTACCAGGTTTGAATAAAAATGAACTTTAACAAACACAATAGAGACATTAGGAATTCTGGCAAAGTATAGTTCGCAGTGAAAGGTTAATAAAATAAGTACTTGTCACTTCCTGTTTTTCTGTATGCTTAACAAAACACTTTTGAAATATTGAGAACTGTTTGCTAATCTTATTCCCAGAATGTGCTGTCCCCAATTGCCAAACTGCAGAATGTACTCCCTCAACCGGTTGCACGCAAACCGCTCACTCGCTCGGACCCATCAATAAACTTACCCCCCTGCCCTGTCCAAGGGAAATATATAAGCTCTGCTTAAGCTGTTCTCTGGGCTCTCTGCTCTATTCAAGTGAGCTCTGAGACCCAGCATGCTGGACCCCCAATAAACCCTTTGCTTTTGCATGAGACAGTCTCTTGGTGGTCTCTTCCCCCGATTGTCACCGGACCTTTACATATGGAGGTTCCACTGAGATCCGGCAGCGGTGGACAAGAGACCCCAACAAACTCCTCTCAGGGTAAGTAAGGTGCCTCTTTCTGGTCAGGTTTCAGGTCAGGGCTTGGCAAAATGGATGTCAATGAAGAGCGTGAACTCTCTCCAACGATGGCTGACAGTCATGTCACAGAGCCACAGGCCAAGTCCCTGGGTGACGTCATAGAGGACTCAGTAAATTGAGGAACAATAGTCTCCATGACTCAGTGATATTTTGTTTCAGATTCGTTATTGCCAACCGATCGGGTTCTGCCAACTACTAAGTCCTGGTCTCAGTGTTGGACTTCCATATCCTGTCTTTATTGTCTTGTCTTGTCTTTATTGTCTTGTCTTGTCTTGTCGGCTGGCCGGTCCAATAATAATCCTCATATTATTGCTAACTATTAAACCCTGCTTGCTCAACCATGTAATTTATTTTCTCCAAGCTCAAATTGGACAAGTTAAACTAATGGTAATACCCCACTAGCAGACATAGAATGTGACACCCCCCAATGATCATTTTTATGATTAAAAGTAGCCAGAAAAAGAAGTGTCGAATGAAAGGTTAATAAAATATGTAGTTGTCACTTCCTGTTTTTCTGAACACTTAACAAAACACTGTTGAAATCTTGAGAAATGTTTGCCAATCTTGTTCCCAGAATGTGCTGTCCCCAACTGTCAAACTGCAGAATGTACTCCTTCACCAGGTTGCATGCAAATTGACCACTCGCCCTGACACATCAATAAACTTCCCTCCCTGCACTCGCAAGGGAAAGTATTTAACCTCTGCTTAAGCTGTTCTCAGGGCTCTCTACTCTTTTCAAGTGAACTCTGAGCCCCAGCATGCTGGACCCCCAATAAACCCTTTGCTGTTACATGAGATAGATTCTTGGTGGTCTCCTCTTCCGACACTCGACCGACCTTTACTTGGATGATTGAATGTAGAAGAGAACATCCAGTCAAAAAGGGATAGTCAGTAGGATTAGGAATATAGTCCGTAGGTTTAGGAAGAAGAGTGAGTATAGGATTTGGACCAAAAGTTCTTTAGTAATAGGGTTTCGGTTAGAGAATGAATGTAAATGTCAGCACATGTGAAGAATGAGTCACAATGATGAACTGGGGAAAATATGTAGGAAAGCAGATATCAATAGAGACATTAGGAAATCAGGCAAAGTATAAAGTGAGTGATAGGATTAGACATTATCAACAGGGTTGAGTTTCAATATATAATCTTAGGAAGAAACAAATATGTAGTCACCAATAGGATTGACATTTGAGAGTATTAGGCAACCTGGACATGAATGTTTTTAATAATACAGGTTCACTTTCTATTTAGCCTTTGGTACAATCATAAGTGTGACTTTTGCATTTTGTGTTCCGAATATTACTGTGATAAAATGTATATGTAGATCAGGTGACATGAGTATTTCTTCCACAATTTCTGGGAGCAATATTTTGAAGACGTATAAATTGAGCACTCTAGGATATGCCAACAAACAATTCTTACACAAACTTTTACCAATGTGGTTCCAAAGGTAGAGGCGCATACGCAAGGAATGCAAAGTGAACTAATTCTAACCAAAAAAAAAAAGAAAAAAAAATTGATACTTTATCTTCCACTTCTTGTGCCACTCCTGTTTCAAATTACTTAGTCTTGACTGCATGTCTCCTGCAGAAATAATCAAAATCTCTGGAATACGTCTTTTGTTTGTTTTGCTTTTGCGGTGCTGCAGATAGAACCCAGGGCCTCCACATGCTTCGGAAAGCACTTGACTGCTAAACTACATCCATGCTCCCCACCCCCACTACTTTTTTGTTGTTTTGAGAAAGGGTCTTAGTAGCTGGGATTTCAGGCATGCACTATTGCACCAGACTCCTGAATATATCTTGCCACTACATTTAGATGCAGAATTGGCTCAACAATAAGAAATTAAGTGGGTGTGAATAAAATAGTAATAGTGAAGAACCACTAAGAATACAGAGAAAGCACACTAAACAATACCTTTTGTTCAAATGCAATCTCTTTTAAAAGATTTTTTAAATGGATGACAATAAACTTCTGAAAAACAGACACAAATATCTTTCCTATCCTTTGCCTGAATTTCAATACTTTAAATTTTATTTTAATTACAGCTTTACTGAGATACAAATTTATATACCATGCAATCTATTGTATCACATGTGTATCTATTTTATATCCAGTATGGTTATTTCAATAAAATGACACACTAACTTTTCTGAATGAGTAGAATTACTAGTTACTACTAGGGTTCAATTCCTAGCTTTGCAAAAGCAAACAAACAAACAAACAAAGTTGGCTAACGGATCATATATTCTAATATTCCTAGCATTTTTTCAGTACAAAAAACCCACATTATCCCACAAAGGGATATGAAATAGAATTATATTTTTTCATCTGGGTATGCTAAAGACAAGTCTATTTAGAAAATCCTGTTGTTTCAAATGTTGTTGAAAATAATATAAAAATACTTTAAGAAAGAATGCAAAATAAAAAAAAATAAATTAGTATTGGGGGTACAAAGAGGTGTACCCTGTGTCTATGAATATAGAAGTAATTCATGAATTGACAATACTGTGAATAAATAATATAACTGATTCCACTTCAAATAATGGATTGCTAGAATTGATATCTGAAAATATATAAGAAATCTTATATTGATATAGAATCATTCATTCCAATGAGTTATACATCTAATGGTAATATTAGGGTTATATTCTATCATGAAAGGTGTGTGAGATCTGCTTCAAAAGTGAGAATGGAAAAGGAAAATAATGTGTTTGGAAAGAAGTCTCATGAAAAGACCAGTCAAGAAACATAGAGGAATGCATGTGTTCTGAAGTAGAAAGTGATTGAAAGTGACACAAATGCAAATAATTTTGCTAACTTGTGGATGAAATACATATCCTATGATGTGAATAAACTGAAGAAATAGTAAAGTACCAGTGTTGAATAAAAATGAACGTCAAAATGTACATCATGTCCCATAGTAATCTACTTGGATTGATGTTAAACTGGGTCAGTTACTGTAGAAATATTAGGATTTGTATGCACCATTCACTGATGTTACTTGTCAGTACTAGAAAACAAATATGTATTTCAGGTGGATGAATAATTCTGAGAATAATCTTGTGAAAAGTTTATTATAAATCCACATACATGAATATGAATGAATTTAGGGTGTGTAAAAGAAGACAGAAGTATTTCATATTTTTAAAAATTTGGAGAGTATATATATATATATATATATATATATATATATATATATATATATACACACACACACACAAACAAACACATATACACACAGAGACATTGAAATGTAGCAATATATATGCCAATTGAAATTGATGTAGAAATACATATCGTCCAAAGATCCAAAAATATTTAATTTACTGAACATGGATTTGTGTATAATGTTGTTCAACTAGGAAGCTCCCCCTTAGGTTAAATTTTCAGTTCCAACAGCGTTTAGGAGGAGTGATCTCTTCTCATAATTTGTATCTGCCAAGTCAGCCACCTCACAAGAATGTACATTTGATACCAGGTAGGATTCTATATGTGCATATAAAAATGCATGTGCTGAATAGGCTACAGACAAACGGAGACAGGAATTCAAATACTTGTTAAATTTAAAAACACATGGACAACTATGTCAACAAAATATTGATTAGATTTATAACTCCTACACTATATAATGCAAAAGGCAAGTTCAACTATACACCATGCCTCCTCTGAACTTCTTGGATTTCTATTCTGTTTGGGTTATTGTTCTCCATCATATTAGGATTAGTAGTCAGATTCTAGTAGGTTATGGGTTAGTGTCAGGAATTCAGTATTTCGAATGGAAAATTGGAAAATGAATCCAATGTGTATGCAAATATGTGCTACAAAAAAATCTTCCAACTCTCATCCACAACAATGCCTTGAAATTACCTTCACCCCAAATAAGACACAATTAGAAGAGAAGAGGTAGAAAATCTGTGAATATATATCTGTAGTGGAATATGCTCAAAATTTCACAATTTTGGAGGTTGTAGAGCAGTTTCCAAAAGTAAGGGACAGGGTAAACACTCCACAAACATGGAGCTCTGTTGGCCAAAAGATTTCTTGAGAAACTGCCTCTGAGGGTGGGCACTTGAAATATATGTGTTTGTCAGAAGCTTTAGCTTCCTTTCTAGTGAGACCATCAAAGCTGGGTCTGTATCTATGTGACATGAAGATCTTGGTTTCTTATTTTCCAATGATCCTGAGGCAGCAGTGCTGATTTCTCTCTTTGTATGTAAACTGTGGCCACTGGGGGCTAAGTGTCACCCCATGTGGACTCTGAAGCCATTTGTTCATCCTCCAACTTTTGTGGTGTTTCTTGCTGCTGAACTGGGACATTGGTATTTGCTTCACGAAATACAATGAGTTCAACTGGAACACAGTGCTGGAGGAAGTTCTGTCACGTGTTGTGGGTCACGTTCTGCAGGAGAATGTACCAACCAGGCTTCAATACCAGATAGCTTGTCCCCTTAACCTCAGCAACCTGTTTCTTAACATTACCCTGAAACCTCTCCATATACAAGATGCCTTTACATAGAAGGGTCTGCTGGCTGAACCATGTCAGTCACAAGCCATTTGGAAGTCAATAGCAGATCCACATGGTCCCACCACAGATATTTTATCACACACTACTGCTCTAGGTCCACTACTCAGCAGGCTCCAACTTATTGGCATTGCTGTTCTAGATAATTTTTATGAAACTCAGTCAATAAAGGCCCTGGCTAGTATACTCATGATCAGCAACAGACCATTTAAGAGTTCTCCAGTGCCACCTGTTAATGGCCTCCACAGGGCTTTGAAGAACTCATTTGACCCAAAGAATGCCTAATCTCACTTGATGGAGGTCAGGAACCTTACAGAGGAAGGCAAGAGACTTCATCCACAATTACTGATCTTTTTGCCATTTTGGTTTTGAATGCACACATGGGATCTTTCTTTAGATCCATCAGGTGCTGAGAATCTAAGCTATAGCCTCACATAGGACCAAGAGGCTGATTCAGACGCATCCCTTTCCAAAACAATTAAGCACAGAGCCACAGTTGATGTCCATTTATTTCCATTTGAAAGCTGTTTTCTTCAGGATTCACAAAGGGATGGCCTGAGGCAAAGACTTTCCTGACATTCAGGGCAACAGAACAATAGCAAAAGGCCCAAAGCAGGGTTTATCTACTGAGACTTTCCTGGACACACTGATATTAGAGTTTTCTGAGATGCTCGCCATTCCCTTCATCTATCTTGTACATGGCCATGTCACTCAGATTGGAGGTGGTACATATCTTGGACACAAAACAATGAGCCTATTCTTGAGAGTGACCAGAATTGAGGAAGAAATCAGGAACTTAGGAAGATTGCAGGTGTTGCCCATCCATAAGGCAAGGGGCAGTCCACTCCTAAATTGGGCAGGATGAATGCTGGGAAGATTTCTACTAGACAGGACACATTGATGCATTCTTTTTTCTAAGGTCTACAACCACGAACACAGTGGGTTACAAAGACATGCAAAAAATCGCCTTGTCAAACGACTTACTAGAAGCAGTCCACTCCAAACCAAACAAACCGCCTTTCCTACCTATTCTCATAAGAAGAGACTAAACCACAAAATCACACACACATGTGCAAACGCACCTCCTTCATTCAAGTAGGTCTGTGACTATCTGGAGTGTCCTCTGACTGGTCTGCCATACTATGTTCCCCCAAAAGGCCTGTCCTGTCTCAGATCTGGTCGCGGTGAACCACTACCTGCTTTCTCAGGAAAGGCCCCTCTTCAGAGCTCTCCTGGCATTTGAAATCCTCATATCAGTAGGTACCAAGGAATACTTAGTCTATCCTTGGTTTTTCCAAACAATGGAGCCCACTGGCACTGGAACTGTGACAAGGTCTTGGTATTCTCTGTCTTCCTGGAGCCCAAGGTCAGGGAGTTTCTTCACCAAGGAAGTGAGGTAGGTTGCTTCATTCAGGAACTGAGTGACTTTACTGCCTTTGCAACCACTTTGTCCTAACAGGTGATTGCAAGGTTCCCATGAGGTGGAGGCTGCCCCTACTTCCCGAGACAGTTTCAACAGTTAGAATGGTATATCAACCATAGGAATCCGGGAACAGCTCTCCACACAGGCCTGGTTTGGTCCCTCTTCTCTACATTAAGAAAAGAGAGGCTGATTCAGACACAATGCTTCATCCTGAGTACGTTGTTTGCCATGGAAGATGACTTTTGCTCTCTCAGGTCCTTCATAGCTGCCTATGTCTTCTCCAGGGATCGTTTCTGCTTAAAACTTTTAGGATCTCAGCATCTGGAAGATCCCCTACATTCCTGTATTGTAAGACCAACTCTGTCGCTGCTCTTCTGTAAAGTTAGATTGAGGGAACAGTGTTTGGTTAGGCTTAATAACAGGTTCGATTTGGATTAAGAATCATTCTGAGCGATGAATAATGGTATTGGGAATGTGCGATATTTACAAGAATATTTAGGTGAAATATAAGTATGAAAACAGAAATCTAGGTAAAATTTGAAGCCCAGAAGGGCATTGGGCCTTTAATTGGGATACTTAGCTTTGACTTACGTTCTGCACAGATGTCTTAAATAAATCCATATACAATGTCATAGGACCTTGTACCTTGGATGATTGAATGTCACGAGAATATCCAGTCAAAAAGCTATAGTCGGTAGGATTAGGAAAAGTGTCGGTAGGTTTAGAAAGAATAGTGATTATAGGTTTTGGAGGAAATGTTTTTAGCAATTGGGTTTCGGTTAGAAAGTGAATTTAAATGTGAGCACATGTGAAGAGTCAGTCAAAATGATAAACTGGGAAAATATTTAGGAAAGCAGAAATCAATAGAGACATTAGGATATCAGGCAAAGTATAAAGTGAGTGATAGGATTACACATTTTCAACAGGCTTGAGGTTGAATATATAATCTTAGGAGGAAACAAATATATAGTCACCAATAGGATTGACATTTGAGAGCGGTAGCAACCTGGACAGGAATATTTTTAATAATCCATGCTCACTTTTCATTTAGGTTTTGGTACAATCATAACTGTGACCTTTGCATTTTGTTTCCAGAATATTACTGTGATAACATGTACATGTAGATCAGGTGACATGAGTATTTCTTCCACCATTTCTGGGAGCAATATTGTGAAGACGTATAAGTTAGTACTGGGGGTACAAATAGGTGTACCCTGTGTCTATGAATATAGAGATAATGCATGAATAGACCATACTGTGAATAAATAGTATTACTGGTTCCAACTTTGAATAATGGATTGAATTGATAAATGAAAACATAGAGGAAATCTTATATTGATATATATACATTCATTAAAACCAAATATACATCTAATGGTAATATTAGGGTTATGGTTCATCATGAAGAGTGTGTGAGTTTTACTTCAAAAATGATTAAGGAAATCGAAAAAGAAACCTCATGAAAAGATCAGTCAAGAAATATGGAGTTATACATGTGTTCTGAAGCAGGAAGTGATTGAAAATGAAACAAATGCCTATTAATTTTCGAATTTCTAGATGAAATATATATTTTATGATGTGCATAAACGGAAGAAATTGCAATGTACCAGTGTTGAATAAAAATGAATTTCAAAATACACATCATGTCCCATAGAAATCTATTTGCATTGATGTTAAACTGGGTAAGTTACTGCAGAAATACAAGGATTTGTATGCACCATTCACTGAAGATAGTTCTCAGTATGAGGAAACAAATATGTTTTTCAGGTGTGTGAATATTCCTGGGAATAATCTAGTGAAAAGTTGATTAAAAATCCACATACATGAATATGAATTATTTTAGGGAGTGTATAATAAGACACATATTTCATATTTTGAAAAATCTGGAGAGTATGTATACACACACACACACAAACAGACTTTAAAAAGTAGGAATATATATGCCAAGTGAAATTCACCATGAAATATATATCATCCACAGATCAGAAATATTTATTTTACTGAACATGGGTTTTTGTGTAAAGTTGTTCAACCAGGAAGCTCACCCATTGGTTGAATTTTCAGTTCCAGCATCATTTAGGAAGAGTGAACTATTCTAACAATTTGTATCTGCCAAGTGAGCCATCTCACAAGAATGTACGTGTGATTCCAGGTAGGATTCTATATGTGCATATAAAATTACATGTGCTGAATAGGCTGCAGAGAAAGGGAGTCAGGTATTCACATATTTGTTAACTTTAGAAATACATGGAGAAATATTTCAACAGAAATTTGACTAGATTTATAACTCCTACCCTATATAATGCAAAAGGCAAGTCCCACTATACAACATGCATCCTCTGAACTGCTTATATTTCTATTCTGTTTGGGTTTTTATTCTCCATCATATTAGGATTAGTAGTCAGAGTCTAGTAATGTAGTGGTTAGTGTCATGGATTCAGTATTTCTAATGGAAATTTGGAAAATGAATCCAATGTGTATGTAAATATATGCTACACAAAAATCTTCCCACTCTCATCCAGAAAAATGCCTTGACATTACCTTCGCACCAAGAAAGACACAATTAGAGGAGAAGAATTAGAAAATGTGTGAATACATATATTCAATGAAAAATCCTCAGAAATTCACAACCTTGGAGGTGGTAGAGGAGTTTCCAAAAGTAAGGGACAGGATAAACACTCCACAAACATGGAGCTCTGCTGGCCTAAAGACTTCTTGAGAAATGCCTCTGAGTTTGGGCACTTGAAATATATGTTGTTTTCAGGAGCTTTAGCTTCTTTCTAGTGAGACCATCAAAGCTGGGTCTGCATCTATGTGACCTGGAGGACATGGCATCTTATTTTTCAATGAACATGAGGCAGCAGTGCTGGTTTCTCTCTTTGCAGGTAAACTGTGGCCACTGGGGGCTAAGTGTCTCCCCGTTTGGACTGTGAAGCAATTTGGTCATGATCCACTTTTCGTTGTGTTTCTTTCTGCTGCACTGGGAGTTTGGTGTTTGCTTCATGAAATACAACGAGTTTATCTGGGACACAGTGCTGGAGGGAGTTCTGTCACGTGTGGTGGGTCAGTGTCTGCAGGAGAATGCACCAACCAGGCTTCTATCCAGATAGCTTTCCCCCTTGACCATAGCAACCTGATTCTGAACATTGCCCTGAAACCTCTGCATATAACAAGATGCCTTTACATAGAAGGGTCTGCTGCCTGCACCATGTCAGTCACAAGGCATTTGGAATCCAATGCTAGATCCTCATGGCCGTACCACTGATGTTTTATCACACACCTGCCCACCACTGCTCTAGGTCCACTTCTCAGCAGACTCCAACTTACTGGCATCTGTGTTCTACACCATGTTAAAGAAACCCAGTCAATCTAGGCACTCTCTGGTATACTCATGATCAGCAACAGGACATCCAAAGGTTCTCCAGTGCCACCTGGTCATGGTAATTTTAAAAATTTCATGATATTTATGTAACCATTTTCAAGGATGAAGTTGGAGGCATTGTGGGTTTCAATTATTCAGAAACCATTAAACGGTGAGGAATCTCATTTTAATGAAAGCTCTGGAGAACTCTCACAGGCAAGGCTTCCCAAATAGTGGCCAAAACGTCACTTGAAGCCAGGCCCATTGAGGTCTAAAATGTGAGGTCCATGTGTGTTTTGACTCTCAATTGTGGCTGCCATGTCTTTCAGAATAAAATTATGTGATTCTCTGGCTGAGAGTCCCAGTGAACTGTGGAAAGTCCCCCTGGGACTAGATCACAGCTTCCAATGGCGACTCTCATGCGTTGCCTCCGAAAATCTTAACACAATTCATGGCAATTCTTCTCTGAGGTCAGTTCAAGAACTGAGTCTCTAAGGGGAATCACACCAGAATTCAACCCAGGTTGAACCAGTAATCTCTCACAATTAAAACCTAAACACTCCCACATGACCCTCATCTTCTTCCATATAGACACTCATCATAACCTCTGGCTGGAGGTTTCCATGAGGGCACAGCCCAAGGCAGTGTCCAAAATAAGCTTCCTTGTCCCTCATTTGCCTAAAGTCACGTTTGCCTGGACACCCTTCCTATGAACCAGGAGTGATCAAATAGGCCTGACATTTATACTGCTCCACTTCTCCAATTTGAGGCCTACTGACTGAGGGGTTTAAATTCTTTTTGGGAATTGGACGCATGAGAAACCACAAGAACTATGGGCAAGCCACTGCAGAGCTTTGAAGAACCCATTTGACACAAAGGATCCCTATTCTTCCTTGATGGAAGTAAGTGCCCTACCAGAGGAAGGCAAGAGACTTCATCCACAATGACTCTACTTTTAGCCATTTTGGTTTTGGATGCACATATGGAATCTTTCTTTAGATCCATAAGGTGCATAGAATCTAAGCCACAGCCTCACACAGGGTCAAGAGGCTGATTCAGACACATCCCTTTCCAAAGCAATTAAGCAAAGAGCCACAGGAGATGCACATTTATTTCCAATTGAAAAGTCTCTTGTTAAGGCTTCCAAAAGTTTTGGCCTGAGGAAAACACCTTCCTGACATTCAGGGCAACAGAAAAATATGTATGCATAAGGCCCAAAGCAGGGTTTCTCCACTGAGATATTCCTGGTCACACTGCTATCTGAGTTTTCTGAGGTGCTCGGCCATTCCATTCAGCTATCCAGTACATGGCCATTTCACAGACCTTGGAGGTGGTACATATCTTGGACACACAACCATGAGTCTATTCTTGAGAGTGACCAGAATTGAGTAAGAAATCAGGAACTTAGGAAGATTGCAGGTGTTGCCCATCCATAAGGCAAGCCGCAGTCCATTCATAAATTGGGCAGGATGAATGCTGGGAAGCTTTCTACTAGACAGGACACATCCATTGATGCATTCTCTTTTCTAATGTCTACAACCACTAACACAGTGGGATACACAGACATAGAAAAACTCGCATTGTCAAAGGACTTAGAAGAATCAGATAATTCCAAACCAAACAAACCTCCTTTCCTACCTATTCTGAGAACATGAGACAAAACCACAAACCCCACCCGAACTCACAAATTCAACTTCTTCCCCCAAGTAGGTCTGTGACTATCCGGAATGTCCTCTGACTTGTGGGCCATACTGTGTTCTCCCGAAATGGCCTGTCCTGCCTCAGATCTGGTCACCTTGGCCAACTCTGTGAAGTTGTCAGGAGCCAGTGTTGAGCCACTACCTGCTTTCTCAGGAAAGGCCCCTCTTCAGAGCACTCCTGGCATTTGGCCATCCTCACATCAGTAGGTACCAAGAATGACTGACGCTGTCCTTGGTAAATCCAACAAGTGAGCCCACTGGAACTGTGACTGGGACTGGCTCTGGGTGCCTGGCTACTTGGGTCACAAGTTCAGAGAGTTCCATCACCAAGGAAGTTAGGAAGGTCATTTCTTCGGGAACTGAATGAGGTCACTGCCGTGGCAACCACTTTGTCCTAACACTTGCATCCAAGGGTCCCATGAGATGGAGGCTGCCCCTAATTCCTGAGACACTTTCAAAAGTTAGAATGGTATACCAACCATAGGTACCCAGGAACAGCTCTCCACACAGGCCTGGTTTGCTCCATCTCCTCTACGTTAAGGATAGAGAGTTGATTCAGACTCAACCCTTCATCCTGACCAGGTTGTTTTCCATGGAAGATTACTTTTGCTCTCTCCGGTCCTTCATAGCTGCCTACATCTTCTCCAGGGATAATTTCTGCATTGACCTTTGAGGTTTTCAGCAGGTTGAAGATCCCCTACATTCCTGTATTGTAAGAACAAATCTGTCCCTGCTCTTCTGAATACTTAAATTGATGGAACAATGTATGGTTAGTGTTATTAACATGTTCAATTAAAACCAAAACACTACCACATGGCCCTTATATTCTTCCATATAGACACTCATCATTACGTCTGGCTGGAGGTTTCCACAAGGGGCGAAGCCCAAGACAGTGTCCAAAATAAGTTCCCTTGCCCCTCATTTGCCTAAAGTCTGGGTTTCCTGGACACCCTTCCTGTGAACCAGGATTGATCAAATAGGCCTGCCATTAATAATGCTCTTTTTCTCCTTTTTGAGGCCTACTGAACGTGAGGTATAGATTCTTTATGTGATTTGGAGTCATGTGAAACCCAAGCACCTTTTCTCGTCTTTGAAGAACTCATTAGACCCAAAGGATCCCTATTCGTACTTGATGGAGGTGAGGAGCCTAACAGAGGAAGCAAGAGACTTCATCCACAATGTCTGATCTTTTTGCCATTTTGGTTTTGGATGCACACATGGGATCTTTCTTTAGATCCATCAGGTGCTGAGATTGTAAGCCACAGCCTCACACAGAGCCGAGAGGATGATTTAGACACATCCTTTTCTAAAGCAATTAATCTAAGAGCCACGGGTGATGCTCATTCATTTCCATTTGAAAGCAGTTTCATCAGGCTTCACAAACTGGTGGTCTGAGGCAAAGACCTACCTGACATTCAGGTCAACAGAACAGTAGGTAAGCAAAAGGCACAAAGCAGGGTTTCTCTACTGAGACTTTACTGGTCACACTGATATCTGAGTTTTCTGAGATCCTCCCCATTCATTTCAGGTATCCAGTAAATGGCCATGTCACAGAGCTCGGAGGTGGTACATATCTTGGACAAAAAAAAAAATGAGCCTATTCTGGAGAATGGCCAGAATTCAGGAAGAAAACAGGAACTAAGGAAAATAGTAGGTGTTGCCCATCGATAAGGCAAGCAACAGTCCATTCATAAATTGGGCAGGATGTGTCCTGGAATGCTTTCTACTTGTCAGGACACATGCATTGATTCATGCACTTTTCTCATATCTTCAACCACCGACAAAGTGGGATACACAGACATAGAATCACTCACCATGTCAAATGACTTATTAAAAACAGTCCACTCCAAACCAAACAAACTGCCTTTCCTACCTATTCTCAGAACATGAGACAAAACCATAAACTCACATCTACACCCTCAAAGGCATATCGTTTACCCACATAGGTCTGTGAGTAACCAGAGTGTCCTCAGACTGATAGGCCATACTATGTTCCCCTGAAATGGCCTGTCCTGTCTCAGATCTGGTCTCCTTTACCAACTCTCTAAAGTTTTCAGGAGCCATCGGTGAGTCACTACCTGCTTTCTCAGGAAAGGCCCCTCTTCAGAGCTTTCCTGGCATTTAGTGATCCACAAGAAAGACTGACTCTGTCCTTGGTAAATCCAAACAAGTGAACCCACTGGGAAAGGGACTGGGACTGGCTCTTGGTGCCTGGCTTCCTGGATCCCAAGTTCAGAGGGTTCCATCACCAAGGAAGTGAGGTAGGTCACTTCTTTCAGGAACTGAATGAGGTCACTGCCTTGGCAACCACTTTGTTCTAACATTTGCTTCCAATGGCTCCATGACATGGAGGCTGCCCCTACTTCCTGTGTCACATTCACAAGTTAGAATGGTATACCAACCATAGGCACCCGGGAACAGTCAGAGTCTACTAGGGTATGGCTTACTGTCAGGAATTCAGTATTTCAAATAGAAAATAGGAAAATGAATCTAATGTGTATACAAATATATGCTAGACAAAAATCTTCCCACTGTCCTCCACAACAATGCCTTGATATTTCCTTCACCACAAGTAAGACACAATTAGTGGAGAACAGTTTGAAAATCTGTGAATATATATCTGGAAAAAAAATGAATGGAGTTCACAACCTTGGAGGTGGTAGAGGAATTTCCAAATGTAAAAGAAAGGATAAACACTCCACAAACATGGAGCTCTGGTGGCCTAATAAATTTTTGAGAAACTGCCTCTGAGTTTGGGCCCTTGAAATATTTGTTGTTGTCAGGAGCTTTAGCTTCCTTTGTAGTGAGACCATCAAATCTGGGTCAGCATCTATGTGACCTGGATGACATGGTTCCTTATTTTCTATTGAACATGAGGCAGCAGTTCTGAATTCTCTCTTTGTAGGTAAACTGAGGCCACTGGGGTCTAAGTGTCTAACCGTGTGGTCTGTGAAGCCATTTGGTCATACTCGAATTTTTGTGGTGTTATTTACTGCAGTACTCTGAGTTTGGTATTGGCTTCATGAAGTACAAGGAGATAAACTGGGACACAGTCCTAGAGGGAGTACTCTCATGTCTGGTGAGTGAGGGTCTGCAGGAGAATGCACCAACCAGGCTTCTATCCCAAAAAGCTTGCACCCATGTCCATAGCAACCTGATTCTGAACATTGCCATGAAACCTCTCCATATAACAAGATCCCTTTATTTGTAAGGGTCTGCTGGCTGCACCATGTCAGTCACAATCCATTTGGAAGCCAAGGGAAGATCCATGTGGCCCCACGACAGATGTTTTATCATACACCTGCCAACCACTGCTCTAGGCCCACTACTCAGCAGGTTCCAACTTTCTGGCATCTCTGTTCTACAACATTTTCATGAAACCCAGTCAATCAGGGCACTGTCTGGTATACTCGTGATCAGCAACAGACATCCAAAGATTTTCTAGTGCCACCTGTTCATAGGAATATCAAAAATTTTATGGTGTTTATCTAGCCAATTTTCAAGGATGAAGTTGGAGGCACTGTGGGTTTCAATTCATTCAGGAACCATGAAATAGTGAGGAAGCTCATTTCAATGAAAGCTCGGGACAACTCTCACAGGCAAGGCTTCCCAAGGAGTGGCCAAAAGGTCACATGAAGCCAGGCCCATTGAGGTTTACAATTGAGGTCCATGTGTGTTTTGACTCTCAACTATGACTGCTAAGTCTTTCTGAATAAAGTCATGTGATATCCTGGCTGAGAATCCCAGTGCTCTTTGGAAAGCCAACCTGGGCCTAGATCTCAGTCTCCAAGGGCAACTCTCATGTGTGGCCTCCTAAATTCCAAACACAATTCATGCCAATACATCGCTGAGATCTGTTCCAGAACTCAGTCTCTAAAGGGAATCACACAAGAGTTAAAGCCCAGGTTGACCCTGGAATCTTTTCCAACCGTAACACAAATGACCACAATTAAACCAAAACACTCCAACATGGCCCTCATCTTCTTCCATATAGACAGTCATAATAAACTCTGGTTGGAGGTTTCCATGAGGGGCGCAGCCCAAGACAGTGTTCAAAATAAGCTCACTTGCCACTCATTTGCCTAAAGTCAGGGTGACATGGAAACCCTTCCTGTGAACGAGGGGTGATCAAATAGGCCTGCCATTAATAGTGCTCTACTTCTCCAATTTGAGGCCTACTCTCTGTGGGGTATAGATTCTTTATGAGAATTGGGGTCATGAGAAAACCCAAGCACCTATGGGCTACCCTCTGAAGGGATTTGAAGAACCCATTTGAGTGAACCAAGGAGTTGGATCAAAAGACTTTAGATATAGGGTTTTGGTTAGAGAGTGAATGTAAATTTCAGCATATGTGAAGAGTCAGCCACAGTGATGAACTGGGGAAAATGTGTAGGAAAGCAGATATCAATAGAGATATTAGGAAATCAGGCAAAGTACAAAGAGAGTGATAGGATAAGACATTTTTAACAGGGTTGAGTTTGAATATACAATCTTAGGAAGAAACAAATATGTAGTCACCAATAGGAATGATATTCGAGATCATTAGTGAATCAGGACATGGATGTTGTTAGTAATACATGCTCACTTTCAATATAGGCTTTGGTACAATCATAAGTGTGACACTTGCATTTTTTGTCAGGAATATTACTGTGATGAAATGCATATGTATATCAGGTGACTAGAATATTTCTTCCACCATTTTTGAAAGCAATATTTTAAAGGCTTATAAATTAGTATTGGGGATACAAATAGGTATACCCTGGGTCTATGAATATAGAGATGATTCTTTAATAGACCATACTGTGAATAAATAATATAACTGGTTCAAAATTTAAATAATGGATTGAATTGATATCTGAAAATATACAAGAAATCTTACATTGATATACATACATTCATTCCGAACAGTTATACATCTAATGATAATATTAGTGTTACGGTTTATTATGAAGAGTGTGTGAGTTTTGTTTCAAAAGTGATTATGGAAATCGAAAATAATGTGTTTGGAAAGAATCTCATGAAAGGAACAGTCAAGAAACATGGAGGAATACATGTCTTCTCAAGTAGGAAGTGATTGAAATTGAACCAAATGCTTATAAATTTGTAAAATTGTGGATGAAATGATATATCCTATATTGCCCATAAACTGCAGAAATAGTAATGTACCAGTGTTGAATAAAAATGAACTTCAAAATACACATCATGTCCCATAGGTGTCTACTTGCATTGATGTTAAACTGGGTGAGTCACTGTAGAAATATTAGGATTTCTTAGCACCATTCCCTGAAGTTAGTTTTCAGTACTAGGAAACAAATATGTATTTCAGTGGATGTATATTTCTAAGAATAATCTTGTGAAAAATTGATTATATATCCCCATACAGGAACATGAATGAATTTAGGCAGTGTATAGTAAGACACTTATATTTCATATTTTGAAAATCTGGAGACTATATATATATATATATAGACACAAACACACACACATTATAATGTAGCAATATATATGCCAATTGAAATTCATCATGAAAAATAACTCATCTGCATATCAAAAAATATTCATTATACTGAACATGGATTATGTATAATGTTGTTCATCTAGGAAGGTCACCCATGGGTTGAATTTTTAGTTCCAACAGCCTTTAGTAGAAGTGATCTCTTCTCACAATTTGTATCTGCCAAGTCAGCCACCTCACAAGAATGTACGTGTGAAACCAGGTAGGATTCTATTTTTGCATATAAAAATACATGTGCTTAATAGGCTAAAGAGAAAGAGAGACAGAAATTCACATGTTTCTTAACTTTAAAAACACATGGAGAATTATTTCAACAAATAATTGACTAGATTTATAACTCCTACCTTATATCATGCAAAAGGCAAGTACAACTACACACCATGCCTCTTCTGAACTGCTTGTATTTCTATTCTGTTTTGGTTATTTTTCTCATCATATTAGTATTAGTAGTCAGAGTCTATAAGGGTATGGGCTAGTGACAAGGATTCAGTATTTCGAATGAAAAATTGAAAAATGAATCCAATGTGTATGCAAATATGTGCTACAAAAAAATCTTCCTTCTCTCATATAGAAGAATGACTTGACATTACCATTGCCCCAAGTAAGTCACAATTAGAGGAGAAGAGTTAGAAAATCTGTAAATATATATCTGCAACGAAAATGCTCAGGAGTGCACAACCTTGGAGGTGGTAGAGGAGTTTCCAAAAGTAAGTGACATGGGAAATACTCCACAGACATGAAGATCTGCTGGCCTAAACACTTCTTGAGAAACTGCCTTTGAGGTTGGGCACTTGAAATATATGTTGTTTTCAGGAGCTTTCGCTTCCTTTATAGTGAGACCATCTAAGCTGGGTCTGCATCTATGTGACCTGGAGGACATGGCATCTTATTTTCCAATGAACATGAGGCAGCAATGCTGAATTCTCTCGTTGTAGGTAAACTATTGCCACTGGGGGCTAAGTGTCTCCCCGTGTGGACTGTGAAACCATTTGGTCATCTTCCACTTTTCGTGGTGTTTCTTGCTGCTGCACTGGTAGTTTGGTATTGGCATCACGAAATACAAGGAGTTCAACTGGGACACAGTGCTGGAGGGAGTTCTGTCACGTGTGGTACGTGTACCCTGGTCTACAGTAGAATGCACCAACCAGGCTTCTATCCCACATAGCTTGCCCCCTTGATCATAGCAACCTGATTCTAAACATTACTCTGAAACTTCTCCATATAACAAGATGCCTTTATATACAATGGTCTGATGGCTGCACCATGTCTGTCTCAAGACAATTGAAAGTCAATGGCAGATCCACATGGCCCCACCACAGATGTTTTATCACACACCTTCCCACCACTGCTCTAGGCCCACTACTCTGCAGTCTCCAACTTTCTGGCATCTCTGTTCTAAACATTTTCATGAAGCCCAGTCAATCAAGGCACTGTCTGGTATACTCATGATCAGCAAAAGTACATCAAAAGGTTCTCCAGTGCCATCTGGTCATGAAAATTTCTAAACATTCATGGTATTGATCTAGACAAATTTCAAGGATGAAGGTGGAGGCACTGTGGGTTTCAATTCATTCAGGGAAAATTAAATGTTGAGGAAGCTCATTTCAATGAAAGATCTGGAGAACACTCACAGGCAAGGCTTCCCAAAGAGTGGCCAAAAGGTCACATGAAGCCAGGCCCATTGAGGTCTACAATGTGAGGTCCATGTGTGTTTTGACTCTCAACTATGGGTGCCAAGTCTTTCAGAATAAAATCATGTGATATCCTAGCTGAGATTCTCAGTACTCTTGGGAAAGCCACCCTGGGCCTAGATCTCAGTTTCAAAGGGCGACTCTCATGTGTGGCCTCCTGAAATCGCAACACAATTCATGGCAATACTTATCTGAGGTCAGTTCCAGAACTCATTCTCTAAGGGGAATCACACCAGTGTTCAAGCCCAGTTGGACCCAGTCATCTCTTCCATCTGCCACACAAATGACCACAATTAAAACCAAAACACTCCCACATTGTCCTCATCTTCTTCCACATAGACACTCCTCATAACCTCTGGCTGGAGTTTTTCATGAGGGGCACAGCCCAAGACAGTGGCACAAATAAGCTTTCTTGCCCCTCATTTGCCTAAAGTCAGGGTGGCCTGGACACCCTTCCTGTGAACCAGGAGTGATTAAATAGGCCTGCCATTAATACTGCTCCACTTCTCCACTTTGAGGCCTTCTTACTGTGGGGTTTAGTTTCTTCTTTTTAAAAAAAAAATTGAAATTTAATTGGAAAGTTAAAAAAAATTGTATTGCAGAATATTAAATTTCTTATGCAAAAGCCTTTATCTTGTTTGTGAGGGAAACCTTGATGCCTTGCCAATCTGGTTATATGGAGACACTGAAAATTTTCTGTTACATACTACATGGATGAATGGCTACAGCACATCGTTTTTTCAAACTGAAAGGCAGATAACAGCAAGTAAGATAACAAATAAAAGCCAATTTTATTAAAAAATAAAGTTGTAAAATGTCTCAAATATTGGAAATTAAATTCCTTTTTTTTTCTTTTTTTTGGTTGTTCAAAAGCTCATGCTATATCATCTTTCATACATTTGACTCATTTGGGTTATGAACTCCCATTTTTACCCCAATACAAATCGTAGAATCACATCAGTTACACACTCACGTTTTTACATAATGGCATATTAGTGATTGTTGTATTCTTCTACCTTTCCTATCCCCTACTATCCCCCTCCCCTCCCCAACCTTCTACCCTCTATACCTCATCTGCTATTGTTCAATTCTCTCCCTTGTTTCCCCCCCTTTCTCCTCACAACCTCTTATATGGAATTTTGTGTAACATTAAGTGTCTCCTACCATTTCCATATGCTTTCCATTCTCTCTCCCTTTCTCTCCCCCCACTCATCTCCATTTAGTGTTAATATTTTCCTCATGCTCTTCTTCCCTGTTCTGTTCTTATTTGCTCTCTTTATATCAAAGAAAACATTTGGCATTTGTTTTTTAAGGATTGGCTAGCTTTGCTTAGCATTATATGTTCTAATGCCATCCATTTCCCTTCAAATTCAATGATTTTTGTCATTTTTTAATGCTGCATAATACTCCATTGTGTATAGATGCCCCTTTTTTATCCATTCGCCTATGGAAGGTCATCTAGTTTGGTTCCACAGTTTAGCTATTATGAATTGTGCCGCTATGATCAGTGATGTGGCAGTATCCCTATAGTGCGCTCTTTTAAGATCCTCAGGGAATAGTCCGAGAAGTGAGATAGCTGGGTCAAATGGTGGATCCTTTCCCTGCTTTCCCAGGTATCTCCATACTGCTTTCCAAATTGGCCTCAACATTTTCCAGTCCCACCAGCAGTGTACAAGTGTACCCTTTTCCCCACATCCTCGCCAACACTTATTGTTGTTTGATTTCATAATGGCTGCCAATCTTACTGGAGTGAGATGGTATCTTAGGGTGGTTTTGACTTGAATTTCCCTAACTGCTAGAGATGGTGGGCATTTTTTCATGTTCTTGTTGATGGATTGTATATCCTCCTCTGTGAAGTTTCTGTTCAAGTCCTTGGCCCATTTGTGGATTGGTTTATTTGTTATCTTATTGTTTAATTTTTGAGTTCTTTGTATATTCTAGATATTAGGGCTCTATCTGAAGTGTGAGGGGTAAAAATTTGTTCCCAAGATGTAGGCTCTCTATTTACCTCTCTTATTGTTTCTCTTGTTTCGAAAAAAACTTTTTAGTTTAAATAAGTCCCATTTGTTGGTTCTTGTTATTAACTCTTGTGCTATGGCTGTCCTATTAAGGAATTTGGAGCCCAACCCCACAGTATGTACATCGTAGCCAAATTTTTCTTCTATTAGATGCATTGTCTCTGATTTTATATCTTGCTCCTTGATCCATTTAGAGTTAACTTTTGTGCATGGCGAGAGAAAGGGATTCATTTTCATTTTGTTGCATATGGATTTCCAATTTTCCCTGGACCACTTGTTGAAGATGCTATCCTTCCTCCATTGCATGCTTTTAGGCCCTTTTTCAAATATAAGAAAGTTGTACTTTTGTGGATTGGTTTCTGTGTCCTCTATTCTGTACCATTGGTCCAGCTGACTTTTGTGATACCAGTACCACGCTGTTTTTGTTACTATTGCTTTGTAGTACAGTTTGAACTCTGTTATCACTATACATCCTGATTCACACTTCCTGCTTAGAATTGCTATTGCTATTCTGTGTCTATTGTTTTTCCATATGAAATTCATGATTGCTTTATATATTTCTACAAGAAATGCCATTGGGATTTTGATTGGCATTGCATTAAACCTGTAGAGAACTTTGGGTAATATCGCAATTTTGATGATGTTAGTTCTGCCTATACATGAACAGGGTACATTTTTCCATCTTCTAACATCTTCTTCTATCTCTTTCTTTAGAGTTATGTAACTTTCATTGTATAAATCTTTCACCTCTTTTTTTAGGTTGATTCCCAAGTATCTTATTTTCTATGAGGATATTGTGAATGGAGTGGTTTTCCTCATTTCAATTTCAGAAGTTTTGTTGCTGATATACAGGAATGCCTTTGATTTTTTCTTGTTGATTTTATATACTGGCACTTTGCTGAATTCATTTATTAACTCTAGCAGTTTATTTGCATACCCTTTAGGGTTTGTTAAGTATATTATCATGTCATCCTCAAATAGCGAATATTTAAGTTCTTCTTTTTCTATTTTTATGCCTTTAATTTCTTTTGTCTGTCTAATTGCTCTGGCTAGTATTTCAAGAACTAAACTGAATAGAAGTGGTGATAGAGGGCATCTCTGTCTTGTTCCAGATTTTAGAGGGAATGCCTTCAGTTTTTCTCCATTTAGGATGATGCTAGCCTGAGGTTTAGCATATATAGCTTTTACCATGTTGAGGTAAGTTCTTGTTATCCCTAATTTTTATAGTGTTTTGAACATAAAGGAATGCTGTACTTTGTCAAACGCTTTATCTACATCTATCGAGATGATCATATGGTTTTTGTCTTTAAGTCTATTGATGTGGTGGATTATATTTATTGATTTCCATTTATTGATCCAGGCTTGCATCCCAGGGATGAATCCTACTTGATCATGAAGCACAATTATTTTGATATGCTTTTGTATTCAATTCACCATGATTTTATTGAGAATTTTTGCATCCAAGTTTATTAGAGGTATTGGTCTGTAGTTTTCTTTCTTTGAAGTGTCTTTGTCTGGTTTTGGAATCAGGGTGATGTTGGCCTCATAGAATGAATTTGGAGGAACTCCTTCTTTTTCTATTTTTTGAAATTGCTTGAAAAGTATTGGTATTAATTCTTCTTTGAGGGTTTTGTAGAACTCCACTGTATACCTATCCGGTCCAGGGCTCTTTTTGGTTGGTTGTCTTTTGATGGTTTCTTATTTTTCTTCCTTTGTTATTGGTCTATTTAAATTGTGGGTGTCTTCCTGACTCAATCTGGGCAGATCATATGACTTAAGAAATTTATCGATATCTTCTTTATCTTCTATTTTATTGGAATATAGGGTTTCAAAATACTTTCTAATTATCTTCTGTGTTTCTGTAGTGTGTGTTGTGATATTTCCATCTTTATTCCATATGTTAGTAATTTGAGTTCTCTCTCTTCTTCTCTTCGTTAGCATGGCTAAGGGCCTGTCGAACATATTTATTTTTTCAAAGAACCAACTCTTATTTATTTCAATTTTTACAATGTAGATTTTTTGTTTCAATTTCATTGATTTCTCCTCTAATTTCAATTATTTCTTGTCTTCTACTACATTTGATGTTCTTTTGCTCTTCCTTTTCTAGGTTTTTGAGGTGTAGTGTGAGTTCATTTATTTGTTGTTGTTTTTTTCTTTTTTTGAGGAAAGAATTACAAGAAATGAATTTCCCTCTTAAAACGGCTTTCATTGTGTCCCATACAAACCGGTATGTTGTGTCTCTATTGTCATTTGTCTCTAAGAATTTTTTTATCTCCTCCTTTATGTCTTCTGTAACCCACTGATCATTCAGTAACATATTGTGCATTTTCCATGTGATGTAGAATTTTTTCTTCCTTTTTTTTTTCATTGATTTAAAGTTTCAATCCATTATGATCAGATATGGTGCATGGTATTATCTCCATACCTTTATATTTACTAAGAGTTTCCCTATTGCATAATATATGGTCTATATTGGAGTAGGATCAATGTGCTGCTGAGAAGAACGTGTATCCACTTGATGATGGTTGATATATTTTATATATGTTGGTTACGTCTAGGTTATTGACTGTGCTATTTAGTTCTATAGTATCTTTATTCAGCTTTTGTCTGGAGGAAGGCAAGAGACTTCATCCACTATGACTGCCCTTTTTGCCATTTTAGTTTTGGATGCACACATGGGATCTTTCTTTAGATCCATCAGGTGCTGAGAATCTAAGCCACAGGCTCACACAGGGCCAAGATGCAGATTCAGAAACATCCCTTTCCAAAGCAATTAAGCAAAGAGCCACAGGTGATGCACATTTATTTCCATTTGAAAACTCTTTTCTTCAGTCTTCACAAAGGGGTTGCCGGAGGCAAAGACCTTCCTGACATTCAGGGCAACAGACAGGGAAGCAAAAGGCCCAAAGCAGGGTTTCTCCACTGAGACTTTCTTGGTCACACTGATATCTGAGTTTTCTGAGATACTCGCCATTCCCTTCAGCTATCCAGTACATTGCCATGTCACAGTGCTTGGGGTGGTACATATCTTGGACACAAAACCATGAGCGTATTCTAGAGAGTGGCCAGAATTCAGGAAGAAAACAGGAACTTAGGAAGATGGCGAGTGTTGCCCATTTATAAGGCCAGCTGCAGTTCATTCATAAATTGCACAGGATGAATGCTGGGAAGCTTTCTAGTAGACTGGACAAATCCCTTGATGCATTTTCTTTTCTAATGTCTACAACCACGGACACAATGGGATATACAGACTCAGAAACACTCACCTTGTCAAATGACTTACTAGAAACAGTCCACTCCAAAACTAACAAACCACCTTTCCTACCTATTCTGAGAACAGGAGACAAAACAACAAACCCACAACCACACCCACAAAGACACCTCCTTCCCCCAGTAGGTCTCTGACTATCCAGAGTGTCCTCTGACTGGTGGGCCATGATATATTCCCCCATATTGGGGTGTCCTGTCTCTGATATGGTCTCCGTGGCCAACTCTGTGATGCTGTCAGAAGCCAGCGATGAGCCACTACCTGCTTTCTCAGGAAAGGCCCCTCTTCAGATCTTCCTGGCATTTGGCCAACCTCACATCAGTATGTACCAAGAAAGACTGACTCTGTCCTTGGTAAATCCAAACAAGTTTGACCACTGGGACTTGCACTGGGACTGGCTTTGGGTGCCTGGCTTCCTGGATCGCATGTTCAGAGAGTTTCATCACCAAGGAAGTAAGTTGAGTTCATTTCCTTCAGGAACTGAATGAGGTCACTACCCTGGCAACCACATTTTCCTAACAGTTCCTTCCGAGGGTCCCATCAGATGGAGGCTGCACCTACTTGCTCTGACATTTTCACAAGTTAGAATGGTATATCAACCGTAGGCACCCGGGATCAACTCTCCACACAGGCCTGGTTTGGTCCATCTTCACTACATTAAGAAAAGAGAGGCTGATTCAGACACATCCTTTCATCATGACCAGGATGTTTTCCATGTAAGATGACTTTTGCTCTCTCAGGTCCCTCATAGCTGCCTACATCTTCTCCAGGGATTATTTCTGCATGGACTTTTGATGTTGTCAGCTGGTGGAAGATCCCCTACCTTCCTGTATTGTAAGACCAACTCTGTTCCTGCTCTTCTGTAAATGAGATTGAGGGAACAGTGTATGGTTAGGGTTAATAGCATGTTCGATTTGGGTTAGGAATAATTATGCTGGATGAATAATGGTATTGGGAAGCTGTGATATTTATAAGAATATAGACGTGAAATATATGTATGAGAACAGAGATCTAGGAAAGATTTGAAGCCCAGATAGGAATTGAAACCACGATTGGTATACTTAGCTTGAATTATGTTCTGCACCGAGGTCTCAGATAAATTGATATACAATGGCATAGGACCGTGTACCTCGGATGTTTGAATGTAGAAGAGAACATGCAGTCAAAAAGGGATAGTCTGTAGGATTAGGAAGATAGTCAGTAGGTTTAGGAAGAATAGTGAGTATAGGAGTTGGACCAAAAGTTCTTTAGCAATAGGGTTTCAGATAGAGAGTGAATGTAAATGTCAGCACATTTGAAGTTACAGTCACAATGATGAACTGGGGACAATATGTAGAAAAGCAGATATCAATAGGGACATTAAGAAATCAGGCATAGTATAAAGTGAGTGATAGGATTAGATATTTTCAAAAGGCTTGAGGTTGAATATATAATCTTAGGAAAAAAACAAATATGTAGTAACAAAGAGGATTGACATTTGAGAGCATTACTCAACCTGGACAGATGTTTTTAATAATCCATGCTCACTTTCCATTTAGGCTTTGGTACAATCATAAGTGTGACCTTTGCATTTTGTGTCCAGAATACTACTGTGATAAATGTATATGTAGATCAGGTGACATGAGTCTTTCTTCCACCATTATGGGGAGCAATATCCTGAAAACTTATAAATTAGTACTGGGGATACGAAAAGGTGTACCCTGTGTTGATGATTATTCAGATGATGCATGAATAGACCATATTGTGAATAAAGTATATAACTGGTTCCAACTTTAAATAATGGATTGAATTTGCATCTGAAAAAAATATATGAAATCTTATATTGATATACATAAATTCATTCCAACCTGTTATATATCTAATGGTAATATTAGGGTTACAGTTTATCATGAAGAGTGAGTTTTGCTTGAACAATGATAATGGAATCGAAAATAATGTGTTTAGAATGAAGTCAAGTGAAAAGAACAGTAGAGAAATATGGAGGAATACATGTGTTCTGAAATAGTAAGTAATTGAAAGTGAACCAAATGCCTATAAATTTGTGAAGTTGTGAATGAAAAAAATATATCCTATGTTGTACATAAACTGAAGAAATTTTAATGTACCAGTGTTTAATAAAAATGAACTTCAAAATACACATCATGTCCCATAGAAATCTATTTGCATTGATGTTAAACTGGGTCAGTTACAGTAGAAATATTAGGATTTGTAAGCACCATTCACTGAACTTAGTTTTCAGTAGTAGGAAACCAATATGTATTTCAGGTGGTTGAGTATTTCTTAGAATAATCTTGTGTAAAGTTGATTATACACCCAAATACATGAATACGAATGAATTTAGGGAGTGTATAATAAGATACATATATTTCATATTTTGGAAATTCTGGAGAATATATATATATATATATATATATATATATATATATATATATATACACACAAATACACACACAAACACACACACACAAATTAATATGTAGAAATATATATGCCAATTGAAATTCATCATAAAATATAATTCATCCACATATCCAAAAATATTCATTTTACTTAACATGGATTTATGTATAATGTTTTTTACTAGGAAGCTCACCCATAGGTTGAATTTTCAGTTCAATCAGTATTTAGGGGGAGTCATCTCTTTTCACAATTTTTATATTCCAATGTCAGTGAGCTCACAAGAATGTACGTGGGATACCAGGTAGGATAGTATATGTGCATAAAAATACATGTGCTGAATAGGATACAGAGAAAGGGAGACAGGAATTTACATATGTGATAACTTTAAAAACTCATGAAGAAATATTATAATAAAAAGTTGACTAGATTTAAAACACATACTCTTGATAAAGCAGAAGGCAAATACAAGTATACACCATGCTTCCTATGAAAGGACTGTATTTCTATTCAGTTAGGTTTCTTTTTCTCCATCATATTAGGATTAGTAGTCAGATTCTAGTAGGGTATGGGTTGGTGTCAGGGATTCAGTATTTCAAATGGAAATAGAAAATTAATCTAATGTGTATGCAAACATGTACTACAGGAACAATTTCCCACTCTCTTCCAGAACAATGGCTTGACATAACCATCACTCCAAGTAAGACACAATTAGAGGAGAGGAGTTAGAAAATCTGTGAATACATATGAGAAATGTAAAATGCTCAGAAGTTCACAACACTGGAAGTAGAAGAACAGTTTCCAAAAGTAAGGGAGAGGTAAACACTTCACAAACATGGAGCTCTGCTGGCCTAAAGACTTCTTGAGAAACTTCCTCTGTGGTTGGGCACATGAAATATTTGTAATTGTCAGGAAATTTAGTTTCGTTTGTAGTGACACCATGAAATCTGGGTCTGCATCTATGTGACCTGGAGGACATGGTTCCTTATTTTCTAATGAAAATGAGGCAGCAGTTCTGAATTCTCTCTTTGTAGGTAAACTGTGGCCACTGGGAGCTAAGTGTTTTCCCGTGTGGTCTGTGAAGCCTTTGGTCATGCTCCAATTTTCAGGGTGTTTCTTACTCCTGAACTGGGAGTTTCGTATTAGATTCATGAAATACAAGGAGTTCAACTGCGACACAATGATAGAGGGAGTTCTGTCACGTGTGGTTTGTCATGGTCGACAAGAGAATGTACGAACCAGGCTTTAATCCCACATAGCTTTCCCACTTGACTATAGCAACCTGATTCTGAACATTGCCCTGAAACCTCTCATAAAAAAAGATGCCTTTACATATAAGGGTCGGCTGCCTGCACCATGTCAGTCGCAAGTCTTTTGGAAGCCAATGGAAGATCCAGGTGATCCTACCAAAAATATTTATTTACACACCTACAGTCCACTGCTCTATGCCCACTACTCAGCAGGCTCCAACTTACTGGTATCTCTGTTCTACAACATTTTCACTAAACCCAGTCAATCAAGGCACAGTTTGGAACCATCATGATCAGCAACAGGACATTCAAAGTTTATCCAGTGCCACCTGGTCATGGAAATTTCAAAAATTTCATGGTATTTATCTAGCCATTTTTCAAGGATGAAGTTGGAGGCACTGTGGGTTTCAATTAATTCAGGAACCATTAAATGGTGAGGAAGCTCATTTCAATGAAAGCTCTGGAGATCACTCACGGGGAAGGCTTCCCAAAGAGTGGCCAAAAGGTCACATGAATCCAGGCCCATTGAGGTATACAAAGTGAGATCCATGTGTGTTTGTATTCTCAACTAAGGGTCCCAAGTCTTTAAGAATTAAATCATGTGATATCCTGGCTCAGAATCCCCGAGCACTGTGGAAAGCCATCCTGGGCCTAGATCTCAGATTACAAGGGGTGATTCTCATGCGTGACCTCCTAAAATCCCAACACTATTTTTGCAATACTTCTCTGAGGTCAGTTCCAGAACTCAGTCTCTAAGGGTAATCACACCAGAGTTCATGCTCCGGTGGACACAGTCATCTCTTCCAACTACCACACAATTGACCACAATTAAAACCAAAACACTCCCATATGGACCTCATCTCCTTCCATATAGACACTCATCATAACCTCTGGCTGGAGGTTTCCATGAGGGGCGCAGACCAAGACAGTATCCACAATAATCTACCTTGCCCCTCATTTGCCTAAAGTCAGGGTGGCCTGGACACGCTTCCTGTTAACCAGGAGTGATCAAATAAGGCCCTGGTGTTAATACTGTTCTGCTTGTCCAATTTGAGGCCTACTGACTGTCAGATATTGATTCTTTATGTGAATTGGAGTCATGAGAAAACCCAAGCACCTATGGGCTAGCCTCTGCAGGTTTTGAAGAACTCGTTTGACCCAAAGGATTCCTATTCTCACTTGATGGAGGTCAGGAACCTTACAGAGGAAGGCTAGAGACTTCATGCCAATGACTGCTCTTTTGGCCATTTTGGTTTTGAATGCACGCATGGGAAATTTCTTTAGATCCCTCAGGTGCTGAGAATCTAAGCCACTGCCTCATACAGAGCCAAGGGGCTGATTCAGACACATCCCTTTTCAAAAGCAGTTAAGGAAAGAGCCACATGTATGCCCAATAATTTCCATTTGAAAACTGTTTTCTTCAGGCTTCACAAAAGGGTGGCCTGAGTCAAAGACCTTCCTGAAATTCAGGAAAACAGAACAATAGGTAAGCAAATGGTCCAAAGCAGGGTTGCTCCACTGAGAATTTCCTGGTCACACTGATACTTGAGTTTTCTGAGATGCTTGCCATTTCTTTCAGCTATCCAGTACATGGCCAGTCACAGAGCTTGAAGGTGGTACATATCGTGAACAAAAAACCATGGTCCTATTCTGTAGAGTGGCCAGAATTCAGAAAGAAAACAGGAACTTAGGAATATAGCAGGTATTGCGCATCAATAGGGCAAGCTACAGTCCATTCATAAATGGGGCAATTTGAATGCTGAGAAGCTTTCTACTAGACAGGACACATCCATTGATGCATTCTCTTTTCTAATGCATACAACCACGGACACAGTGAAATACTGAGACATAGAAACACTCGCCATGTCAAAAGACTTACTAGAAACACTAAACTTCAATCCAACAAACCGACTTTAATACCTATTCTAGGAAAATGAGACAAAACCACAAACCCACAACAACACCCACAAAGGCACCGCCTTCCCCCAAGTAGGTCTGTGACTATCCAGAGTGTCCTCTGACTTGTGGGCCAAAATATGTTCCCCCAAATTGGCCTGTCCTGTCTCAGATCTGGTCTCCTTGGCCAACTCTGTGAAGTTCTCAGTAGCCAGCGGTGAGCCACTACCTGCTTTCTCAGGAAAAGCCCCGCTTCAGAGATTTCCTCTCATTTGGCCTTCCTCACATCTGTAGGTACCAACAAAGACTGACTCTGTCCTTGCTGAATCCAAACAAGTGAGACCACTGGGACTGGAACAGGGACTGGCTCTGGGTGCCTGGCTTCCTGGATCCCAAATTCAGAGAGTTCCATCACCAAGGAAGTTAAGTGAGGTCCCTTCCTTCAGAAATTGAATGAGGTCACTGTCTTGGCAACCACTTTGTCCTAACTGTTGCTTTCAAGGGTCCCATGATACGGAGGCTGCCCCTACTTTCTGTGACACTTTCACAAGTTAGAATGGTATATCAACAATAGGCACCCAGGAATAGATCTCCACACAGGCCTAGTTTGGTCCAACTTCTCTACGTTAAGAAGAGAAGCTGATTCATACACAACCTTTTATCCTGACCAGGTTGTTTGCCATGGAAGATGACTTTTGGTCTCTCAGGTCCTTCATAGCTGCCTACCTCTTCTCCAGGGATCATTTCTGCATGTACCTTTGAGGTTCTCAGGAGGTGGAAGATTCCCTACATTTCAGTATTGTAAGATCAACTCTTTCCCTGCTCTTCTGTAAAGTTAGATTGAGGGAACAGTGTATGGTTATGGTTAATAACATGTTCGGTTTGGGTTAGAAATCATTCTGCTGGATGAATAATGGTATTGGGAACTTGCTATGTGTATAAGAATATATAGGTGAAATATATGTATGAAAACAGAAATCTAAGTATGATTTGAAGTCCAGAAGGGCATTGGGCTCTTGATTGGGATATGCAGCTTTGAATTACGTTCTGCAGAGGTGTCTCAATTAAATCGATATACAATGCCATAGGACCTTGTACCTTGGATGAATTAATGTAGAAGGAACATCTAGTCGAAAAGGGATAGTCCGTAGTGAAAGGTTAATAAAATAGGTACTTGTCACTTCCTGTTTTTCTGTATGCTTAACAAAACACTGTTGAAATCTTGAGAAATGTTTGCTAATCTTGTTTCCAGAATGTTCTGTTCCCAACTGCCAAACTGCAGAATGTACTCCCTCACTCAGTGTCATGCAAACCGCCCACATGCCCTCACCCATTAGTAAACTTCCCTCTCTTCCCTCTCCAAGGAAAGTATATAAGCTGTGCTTAAGGTGTTCTCAGGGCTCTCTGCTCTATTTAAGTGAGTTCTGAGCCACAGCATGCTGAACCCCAAATAAACCCATTGCTGTTGCATGAGACAGACTCTTGGTGGTCTCTTCCTTCGACACTCGCCCGACCTTTACATATTGAGGTTCCACAGAGTTCTGGCAGTGGCAGACGAGAGACCCCAATGGGCTCCTCTCGGAGCAAGTAAGGCACCTCTTTCTGGTTTCAGTTTTCATGTTAGGGCTTGGCAAAATCTCTGGCGATGAAGAGCCTGAGCTCCCTCCGAAGGTGGCTGAGAGACGTGTCATGGAGACACAGGGCACCTCCCTGGGGGACGCCGCAGAAAACTCGGGAAATTAAGGAACAATAGTCTCCTCAACTCAGTGATATTTTGTTTCAGATTCGGTATTGTCATCCCATCGGGTTTTGCCGGCTACTCATTCCTGGTTTCAGTGTTTGACGTCCATTGCCTGTGTTTATGGTCTTGTCTTATCTGTGTCATGTGTCCTTGCTTTTGCTGTTTGTGTACCTTTCATTATGGGACAGAGCAGTTCAATGCCTCTGTCCCTGACCCTTGATCACTGGAACAAAGTCCGCTTAAGAGCTCAGAATCTTTCTTGTTTTAGTAAAATGCTGGACCTGGCAGAATCTCTGTGCCTCAGAATGGCCCACCTTTGAATTCGGATGGCCCCTAGAAGGATCTTTCTACTTCGCACTAATTTAAAAATTCAGAGATATTATCTCAGCCGGGGACACATAGCCATCTGGATCAACAGCCATATATCTTAACTTGGCAGAACATCTGCAAATCTCCTCCTCCATGGGTGAAGCCTTTCCTTGCCCCTGCCTCTGCTCCTACTCCTTCCCCCATGATCTCTCAAACCCTCTCAACCTCCTCCTCCTCCACCCCCTGTTCTCCCCGAGTCACAGATTTGACTCTACTGGACTCTTCTTCCCTTACTAATCCCCTGCCCTTGTCCCCTAACCCACAACACCCTCAAATGGATTTCCCTGCTGCTGACTCAGCCTCTTTACCATTGGAGGAAGCTAAGCCGGTAATAGGGTCTGATAATGGACCGGTGTTCATGGCCCAGGTAAGTCAGGGGTTAGCCAGGAACCAGGGAATTAATTGGAAGTTATATTGTGCTTATAGATACCCGAGTTCAGGACAGGCAGATAGAATAAATTGAACCATTAAAGAGACCTTAAGAAAATTAAACTTAGAGAACAGCATAAAAGATTGGACTATGCTCCTGCCTTATGCAATGTTTCATGCAAGAAATACTCCCTCTGTTTCTTTGAGTAACCTTAGCCCCTGTGAAATTCTCTATTGTTGCCCTCCTGCAGTAAGGGACCTAAGCCCGACTCAAAGACCTAACCATTCCATCCACACCCCCTTGCTTGACAGACTTAAAGCTCTAAAAAGAACTCAGTGATACCTGTGTAAACAGCTGGCCACTGCCTACCAAACTGGGGACAAAGGGACTCCACATCGATATCATGTAAGAGACTTCATCTACGTAAGACGACATCAGGTATCATGCTTGAAACCCCGCTGGAAAGGACCATAGCTGGTGCTACTTATAACACCTCCAGTGGTAAAGGTAGATGGAATCAATTTCTGGATCCATGCCTCTCATCTCAAGCCTGCGCCCTGTCCAGACTCTGGCTGGAAACTGGAAAAGACTGGTAAAACCTTCAAATTGCGTATTCGCCATGTGGATAAGTCTGTGGACTCTCTCCTTGGCCACAAGTAGTCCTAAGCCACATCAGCCCATTCAGCAGTGATGGCTGATCACAATTCCTACTGGAAAAGAAGTATAATCTATTTCGCATACAGCCCCCTGAGGGACCTGGTGGCCATCATTCCTCCCAGACATTTGTCAGCTGGCTATAGGTCTTACCTATTGGGATATCCCTGATGAAGAGGATACCACTAAAATTCCATTAAATTACTTCTGTAGCATAGATAATGGAAACAAACATTATGGATGAAGGGACATGCAAGCCAGATGCAGGTTGGCTAGCCTAGATTACTATGTTTGCCGGGCAGACTCTCAAAGCCACAGTCACGGCTGTGTGGGGGGAAAGCCGACTTCTTCTGTAAGTCATGGGGATTTGAGCAAACAGGGGCTGCCTGATGGAACCCAAACTCCTCATCAAATTCAGTACACATCATTGGCCATATTACCAATTAGATAAGAAGAACCGATGGCCCCCAGAGGGGTCTCTAGATCCTCAAATTCTGCGTGACCTTTTCCCTCCTTCACTCACATCCTGAACTATGCTTCTCCAATAGATCCTCACCCTCAGCCTTCTGCTCCAGACATTCTGCTGTCACTCCCACCTCAGCAACCTGATTTCTCCCCTCCAATTACTAGATCAAAAACCCAAACCTCTGCCGGTTCTCAGACCATTGCCTCCTTGCTGAGGAAGCAGTTACTGAAGTACCCCTCCACCCACTCACTCCTCTCTTGTCCTGTCAGTGCCCGCACCGGGTCCCGCCAGGTCTTCTTACCAGCTAAACCAAAGCTCAAACCAGCTGAGGAGAGCCCTCAGTCCCCTATCTAAGATGTAATAAAAATGGCCTTTAAAGTTGGTTTGTCATCACTGAAAACAGTTTACTAATAATTAAACGTCCCTCATATGCGTTTTGAGATACTCACTCCAATCATCCTCTCTGCTCTACCTGTTCTACTGCTCAAGTTTTTGTTGCTAGGAAAATCTCAAACCCGTTTCCCATTATTCTTTTACATCTCTCCTTCCTCATTCTCAGATCCACGGAGCTGATCACAGCCCACCTTCCCCGTCTTCCCCCTCTGCACTAGGCCCACAGAAAAGTCTTAACTGACCTTCTCCAGAAGTCTTCACCATGGCTGACTTTAGGACTTTCAGCAAAAGAGTCCCTATAAAAGAGTTCAATGTAGATAAACTTCCTCTTTTCGTGTTGCCCTGTTCTACTTGGCCAGTGGCTAAAAAAATCAGCACTTCTCAGGTAGACACCCTTTTTCTAGTTTTTCACAAAATATGTGAACAAGGCCTCTGTCCTTGAGCTGGGGATTCACAGAGATGGCTACATTTCTAAGATAAAGAAGTTACCAACTGGTCTCCATGGTAACAGCTGGCAGGGGTAAAATAAGAAAGGGAAGAAAAAGCTCTCCCCCTCCCAGGTGTCCTTTAAAAGTTAACTTGCCCAGAACAGGGAAAAAACAGGAACAAATACTGCGTTTTTGAACTTCTGCAGACTGTGAGCTTCTGAGCACCTTCCCTTACATGTTGGGTACAAAATTCTGAAACTACCTAAACTTGAGTTTCAGGGGATTAATTGATTACAACAGAAGCAATGCCCTCTGAATCCGGTTGCAACCAAATAGGACTGTTTCCCTCTCTTGAGTGCTATCTTAGGTGCCTTGCCTTGTCCTCCTTACAACAGAATAATTCTATATACTTAAACCTTGTTTATGTTTTCATGAAATGGTCAACAGATGTGATTAATCGTGTAATGGTGCAGATGTTTCCCAGAGTGCTCTATTATGAAGCAGGTTCATTTGAAGATCAAATAGGGGGACATACAACCAGGTTCCACTGGGAGCATATATCCCTCACTTTAGCCATCATATTAGGAATAGGATTTGCTGCACGGGTGGGCCCAGGAACCACTGCCCTTGTCCATGTGACACAATAAATTACCCAATTAGAATCAGCAATAGACCAAAACTAAGATATTAGAAACCACCATCAGAGCTTTGCATGAAACTTTAACCTCTCTCTCTGAAGTTGTTTTACAGAACAGTTGAGGTTTGGACCTCCTCTTCATTAAAGAAGGGGGCCTTTGTGCTGCATTGAGGGAAGAATGTTGTTTTTATGCCAAACATACTGGAGTTGTAATAAAATCTATGAGTAAATTAAAAAGACACATTAAAGAGCATCAACAAGAGAGAGAGAGACCCAAAAAGGGTTGTTTGAGTCTTGGTTCACACAGTGCCCCTGGTTAACTACGTTTTTATCAACCCTGGCCGGTCCAATAATAATCCTCATATTATTGCTAACTATAAAACCCTGTTTTCTCAACCGTGTAATTTCTTTTCTCCAGGCTCAAATTGGACGAGTTAAACTTATGGTAATACCCCACTAGGAGACATAGAATGTGAAACCCCCCAATGATAATTTTTATGATTAAAAGTAGCCAGAAAAAGAAGTGAGGAATGAAAGGTTAATAAAATAAGTACTTGTCACTTCCTGTATTTCCCTATGCTTAACAAAAAACTGTTGAAATCTTGAGAAATGCTTGCAAAACTTGTTCCCAAAATGTGCTGTCCCCAACTGCCAAACTACAGAATGTACTCCCTCACCCAGTTGCATGCAAACTGCCCACTCGTCGTGACCCATCAATAAACTTCCCTCCCTGCCTTCTCCAGGGAAAGTATACAAACTCTACTTAAGCTATTCTCAGGGCTATCTGCTCTATTAAAGTGAGCTCTGAGCCCCAGCATGCTGGAAACCCAATAAACCTTTTGCTGTATCATGAGTACTCTGTTGGTCGTCTCCTTCTCCGAAGCTTCCCCGACATTTACTTGGATGATTGAATGTAGAAGAGAACATCCAGTGAAAAAGGTATAGTTGGTAGGATTAGGAAGATAGTCAGTAGGTTTAGGAAGAAGAGTGAGTATAGAATTTAGAACAAAAGTTCTTTAGCAATACGGTTTCAGTTAGAGAGTGAATGTAAATGTGAGCACAGTTGAAGAGTCAGTCACAATGATGAACTGGGGAAAATATGTAGGAAAGCAGATATCAATAGAGACATTATGAAATCAGGGAAATTACAAAGTGAGTGACAGGACTAGATATTTTGAAAAGGATTGAGTTTGAATATATAATCTTAGGAAAAAACAAATATGTAGACACCAATAGGATTGATATTTGAGAGCATTAGGCAAATTTCAGGTGCATGAATATTTCTGAGAATAATCTTGTGAATAGTTGATTATAAATCCAGATACATGAACATGAATGAATTTAGGGAGTGTATATGAGACACATATATTTCATTTTTTGAAATATCTGGAGAGTGTATATATATATATATATATATATATATATATATATATATATATATATATATATATACACAAACACAAAACACACACAGACAAAAAAGTAGCAATATATATGTCAATCAAAATTCATCATATAATATATATTATCCACAGATCTAAAAATATTCATTTTACTGAACATGGATTTATGTATAATGTTGTTCAACTAGAAAGCTCACCCATATGTTGAATATTCAGTTTCAATGGGGTTTAGTAGGAGTGATCTTTTCTCTCAATTTGTATCTGCCAAGTCAGCCACCTCACAAGAATGTACGTGTGGTACCAGGTAGCCAACCTGATTCTGAACATTGCCCATAAACCTATCCATATAACAAGATGCCTTTACATATAAGGGTCTGCTTGCTGTACCCTGTCAGTCACAAGGCATTTGGAAGCCAATGGCAGATAAACATGGCCCCACCACACATGTTTTATCACACACCTTCACACCACTGCTCTAGGCCCACTAATGAGCAGGCTCCAACTTACTGGCATCACTGTTCTACACAATTTTCATGAAACAAAGTCAGTCAAGGCACTGTCTGGTACACTGATGGTCAGCAACAGGATATCCAAAAGTTCTCCAGTGCCACCTGGTCATGGGAATTTCAAAAATTTTATGGTATTTATCAAGCCATTTGTCGAGGATGAAGTTGGAGGCTCTTTGGGTTTCAATTTATTCAGGAACCATTAAATGTTGAGGAAGCTCATTTCAATGAAAGCTCTAGAGAACACTCACAGGCAAGACTTCCCAAAGTGTGGCTAAAAAGGTCACATGAAGCCAGGCCCATTGAGGTCTACAATGTGAGGTCCATGTGTGTTTTGACTCTCAACTGTGGCTGCAAAGTCTTTCAGAATAAAATCATGTGATATCCTGGCTGAGATTCCCAGTGCTCTGGGGAAAGCCACCCTGCACCTAGATCTCAGGTTCCAAGGGCGACTCTCATGCATGGCCTAGTAAAAACCAAACACAATTCATGAAAATACTTCTCTGAGGTCAGTTCCAGAATTCATTCTCTAAGAGGAATCACAACAGAGTTCAAGCCCAGGTGGACCCAGTCTTTTCTTCTAAGTGCCACACAAATTACCACAATTCCAAACAAAATGCTCCCACATAACCCTTTTCTTCTTCCATATAGACACTCATCATAACCTCTGGATGGAGGTTTCCATGAGGGGCGCAGGACAGGACAGTGTCCAAAATAACCTCCCTTGCCCCTCATTTGCCTAAAGTCAGTGTGGCCTGGAAATCCTGACTGTGAAACAGGAGTGATCAAATCGGCCTGCCGTTAATACAGCTTGGCTTCTCCAATTTGAGGCCTACTGACTGTAGGGTTTAGATTCTTCATGTAAATTGGGGTCATGAGAAAACCCAAGCACCTATGGGATAGCCTCTGCAGGGCTTTGAAGAACTCTTTTGAAACAAAGGATCCCTATTCTCACTTGATGGATGTCAGGAACCTTAGAGAGGAAGGCGAGAGTCTTCATAAACAATGACTGCTCTTTTGGCCATTTTGGTTTTTAATGCACCCATGGGATCTTTCTTTAGATCCATCAGGTGCTGAGAATCTAAGCTACAGCCTAACACAGGGCCAAGAGGCTGATTCAGACACATCCCTTTCCAAAGCAATTAAGCAAAGAGCCACAGGTGTTGCCCATTCATTTCCATTTGAAAACTGTTTTCTTCAGGCTTCACAAAGGGGTGGCCTGAGGCAAAGAACTTCCTGACATTCAGGGCAACAGAACAATAGGTAAGCAAAAGGCCCAAAGCAGGGTTTCTCCACTGAGATTTAATGGTCACACTAATATCTGATTTTTCAGAGATGCTCGCCATTCCTTTGAGCTATCCAGTACATGGTCATGGCACACAGCTTGGAAGTGGTACATACCTTAGACATAAAACCATGAGCCTATTCTGGAGAGGGGCAGAAGTCCAGAAGAAAACTGAAACTTAGGAAGATTGCAGGTGTTACCCATCGAAAAGGCAATCTGAAATCCATTCATAAATTGGACAGGATGAATGCTGGGAAGCATTCTACTAGACAGGACACATCCATTGATGCATTTTCTTTTCTAATATCTGCAACCACGGACACAGTGTGATAGACAGACATAGAAACACTCGCCTTGTCAAATGACTTACTAGAAACAGTTCATTCCACACCAAAAAAAGCGCCTTGCCTACCTATTCTCTGAACATGAGACAAAACCAGAAACCCACCCCCACACCCACAAAGGCACCTCCTTCCCCCAAGAAGTTCTGTGACTATCCGGACTGTCCTCTGACTGGTGAGCCATACTATATTCCCACGGAATGGCCTGATCTGTCTCAGATCTGGTCTCCTTGGCCAACTCTGTGCAGGTGTCAGGACCCAGAGGTGAGAAACTACCTGCTTTCTCAGGAATGACCCCTCTTTAGAGCTTTCCTGGCATTTGGCCATCCTCACATTAGTAGGTACCAAGAAAGACTGACACTGTCCTTGGTAAATCCAAACAAGTGAGACCACTGGGACTGGGACTGGGACTGGCTCTGGGTGCCTGGCTTCATGAATCCCAAGTTCAGAGATTTCCATCACCAAGGAAGTGAGGTGAGGTCACTTCCTTTAGGAACTGAATGAGGTCACTGCCTTGGCAACCACTTTGTCCTACCAGTGGCTTCCAAGTGTCACATGAGAAGGAGGCTGCCCCTACTTCCTGTGACACTTTCACAATTTAGAATGGTATACAACCATAGGCACCCAGAAACAGCTACCCACACAGGCCTGGTTTGGTCCATCTTCTCTAAATTAAGATGTGAGAGGCTGATTCAGACAGAACCCTTCATCCTGAACAGGTTGTTTGCTATTGAACATGACTTTTGTTCTCTCAGGTTCTTCATAGCTGCCTACATCTTCTTCAGTCAACATTTCTGCATGGAACTTTGAGGTTCTCAGCAGGTGGAAGATCCCCTACTTTCCTGTATTGTAAGACCAACTCTGTCCCTCCTCTCTGTAAATTTAGAATGAGGGAACAGTGTATGGATAGGGTCAATAACATATTTGACTTGTGTTAGGAATCATTCTGCTGGATGAATAATGGTATTGGGAACCTGCAAAATTTATAAGAATATATATTTGAAATATAAGTATGAAAACATTAATCTAGTTACGATTTGAAGCCAGAAAGGGCATTGGGCCCTTCTTTGGGATATTTAGCTTTGAATTACATTCTGCATTTTACTCTCAGATAAATCTATACACAATGGAATAAAACCTTGCACCTCAGATGCCTGAATGTCGAAGAGAACATCCAGTCAAAAATGGATAGTCGGTAGGATTTGGAAGATAGTAGGTTTAGGAAGAAGAGTGAGTCTTCGAGTTGGACCAATAGTTTTTTAGCAATAGGGTTTCGTTTAGAGAGTGAATGTAAATGTCAGCACATGTGAAGAGTCAGTCACAATGATGAACTGGGGAAAATATGTAGGAAAGCAGGTCTCAATAGAGACATTAGGAAATCAGACAAATTATAAAATGCGTGATAGGATTAGACATTTTCAACAGGGTTGAGGTTGAATATATAATCATAGGAAGAAACAAATATATAGTCCCCAACAATATTGACACTTGGGAGAATTAGGCATCCTGGACAAGGATGTTTTTAGTAATATATACTCACTTTCAATTTAGGGTTTGGTACAATCATAAGTGTGACCTTTGCATTTTTGTCCAGAATATTACTGTGATAAAATGTATATGTAGATCAGGTGACATGAGTATTTCTTCCACCATTATGGGAAGCAATATTTTTAAAACCCATAAATTAGTATTGGGTATACAAATAGGTGTACCCTGTGTCAATGAATATAGAGATGATGCATGAATAGATCGTACTGTGAATAAATAATATAACTGGATCCAACTTTAGAAATTGGAGTTAGAATAAATTGATATCTGAAAATATACAGGAAATCTTATATTGATATTGGTATACATACATTCATTACAACCAATTATAAGTCTAATGGTAATATTAGGGTTACGGTTTATCATGAAGAGGGTGTGTGAGTTTTCCTTCAAAAGTGATTATGGAAATCGAAAATAATGTGTTTGTTAAGAAGTCTCATGAAACGACCAGTCGAAAAACCTGGAGGACTACATGTGTTCGGAAGCAGGAAGTGATTGAAAGTGAAACAAATGTCTTTAATTTTGAAATTTTGGGTGAAAAATTTATCCATGGATGTGCATAAACTGAAGAAATAGTACTGTACCAGTTTTAAATAAAAATGAACGTCAAAATACACATCATGTCCCATAGGAATCTACTTGCATTGATGTTAAACTTGGTAAGTTACGGTAGAAATATTAGGATTTGTATGCACCTTTCACTGAAGTTTGTTTTCAGTACTAGGAAACAAATGAGTATTTCAGGTGGATGAATATTTCTGAGAATAATCTTGTGCAAAGTTGATTACAAATCCACATACATGAATATGAATGTATTTAGGGAGTGAATAATAAGACACATATTTCATATTGTGAAAAATCTGGAGAGTATATATATACAAAACACACACAGACATTATAAAGTGGCAATATATATGCCAATCGAAATTCATGGTGAAATATATATCATTCGTAGATCCCGAAATATTAATTTTAATGAACATGGATTTATGAATAATGTTGTTCAACTAGGAAGGTCACCCATAGGTTGAATTTTAAGATCCAACAGCATTTAGCAGGAGTGATCTATTCTCATAATTTGTATCTGCCAAGTCAGCCACCTCACAAGAATGTATATGTGATACCAGGTAGGATTCTATATGTGCATATAAAAATACATGTGCTGAATAGGCTACAGAGAAAGGGATACAGGAATTCACATATTCATTAACTTTAAAAACACATGGAGAACTATTTCAATTAAAAATTAACTAGATTTATAACACCTAACCTACATAATGCAAACGGCAAGTCCAACTATACACCATGCCTCTTCTGAACTGCTTGTATTTCTATTCTGTTTGAGTTATTTTTCTCCATCATATTAGGAATAGTAGTCAGAGTCTAGTAGGGTATAGTTTCGTGTCAGGGATTCAGTATTTTGAATGGAAAATTGGAAAATGAATCCAATGTGTATGCAAATATGTGCTACACAAAAATCTTCCCACTTTCATCCACAACAATGCCTTGACATTACCTTTGCCACAAGTAAGACACAATTAGAGGAGAAGAGTTAGAAAATACGTGAATACATATCTGGAATGGAATACGCTCAGGATTTCCCAACCTTGGAGGTGATAGAGCAGTTTCCATAAGTAAGGGACATGGTAAACACTCCACAAACATGGAGCTCTGCTGGCCTAAATACTTCTTGAGAAACTGCCTCTGAGGTTGGGCACTTGAAATATATGTTGTTGTCAGGAGCTTTAGCTTCCTTTATAGTGAGCCCATCAAAGCTGGGTCTGCATCTATGTGACCTGGAGGACATGGTTTCTTATTATCCAATGAACCTGAGGCAGCAGTGCTGAATTCTCTCTTTGTAGGTAAACTGTGGCCACTGGGGGCTAAGTGTCACCCCGTGTGGACTGTGAAGCCATTTGGTCCTCTTCCACTTTCTGTTGTGGTTCTTGCTGCTACACTGGGACTTTGGTATTTGCTTCACGAAATACAACAATTTCAACTGGGACACAGTGCTGGAGAGAGTTCTGTCACTGTGGTGGGTCACGGTCTGCAGGAGAATGCACCAACCAGGCTTCTTTCCCACATAGCTTGCACCATTGACCATGTCAACCTGATTCTGAAAATTGCCCTGAAACCTCTCTATATATCAAAATGCCTTTACAAATAAGGGTCTGCTGGCTGCACCATGTCCTTCACAAGGCATTTGGTAGCCAATGGCCAAACCACATGGACCTACCACAGATGTTTTATCACACACCTGCACACCTGCCCACCACTGCTCTAGGCCCACTACTCAGTAGGCTCCAACTTACTGGCATCTTTTTTCTACATTATTTTTATGAAACCCAGTCAATCAAGGCACCCTCTAGTATACTCATGATCAGCAACAGGACACCCAAAGATTCTCCAGTTCCACCTGGTCATGGGATTTTCAAAAATTTCATGGTATTTATCTAGCCATTTTTCAAGGATGAAGTTGGAGGCACTGTGGGTTTCAAGAACCACTAAATGTTGAGGAAGCTCATTTCAATGAAACTCTGGAGAACTCTCATAGGCAAGGCTTCCCAAAGAGTGGCCAAAAGGTCAAATATAGCCAGGCCCATTGAGGTATACGTTGTGAGTTCCATGTGTGTTTTGACTCTCAACTATGGCTAGCAAGTCTTTAAGAATAAAATCATGGGATATCTTGGCTGATATTCCCAGTGCTCTGTGGAAAGCCACCCTGGGCCTTGATCTCAGTTTATAAGAGCGACTCTCATGCGTGGCCTCCTAAAATTTCAACACAATTCATGCAATACTTCTCTGAGGTCAGTTCCAGAACTCAGTCTCTAAGGGGATTCACACCAGACTTCAAGCCCAGGTGGACCCTGTCATCTCTTCCAACCATCACACAAATGACCACAATTAATACCAAAACAATCCCACATTGCCCTCCTCTTCTTCCATAAAGGCACTCATCATAACATCTGGCTGGAGGTTTCCATGAGGGGCACAGCCCAAGACAGTGTCCAAAATAAGCTCCCTTGGCCCTCATTTGCCTAAAGTCAGGGTGGCTTGGACACCCTTCTTGTGCACCAGGAGTGATCTGTAAGCGTAAAAGAAATTGAAATTAAAGTGTAAAAGTTAAAGTGTAAAAGACCGGGTGTTGTAAAGTTTTTAAGCAGCAAGGCTTGAGTTAAAATGTAAAGGACCAGGTATTGTTAAGTTCCTATGCTACACGCAAAACCTGAAATTCCTGTAGCTTGTAGGACAATTCCCGGACTACCCAGTAAATATTCCCCCTGACCGCCTGGTTTTTTAATAAAATAGGACCCTGTGAGGCCTGGCACATAGGCATTGCAGGGCCTAAACCAATCATTTTGAATGTGTACCCCGCTTTAGAACTGACCTATCACTCCCGCCTTACATGTTCCCACCAATAAATGAACTAATCATGTTTAGGAATTGTTGTTTGATTTTCCCGTGGTGTATGATGATTTCTTAAAGGAGACTGTAATATATGTAAAGTCCCGCCCTGCCCAAAAAGTGTACTTAAGCACTGTTCAACCCCTGCTCGGGGCTCTGGGATGCTCTCCCATCTTGAGTGAGCACGTAGCCCCAGCATGCTGGATTGGATCCTCAATAAACGGCTTTTACTGTTGCATGAGCCGCAGTTTCTTGATGGTCTCTTCCTCCAACATTCGCCGGAACCTTACATTTGGTGCATTGGCCGGGAATCACGCAGCGCAGGACAAGGAGACCTCAACAAACCTTTCTGGGGGTAAGTAAGGCGCCTCTTTCCTTCAAAAATGATTATGGAAATCGAAAATAATGTGTTTGGAAAGAATCTCATGAAAAGAACAGTCAAGAAACATGGAGGAATACATATGTTCTGAAGCAAGAAGTAATTGAAAGTGAACCAAATGCCTGCAGATTTGTGAACCTGTGGATGAAAAGTTATATCCTATGATATCCATCAACTGAAGAAATAGTAATGTACCACTGTTGAATAAAAATGAACTTCAAAATACACATCATGTCCCATAGGATTATACTTGCATTAATGTTAAACTGGGTCAGTTACCATGCAAATATTAGGATTTGTAAGCACAATTCACCGAAGTTTGTTTTCAGTACTGGAAAATAAATATGTATTTTATGTGGATGAATTTTTCTGAGAATAATCTTGTGCAAATTTGATTACAAATCCACATACATGAATATGAATGTATTTAGGGAGTGAATAATAAGACACATATATTTAATATTGTGAAAAATCTGGAGAGTATATATATATATATATATATATATATATATATATATATATATATTTATAAAGATAAAAACACAGACATTAAAATGTAGCAATATATATGCCAATCAAAATTCATCATGAAATATATATCATCCTCATATCCAAAAATATTCTTTTTACTGAGCATGGATTTATGTATAATGTTGTTCATCTAGGAAATTCACCAATTTGTTGAATTTTCAGTTTCATCAGTATTTAGGGGGAGTGATCTCTTTTCACAATTTGTATCATCCAAAAACAGTGAGCTCACAAGAATGTATGTGTGATACCAGGTAGGATTCTAAATATGCATAATAAAATACATGAGATGAATAGGCTACAGAGAAAAGGAGACAGAAATTTACATATGTGTTAACTTTAAAAACTCATGGAGAAGTACTACAATGAAAAGTTGACTAGATTTATAACACATACACTTGATAAAGCAGAAGGCAAGTCCTAGTATACACCATGCCACCTATGAATGGCCTGTATTTCTATTCTGTTAGGTTTCTTTTTCTCCATCATATTAGGATTAGTAGTCAGAGTCTAGTAGGGTATGGGTTAGTGTCAGGGATTCAGTATTTCAAATGGAAAATAGGAAAATGAATCTAATGTGTATGCGAATATTTGTTAGACAAAAATCTTCCTACTGTCATCCAAAAAAATGCCTTGATAGTTAATTCACCACAAGTAATACACAATTAGTGGAGAAGACTTTGAAAATCTGTGAATATATATCTGGAAAAGAAAATGCTCAGGAGTTCACAACCTTGGAGGTGGTAGAGGAATTTCCAAAAGTAAGGTAAAGGGTAAACACTTCACAAACATGGAGCTCTGGTGGCCTAATTAATTTCTGAGAAACTGCCTCTGAGTTTGGGCCCTTGAAATGTTTGTTGTTGTCAGGAGCTTTCGCTTCCTTTGTAGTGAGACCATCAAAGCTGCGTCAGCATCTATGTGACCTGGATGACATGGTTCCTTATTTGCAATAGAACATGAGGCAGCAGTTCTGAATTCTCTCTTTGTAGGTAAACTGAGGCCACTGGGGTCTAAGTGTCTAACCATGTGGTCTGTGAAGCCATTTGGTCATACTTCACTTTTCGTGGTGTTTCTTACTGCTGCACTGGGAGTTTGGTATTGGCTTCACAAAATAAAAAAAGAAAAACTGGGACACAGTGCTATAGAGAGTACTCTCACGTGTAGTGGGTGAGGGTCTGCAGGAGAATGCACCAACCAGGCTTCTATCCCCAAAAGCTTGCACCCATGTCCATATCAACCTGATTCTGAATATTGCCCTGAAACCTCTCCATATAATAAGGTCCGTTAACTTGTATGGTTCTGCTGGCTGCACCATGTCAGTCACAAGGCATTTGGAAGCCAATGGCAGATCCACATGGCCCCACGACAGATGTTTTATCATACACCTGCCCACCACTGCTCTAGGCCAACTAGTCAGCAGGCCTCAACATTCTGGCATCTCTGTTCTCACCGTTTTCATGAAACCCAGTCAATCAATGCAATGTCTGGTACACTCGTCATCAGCAATAGACATCCAAAGGTTCTCCAGTGCCACCTGTTCATAAGAATTTAAAAAATTTCATGGTATTTATCTAGCCAATTTTCAAAGATAAATTTGGAGGCACTGTGGCATTCAATTCATTCGGGAACCATGAAATGGTGAGGAAGCTCATTTCAATTAAAGCTCGGGAGAACTCTCAGAGGCAAGGCTTCCCAAAGAGTGGCCAAAAGGTCACATTAAGCCAGGCCCATTGAGGTCTACAATTGAGGGCCATGTTTTTTTTGACTCTCAACTATGGCTTCCAAGTCTTTCTGAATAAAGTCATGTGATATCCTGGCTGAGATTCCCAGTGCTCTTTGAAAGCTATCCTGGGCCTAGATCTCAGTCTCCAAGGGCAACTCTCATGCGTGGCCTCCTAAAATCCCAACACAATTCATGCCAATACTTCTCTGAGATCTGTTCCAGAACTCAGTCTCTAAGGGGAATCACTCCAGAGTTCAAGCACAGGTGGACCCAGTCATCTCTTCCAACCACCACACAAATGACCACAATTAAACCAAAACACTCCCACATGGCCCTCATCTTCTTCAATTTAGAGACTCATCATAACCTCTGGCTGGAGGTTTCCATGAAGGGCGCAGCTTAAGACAGTGTCCAATATAAGCTCACATGCCTCTCATTTGCCTAAAGTCAGGGTGGCATGGAAACTCTTCCTGTGAAGCAGGAGTGATCAAATAGGCCTGCCAATAATACTGCTCTACTTCTCCAATTTGAGGCCTATTCTCTGTGGGGTATAGATTCTTTATGTGAATTGGGGTCATGAGAAAACTCAAGCAACTATGGGCTACCCTCTGCAGGGCTTTGAAGAATCCATTTGAGTGAGTCGAGGAGTTGGACCAAATGTTCTTTAGATATAGAGTTTTGATTAGAGAGTGAGTGTAAATGTCAGCATATGTGAACAGTCAGTCACAGTGATAAACTGGGGAAAATGTGTAGGAAAGCAGATATCAATAGATACATTAGGAAATAAGGCAAAGTACAAAGTGGGTGATAGGATAAGACATTTTTAACAGGGTTCAGTTTCAATATATAATCTTAGGAAGAAACAAATATGTAGTCACCAATAGGAATGATATTTGAGATCATTAGTTAATCAGGGCATGGATGTTGTTAGTAATACATGCTCACTTTCAATATAGGCTTTGATACAATCATAAGTGTGACCCTTGCATTTTGTTTCAGGAATATTACCGTGATGAAATGTATATGTATATCAGGTGACTACAGTATTTCTTCCACCATTTCTGAAAGCAATATTTTAAAGACTTAAAAATTAGTATTGGGGATACAAACAGGTATACCATCGGTCTACGAATATAGAGATGATACCTTAATAGACCATACTGTGAATAAATAATATAACTGGTTCAAACGTTAAATAATGGATTGAATTGATATCTGAAAATATATAGGAAATCTTATATTGATATACATACATTCATTCCAACCAGTTATACATCTAATGGTAATATTAGCGTTATGGTTTATCATGAAGAGTGTGTGAGTTTGGCTTCAAAAGTGATTATGGAAATCAATAATACTGTGTTTGGAAAGAATCTCATGAAAAGAACAGTCAAGAAACATGGAGGAATACATGTGTTCTGAAGTAGGAAGTGATTGAAAGTGAACCAAATGCCTATAAATTTGTGAAATTGTGGATGAAAGGATATATCCTATAATGTCCATAAACTGCAGAAATAGTAATGTACCAGTGTCTGAATAAAAATGAACTTCAAAATACACATCATGGTCCCATAGGTGTCTACTTACATTGATGTGAAACTGGTTCAGTCACTGTAGAAATATTACGAATTGTATACACCATTCACTTAATTTACTTTTCAGTACTAGGAAAAAATATGTATTTAAGGTGGATGAATATTTCTAAGAATAATTTTGTGAAAAGTTGATTATAAATCTACATACACACACATGAGTTTACTTAGGGAGTGTATAATAAGACACATATATTTCATATTTTGAAAATCTTAAAAGTAGATATCTATATCTATATAGATAGATAGATAAATAGATAGATACACACATACACAGACATTAAAATGTAGCAATATATATGCCATTCGAAATTCATCATGAAATATATATCATCCACGTATCCAAAAATATTCATTTTACTGAACATTTATTTATACATAATATTGTTCATCTAGGAAATTCACCCATAGGTGGAAATTCCAGTTCCATCTGTATTTAGAGGGAGCGATCTCTTCTCACAATTTGTATCTTCCAAAATAAGCGATCTCACAAGAATGTACATGTGATACCAGGTAGAATTCTAAAAATGCATTAAAAAATACATTTGATGAATAGGCTACAGAGAAAGGGAGACAGAAATTTACATATGTGTTAACTTTAAAAACTCATGGAGAAGTATTACAATGAAAAGTTGACTAGATTTATAACACATACCATTGATAAAGCAGAAGGCAAGTCCAAGTATACACCATGCCTCCTATGAAAGGCCTGTATTTCTATTCTGTTAGGTTTCTTTTTCTCCATCATATTAGGTTTAGTAGTCAGAGTCTAGTAGGGTATGGGTTAGTGTCAGGGATTCAGTATTTCAAATGGAAAATAGGAAAATGAATCTAATATGTATGCAAATATGTGCTACACAAAAATCTTCCCACTCTCAGCCAGAACAATGCTTTGACATTACCTTCGCCCCAAATAAGACACAATTAGTGGAGAAGAGTTAGAAAATCTGTGAATACATATGTGGAAAGGAAAATGCTCAGAACTTCACAAACTTGTAGGAGGTAGAACAGTTTACAAAAAGGGAGAGGGTAAACACTTCACAAACATGGAGCTCTGCTGGCCTAATGACTTTTTGAGAAACTGCCTCTGAGGTTGGGCAGTTGAAATATGTTTTTGTCAGGAGCTTTTGCTTCCTTTGTAGTGAGACCATCAATGCTGGGTCTCCATCTATGTGACCTGGATGACATGGTTCCTTATTTTCTAGTGGACATTGGGCAGCAGTGCTGAATTCTCTATTTGTAGGGAAACTTTGGCCACTGGGGTCTAAGTATCTAACCGTGTTGTCTGTAAAGCCATTTGTTCATGCTCCACTTTCGTGGTGTTTCTTACTGCTGCACTGTGAGTTTTGTATTGGCTTCACGAAATACAAGGAGCTCCACTGGGACACAGTGCTGGAGGATGTACTCTCATATGTGGTGGGTGAGGGTCTGCAGTAAAATGCACCAATGAGGCTTAAATCCCACATAGCTTTTCAACTCGAAAATAGCCCCCTTATTCTGATCATTGGCAGGAATCCTCTCCATATAACAAGATGCCTTTACATAGAAGGGTCTGCTGGATGTACCATGTCAGTGACAAGTCATTTCTAAGCCAATGCCAGATCCACGTGGACCCACAACTGATGTTTTTTCACACACCTACACTCCACTGCTTTATGCCCACTAGTCTGCAGGCTCCAACTTACTGGCATCTATGTTCTACAGCATTTTCATGAAACACAGTCAATTAAGGCACTGTCTGGTACAATCATGATTAGCAACAGGACATCCAAATGTTCTCCAGTGCCACCTGGTCATGGTAATTTCAAAAAATTCATGGTATATATCTAGATATTTTTCAATAATGAAGTTGGAGGCACTGTGGGATTCAATTTATACAGGAACCAATAAATGGTTAGGAATCTCATTTCAATGAAAGCTCTGGTGAACTCTCACAGGCAAGGCTTCCCAAAGAGTGGGCAAAAGGTCTCATGAAGCCAGGCCCATTGAGGTCTACAATGTGAGTTGCATGTGTGTTTTGACTCTCAACTATGGCTGGAATCTTTCAGAATAAAATCTTGTGATATCCTGGCTTAGATTCCCAGTGCTCTGTGTAAAGTCACCCTGGGCCAAGATCTCAGATTCCAATGGTGAATCTCATGTGTGGCCTCCTGAAATCCCAACACAATTCATGGCAATACTTCTCTGAGGTCAGTTACACAACTCAGTCTCTAAGGGGAATCACAACAGAGTTCAAGCCCAGGTGGACCCAGGCATCTCTTCCAATTGCTACACAAATGATGACAATTAAAACCAAAACACTCTCACACGGCCCTCTTCATCTTTTATATAGACACTAATCATAACCTCTAGCTGGAGGTTTCCATGAGGGGCACAGCCCAAGACAGTGTCAAAAATAAACTCCCTTGCCCCTCATTTGCCTAAAGTCAGGGTGGCCTGGACAACGTTAGTGTGAAACAGAAGTGATCAAATAGGCCTGCCGTTAATACTACTCCACTTCTCAAATTTGAGGCATACTGACTGTGGGGTATAGATTTTTAGTGTGAATTGGAGTTATAAGAAAACCCAAGCACCTATTGTCTCCCCTCTGCAGCCCTTTGAAGAACTTATTTGACACAAATGATCCCTATTCTCACTTGATGGAGGTCAGGAATCTTACAGAGGAAGGCGAGAGGCATCATCCACAATCACTGATCTTTTTTCCATTTAGGTTTTGGATGCCCACATGGGATCTTTCTTTAGATTCATCAGGTGCTGAAAATCTAAACCACAGGCTCACACAGGGCCAAGAGGCTGATTCAGACACATCCATTTCCAAAGCTATGAAGCAAAGAGCCACAGGTGATGCCCATTCATTTCCATTTTAAAACTGTTTTCTTCAGGCTTCACAAAGGGGTGGCCTGAGGCAAAGACCTTTCTGACATTCAGAGCAACAGAACAATAGGTAATCAAAAGGCCCCAAGCAGGGTTTCTCCACGGAGACTTTCCTGGTTACTCTGATATATGAGTTTTCTGAGATGCTCGCCATTCCCTTCAGCTATCCAGTACATGGCCATGTCACAGAGCTTGGAGGTGGTACATATCTTGTACAAAAATACATGATACTAATCTTGAGAGTGGCCAGAATTCATGAAAAAATGGAAAATTAGGTAGATAGCCAGTGTTGCCCATGGATAAGGCAAGCCTCAGTCCATTCATTAATTGGAAAGGATGCATGCTGGGAAGCTTTCTACTAGACAGGACACAACCAATGAGCTATTTTTTTTCTAATATCTACAAAGAAAAATACAGTGGGATACACAGACATAGAAACAGTTTCCTTGTCAAATGACTTACTGGAAACAGTCCACTCCAAACCAAACAAACCTCCTTTTTTACCTATTCTCAGAACATGAGAAAAAAACCACAAACACAAACCAACACCCACAAATGCAACTTTTTCCCACAAGTAGGTCTGTCACTATCTGGAGTGTCCTCTGACTGGTAGGCCATATGATGTTCCCCAGAAATGGCCTTTCTGTCTCACATCTGGTCTCCTTGGTCAACTCTGTGAAGTTGTCAGGAGGCAGTGGTGAGCCAATTCCTGTCCTCTCAGGAAAGACCCCTCTTCAGAGCTTTCTTGGTATTTGGCAACCCTTACATCAGTAGGTACCAAGAAAGACTGACTCTGTCCTTAGTGAATCCAAACAAGTGAGCCCACTGCAACTGGGACTGGGACTGGCTCTGGGTGCCTGGCTTCCTGGATCACAAAATTCAGAGAGTTCCATCACCAAGGAAATGAGGTGAGGTCACTACCTTCAGGAAATAAATGAGGTCCCTGTCTTGGCCACCACTTTGTCCTAACAGTTGCGTCCTAGTGTCTCCTGACATGGAGGCTGCCCTACTTCCTGTGATACATTCACATGTTAGAATGGTATAGAAACCATAGTCACCTGGGAACAGCTCTCCACACAGGCCTGCTTTGGTCCATCTTCCCTGCATTAAAAATAGAGAGGATGACTCAGACACATCCTTTCATCCTGACCATGTTGTTTGCCATGGAATATGACTTTTGTTCTCTCAGGTCTTTCATAGCTGCCAACATCTTCTCCAGGGATTATTTCTGCATGGATTTTGAGGTACTCAGCAGCTGGAAGATCTCCTAACTTCCTGTATTGTAATATCAACTTTATCCCTCCTCTTCTGTAAAGTGAGATTGAGGGAACATTGTATGGTTAGGGTCAATAGCATGTTCCATTTGGCTTAGGAATCATTCTGCTGGATGAATAATGGTATTGGGAACCAGCGATATTTAAAAGAATATAGAGGTAAAATATAAGTATGAAAACAGAAATCTAGGTAATATTTTAAGCCCAGAAGGATTTGGGCCCTTGATTGGGATCCTTAGCTTGAGTAATGTTTTGCACCGAGGTCTCAGTTAAATCGATATACAATGGCATAAGACCCTGTACCTCAGATGATTGAATGTAGAAGAGAACATCCAGTGAAAAAGGGATAGTGTGTAGGATTAGAAAGATAGTCCGTAGGTTTAGAAGGAAGAGTGAGTCTAGGATTTGGACCAAAAGTTCTTTAGCAATAGGTTTCGGTTAGAGAGTGAATATTAATGGCACCATATGTGAAAAGTCGGGCACAATGATGAACTGGGAAAAAATATGTAGGAAAGCAGACATCAATAGAGACATTAGGAAATCAGGCAAAGTATAACGTGAGTGATAGGATTAGACATTTTCAACAGGGTTGAGGTTGAATACATAATCTTAAAAAGAAACAAAAATGTAGTCACCAATTGGATTGACATTTGAGAGCATTACGCAAACTGGGCATAGATGTTTTTAGTAATCCATGTTCACATTCCATTGAGGCTTTATTGCAATCATAACGGTGACCTTTGCATTTTGTGTCCAGAATATTACTGTGATAATATGTATATGTAGATCAGGTGACATGAGTATTTCTTCCACCTTTTCTGGGAGCAATATTTTGAAAACATATGAATTAGTACTGAGGATACTAATAGGTTTACCCTGTGTTGATGAATATAGAGATGATGCATTAATAGACCATACTGTGAAAAAATTATATGACTGGTTCCAAATTTAAATAATGGATTGTTTTAATATCTGAAAATATAGAGGAAATCATATATTGATATACGTACATTAATTCCAACCAGTTATATATCTAATGGTATTATTAGGGTTACCGTTTATCATGAATAGTGTGTGAGTTTTGCTTCAAAAATGATTATTCAATCGAAAATAACGTGTTTAGAAAGAAGTCCAGTGAAAAGACCCGTCAAGAAACAAGAAGGAATATATGTGTTCCGAAGGAGGAAGTGATTGAAAGTGAACCAAATATTTGTAAATTTGTGAACTTGTGAATGAAAGGATATATTTTATGATGTCCATAAACTGAATAAATAATAACGTACCAAGTTTGAATAAAAATGAACTTTAACAAACACATCATATCAAATAGGAATGTATTTGCATTGATGTTAAACTTGGTCAGTTACTCTAGAAATAATAGGATTTGTAAGAACCCTTCCCTGAAGTTAGTTTTCAGTACTAGGAAACAAATATGTATGTCAGTGGATGTATATTTCTGAGAATAAACTTGTTAAAAGTTAATTATAAATCCACATATATGAATATGAATGAATTCAGGCGGTGTATAAGAAGACATATATTTCATATTTTGGAAAATCTGGAGACTATATATATATATATATAGATATATATATATATATATATAGACACACAAACACACACACATTATAATGTCACAATATATATGTCAATCGAAATTCATCATGAAAAATAACTCATCCGCATATCCAAAAATATTCATTTTACTGAACATGGATGTATGTAGAATGTTGTTCATCTAGGAAGCTCACCCATGGGTGGAATTTTCTGTACCAACAGCATTTAGGAGGAGTGATCTCTTCTCACAAATAGTATCTGCCAAGTCAGCCACCTCACAAGAATGTACGTGTGAAACCAGGTAGGATTCTATTTGTGCATATAAAAATACATGTGCTTAATAGGCTACAGAGAAAGGGAGACAGGAATTCATATATTTCTTAACTTTAAAAACACATGGAATAGTGTGTAGTGTCCCTCTTTATCCCTTTTGATTAACTTTGGCTTAAAAAAAAGAATTTTATTGAGAATTTTTGTATATATGTTTGTCAGGAATATTGCTCTGAAGTTTTCTTTCCTTGATGTGTCTTTGTCTGATTTTGGTATGTGAGTGATACTATCCTCATGAAATGAGTTTGGAGGAGTTCCATGCTTTTCTATTTTATGGAATAATTTGAGGAGTATTGTGATGAATGCTTCTTTGAAGGTCTTGTAGAACTTGACTGAGAATCTGTCTGTTCCTGGGCGTTGCTTGATTGGTAGGCTGTTGACAGCAACTTCTATTTCATTGCTTGAAATTGATTTGTTTAAATTGTTCATGTCCTACTAATTCAGTTTGGGTATATCTCTAAAATTTTATTGATGTCATCATGGTATTTTAATTTATTAGAGTATAAATTTTCAAATTAGTTTTTAATTATTCTCTGTATTTTAGTTGTGTACTCTGTAAAAGTTCTTTTACGATCCTTAATTTTAGTAATTTGAGGTTTTTTTTCTTCATTAGCTTGGTTAAGGATGTGTCAATTTTATTTAGTTTTCGAAGATTAAATTTTGTTTTGTGTCAAAAAAAAATAACATATGGAAAAGTATTTCAGCAAATTGAATAGATTTATAACTCCTACCTTATATCATGCAAAAGGCAAGTCCAACTATACACCATGTCCCTTCTGAAATGCTTGTATTTCTATTCTGTTTGGGATATTTTTCTCCATTATATTAGTATTAGTAGTCAGAGTCTAGTAGGGTATATGAATGTTTCTGAGAATAATCTTGAGAAAAGATGATTATAAATACACATTCATGAATATGAAAAATTTAGGAAGTGCAAAATAAGACAAAAATATTCCATATTTTCAAAAATTTGGAGAGTATATCTATATCTATCTATATCTATATCTATATCTATACACACACACACACACACACAACACTCACAGACATTAAAAAGTACCAATATAAATGCCAATAGAAATTCATCAGTAAATATATATCATCCACAGATGCAAAAATATTTATTTTACTGAACATGAGTTTATGTATAATGTTGTTCTACTAGGACGCTCTCCTATAGGTTGAATTTTCATTTAAAACAGTTTTAGGAGGAGTGAACTCTTCTCACAATTTGTATCTGCCAAGACAGCCACCTCACAAAAATGTACGTGTGATACCTGGTAGGATTCTATATGTGCATATAAATATACATATGTGAATAGGCTACAGAAAAGGAAAACAAGAATTCACATATTTGTTAAATTTAAAAACACATGGAGAATATTTCCATTAAAATTTGACTAGATTTATAACACCTACCTTATATAATGCAAATGTCAAGTCCAACTATACAACATGTCTCCTCTGAAGTGCTTGTATTTCTATTGTGTTGGGTTAATTTTTCCCATTATAATAGGATGAATAGTCTGAGTCTACTAGGTATGGGTTAGTTTCAGGGATTCAGTATTTGAATGGAAAATTGGAAAATGAATCCAATGTGTATGTAAATATATGCTGCACAAATATCCTCCCGCTCTCATCCAGAACAATGCCTTGATATTACCTTCACCCCAAGTAAGACGCAATTAGAGGAGAAGAGTTACAAAATCAGTGAATACATATCTGGAATGGAAAATGCTCAGGAGTTCACAACCTTTGAGGTGGTAGAGGAGTTTCCAAAATTAAGGGACAGGGTAAACACTCCACAAACATGGAGCTCTGTTGGCCTAAAAACTTTTTGAGAAACTGCGTCTGAGCTGCTGCAATTGAAACATATGTTGTTTTCAGATGATTTGGCTTCCTTTGTAGTGAGACCATCAAAGCTGGGTCTGCATCTATGTGACCTGGAGGACGTGGTTTCTTATTTTCCAATGAACAAGATGAAGCAGTGCTGAATCCTCTCTTTGTAGGTAATCTGAGGCCACTGGGGACTAAGTGTCTCCCCGTGTGGACTGTGAAGCCATTAGGTCCTCCACCACTTTTTGTGGTGTTTTTCCTGCTGCATTGTGAGTTTGGTATTTGTTTCACGAAATACTAGGAGCTAAACTGAGACACAGTGCTGGAGGGAGTTGTGTCACGAGTGGTGGGTCAGGGTCTGCAAGAGAATTCACAAACTAGGCTTCTATCTCTCACAGCTTGGCCCATTGCCCCCTTGTCCATATCAACCTGATTCTTCATTTTCCTCTGAAAACTCTCCATATAACAAGATGCCTTTACATATAAGGGTCTGCTGGCTGCACCATGTCAGTTACAAGCCATTTGGAAACCAATGGTAGATCCACATGGCCCTACCACGGATGTTGTATCAAACACCTCCCCACCACTGCTCTAGACCCACTACTCAACAGGCTCCATTACTGGCATCTCTGTTCTACATCATTTTCATGAAACTCAGTAAATCAAGGCACAGTCTGGTATACACATGAACAGTAACAGGACATCCAATATTTCTCCAGTGCCACCTGGTCATAGGAATTTTAAAAATTTCATGGTATTTATCTATCCATTTCTCGAGCATGAAGTTGGAGGCACTGTGGATTTCAATTCATGCAGCAAACATTAAATGGTGAGGAAGCTCATTTCAATGAATTCTCTGGAGAACTCTCACAGGCAAGGCTTCCCAAAGAGTGGCCAAAAGGTCACATTAGGCCAGGCCCATTGAGGTCTACAATGTGAGGTCCATGTGTGTTTTGACTCTCAACTATGGCTGCCATTTCTTTAACAATAAAATCATGTGATATCCTTGCTGAGATTCCCAGGCCTCTGTGGAAATCCACCCGGGGCCTAGGTCTCAGTTTCCAAGAGCGACTTTCATGCTTGGCCTATTAAAATCCCAACAAAATTCATGACAATGTTTCTCTGAGTTCAGTTCCAAAACCCAGTCTCTAAGGGGTATCACACCAGAGTTCAAGCCTACGTGTACCCAGTCATTTTTTTCCAATGCCACACAAATGACCAAAATTAAAACCAAAACACTCCCACATGGCCCTCATCTTATTCCATATAGGGAATCATCTTAACCTCTGGCTGGAGGTTTCCATGAGGGGCGCAGCCCAAGACAGTGTCCAAAATCAGCTCGTTTGCCCCTCATTTGCCTAACGTCAGGGTAGCCTGGACACAGTTTCTGTGAACCAGGAGTGAACAAATAAGCCTGCCGTTAATACTTCTGTCTTCCTCCAATTTGACGCCTACTGATTTTAGATATCGATTCTTTAGGTGATTTAGAGTCATGCAAAAACACAAGCACCTCTGCAGGGCTTTGAAAAACTCATTTGACCCAAAGAATCCCTATTCTCATTTGATGGAGTGCAGGAACCTAACAGAGGAAGGCAAGAGACTTCATCCACAATGAATGATATTTTTTGCCATTTTGGTTTTGGAAGCTCACATGGGATCATTCTTAAGATCCATCAGGTGCTGAGAATCTAAGTCACAGCCACACACAGGTCCAAGAGGCTGATAAAGACACATCCCTTTCGAAAGCAATTAAGCAAGAGCCACAGGTGAGGCCCATTCATTTCCATTTGAAAACTGTTTTCTTCAGGCTTCACAAAGGGGTGGCCTGAGCAAAGACCTTCCTGACATTCAGTGCAACAAAACAATAAGTAAGCAAAAGGCCCAAAGCAGGGTTTCTGCACTGAGACTATCCTGGTCACACTGATATCTGAGTTTTCTGAGATGCTCGCCATTCTCTTCAGCTATCCAGTACATGGTCATGTCACAGAGCTTGGAGGTGGTACATATTTAGGACACAAATCCATGAGCCTATTCTGGAGAGTGGCCAGAATTCAGGAAGAAAACAACAACTTAGAAAGATAGCAGGTGTTGCACATCGATAAGACAAGCTGCAGTCCATTCATATATTGGGCAGAATGAATTATGGGAAGATTTATACTAGACAGGACACATCCATTAATGCATTCTCTTTTCTAATGTGTACAACAACGGACACAGTGGGATACACAGAAACAGAAACACTCGCCGTGTCAAATGACTTACTAGAAACTGTCCAGTCCAATCCAAACAAACCGCCTTTCCTATCTATTCTCAGAACATGAGACAAAACAACAAACCCACACCCACTCCCACAAAGGCACCTCCTTCCCCCAAGTAGGTCTGTGACTATCCGGAGTGTCCTCTGACCAGTGGGCCATACAATGTTCCCCCAAATGGCCTGTCTTCTCTCAGATTGTGTTTCCTTGACCAACTCTGTGAAGATGTCAGGAAAAAGTGGTTATCCACAACCTGTTTTCTCAGAAATGGTCCACCTTCAGAGCTCTCCTGACATTTGGCCATTCTCACATCATTAGGTACCAAGAAAATTGACTCTGTCCTTGGGAAATCCAAACAAGTGAGCCCACTGGGACTGGGACTGGGACTGCCTCTGGCTGCCTGGCTTCTTGGATACCAAGTTCAGAGAGTTCCATCACCAAGGAAATGAGGTATGTCACATTCTTTGGAACTGAATGAGGTCACTGCCTTGGCAACCACTTTTTCCTAACAGTTGCTTCCAAGGGTAACATAAGATGGAGGTTGCCCCTACTTCCTCTGACACTTTCATAAGGTAGAATGTATATCAACCATTGGCACCCGGGAACATCTCTCCACTAAGGCCTGGTTTGGTCCCTCTTCTCTACAATAAGAAGAGAGATGCAGATTCAGAAACATCCCTTCATTCTGACCAGGTTGTTTGCCATGGAAGATGACTTTTGCTCTCTCAGTTGCTTCATACCTGTGTACAACTTCTCCAGGTATCATTTTTGCATGGACATTTGAGGTTCTCATTAGGTGGAAGGTCCCCAACTTTCCTGTATTGTAACAACCACTCTGTCCCTGCTCTTCTGTAAAATGATTGAGGGAACAGTGTATACTTGGGGTTAAAAACAGGTTTGATTTGGGTTACGAACGATTCTGTGCGATGAATAATGGTATTGGTAACCTGCAATATTTACAAGAATATAGAGGTGATATATAAGTATGAAAAGAGAAATCTAGGTATGATTTGAAGCCAGAAGGTTTTTGCCCTTGATTGGGATACTTAGCTTTGAATTATGTTCTGCAAAGATGTCTCAGATAATTCGATATACAATGGCATAGGACTTTGTACATTGGATGATTTAATTTAGAAGAGAACATCCAGTCAAAAAGGGATATTCAGTACTATTAGGAAGATAGTCGGTAGGTTTAGGAAGAAGAGTGAGTATAGGATTTGGACCAAAAGTTCTTTAGCAATACACTTTTGGTTATAGAGTGAATGTAAATGTCAGCTCATATGAAGAGTCAGTCACTATGTTGAACTGGGGAAAATATGTAGAAAAGCAGATATCAATAGAAACATTACGAAATCAGGCAAATTATAAAGTGAGTGATAGAATTGGACATTTTCAACAGGGTTGGGTTTGAATATATAAATTAGGAAAAAACAAAAATGTAGTCACCAATAGGATTGACAATTGACAGCATTAGGCAACCTGGACACGGATGTTTTTAGAAATCCATGTTCACTTTCCATTTAGGATTTGGTACAATCATAAGTGTGACCTTTCCATTTTTGTCCAGAATATTACTGTGATAATGAGGTGACATGAGTATTTCTTTACCCATTTCTGGGAGCAATATATTGAAGATGTAAAATAAGAATCGGGGTACAAAGAGGTGTACCCTGTTTCTATGAACATAGAGAAAAAGCATGAATAGACCATACTGTGAATAAATAATATAACTTTTTTGAACTTGAAATAATGAATTGAACTGATATCTGAAAAATTAAAGGAAATCGTATATTGATATACAATCATTCATTCCAACCAGTGATATATCTAATGGAAATATTAGTGTTTTGGTTTATCATGAAGAGTGTGTGAGGTTTGCTTAAAAATGATTATGGAAATTCAAAATAATGTGTATGGAAAGAAGTCTCATGAAAAGACCAGTCAAGAAACCCTGAGAATACATGTGTTCAGAAGCAAGAAGTGATTAAAGTTGAAACAAATGCCTATTAATTTGTGAACTTGTGGATGAAATGTATATCCTATGATGTGCAAAAACTGAAGAAACAATAATGTACCAGTGTCGAATACAAATGAATGACAAATTACATATCATCTCCCATAGGAGTCTACTTGCATTGATGTTAGACTGGGTCAGTTACTGTAGAATAATTAGGATTTGTATGCACCATTCACTGAAGTTAGTTTTCAGTACTAGGAAACAAATATGTATTTCAGGTGGATGAATATTTCTGATTATAATCTTGTGAAAAGTGGATTATAAATCCACATACATGAACATGAATGAATTTAGAGAGTGTATATTAGACATATATATTTCATATTTTGAAAAATTTGGAGAGTATATCTATATCTATATCTACACACACACACACACACACACACACAAACACACACAACACTCACAGACATTAAAAAGTGCCAATATACATGCGAATCGAAATTCATCAGTAAATATATATCATCCACAGATGCAAACATATTTATTTTACTGAACATGAGTTTATGTATAATGTTGTTCTACTCGGACGCTCTCCTATAGGTTCAATTTTCATTTCCAACAGCATTTAGGAGGAGTGAACTCTTCTCACAATTTGTATCTGCCAAGACAGCCACCTCACAAAAATGTACGTGTGATACCTGGTAGGATTCTATATATGCATATAAATATACTTGTGTGAATAGGCTACAGAAAAGGGAAACAAGCATTCACATATTTGTTAACTTTAAAAACACATGGAGAAAATTTCCATTAAAATTTGACTAGATTTATATCTCCTAACTCATATAATGCAAATGTCACGTCCAACTATACAACATGTCTCCTCTGAAGTGCTTGTATTTCTATTGTGTTGGGTTAATTTTCCCCATTATATTAGGATGAATAGTCTGAGTCTACTTGGTATGGGTTAGTGTCAGGGATTCAGTACTTCGAATGGAAAATTGGAAAATGAATCCAATGTGTATGTAAATATATGCTGCACAAATATCCTCCCGCTCTCATCCAGAAGAATGCCTTGACATTACCTTCACCCCAAGTAAGACACAATTAGAGGAGAAGAGTTACAAAATCAGTAAATACATATCTGGAATGTAAAATGCTCAGGAGCTCACAACCTTGGAGGTGGTAGAGGAGTTTCCAAAACTAAGGGACAGGGTAAACACTCCACAAACATGGAGCTCTGCTGGCCTAAAACTTTTTGATAAACTGCCTCTGAGCTTCCGCACTTGAATTATATATTGTTTTCAAGAGATTTGGCTTCCTATGTAGTGAGACCATCAAAGCTGGGTCTACATCTATGTGACCTGGAGGACATGGTTTCTTATTTTCCAATGAACAAGATGAAGCAGTGCTGAATCCTCTCTTTGTAGGTAAACTGAGGCCACTGAAGACAAATTGTGTCCCCGTGTGAACACCGAAGCCATTTGGTCCTCCTCCACATTTTTTGGTTATTTTTCTGCTGCACTGTGAGTTTGGTATTTGTTTCCCGAAATACTAGGAGCTAAACTGGGACACAGTGCTGGAGGGAGTTCTGTCACGTGTGGTGGGTCAGGGTCTACAAGAGAATGCACCAACTAGGCTTCTATCTCTCACTGCTTGCCCCATTGCCCCCATGTCCATATCAAACTGATTCTTCATTTTCCTCTGAAAACTCTCCATATAACAAGATGCCTTTACATATAAGGGTCTGCTGGCTGCACCATGTCAGTTACAAGCCATTTGGAATCCAATGGTAGATCCACATGGCCCTACCACGGATGTTTTATCAAACACCTCCCCACCACTGCTCTAGACCCACTACTCAGCAGGCTCCAACTTGCTGGCATCTCTGTTCTACACCATTTTAATGAAACTCAGTAAGTCAAGGCACTGTCTGGTATACTCATAATCAGCAACAGGACATCCAATGTTTCTCCAGTGCCACCTGGTCATAGGAATTTCAAAAATTTCATGGTATTTATCTAGCCATTTTTCAAGCATGAAGTTGGAGGCAATGGGGGTTTCCATTCATTCAGAAAACATTAAATGGTGAGGAAGCTCATTTCAATGAATTCTCTGGAGAACTCTCACAGGCTAGGCTTCCCAAAGAGTGGACAAAAGGTCACATTAGGCCAGGCCCATTGAGGTCTACAATGTGAGGTCCATGTGTGTTTTGACTCTCAACTATGGCTGCCATTTCTTTAAGAATAAAATCATGTGATATCCTTGCTGAAATTCCCAGGCCTCTGTGGAAATCCACCCGGGGCCTAGGTCTCAGTTTCCAAGAGCGACTTTCATGCGTGGCCTCTTAAAATCCCAACAAAATTCATGGCAATGCTTCTCTGAGTTCAGTTCCAAAACCCAGTCTCTAAGGGGAATGACACCAGATTTCAAGCCCACGTACACCCAGTCATTTTTTCCAATGCCACACAAATGAACAAAATTAAAACCAAAACAAAAACCAAAACACTCCCACATGGCCCTCATCTTATTCCATATAGTCAATCATCTTAACCTCTGGCTGGAGGTTTCCATGAGGGGCGCAGCCCAAGACAGTGTCCAAAATCAGCTCGTTTGCCCCTCATTTGCCTAAAGTCAGGGTAGCCTGGAAACCGTTTCTGTGAATGAGGAGTGAACAAATAAGCCTGCAGTTAATACTTCTGTGTTTCTCCAATTTGAGGCCAACTGAATTTAGGTATCGATTCTTTAGGTGATTTCGAGTCATGCGAAAACACAAGCACCTCTTCAGGGCTTTGAAGAACTCATTTGACCCAAAGAATCCCTATTCTCATTTGATGGAGTGCAGGAACCTAACAGAGGAAAGCAAGAGACTTCATTCACAATGAATGATATTTTTTGCCATTTTGGGTTTGGAAGCTCACATGGGATCTTCTTAAGATTCATCAGGTGCTGAGAATCTAAGTCACAGCCACACACAGGTCCAAGAGGCTGATAAAGACACATCCCTTTCCAAAGCAATTAAGCAAAGAGCCACAGGTGAGGCCCATTCATTTCCATTTGAAAACTGTTTTCTTCAGGCTTCACAAAGGGGTGGCCTGAGGCAAAGACCTTCCTGACATTCAGTGCAACACAACAATAAGTCAGCAAAAGGCCCAAAGCAGGGTTTCTGCACTGAGACTTTCCTGGTCACACTGATATCTGAGTTTTCTGAGATGCTCGCCATTCTCTTCAGCTATCCAGTACATGGCCATGTCACAGAGCTTGGAGGTGGTACCATTTTGGACACAAATCCATGAGCCTATTCTGGAGAGTGGCCAGAATTCGGGAAGAAAACAACAACTTAGAAAGATAGCAGATGTTGCACATCGATAAGACAAGCTGCAGTCCATTTATATATTGGCAGGATGAATTATGGGAAGATTTATACTAGACAGGACACATCCATTAATGCATTCTCTTTTCTAATGTCTACAACAATGGACACAGTGGAATACACAGAAACAGAAACACTCGCCGTGTCAAATGACTTACTAGAAACTGTCCACTCCAAACCAAACAAACCTACTTTCCTATCTATTCTCAGAACATGAGACATAACAACAAACCCACACGCACTCCCACAAAGGCACCTCCTTCCCCCAAGTAGGTCTGTGACTATCTGGGGTGTCCTCTGACTGGTGGGCCATACTATGTTTTCCCGAAATGTCCTGTCTTCTCTCCGATCTTGTTTCCTTGAACAACTCTGTGAAGAAGTCAGGAAAAAGTGGTTAGCCACTACCTGTTTTCTCAGGAAAGGTCCATCTTCAGAGCTCTCCTGGCATTTGGCCTTCCTCACATCATTAGGTACCAAGAAAACTGACTCTGTTTGGCAAATCCAAACAAGTGAGCCCACTGGGACTGGGACTGGGACTGCCTCTGGCTGCCTGGCTTCTTGGATACCAAGTTAAGAGAGTTCCATCACCAAGGAACTGAGGTATGTCACATTCTTTGGAACTGAATGAGGTCACTGCCTTGGCAACCACTTTGCCCTAACAGTTGCTTCCAAGGGTAACATAAGATGGAGTTTGCCCCTACTTCCTCTGACACTTTCATAAGGTAGAATGTATATCAACCATTGGCACCCTGGAACAGCTCTCCACCCAGGCCTGGTTTGGTCCATGTTCTCTACAATAAGAAGAGAGAGGCCGATTCAGACACATCCCTTCATCCTGACCAGGTTGTTTGCCATGGAAGATGACTTTTGCTCTCTCAGGTGCTTCATACCTGCTTACAACTTCTCCAGGTATGATTTGTGCATGGACATTTGAGGTTCTCTTAATGTGGAAGGTCCCCAACTCTCCTGTATTGTAAGAACCACTCTGTCCCTGCTCTTCTGTAAAATGATTGAGGGAACAGTGTATACTGGGGGTTAAAAACAGGTTTGATTTTGGTTATGTATGACTCTGTGCGATGAATAATGGTATTGGGAACCTGAAATATTTACAAGAATATTGAGGTGAAATATAAGTATGAAAACAGAAATCTAGGTATGATTTGAAGCCCAGAAGGGTTCTGCCCTTGATTGGGATACTGAACTTTGAATTATGTTCTGCAAATTTGTCTCAGATAATTTGATATACAATGGCATAGGACCTTGTACATTGGATGATTGAATTTAGAAGAGAACATCTAGTCAAAAAGGGATATTCAGTAGGATTAGGAAGATAGTCAGTAGGTTTCGGAAGAAGAGTGAGTATAGGATTTGGACCAAAAGTTCTTTAGCAATAGACTTTCAGTTATAGAGTGAAAGTATATTTCAGCACATATGAAGAGTCAGTCACTATGTTGAACTGGGGAAAATATGTAGAAAAGCAGATATCAATAGAAACATTACGAAATCAGGCAAAGTATAAAGTGAGTGATAGAATTAGACATTTTCAACAGGGTTGAGTTTGAATATATAAACTAGGAAAAAACAAAAATGTAGTCACCAATAGGATTGACAATTGACAGCATTAGGCAACCTGGAAATGGATGTTTTTAGAAATCCATGTTCACTTTCCATTTAGGCTTTGGTACAATCATAAGTGTGACCTTTCCATTTTTTGTCCAGAATATTACTGTGATAATGAGGTGACATGAGTAATTCTTTCACCATTTCTGGGAGCAATATATTGAAGATGTAAAATAGAATCGGGGGTAGAAAGAGGTGTACCCTGTTTCTATGAACATAGAGAAAAAGCATGAATAGACCATACTGTGAATAAATAATATAACTTTTTTGAACTTTAAATAATGAATTGAACTGATATCTGAAAAATTAAAGGAAGTCGTATATTGATATACAATCATTCATTCCAACCAGTTATATATCTAATGGAAATATTAATGTTTTGGTTTATCATAAAGAGTGTGTGAGTTTTGCTTCAAAATGATTATGGAAATTCAAAATAATGTGTTTGGAAAGAAGTCTCATGAAAAGACCATTCAAGAAACCCTGACAATACATGTGTTCTGAAGCAAGAAGTGATTAAAGTTGAAACAAATGCCTGTTAATTTGTGAACTTGTGGATGAAATGTATATCCTATGATGTGCAAAAACTGAGGAAACAATAATGTAGCAGTGTCGAATACATATGAATGACAAATTACATATCATGTCCCATAGGAGTCTACTTGCATTGATGTTAGACTGGGTCAGTTACTGTAGAATAATTAGGATTTGTATGCACAATTCACTGAAGTTAGTTTTCAGTACTAGGAAACAAATATGTATTTCAAGTGGATGAATATTTATGATTATAATCTTGTGAAAAGTTGATTACAAATCCACATACATGAACATGAATGAATATAGAGAGTGTATATTAGACACATATATTCCATATTTTGAAAAATTTGGAGAGTATATCTATATCTATATCTACATCTATATATATATCTATATATATCTATCTATTTATATATATATATATATATACACACACACACAGGCACACACACACACACACACACACACACACACAACACTCACAGACATTAAAAAGTACCAATATAAATGCCAATCGAAATTCATCAGTAAATATATATCATCCACAGATGCAAACATATTTATTTTACTGAACATGAGTTTATGTATAATGTTGTTGTACTAGGACGCTCTCCTATAGGTTGAATTTTCATTTCCAACAGCATTTAGGAGGAGTGAACTCTTCTCACAATTTGTATCTGCCAAGACAGCCACCTCACAAAAATGTACATGTGATACCTGGTAGGATTCTATATATGCATATAAATATACATGTGTGAATAGGCTACAGAAAAGGGAAACAAGAATTCACATATTTGTTAAGTTTAAAAACACATGGAGAATATTTCAATTAAAATTTGACTAGATTTATAACTCCTACCTTATATAATACAAATGTCATGTCCACCTATACAACATGTCTCCTCTGAAGTGCTTGTATTTCTATTGTGTTGGGTTAATTTTCCCCATTATATTAGGATGAACTGTCTAAGTCTACCAGGTATGGGTTAATGTCAGGGATTCAGTACTTCGAATGGAAAATTTGAAAATGAATCCAATGCGTATGTAAATATATGCTGCACAATTTCCTCCTGCTCTCATCCAGAAGAATGCCTTGACATCACCTTCACCCCAAGTAAGACACAATTAGAGGAGAGGAGTTACAAAATCAGTGAATACATATCTGGAATGGAAAATGCTCAGCAGTTCACAACCTTGGAGGTGGTAGAAAAGTTTCCAAAACTAAGGGACAGGGTAAACACTCCACAAACATGGAGCTCTGCTGGCCTAAAAACTTTTTGAGAAACTCCTCTGAGATTCCGCACTTGAAATATATGTTGTTTTCAGGAGATTTGGCTTCCTTTGTAGTGAGACTATGAGAGCTGGGTCTGCATCTATGTGACCTGGAGGACATGGTTTCTTATTTTCCAAAGAACTAGATGAAGCAGTGCTGAATCCTCTCTTTGTAGGTTAACTGATGCCACTGGAGACTAAGTGTCTCCCCGTGTGGACTGTGAAGCCATTTGGTCCTCCTCCACTTTTTGTGGTGTTTTTCCTGCTGCACTGTGAGTTTGGTATTTGTTTCACGAAATACTAGGAGCTAAACTGGGATACAGTGCTGGAGGGAGTTGTGTCACGTGTGGTTGGTCAGGGTCTGCAAGGGAATGCACCAACTAGGCTTCTATCTCTCACAGCTTGGCCCATTGCCCCCTTGTCCATATCAACCTGATTCTTCATTTTCCTCTGAAGACTCTCCATATAACAAGATGCCTTTACATATAAGGGTCTGCTGGCTGCACCATGTCAGTTACAAGCCCTTTGGAATCCAATGGTAGATCCACATGGCCCTACCACGGATGTTTTATCAAACACCTCCCCACCACTGCTCTAGACCCACTACTCATCAGGCTCCAACTTACTGGCATCTCTGTTCTACACCATTTTCATGAAACTCAGTAAATCAAGGCACTGTCTGGTATACTCATAATCAGCAACAGGACATCCAATGTTTCTCCAGTGCCACCTGGTCATAGGAATTTCAAAAATTTCATGGTATTTATCTAGCCATTTTTCAAGCATGAAGTTGGAGGCACTGTGGGTTTCAATTCATGCAGCAAACATTAAATGGTGAGGAAGCTCATTTCAATGAAATCTCTGGAGATCTCTAAAAGGCAAGGCTTCCCAAAGAGTGGACAAAAGGTCACATTAGGCCAGGCCCATTGAGGTCTACAATGTGAGGTCCATGTGTGTTTTGACTCTCAACTATGGCTGCCATTTCTTTAAGAATAAAATCATTTGATATCCTTGCTGAGTTTCCCAGGCCTCTGTGGAAATCCACCCGGGGCCTAGGTCTCAGTTTCCAAGAGCGACTTTCATGCGTGGCCTCTTAAAATCCCAACAAAATTCATGGCAATGCTTCTCTGAGTTCAGTTCCAAAACCCAGTCTCTAAGGGGAATCACACCAGAGTTCAAGCCCACGTGGACACAGTCATTTCTTCCAACTGTCACACAAATGACCAAAATTAAAACCGAAACACTCCCACATGGCCCTCATCTTATTCCATATAGTAACTCATCTTAACCTCTGGCTGGAGGTTTCCATGAGGGGCGCAGCCCAAGACAGTGTCCAAAATCAGCTCGTTTGCCCCTCATTTGCCTAAAGTCAGGGTGGCCTGGACACCGTTTCTGTGAACCAGGAATGATCAAAGAAGCCTGCCGTTAATTCTTCTGTGTTTCTCCAATTTGAGGCCTACTGATTTCAGGAATACATTCTTTATGTGATTTAAAGTTATTCGAAAACCCAAGCACCTCTGCAGAGATTTCAAGAACTCATTTGACCCAAAGAATCCCTATTCTCACTTATGGAGTTCAGGATTTTAACAGAGGAAGGCAAGAGAATTCATCCACAATGAAAGATTTTTTGCCCTTATGGTTTTGGATGCACGCAGGGGATCATTTTTAGATTCATCAGGTGCTGAGAATCTAAGTCACAGCCACACACATGGCCAAGAGGCTGATTCAGACACATCCTTTCCCAAAGCAATGAAGCCAGAAGCCACAGGTGATGCCCATTCATTTCCATTTGAAAACTGTTTTCTTCAGGCTTCACAAAGGGGTGGCCTGAGGCAAAGACCTTCCTGACATTCAGTGCAACACAACAATAAGTAAGCAAAAGGCCCAAAGCAGGGTTTCTGCACTGAGACTTTCCTGGTCACACTGATATCTGAGTTTTCTGAGATGCTCGCCATTCTCTTCAGCTATCCAGTACGTGGCCATGTCACAGAGCTTGGAGGTGGTACCATTTTGGACACAAATCCATGAGCCTATTCTGGAGAGTGGCCAGAATTCGGGAAGAAAACAACAACTTAGAAAGATAGCAGATGTTGCACATCGATAAGACAAGCTGCAGTCCATTTATATATTGGCAGGATGAATTATGGGAAGATTTATACTAGACAGGACACATCCATTAATGCATTCTCTTTTCTAATGTCTACAACAATGGACACAGTGGAATACACAGAAACAGAAACACTCGCCGTGTCAAATGACTTACTAGAAACTGTCCACTCCAAACCAAACAAACCTACTTTCCTATCTATTCTCAGAACATGAGACAAAACAACAAACCCACACGCACTCCCACAAAGGCACCTCCTTCCCCCAAGTAGGTCTGTGACTATCTGGGGTGTCCTCTGACTGGTGGGCCATACTATGTTTTCCCGAAATGTCCTGTCTTCTCTCCGATCTTGTTTCCTTGAACAACTCTGTGAAGAAGTCAGGAAAAAGTGGTTAGCCACTACCTGTTTTCTCAGGAAAGGTCCATCTTCAGAGCTCTCTTGGCATTTGGCCTTCCTCACATCATTAGGTACCAAGAAAACTGACTCTGTCCTTGGTAAATCCAAACAAGTGAGCCCACTGGGACTGGGACTGGGACTGCCTCTGGCTGCCTGGCTTCTTGGATACCAAGTTAAGAGAGTTCCATCACCAAGGAACTGAGGTATGTCACATTCTTTGGAACTGAATGAGGTCACTGCCTTGGCAACCACTTTGTCCTAACAGTTGCTTCCAAGGGTAACATAAGATGGAGTTTGCCCCTACTTCCTCTGACACTTTCATAAGGTAGAATGTATATCAACCATTGGCACCCTGGAACAGCTCTCCACCCAGGCCTGGTTTGGTCCATGTTCTCTACAATAAGAAGAGAGAGGCCGATTCAGACACATCCCTTCATCCTGACCAGGTTGTTTGCCATGGAAGATGACTTTTGCTCTCTCAGGTGCTTCATACCTGCTTACAACTTCTCCAGGTATGATTTGTGCATGGACATTTGAGGTTCTCTTAATGTGGAAGGTCCCCAACTCTCCTGTATTGTAAGAACCACTCTGTCCCTGCTCTTCTGTAAAATGATTGAGGGAACAGTGTATACTGGGGGTTAAAAACAGGTTTGATTTTGGTTATGTATGACTCTGTGCGATGAATAATGGTATTGGGAACCTGAAATATTTACAAGAATATTGAGGTGAAATATAAGTATGAAAACAGAAATCTAGGTATGATTTGAAGCCCAGAAGGGTTCTGCTCTTGAGGGGATACTGAACTTTGAATTATGTTCTGCAAATTTGTCTCAGATAATTTGATATACAATGGCATAGGACCTTGTACATTGGATGATTGAATTTAGAAGAGAACATCTAGTCAAAAAGGGATATTCAGTAGGATTAGGAAGATAGTCAGTAGGTTTCGGAAGAAGAGTGAGTATAGGATTTGGACCAAAAGTTCTTTAGCAATAGACTTTCAGTTATAGAGTGAAAGTATATTTCAGCACATATGAAGAGTCAGTCACTATGTTGAACTGGGGAAAATATGTAGAAAAGCAGATATCAATAGAAACATTACGAAATCAGGCAAAGTATAAAGTGAGTGATAGAATTAGACATTTTCAACAGGGTTGAGTTTGAATATATAAACTAGGAAAAAACAAAAATGTAGTCACCAATAGGATTGACAATTGACAGCATTAGGCAACCTGGAAATGGATGTTTTTAGAAATCCATGTTCACTTTCCATTTAGGCTTTGGTACAATCATATGTGTGACCTTTCCATTTTTTGTCCAGAATATTACTGTGATAATGAGGTGACATGAGTAATTCTTTCACCATTTCTGGGAGCAATATATTGAAGATGTAAAATAGAATCGGGGGTAGAAAGAGGTGTACCCTGTTTCTATGAACATAGAGAAAAAGCATGAATAGACCATACTGTGAATAAATAATATAACTTTTTTGAACTTTAAATAATGAATTGAACTGATATCTGAAAAATTAAAGGAAGTCGTATATTGATATACAATCATTCATTCCAACCAGTTATATATCTAATGGAAATATTAATGTTTTGGTTTATCATAAAGAGTGTGTGAGTTTTGCTTCAAAATGATTATGGAAATTCAAAATAATGTGTTTGGAAAGAAGTCTCATGAAAAGACCATTCAAGAAACCCTGACAATACATGTGTTCTGAAGCAAGAAGTGATTAAAGTTGAAACAAATGCCTGTTAATTTGTGAACTTGTGGATGAAATGTATATCCTATGATGTGCAAAAACTGAGGAAACAATAATGTAGCAGTGTCGAATACAAATGAATGACAAATTACATATCATGTCCCATAGGAGTCTACTTGCATTGATGTTAGACTGGGTCAGTTACTGTAGAATAATTAGGATTTGTATGCACAATTCACTGAAGTTAGTTTTCAGTACTAGGAAACAAATATGTATTTCAAGTGGATGAATATTTATGATTATAATCTTGTGAAAAGTTGATTACAAATCCACATACATGAACATGAATGAATTTAGAGAGTGTATATTAGACACATATATTCCATGTTTTGAAAAATTTGGAGAGTATATCTATATCTATATCTACATCTATATATATATATATATATATATATATATATATTTATATATATATATATATACACACACACACACACGCACACACACACACACACACACACACACACACAACACTCACAGACATTAAAAAGTACCAATATAAATGCCAATCGAAATTCATCAGTAAATATATATCATCCACAGATGCAAACATATTTATTTTACTGAACATGAGTTTATGTATAATGTTGTTGTACTAGGACGCTCTCCTATAGGTTGAATTTTCATTTCCAACAGCATTTAGGAGGAGTGAACTCTTCTCACAATTTGTATCTGCCAAGACAGCCACCTCACAAAAATGTACATGTGATACCTGGTAGGATTCTATATATGCATATAAATATACATGTGTGAATAGGCTACAGAAAAGGGAAACAAGAATTCACATATTTGTTAAGTTTAAAAACACATGGAGAATATTTCAATTAAAATTTGACTAGATTTATAACTCTTACCTTATATAATACAAATGTCAAGTCCACCTATACAACATGTCTCCTCTGAAGTGCTTGTATTTCTATTGTGTTGGGTTAATTTTCCCCATTATATTGGGATGAACTGTCTAAGTCTACCAGGTATGGGTTAATGTCAGGGATTCAGTACTTCGAATGGAAAATTTGAAAATGAATCCAATGCGTATGTAAATATATGCTGCACAATTTCCTCCCGCTCTCATCCAGAAGAATGCCTTGACATCACCTTCACCCCAAGTAAGACACAATTAGAGGAGAGGAGTTACAAAATCAGTGAATACATATCTGGAATGGAAAATGCTCAGCAGTTCACAACCTTGGAGGTGGTAGAAAAGTTTCCAAAACTAAGGGACAGGGTAAACACTCCACAAACATGGAGCTCTGCTGGCCTAAAAACTTTTTGAGAAACTCCTCTGAGATTCCGCACTTGAAATATATGTTGTTTTCAGGAGATTTGGCTTCCTTTGTAGTGAGACTATGAGAGCTGGGTCTGCATCTATGTGACCTGGAGGACATGGTTTCTTATTTTCCAAAGAACTAGATGAAGCAGTGCTGAATCCTCTCTTTGTAGGTTAACTGATGCCACTGGAGACTAAGTGTCTCCCCGTGTGGACTGTGAAGCCATTTGGTCCTCCTCCACTTTTTGTGGTGTTTTTCCTGCTGCACTGTGAGTTTGGTATTTGTTTCACGAAATACTAGGAGCTAAACTGGGATACAGTGCTGGAGGGAGTTGTGTCACGTGTGGTTGGTCAGGGTCTGCAAGGGAATGCACCAACTAGGCTTCTATCTCTCACAGCTTGGCCCATTGCCCCCTTGTCCATATCAACCTGATTCTTCATTTTCCTCTGAAGACTCTCCATATAACAAGATGCCTTTACATATAAGGGTCTGCTGGCTGCACCATGTCAGTTACAAGCCCTTTGGAATCCAATGGTAGATCCACATGGCCCTACCACGGATGTTTTATCAAACACCTCCCCACCACTGCTCTAGACCCACTACTCAGCAGGCTCCAACTTACTGGCATCTCTGTTCTACACCATTTTCATGAAACTCAGTTAATCAAGGCACTGTCTGGTATACTCATAATCAGCAACAGGACATCCAATGTTTCTCCAGTGCCACCTGGTCATAGGAATTTCAAAAATTTCATGGTATTTATCTAGCCATTTTTCAAGCATGAAGTTGGAGGCACTGTGGGTTTCAATTCATGCAGCAAACATTAAATGGTGAGGAAGCTCATTTCAATGAAATCTCTGGAGATCTCTAAAAGGCAAGGCTTCCCAAAGAGTGGACAAAAGGTCACATTAGGCCAGGCCCATTGAGGTCTACAATGTGAGGTCCATGTGTGTTTTGACTCTCAACTATGGCTGCCATTTCTTTAAGAATAAAATCATTTGATATCCTTGCTGAGTTTCCCAGGCCTCTGTGGAAATCCACCCGGGGCCTAGGTCTCAGTTTCCAAGAGCGACTTTCATGCGTGGCCTCTTAAAATCCCAACAAAATTCATGGCAATGCTTCTCTGAGTTCAGTTCCAAAACCCAGTCCCTAAGGGGAATCACACCAGAGTTCAAGCCCACGTGGACACAGTCATTTCTTCCAACTGTCACACAAATGACCAAAATTAAAACCGAAACACTCCCACATGGCCCTCATCTTATTCCATATAGTAACTCATCTTAACCTCTGGCTGGAGGTTTCCATGAGGGGCGCAGCCCAAGACAGTGTCCAAAATCAGCTCGTTTGCCCCTCATTTGCCTAAAGTCAGGGTGGCCTGGACACCGTTTCTGTGAACCAGGAATGATCAAAGAAGCCTGCCGTTAATTCTTCTGTGTTTCTCCAATTTGAGGCCTACTGATTTCAGGAATACATTCTTTATGTGATTTAAAGTTATTCGAAAACCCAAGCACCTCTGCAGAGATTTCAAGAACTCATTTGACCCAAAGAATCCCTATTCTCACTTATGGAGTTCAGGATTTTAACAGAGGAAGGCAAGAGAATTCATCCACAATGAAAGATTTTTTGCCCTTATGGTTTTGGATGCACGCAGGGGATCATTTTTAGATTCATCAGGTGCTGAGAATCTAAGTCACAGCCACACACATGGCCAAGAGGCTGATTCAGACACATCCTTTCCCAAAGCAATGAAGCCAGAAGCCACAGGTGATGCCCATTCATTTCCATTTGAAAACTGTTTTCTTCAGGCTTCACAAAGGGGTGGCCTGAGGCAAAGACCTTCCTGACATTCAGTGCAACACAACAATAAAGTAAGCAAAAGGCCCAAAGCAGGGTTTCTGCACTGAGACTTTCCTGGTCACACTGATATCTGAGTTTTCTGAGATGCTCGCCATTCTCTTCAGCTATCCAGTACGTGGCCATGTCACAGAGCTTGGAGGTGGTACCATTTTGGACACAAATCCATGAGCCTATTCTGGAGAGTGGCCAGAATTCGGGAAGAAAACAACAATTAGAAAGATAGCAGATGTTGCACATCGATAAGACAAGCTGCAGTCCATTTATATATTGGCAGGATGAATTATGGGAAGATTTATACTAGACAGGACACATCCATTAATGCATTCTCTTTTCTAATGTCTACAACAATGGACACAGTGGAATACACAGAAACAGAAACACTCGCCGTGTCAAATGACTTACTAGAAACTGTCCACTCCAAACCAAACAAACCTACTTTCTATCTATTCTCAGAACATGAGACAAAACAACAAACCCACACGCACTCCCACAAAGGCACCTCCTTCCCCCAAGTAGGTCTGTGACTATCTGGGGTGTCCTCTGACTGGTGGGCCATACTATGTTTTCCCGAAATGTCCTGTCTTCTCTCCGATCTTGTTTCCTTGAACAACTCTGTGAAGAAGTCAGGAAAAAGTGGTTAGCCACTACCTGTTTTCTCAGGAAAGGTCCATCTTCAGAGCTCTCTTGGCATTTGGCCTTCCTCACATCATTAGGTACCAAGAAAACTGACTCTGTCCTTGGTAAATCCAAACAAGTGAGCCCACTGGGACTGGGACTGGGACTGCCTCTGGCTGCCTGGCTTCTTGGATACCAAGTTAAGAGAGTTCCATCACCAAGGAACTGAGGTATGTCACATTCTTTGGAACTGAATGAGGTCACTGCCTTGGCAACCACTTTGTCCTAACAGTTGCTTCCAAGGGTAACATAAGATGGAGTTTGCCCCTACTTCCTCTGACACTTTCATAAGGTAGAATGTATATCAACCATTGGCACCCTGGAACAGCTCTCCACCCAGGCCTGGTTTGGTCCATGTTCTCTACAATAAGAAGAGAGAGGCCGATTCAGACACATCCCTTCATCCTGACCAGGTTGTTTGCCATGGAAGATGACTTTTGCTCTCTCAGGTGCTTCATACCTGCTTACAACTTCTCCAGGTATGATTTGTGCATGGACATTTGAGGTTCTCTTAATGTGGAAGGTCCCCAACTCTCCTGTATTGTAAGAACCACTCTGTCCCTGCTCTTCTGTAAAATGATTGAGGGAACAGTGTATACTGGGGGTTAAAAACAGGTTTGATTTTGGTTATGTATGACTCTGTGCGATGAATAATGGTATTGGGAACCTGAAATATTTACAAGAATATTGAGGTGAAATATAAGTATGAAAACAGAAATCTAGGTATGATTTGAAGCCCAGAAGGGTTCTGCCCTTGATTGGGATACTGAACTTTGAATTATGTTCTGCAAATTTGTCTCAGATAATTTGATATACAATGGCATAGGACCTTGTACATTGGATGAATGAATTTAGAAGAGAACATCTAGTCAAAAAGGGATATTCAGTAGGATTAGGAAGATAGTCAGTAGGTTTCGGAAGAAGAGTGAGTATAGGATTTGGACCAAAAGTTCTTTAGCAATAGACTTTCAGTTATAGAGTGAAAGTATATTTCAGCACATATGAAGAGTCAGTCACTATGTTGAACTGGGGAAAATATGTAGAAAAGCAGATATCAATAGAAACATTACGAAATCAGGCAAAGTATAAAGTGAGTGATAGAATTAGACATTTTCAACAGGGTTGAGTTTGAATATATAAACTAGGAAAAAACAAAAATGTAGTCACCAATAGGATTGACAATTGACAGCATTAGGCAACCTGGAAATGGATGTTTTTAGAAATCCATGTTCACTTTCCATTTAGGCTTTGGTACAATCATAAGTGTGACCTTTCCATTTTTTGTCCAGAATATTACTGTGATAATGAGGTGACATGAGTAATTCTTTCACCATTTCTGGGAGCAATATATTGAAGATATAAAATAGAATCGGGGGTAGAAAGAGGTGTACCCTGTTTCTATGAACATAGAGAAAAAGCATGAATAGACCATACTGTGAATAAATAATATAACTTTTTTGAACTTTAAATAATGAATTGAACTGATATCTGAAAAATTAAAGGAAGTCGTATATTGATATACAATCATTCATTCCAACCAGTTATATATCTAATGGAAATATTAATGTTTTGGTTTATCATAAAGAGTGTGTGAGTTTTGCTTCAAAATGATTATGGAAATTCAAAATAATGTGTTTGGAAAGAAGTCTCATGAAAAGACCATTCAAGAAACCCTGACAATACATGTGTTCTGAAGCAAGAAGTGATTAAAGTTGAAACAAATGCCTGTTAATTTGTGAACTTGTGGATGAAATGTATATCCTATGATGTGCAAAAACTGAGGAAACAATAATGTAGCAGTGTCGAATACAAATGAATGACAAATTACATATCATGTCCCATAGGAGTTTACTTGCATTGATGTTAGACTGGGTCAGTTACTGTAGAATAATTAGGATTTGTATGCACAATTCACTGAAGTTAGTTTTCAGTACTAGGAAACAAATATGTATTTCAAGTGGATGAATATTTATGATTATAATCTTGTGAAAAGTTGATTACAAATCCACATACATGAACATGAATGAATTTAGAGAGTGTATATTAGACACATATATTCCATGTTTTGAAAAATTTGGAGAGTATATCTATATCTATATCTACATCTATATATATATATATATATATATATATATTATATATATATATATATATACACACACACACACACGCACACACACACACACACACACACACACACACACACAACACTCACAGACATTAAAAAGTACCAATATAAATGCCAATCGAAATTCATCAGTAAATATATATCATCCACAGATGCAAACATATTTATTTTACTGAACATGAGTTTATGTATAATGTTGTTGTACTAGGACGCTCTCCTATAGGTTGAATTTTCATTTCCAACAGCATTTAGGAGGAGTGAACTCTTCTCACAATTTGTATCTGCCAAGACAGCCACCTCACAAAAATGTACATGTGATACCTGGTAGGATTCTATATATGCATATAAATATACATGTGTGAATAGGCTACAGAAAAGGGAAACAAGAATTCACATATTTGTTAAGTTTAAAAACACATGGAGAATATTTCAATTAAAATTTGACTAGATTTATAACTCTTACCTTATATAATACAAATGTCAAGTCCACCTATACAACATGTCTCCTCTGAAGTGCTTGTATTTCTATTGTGTTGGGTTAATTTTCCCCATTATATTGGGATGAACTGTCTAAGTCTACCAGGTATGGGTTAATGTCAGGGATTCAGTACTTCGAATGGAAAATTTGAAAATGAATCCAATGCGTATGTAAATATATGCTGCACAATTTCCTCCCGCTCTCATCCAGAAGAATGCCTTGACATCACCTTCACCCCAAGTAAGACACAATTAGAGGAGAGGAGTTACAAAATCAGTGAATACATATCTGGAATGGAAAATGCTCAGCAGTTCACAACCTTGGAGGTGGTAGAAAAGTTTCCAAAACTAAGGGACAGGGTAAACACTCCACAAACATGGAGCTCTGCTGGCCTAAAAACTTTTTGAGAAACTCCTCTGAGATTCCGCACTTGAAATATATGTTGTTTTCAGGAGATTTGGCTTCCTTTGTAGTGAGACTATGAGAGCTGGGTCTGCATCTATGTGACCTGGAGGACATGGTTTCTTATTTTCCAAAGAACTAGATGAAGCAGTGCTGAATCCTCTCTTTGTAGGTTAACTGATGCCACTGGAGACTAAGTGTCTCCCCGTGTGGACTGTGAAGCCATTTGGTCCTCCTCCACTTTTTGTGGTGTTTTTCCTGCTGCACTGTGAGTTTGGTATTTGTTTCACGAAATACTAGGAGCTAAACTGGGATACAGTGCTGGAGGGAGTTGTGTCACGTGTGGTTGGTCAGGGTCTGCAAGGGAATGCACCAACTAGGCTTCTATCTCTCACAGCTTGGCCCATTGCCCCCTTGTCCATATCAACCTGATTCTTCATTTTCCTCTGAAGACTCTCCATATAACAAGATGCCTTTACATATAAGGGTCTGCTGGCTGCACCATGTCAGTTACAAGCCCTTTGGAATCCAATGGTAGATCCACATGGCCCTACCACGGATGTTTTATCAAACACCTCCCCACCACTGCTCTAGACCCACTACTCAGCAGGCTCCAACTTACTGGCATCTCTGTTCTACACCATTTTCATGAAACTCAGTAAATCAAGGCACTGTCTGGTATACTCATAATCAGCAACAGGACATCCAATGTTTCTCCAGTGCCACCTGGTCATAGGAATTTCAAAAATTTCATGGTATTTATCTAGCCATTTTTCAAGCATGAAGTTGGAGGCACTGTGGGTTTCAATTCATGCAGCAAACATTAAATGGTGAGGAAGCTCATTTCAATGAAATCTCTGGAGATCTCTAAAAGGCAAGGCTTCCCAAAGAGTGGACAAAAGGTCACATTAGGCCAGGCCCATTGAGGTCTACAATGTGAGGTCCATGTGTGTTTTGACTCTCAACTATGGCTGCCATTTCTTTAAGAATAAAATCATTTGATATCCTTGCTGAGTTTCCCAGGCCTCTGTGGAAATCCACCCGGGGCCTAGGTCTCAGTTTCCAAGAGCGACTTTCATGCGTGGCCTCTTAAAATCCCAACAAAATTCATGGCAATGCTTCTCTGAGTTCAGTTCCAAAATCCAGTCCCTAAGGGGAATCACACCAGAGTTCAAGCCCACGTGGACACAGTCATTTCTTCCAACTGTCACACAAATGACCAAAATTAAAACCGAAACACTCCCACATGGCCCTCATCTTATTCCATATAGTAACTCATCTTAACCTCTGGCTGGAGGTTTCCATGAGGGGCGCAGCCCAAGACAGTGTCCAAAATCAGCTCGTTTGCCCCTCATTTGCCTAAAGTCAGGGTGGCCTGGACACCGTTTCTGTGAACCAGGAATGATCAAAGAAGCCTGCCGTTAATTCTTCTGTGTTTCTCCAATTTGAGGCCTACTGATTTCAGGAATACATTCTTTATGTGATTTAAAGTTATTCGAAAACCCAAGCACCTCTGCAGAGATTTCAAGAACTCATTTGACCCAAAGAATCCCTATTCTCACTTATGGAGTTCAGGATTTTAACAGAGGAAGGCAAGAGAATTCATCCACAATGAAAGATTTTTTGCCCTTATGGTTTTGGATGCACGCAGGGGATCATTTTTAGATTCATCAGGTGCTGAGAATCTAAGTCACAGCCACAAACATGGCCAAGAGGCTGATTCAGACACATCCTTTCCCAAAGCAATGAAGCCAGAAGCCACAGGTGATGCCCATTCATTTCCATTTGAAAACTGTTTTCTTCAGGCTTCACAAAGGGGTGGCCTGAGGCAAAGACCTTCCTGACATTCAGTGCAACACAACAATAAGTCAGCAAAAGGCCCAAAGCAGGGTTTCTGCACTGAGACTTTCCTGGTCACACTGATATCTGAGTTTTCTGAGATGCTCGCCATTCTCTTCAGCTATCCAGTACGTGGCCATGTCACAGAGCTTGGAGGTGGTACCATTTTGGACACAAATCCATGAGCCTATTCTGGAGAGTGGCCAGAATTCGGGAAGAAAACAACAACTTAGAAAGATAGCAGATGTTGCACATCGATAAGACAAGCTGCAGTCCATTTATATATTGGCAGGATGAATTATGGGAAGATTTATACTAGACAGGACACCTCCATTAATGCATTCTCTTTTTAATGTTTACAACAACGGACACATTGGGATACACCGAAACAGAAACACTCGCCTGATCAAACAACTTACTAGAAACTGTCCACTCCAAACCAAACAATCAGCCTTTCCTACCTATTCTCAGAACATGAGACAAAACAACAAACCCACACGCACTCCCACAAAGGCACCTCCTTCCCCCAAGTAGGTCTGTGACTATCCGGAGTTTCCTCTGACTGCGGGCCATACTATGTTCCCTCGAAATGTCCTGTCTTCTCTCAGATCTTGTTTCCTTGTTCAACTCTTTGTAGTTTTCAGGAAAAAGTGGTGAGCCACTACCTGCTTTCTCAGGAAAGGTCCATCTTCAGAGTTCTCTTGGCATTAGGCCATCCTCACATCAGTAGGTACCAAGAAAACTGACTCTGTCCTTGGTAAATCCAAACAAGTGAGCCCACTGGGACTGGGACTGGGACTGCCTCTGGGTGCCTGGCCTCTTGGATACAAATTTCAGAGAGTTCCATCACCAAGGAAATGAGGTATGTCACTTTCTTTGGAACTGAATGAGTCACTTCCTTGGCAACCACATTGTCCTAACTGTTGCTTCCAATGGTCCCATGAGATGGAGGCTTCCCCTACTTCCTGTGACACTTTCACAAGGGAGAGTGGTATATCAACCATAGGCACCCAGGAACAGCTCTCCACATAGGCCTGGTTTGGTCCATCTTCTCTACAATAAGAAGAGAGAGGCTGATTCAGACACATCCCTTCTTTCTGACCAAGATATTTGCCATGGAAGATGACTTTTGCTCTCTCAGGTCCTTCATACCTGCCTACAACTTCTCTAGGTATCATTTCTGCATGGACCTTTGAGGTTCTCATCAGGTGGAATATCCCCAACTTTCCTGTATTGTAAGAACCACTCTGTCCCTGCTCTTCTGTAGGATGATTGAGGGACCAGTGTATAATTGGGGTTAAAAACAGGTTTGATATGGGTTACGAATGATTCTGTGCAATGAATAATGGTATTGGGAACCTGCAATGCTTACAAAATATAGATGTGAAATATAAGTATGAAAACAGAAATCTAGGTATGATTTGAAGCCCATAAGGGTTCTGCCCTTGATTGGGATTCTTAGCTTTGAATTATGTTCTGCAAAGATGTCTCAGATAATTCGATATACAATGGCATAGGACCTTGTAAATTGGATGATTGAATTTAAAAGAGAGCACCCAGTCAAAAAGGGATATTCAGTAGGATTAGGAAGATAGTCGGTAGGTTTAGGAAGAAGAGTGAGTATAGGATTTGGACCAAAAGTTCTTTAGCAATAGACTTTTGGTTATAGAGTGAATGTAAATGTCAGCACATATGAAGAGTCAGTCACTATGTTGAACTGGGGAAAATATGTAGAAAAGCAGAGATCAATAGAAACATTACGAAATGAGGCAAAGTATAAAGTGAGTGATAGAATTAGACATTTTCAACAGGATTGAGTTTGAATATATAAATTAAAAAAAAACAAAAATGTAGTCACCAATAGGATTGACAATTGACAGCATTAGGCAACCTGGACATGGATGTTTTTAGAAATCCATGTTCACTTTCCATTTAGGCTTTGGTACAATCATAAGTGTGACCTTTCCATTTTTTGTCCAGAATATTACTGTGATAATGAGGTGACATGAGTAATTCTTTCACCATTTCTGGGAGCAATATATTGAAGATGTAAAATCAGAATCGGGGGTACAAAGAGGTGTACCCTGTTTCTATGAACATAGAGAAAAAGCATGAATAGACCATACTGTGAATAAATAATATAACTTTTTTGAACTTTAAATAATGAATTGAACTGATATCTGAAAAATTAAAGGAAATCGTATATTGATATACAATCATTCATTCCAACCAGTTATATATCTAAACAAAATATTAGTGTTTTGGTTTATCATGAAGAGTGTGTGAGTTTTGCTTCAAAATGACTATGGAAATTCAAAATAATGTGTTTGGAAAGAAGTCTCATGAAAAGACCATTCAAGAAACCCTGACAATACATGTGTTCTGAAGCAAGAAGTGATTAAAGTTGAAACAAATGCCTATTTATTTGTGAACTTGTGGATGAAATGTATATCCTATGATTTGCAAAAACTGAAGAAACAATAATGTACCAGTGTCGAATACAAATGAATGACAAATTACATATCATGTCCCATAGGAGTCTACTTGCATTGATGTTATACTGGGTCGGTTACTGTAGAATAATTAGGATATGTATGCACCATTCACTGAAGTTAGTTTTCAGTACTAGAAAACAAATATATATTTCAGGTGGATGAATATTTCTGATTATTATCTTGTGAAAAGTTGATTATAAATCCACATACATGAACATGAATGAATTTAGAGAGTGTATATTAGACATATATATTTCATATTTTGAAAAATTTGGGGAGTACCTATATCTATATCTATATCTATATCTATATCCACACACACACACACACACACACACACACAACACTCACAGACATTAAAAAATACCAATATAAATGCCAATCGAAATTGATCAGTAAATATATATGATCCACAGATGCAAAAATATTTATTTTGCTGAACATGAGTTTATGTATAATGTTGTTTTACTAGGACGCTCTCCTATAGGTTGAATTTTCATTTCCAACAGCATTTAGGAGGAGTGAACTCTTCTCACAATTTGTATCTGCCAAGACAGCCACCTCACAAAAATGTACGTGTGATACCTGCTAGGATTCTATATATGCATATATATATACATGTGTGAATAGGCTAAAGAAAAGGGAAACAAGAATTCACATATTTGTTAAGTTTAAAAACACATGGAGAATATGTCCATTAAAATTTGAATACATTTATAACTCCTACCTTAAATAATTCAAATGTCAAGTCCAACTATACAACATGTCTCCTCTGAAGTGCTTGTATTTCTATTGTGTTGGGTTAATTTTCCCCATTATATTAGGATGAATAGTCTGAGTCTACTAGGTATGGCTTAGTGTCAGGAATTCAGCATTTCGAATGGAAAATTGGAAAATGAATCCAATGTGTATGTAAATATATGCTGCACAAATATCCTCCCGTTCTCATCCAGAACAATGCTTTGACATTACCTTCACCCCAAGTAAGACACAATTAGAGGAGAAGAGTTACAAAATCAGTGAATACATACCTGGAATGTAAAATGCTCAGGAGTTCACAACCTTGGAGGTGGTAGAGGAGTTTGCAAAACTAAGGGACAGGGTAAACACTCCACAAACATGGAGCTCTGCTGGCCTAAAAACTTTTTGAGAAACTGCCTCTGAGCTTCTGTACTTGAAATATATGTTGTTTTCATGAGATTTGGCTTCCTTTGTAGTGAGACCATCAAAGCTGGGTCTGCATCTATGTGACCTGGAGGACATGGTTTCTTATTTTCCAATGAACAAGATGAAGCAGTGCTGAATCCTCTCTTTGTAGGTAAACTGAGACCACTGGGTACTAAGTGTCTCCCCGTGTGGACACTGAAGCCATTTGGTCCTCCTCCACTTTTTGTGGTGTTTTTGCTGCTGCACTGTGAGTTTGGTATTTGTTTCCCGAAATACTAGGAACTAAACTGGGACACAGTGCTGGAGGGAGTTCTGTCACGTGTGGTGGGTCACGGTCTGCAAGAGATGCACCAACTAGGCTTCTATCTCTCACAGCTTGCCCAATTGACTCCATGTCCATATCAACCTGATTCTTTATTTTCCTCTGAAAACTCTCCATATAACAAGATGCCTTTACATATAAGGGTCTGCTGGCTGCACCATATCAGTTACAAGCCATTTAGAATCCAATGGTAGATCCACATGGCACTACCATGGATGTTTTATCAAACACCTCTCCACCACTGCTCTAGACCCACTACTCAGCAGACTCCAACTTACTGGCATCTCTGTTCTACACCATTTTTATGAAACTCAGTAAATCAAGGCACTGTCTGGTATACTCATGATCGGCAACAGGACATCCAATGTTTCTCCAGTGCCACCTGGTCATTGGAATTTCAAAAATTTCATGGTATTTATTTAGCCATTTTTCAAGCATGAAGTTGGATGCACTGTGGGTTTCAATTCATTCAGCAAACATTAAATGGTGAGGAAGCTCATTTCAATGAAATCTCTGGAGAACCCTCACAGGCAAGGCTTCCCAAAGAGTGAACAAAAGGTCACATTAGGCCAGGCCCATTGAGGTCTACAATGTGAGGTCCATGTGTGTTTTGACTCTAAACTATGGCTGCCATTTCTTTAAGAATTATATAATGTGATATCCTTGCTGAGATTCCCAGGCCTCTGTGGAAATCCACCGGGGCCTAGGTCTCAGTTTCCAAGAGCGACTTTCATGCGTGGCCTCTTAAAATCCCAACAAAATTCATGCCAATGCTTCTCTGAGTTCAGTTTCATATCCCAGTCTCTAAGGGGAATCACACCAGAGTTCAAGCCCACGTGGACCCAGTCATTTTTTCCAATGCCACACAAATGATCAAAATTAAAATCAAAACACTCCCACATGGCCCTCATCTTATTCCATATAGTCAATCATCTTAACCTCTGGTTGGAGGTTTCCATTAGGGGCGCAGCCAAAGACAGTGTCCAAAATCAGCTCGTTTGCCCCTCATTTTCCTAAAGTCAGGGTAGCCTGGACACCGTTTCTGTGAACCAGGATTGAACAAATAAGCCTGCCGTTAATACTTCTGTGTTTCTCCAATTTGATGCCTACTGATTTTAGGTATCGATTCTTTAGGTGATTTCGAGTCATGCGAAAACACAAGCACCTCTGCAGGGCTTTGAAGAACTCATTTGACCCAAAGAATCCCTATTCTCATTTGATGGAGTGCAGGAACCTAGCAGAGGAAGGAAAGAGACTTCATCCACAATGAATGATATTTTTGCCATTTTGGTTTTGGAAGCTCACATGGGATCATTCTTAAGATCCATCAGGTTCTGTGAATCTAAGTCACAGCCACACACAGGTCCAAGAGGCTGATAAAGACACATCCCTTTCCAAAGCAATTAAGCAAAGAGCCACAGGTGAAGCCCATTCATTTCCATTTGAAAACTGTTTTCTTCAGGCTTCACAAAGGAGTGGCCTGAGGCAAAGACCTTCCTGACATTGAGTGCAACAAAACAATAAGTAAGCAAAAGGCCCAAAGCAGGGTTTCTGCACTGAGTCTTTCCTGGTCACACTGATATCTGAGTTGTCTGAGATTCTCGCCATTTTCTTCAGCTATCCAGTACATGGCCATGTCACAGAGCTTGGAGGTGGTACATATTTTGGACACAAATCCATGAGCCTATTCTGGAAAGTGTCCAGAATTCAGAAAGAAAACAACAACTTAGAAAGATAGCAGGTGTTGCACATCGATAAGACATGCTGCAGTCCTTTCATATATTGAATAGGATGAATTATGGGAAGATTTATACTAGACAGGACACACCCATTAATGCATTCTCTTTTCTAATGTCTACAACAACGAACACAGGGGATACACAGAAACAGAAAAACTCGCCGTGTCAAATGAGTTACTAGAAACTGTCCATTCCAAACCAAACAAACCTACTTTCCTATCTATTCTCAGAACATGAGACAAAACAACAAACCCACACCCACTCCCACAAAGGCACCTCCTTCCCCCAAGTAGGTCTGTGACTATCCGGAGTGTCCTCTGACCAGTGGGCCATACTATGTTTCCCCAAAATGGACTGTCTTCTCTCAGATCTTGTTTCATTGACCAACTCTGTGAAGATGTCAGGAAAAAGTGGTTAGACACTACCTGTTTTCTCAGGAAAAATCCATCTTCACAGCTCTCCTGGCATTTGGCCATCCTCACATCATTAGGTACCAAGAAAACTGACTGTCCTTGGTAAATCCAAACAAGTGAGCCCACTGGGACTGGGACTTGGACTGCCTCTGGGTGCCTGGCTTCTTGGATACCAAGTTCAGAGAGTTCCATCACCAAGGAAATGAGGTATGTCACATTCTTTGGAACTGAATGAGGTCCCTGCCTTGGCACCCACTTTGTCCAAACAGTTGCTTCCAAGGGTAACATAAGATGGAGGTTGCCCCTACTTCCTGTGACACTTTCATAAGGTGGAATGTATATCAACCATTGGCACCTGGGAACAGCTCTCCACTCATGCCTGGTTTGGTCCATCATCTCTAAAATAAGAAGAGAGAGGCAGATTCAGACACATCCCTTCATCCTACCAGGTTCTTTTCCATGGAAGAGGACTTTTGCTCTCTCTGGTGCTTCATACCTGCCTACAACTTCTCCAGGTATCATTTGTGCATGGACATTTGAGGTTCTCATCAGGTGGAAGGCCCCCAACTTTCCTGTATTGTAAGAACCACTCTGTCCCTGCTCTTCTGTAAATTGATTGAGGGAACAGTGTATACTTGGGGTTAAAAACAGGTTTCATTTGGGTTAGGAATGATTCTGTGCGATGAATAATGGTATTGGAAACATGCAATATTTACAAGAATATAGAGTTGAAATATAAGTATGAAAACAGAAATCAAGGTATGATTTGAAGCCCAGAATAGTGTTGCCCTTGATTGGGATACTTAGCTTTGAATTATGTTCTGCAAAGTTGTCTCAGATAATTCGATATACAATGGCATAGGACCTTGTAAATTGGATCATTGAATTTAGAAGAGAACATCCAGTCAAAAATGGATATTCAGTAGGATTAGGAAGATAGTCGGTAGGTTTAGGAAGAAGAGTGAGTATAGGATTTGGACCAAAAGTTCTTTAGCAATAGACTTTCGGTTATAGAGTGAATGTAAATGTCAACACATATGAAGAGTCAGTCAGTATGTTGAACTGGGGAAAATATGTAGAAAAGCCGATATCAATAGAAACATTATGAAATGAGGCAAAGTATAAAGTGAGTGATAGAATTAGACATTTTCAACAGGGTTGAGTTTGAATATATAAATTAGGAAAAAACAAATATGTAGTCACCAATAGAATTGACAATTGACAGCATTAGGCAACCTGGACATAGATGTTTTTAGAAATCCATGTTCACTTTCAATTTAGGCTTTGGTACAATCATAAGTGTGACCTTTCCATTTTTTGTCCAGAATATTACTGTGATAATGAGGTGACATGAGTATTTCTTTCACCATTTCTGGGAGCAATATATTGAAGATGTAAAATTAGAATTGGTTGCACAAAGAGGTGTACCCTGTTTGTATGAACATAGAGAAAAAGCATGAATAGACCATACTGTGAATAAATAATATAACTTTTTTGAACTTTAAATAATGAATTGAACTGATATCTGAAAAATTAAAGGAAATCGTATATTGATATACAATCATTAATTCCAACCAGTTATTTATCTAATGGAAATATTAGTGTTTTCTTTTATCATGAAGAGTTTGTGAGTTTTGCTTCAAAATGATTATGGAAATTCAAAATAATGTGTTTGGTAAGAAGTCTCATGAAAAGACCAGTCAAGAAACCCTGACAATACATGTGTTCTGAAGCAAGAAGTGATTAAAGTTGAAACAAATGCCTATTAATTTGTGAACTTGTGGGTGAAATGTATATCCTATGATGTGCAAAAACTGAAGAAACAATAATGTAGCAGTGTCGAATACAAATGAATGACAAATTACATATCATGTCCCATAGGAGTCTACTTGCATTGATGTTAGACTGGGTCAGTTACTGTAGAATAATTAGGATATGTATGCACCATTCACTGAAGTTAGTTTTCAGTACTAGGAAACAAATATGTATTTCAGGTGGATGAATATTACTGATTATAATCTTGTGAAAAGTTGATTATAAATCCACATACATGAACAAGAATGAATTTAGAGAGTGTATATTAGACACATATATTTCATATTTTTAAAAATTTGGAGAGTATATCTATATCTATATCTATATCTATACACACACACACACACACACACACACACACAACACTCACAGACATTAAAAAGTACCAATATAAATGCCAATCGAAATTCATCAGTAAATATATGTCATCCAGAAATGCAAAAATATTTATTTTACTGAATATGACTTTATGTATAACGTTGTTCGACTAGGACGGTCTCCTATAGGTTGAATTTTTATTTCCAACAGCATTTAGGAGGAGTGAACTCTTCTCACAATTTGTATCTGCTAAGAAAGCCACCTCACAAAATGTACATGTGATACCTGCTAGGATTCTATATATGCATATATATATATATATACATGTGTGAATAGGCTAAAGAAAAGGGAAACAAGAATTCACATATTTGTTAAGTTTAAAAACACAAGGAGAATATGTCCATTAAAATTTGAATACATTTATAACTCCTACCTTATATAATGCAAATGTCAAGTCCAACTATACAACATGTCTCCTCTGAAGTGCTTGTATTTCTATTGTGTTGGGTTAATTTTCCCCATTATATTAGGATGAATAGTCTGAGTCTACTAGGTATGGCTTAGTGTCAGGAATTCAGCATTTCGAATGGAAAATTGGAAAATGAATCTAATGTGTATGTAAATATATGCTGCACAAATATCCTCCCGCTCTCATCCAGAAGAATGCCTTGACATTACCTTCACCCCAAGTAAGACACAATTAGAGGAAAAGAGTTACAAAATCAGTGAATAGATATCTGGAATGTAAAATGCTCAGGAGTTCACAACCTTGGAGGTGGTAGAGGAGTTTGCAAAACTAAGGGACAGGGTAAACACTCCACAAATATGGAGCTCTGCTGGCCTAAAAACTTTTTGAGAAACTGCCTCTGAGCTTTCGCCCTTGAAATATATGTTGTTTTCAGGAGATTTGTCTTCCTTTGTAGGGAGACCATCAAAGCTGGGTCTGCATCTATGTGACCTGGAGGACATGGTTTCTTATTTTCCAATGAACAATATGAAGCAGTGCTGAATCCACTCTTTGTAGGTAAACTGAGGCCACTGGGGACTAAGTTTCTCCCCGTGTGGACTGTAAAGCCATTTGGTCCTCCTCCACTTTTTGTGGTTTTTTTGCTGCTGCACTGTGAGTTTGGTATTTGTTTCACGAAATACTAGGAGCTAATCTGGGACAGAGTGCTGGAGGGAGTTCTGTCACGTGTGGTGGGTCAGGGTCTTCTAGAGAATGCACCAAATAAGCTTCGATCTCTCACAGCTTGCCCCATTTCCCCCTTGTCCATATCAACCTGATTCTTAATTTTCCTCTGAAAACTCTCCATATAACAAGATGGTTTTACATATAAGGGTCTGCTGGCTGTACCACGCCAGTTACAAGCCATTTGGAATCCAATGGTAGATCCACATGGCCCTACCACGGATGTTTTATCAAACACCTCCCCACCACTGCTCTAGACCCACTACTCAGCAGGCTCCAACTTACTGCCATCCTATTCTACACCATTTTCATGAAACTCCGTAAATCAAGGCACTGTCTGGTATACTCATGATCAGCAACAGGACATCCAATGTTTCTCCAGTGCCACCTGGTCATAGAAATTTCAAAAATTTCCTGGTATTTATCTAGCCATTTTTCAAGCATGAAGTTGGATGCACTGTGGGTTTCAATTCATTCAGCAAACATTAAATGGTGAGGAAGCTCATTTCAATGAAATCTCTGGAGAACTCTCACAGGCAAGGCTTTCCAAAGAGTGGTCAAAAGGTCACATTAGGCCAGGCCCATTGAGGTCTACAATGTGAGGTCCATGTGTGTTTTGACTCTCAACTATGGCTGCCATGTCTTTAAGAATAAAATCATGTGATATCCTTGCTGAGATTCCCAGGCCTCTTTGGAAATCCACCCGGGGCCTAGGTCTCAATTTCCAAGAGCGACTTTCATGCGTGGCCTCTTGAAATTCTAACAAAATTCATGGCAATGCTTCTCTGAGTTCAGTTCTAAAACCCAGTCTCTAAGGGGAATCACACCAGAGTTCAAGCCCACGTGGAACCAGTCATTTTTTCCAATGCCACACAAATGACCAAAATTAAAACCGAAACACTCCCACATGGCCCTCATCTTATTCCATATAGTAACTCATCTTAACCTCTGGCTGGAGGTTTCCATGAGGGGCGCAGCCCAAGACAGTGTCCAAAATCAGCTCGTTTTCCCCTCATTTGCCTAAAGTCAGGGTGGCCTGGACACCGTTTCTGTGAACCAGGAATGATCAAAGAAGCCTGCCGTTAATTCTTCTGTGTTTCTCCAATTTGAGGCCTACTGATTTCAGGAATACATTCTTTATGTGATTTAAAGTTATTCGAAAACCCAAGCACCTCTGCAGAGATTTGAAGAACTCATTTGACTCAAAGAATCCCTATTCTCACTAGATGGAGTTCAGGAACCTAACAGAGGAAGGCAAGAGACTTCATCCACAATGAATGATTTTTTGCCCTTATGGTTTTGGATGCACGCATGGGATCATTCTTTAGATTCATCAGGTGCTGAGTATCTAAGTCACAGCCAAACACATGGCCAAGAGGCTGATTCAGACACATCCATTCTCAAAGCAATGAAGCCAGAAGGCACAGGTGATGCCCATTCATTTGTATTTGAAAACTGTTTTCTTCAGGCTTCACAAAGCGGTGGCCTGAGGCAAAAACCTTCCTGACATTCAGTGCAACACAACAATTAGTAAGCAAATTGCCCAAAGCAGGGTTTCTGCACTGAGACTTTCCTCCTCACACTGATATCTGAGTTTTCTGAAATGCTCGCCATTCTCTTCAGCTATCCATTACATGGATATGTCACAGAGCTTGGAGGTGGTACATATTTTGGACACAAAACCATGAGCCTATTCTGGAGAGTGGCCAGAATTCAGGAAGAAAACAGCATCTTAGAAAGATAGTAGGTGTTGCACATCGATAAGACAAGCTGCAGTCCATTCATATATTGGGCAGGATGAATTATGGGAAGACTTATACTAGACAGGACACATCAATTAATGCATTCTCTTTTTAATGTCTACAACAACGGACACATTGGGATACACCGAAACAGAAACACTCGCCTTGTCAAACAACTTACTAGAAACTGTCCACTACAAACCAAACAAACCGCCTTTCCTACCTATTCTCAGAACATGAGACAAAACAACAAACCCACACCCACTCCCACAAAGGCACCTCCTTACCCCAAGTAGGTCTGTGACTATCCGGAGTTTCCTCTGACTGCGGGCCATACTATGTTCCCCCGAAATGGCCTGTCTTCTCTCAGATCTTGTTTCCTTGTTCAACTCTGTGTAGTTGTCAGGAAAAAGTGGTTAGCCACTACCTGCTTTCTCAGGAAAGGTCCATCTTCAGAGTTCTCTTGGCATTAGGCCATCCTCACATCAGTAGGTACCAAGAAAACTGACTCTGTCCTTGGTAAATCCAAACAAGTGAGCCCACTGGGACTGGGACTGGGATTGCCTCTGGGTGCCTGGCTTCTTGGATACAAATTTCAGAGAGTTCCATCACCAAGGAAATGAGGTATGTCACATTCTTTGGAACTGAATGAGGTCACTGCCTTGGCAACCACTTTGTCCTAACTGTTGCTTCCAAGGGTCCCATGAGATGGAGGCTTCCCCTACTTCCTGTGACACTTTCACAAGGTAGAATGGTATATCAACCATAGGCACCCAGGAACAGCTCTCCACACAGGCCTGGTTTGGTCCATCTTCTCTACAATAAAAAGAGAGAGGCTGATTCAGACACATCCCTTCATCCTGACCAGGTTATTTGCCATGGAAGATGACTTTTGCTCACTCAGGTCCTTCATACCTGCCTACAACTTCTCCAGGTATCATTTCTGCATGGACCTTTGAGGTTCTCAGCAGGTGGAAGATCCCATAATTTCCTGTATTGTAAGAACCACTCTGTCCCTGCTTTTCTGTAAAATGAGATTGAGGGAACAGTGTGCGCTTAGGGTTAATAACAAGTTTGATTTGGGTTATGAATCATTCTGTGTGATGAATAATGGTATTGGGAACCTGTGATATTTACAAGAATATAGATGTGAAATAAAAGTATGAAAACAAAAATCTAGGTATGATCTGAAGCCCAGAAGTGTTTTCCCCTTGATTGGGATACTTAGCTTTGAATTATGTTCTGCAAAGATGTCTCAGATAATTCGATATACAAGGGAGTAGGACCTTGTACCTATGATGATTGAATTTAGAAGAGAACATCCAGGCAAAAAGTGATAATCGTTAGGATTAGGAAGATAGTCGATAGCTTTAGGAAGAAGAGTGAGTATAGGATTTGGACCAAATGTTCTTTACCAGTAGAGTTTCGGTTATGCAGTGAATGTAGATGTCAGTACATATGAAGAGTCAGTCACTATGGTGAACTGGGGAAAATATGTAGAAAAGCAGATATCAATAGAATCATTACAAAATCAGGCAAAGTATAAAGTGAGTGATAGAATTAGTCATTTTCAACAGGGTTGAGTTTGAATATATAAATTAGATGGAAACAAATATGTAGTCACCAACAGGATTGACAATTGATAGCATTAGGCAACCTGGACATGGATGTTTTTAGTAATCTATGTTCACTTTCCATTTAGGCTTTGGTACAATCATAAGAGTGACCTTTCCATTTTTTGTCCAGAATATTACTGTGATAATGAGGTGACATGAGTATTTCTTTCACCATTTCTGGGAGCAATATATTGAATATTTAAAATTAGAATTGGGGGTACAAAGAGGTGTACCCTGTGTCTATGAACATAGAGATAAAGCATGAATAGAACATACTGTGACTAAATAATACAAATTTTTTGAACTTTAAATAATGAATTGAATTGATATCTGAAAAATTAAAGGAAATCATATATTGATACACAATCATTCATTCCAACCAGTTATATATCTCATGGAAATATTAGTGTTTTGGTTTATCATGAAGAGTGTGTGAGTTTTGCTTCAAAAGTGATTATGGAAATCTAAAATAATGTGTTTGGAAAGAAGTCTCATGAAAAGACCTGTCAAGAAACCCTGAAAATACTTGTGTTCTGAAGCAAGAAGTGATTAAAGTTGAAACAAATGCCTATAAATTTGTGAACTTGTGGATGAAGTGTATAACTTAAAATGTGCAAAAACTGAAGAAATAATAATGTACCATTGTTGAATACATATGAACGTCAAATTACATATCATGTCCCATAGGAGTCTACTTGCATTGATGTTAGACTGGGTCCGTTTCTGTAGAATAATGAGGATTTGTATGCCCCATTCACTGAAGTTATTTTTCAGTACTAGGAAACAATTATGTATTTCAGGTGGATGAATATTTCTGATTATAATCTTGTGAAAAGTTGATTATAAATCCACATACATGAACATGAATGAATTTAGAGGGTTTACATTAGACACATATATTTTATATTTTGAAACATCTGCAGAGTGTAGAGATATATTATACACACACACAAAAAAAAAAACACTCACATACATTTAATAGTAGCAATATATATGCGAATCGAAATTCATCAGTAAATATATATCATCCACAGATGCAAAAATATTTATTTTACTGAACATGAATTTATGCATAATGTTCTTCTACTAGGAAGCTCCCCTATAGGTTGAATTTTCAGTTCCAACAGCGTTTAGGAGGAGTGAACTCTTCTCACAGTTTGTATATGCCAATCAGCCACCTCAAAAATGTACGTGTGATACCTGGTAGGATTCTATATGTGCATATAAATATACAAGTGTGAATAGGCTAAAGAGAAAGGGAAACAAGAATTCTCGTATTTTTTAAGTTTAAAAACTCAGGGAGAACTTCTTCGATTAAAAATTGACTAGATTTATAACTTTTACCTTATATAATGCAAAACTCAAGTCCAACTATACAACATGCCTCCAATGAACTGCTTGTATTTCTATAGGTTTGGCTTATTTTTCTCTATCATATTAGGATGAGTTGTCTGAGTCTAGTAGGTATGGGTTAGTGTCAGGGATTCAATATTTCAAAATGAAAATTGGAAAATGAATCCAATTTGTATGCATATATATGCTGCACAAATATCCTCCCACTCTCATCCAGAACAATGCCTTGACATTACCTTCACCCCAAGTAAGACAAAATTAGAGGAGAAGAGTTAGAAAATCAGTGAACACATATCTGGAATGGAAAATGCTCAGGAGTTCACAACCTTGGAGGTTGTAGAGGAGTTTCCAAAAGCAAGGGATAGGGTAAACACTCCACAAACATGGAGCTCTGCTGGCCTAAAAGCTTTTTGAGAAACTGCCTCTGAGATAGGGCACTTGAAATATATGTTGTTTTCAGGAGATTTGGCTTTCTTTGTAGTGAGACCATCAAAGCTGGGTCTGCATCTATGAGACCTGGAAGACATTGTTTCTGATATTTCAATGAACATGTGGCAGCAGTGCTGATATTTTTCTTTTTAAGTAAACTGTGGCCTCTGGGGTCTAAGTGTCTCCCCGTTGAACTGTGAAGCCATTTGGCCCTCCTACACTTTTTGTGGGGTTTTTCCTGCTGCACTGGTAGTTTGGTATTTGCTTCATAAAATAGAAGGAGTTCAACTGGGACACAGTGCAGGAGGGAGTTCTATCACGTGTGGTGGGTCAGGGACAGCAGAAAAATGCACCAACCAATCTTCTATCCCTCAAAGCTTGCCCCATTGCATCCTTGTCCATAGCAACCTGATTCTGAACATTGCCCTGAATCCTCTCCATATAACAAGATGCCTTTACTTATAAGGGTCTGCTGGCTGCACCATGTAAGCCACAAGCCATTTGTAAGCCAATGGAAGATCCAAATTGCTCCAACACAGAAGTTTTATCACACTCCTGCCCACCACAACTCTAGGCCCACTTCTCAGGAGGCTGCAACTTACTGGGACCTCTGTTCTACACCATTTTCATAAAACCCAGTCAAGCAAGGCACTGTCAGGTACATCCATGATCAGCAGCAGGACATCCAAAGGTTCTCTAGTGCAACCTAGTCGTGGGAATTTCAAAAAATTAACGGTATTTATCTAGAAATTTTTCAAGGATGAAGTTGGAGGCACTGTGGGTTTCAATTTATTCAGGAACCATTAAATGGAGAGGAAGATTATTTCAATGAAAGCTCTGGAGAACCCTCACAGGCAAGGCTTCTCAAAGAGTGGACAAAAGGTCACATTTAGCCAGGCCCATTGAGGTCTACAATGTGAGGTCCATGTGTGTTTTGACTCTCAAATATGGCTGCCAAGTCTTTCGAATGAAATCATGTGATACCTTGGCTGAGATTCCCAGTTCTCTGTGCAAAGCCGCTCTGGCGCTAGTTCTCAGTTTCCAAGGGTGACTCTCATACATGGCCTCTTTAATCCCAACACAATACATGGCAATACTTTTCTGAGGTCAGATTCTGAACTCAGTCTCTAAGGGGAATCACACCAAAGTTCAAGCCCAGGTAGACCCAGTTATGTCTTCCAACTGCCACACAAATATCCACAATTAAATCCAAAACACTCCCACATGTCACTCATCTTTTCTAAATACACACTCATCATAACCTCTGGCTGGAGGTTTCCATGAGGGGTGCGGCCCAAGACAGTGTCCAAAATAACCACCCTTGCCCCTCATTTGCCTAAAATCAGGGTGGCCTGGACATCCTTCCAGTGAACCAGGAGTGATCAAATTGGCCGGCCATTAAGATGGCACTGCTTCTCCAATTTGAAGCCTACTGACTGTGGGGCTTAGAGTCTTTATGTGATTTGGAGTCATGAGAAAAATCAAGCACTTATGGGCTATCCTCTGCAGGGTTTTGAGGAACACATTTGAACCAAATGATCACTATTCTCACTTGATGAAGGTCAGGAACCTTACAGAGGAATGTGAGAGACTTCATCCAAAATGAATGCTCTTTTGTCCATTTTGGTTTTGGATGCACACATGGGATCTTTCTTTAGATCCATCAGGTGATAAAAATCTAAGCCGCAGCCTCACACAGGGCCAAAAAGCTGATTCAGACACATCCTTTTCCAAAGCAATTAAGCAAAGAGCCAGAGGTGATGCCCTTTCATTTCTGTTTGAAAACTATTTCTTTTGGCTCTACAAAGGTGTGGCCTGAGGCAAAGATGTTCCGGACATTCAGGCAACAGAACAATTGGTAAGCAAAAGGCCCAAAGCAGGGTTTCTCCATTAGAATTTTCTGGTCACACTCATATCTGAGTTTTCTGAGATGCTCCCATTCCCTTCAGCTATCCAGTACATGGCCAAGTCTCAGAGCTTGGAGGTGGTACATATTTTGGACACAAAAAAATGAGCCTATTCTGGGAAATTGGCCAGGATTCAGGAAGAAAACAGGAACTTAGCAAGATTGTAGGAGTTGCCCACGCATAAGTCAAGCCACAGTCCATTCATAAATTGGGCAAGATGAATCTTGGGAAGCTTTCTACTAGTCAGGACACATACAATGATTCATTCTCTATTCTAATGTCTAAAACCCCGGACACAGTGGGATACACAGACATAGAGACACTGGCCTTGTCAAACGACTTACCAGAAACAGTTCACTCCAAAACAAATAAACTGCCTTTCCTACCTATTCTCAGAACATGAGACAAAACCTCAAACCTACACCCACACACACAAAGGCAGCTCCTTCCCCCAAGTAGGTCTGTGACTATCAGGAGTGTCCTCTGACTGGTGGGCCATACTATGTTCTGATGAAATCGCCTGTCCTGTGTCAGATATGGTCTCATTGGCCCAATCTGTGAAGTTGTCACTAGCCAGCTGTGAGCCACTACCTGCTTTCTCAGGAAAGGCCTTTCTTCAGAGCTTTCCTGACATTTGTCCATCCTCACATCAGTAGGTACTCAGAAAGACTGACTCTGTCCTTGTTAAATCCAAACAAGTGAGACCACTGGGACTGGGAATGGGACTGGCTCTGCGTGCCTGGCTTCCCGGATCCCAAGTTCAGAGAGTTTCATCACCAAGGAAGTGAGGTGAGATTAATCTCTTCAGGAATTTAATGAGGTCACTGCCTTGGCAACCACTTTGTCCTAACAGTTGCTTCCAATAGTACTATGAGATGGAGGCAGACCTTACTTCCTGTGACACTTTCAAAAGTTAGAATGGTATATCAACCATAGGCACCCAGGAACAGCTCTCCACACATGCCTGGTATGGTCCATCTTCTCTATATTAAGAAGAGAGAGGCTTATTCAGACAAAACCCTTCATCTTGGAAAGGTTGTTTGAGATGGAAGATAACTTTTTCTCTCTCAGGTCCTTCATAGCTGCCTAATCTTCTCCAGGGATCAAACCTGCATGGACCTTTGAGGTTCTCAGCAGGAGGCAGATCCCCTACATTCCTGTATTGTAAGACGAACTCTCTCCCTGCTCTTCTGTAAAGTTAGGTTGAGGGAAGAGTGTATGGTTAGGGTTATTAACATGTTTGATTTGGATTACGAATCCTTCTGCAGGATGATTAATAGTATTGGGAACCTGTGATATTTATAAGATTATAGAGGTGAAATATAAGTATGAAAACAGAAATGTTGGTAAGATTTGAAGCCCAGAAGGGCATTAGGCCCTTGATTGGGATACTTAGCTTTTAATTACGTTCTACACAGATGTCTCAGATAAATTGATAATCAATGGCATAGGACCTTATACCTTGGATGTTTGATTTTAGAAGAGAACATCCACTCAAATTGAGATAGTCGGTGGGATTAGGAAGATAGTCGGTAGGTTTATAAAAAATGAGTGAGTATAAAAATTGGACAAAAAGTTCTGTAGCATTAGGGTTTCGGTTATAGAGTGAATATAAATGTCAGCACATGTGAAGAGTCAGTCACAATGATTAACTGGGGAAAATATGTAGGAAGGAAAATATCAATAGAGACATTACGAAATGAGGCAATTATATAGTGAGTGATAGGATTAGACATTTTCAACAGGGTTGAGATTGAATACATAATCTTAGGAAGAAACAAATATGTAGTCACCAATAGGAATGACATTTGAAAGCATTAGGCAACCTGGACATGGATGTTTTTAGTAAGCCATGTTCACTTTCAATTTAGGATTTGGTACAATCATAAGTGTGACCTTTGCATTTTGTGCCCAGAAAATTATTGTGATCAAATATATATGTAGATCATATGATGTGTGTATTTCTTCCACCATTTCTGGGAGCAATATTTGAGGACACATAAATTAGTATTGTGGGTACCAAGTGGTGTACCCTGTGTCAATGAATATAGAGATAATGCATGAATAGACCATAGTGTGAATAAATAATATAACTTTTTTCTCTTTAAATAATGGATTGAATTGATATCTTAAAATATATAGGAAATCATATATTGACATACAATCATTCACTCCAACCAGTTACATATATAATGGTAATCTTAGGGTTATTGTTTATCATGAAGTGTGTGTGAGTTTTGTTTCAAAAGTGTTTATGGAAATCGAAAATAATGTGTTTGGAAAGAAGTCTCATGAAAAGACCAGTCAAGAAATATGGAGGAATCCATGTGTTCTGAAGCTGGAATTGATTGAAAGTGAAACAAATGCCTATAACTTTCCTAAATTGTGGATGAAATATATATCCTGTGATGTGCATAAACTGATGAAATAGTAATGTACCAGTGTTGAATAAAAATGAAGGTCAAAGTACACATCATGTCCCATAGGAATCTACTTGCATTGATGTTAAACTGGGTCAGTTACTGTAGAAATATTAGGATTGCATGCATTATTCACCGTAGTTAGTTTTATTTCATTTTTATTTATGGTTGTTCAAAACATTACATAGTTGTTGTTATAACATATTTCACACTTTGATTCAAGTGCGCTATAAACTCCCATTTTTACCCCATGTACAGATTACAGAATCACATCAGTTACACATCTATTGATTCACATATTGCCATACTAGTGTCTATTGAATTCTGCTGCCTTTCCTATCCTCTACTATCCCCCCTCCCCTCCCCGCCCCTCCCCTCTTCTCTCTCTACCCCCTCTACTGTAATAAATTTGTCCCCCTTGTATTATTTTTCTCTTTCCCCTCACTTTCTCTTGTATGTAATTTTGTATAACCCTGAGGGTCTCCTTCCAATTCCATGCAATTTTCCTTCTCTCTCCCTTTCCTTTCCACCTCTCATCCCGCTTTAATGTTAATCATCTCGTCATGCTCTTCGTCTCTCCTCTGTTCTTAGTTACTCTCCTTATATCAAAGATGACATTTGGCATTTGTTTTTTAAGGATTGGTTAGCTTCACTTAGCATAATCTGCTCTAATGCCATCCATTTCCCTCCAAATTCTATGATTTTTTTTATTTTTCAATGCAGAGTAATACTCCATTGTGTATAAATGCCACAGTATTTTATCCATTCTTTCATTGAAGGTTATCTAAGTTGGTTTCACAGTCTTGCTGTTGTGAATTGTTCTGCTATGAACATCGATGTAGCAGTGTCCCTGTAGCATGCTGTTTTTAGGTCTTTAGTGAATAGACTGAGTAGGAAAATAGCTGGGTCAAATGGTGGTTCCATTCCCAGCTTTCCAAGAAATTTTCATACTGCTTTCCAAATTGGCTGCACCAACTTGCAGTCCCACCAGCAATGTAGAAGTGTACCTGTTTCCCCACATCATTGCCAGAACTTGTTGTTTGACTTCATAATGGCTGCCAATCTTACTGGAGTGAGATGGTATCTTAGGGTGGTTTCGATTTGCATTTCTCTGACTGCTGGAGATGGTGAGCATTTTTTCATGTACTTGTTGATTGATTGTAAGTCCTCATCTGATAAGTGTCTGTTGAGGTCCTCAGCCCATTTGTTGATTGGGTTCTTTGTTATCTTATTGTCTAATTTTTTGAGTTTTTTGTATACTCTGGATATTAGGGCTCTATCTGAAGTGTGAGGAGTAAAGATTTCTTCCCAGGATGTAGGCTCCCTATTTACCTCTCTTATTGTTTCTTTTGCTGAGAAAAAACTTTTTAGTTTGAGTAAGTCCCATTTGTTGATTCTAGTTATTAACTCTTGTGCTATGGGTGTCCTATTGTGGAATTTGGAGCCCGACCCCACAGTATGTACATCGTAAGCAAATTTTTCTTCTATCAGACACTGTGTCTCTGATTTGATATCAAGCTCCTTGATCCATTTTGAGTTAACTTTTGTGCATGGCAAGAGAAAGGGATTCAGTTTCAATTTGTTACATATGGATTTCCAGTTTTCCCAACACCATTTGTTGAAGATGCTATCCTTCCTCCATTGCATGCTTTTAGCCCCTTTATCAAATATAAGATAGTTGTAGTTTTGTGGATTGGTTTCTCTGTCCTCTATTCAGTACCATTGGTCCACAAGCCTGTTTTGGTACCAGTACCATGCTATTGTTGTTACTATTGCTCTGTAGTATAGTGTGAAGTCTGGTATCGCTCTACCGCCTGATTCACACTTCCTGCCTAGCATTGTTTTTGCTATTCTGGAACTTTTATTTTTCCATATGTATTTTATGATTGCTTTCTTTATTTCTACAAGAAATGCCTTTGGGATTTGATTGGCATTGCATTAAACCTATAGAGAAATTTTGGTAATATCACCATTTTGATGATGTTAGTTCTGCCTTTCCATGAACAGGGTATATTTTTACATCTTCTAAGATCTTCTTATATTTCTCTCTTTAGGGTTGTGTAGTTTTCATTGTATGAGACTTTCCCCTCTTTTGTTAGGTTGATTCCCATCTTTTTTTTTTTTAGGATATTGTGAATAGAGTGGTTGTTCTCATTTCCATTTCAGAGGATTTGTCCCTGATATAGAGGAATGCCTTTGATTTATGCGTGTTGATTTTATATCCTGCCACTTTGCTGCATTCATTTATTAGCTCTATTAGTTTCTTTGTAGACCCTTTTGGGTCTGCTAGGTATAGAATCATGTCATCTGCAATAGTAATAATTTAAGTTGTTCTTTTCCTATTTTTATGCCTTTAATTTCTTCCGTCTGTCTAATTGCTCTGGCCAGTGTTTCGAGAACTGTATTGAACAGAAGTAGTGAGAGAGGGCATCCCATTCTTGTTCCAGATTTTAGAGGGAATGCCTTCAATTTTTCTAGATTCAGAATGATGCTAGCTTGAGGATTAGCATAGATTGCTTTTACAATATTGAGGTATGATAGTGTTATTCCTAGTTTTTCTAGAGTTTTGAAGATAAAGGGATGCTGTACTTTGTCGAATGCTTTTTGTGCATCTATCGAGATGATCATATGGTTCTTATTTTTAAGTCTATTGATGTGGTGAATAACATTTATTGATTTTCGTATATTGAACAAGCCTTGCATTCCATGGATGAATCCTACTTGATCATGGTGCACAATTTTTTTAATATGTTTTTGTATCTGATTCACCAGAATTTAATTAGGGATTTTTGCATTTAGATTCCTTAGGGATATTGGTCTGTAGTTTTCTTTGTTTGAAGTGTTTATGTCTGGTGTAGAAATCAGGGTGATATTGGCCTGGTAGAATGAATTTGGAAGATCTCCCTCTTTTTCAATTTCCTGAAATAGCTTGAAAAGTATTGGTATTAGTTCATATTTAAAGGGTTTGTAAAACTCTGCTGTATACCCATACTGTCCTGGTCTTTCCTTAGTTGGTAATCTTTGGATGGTTTCTTCTATTTCCTCAATTGATACTGGTCTGTTTAGGTTGTCTATATCCTCCTGACTCAATCTGGACAGATCATATGACTTAAGAAATTTTTCGATGCTTTCACTATCTTCTATTATATTGGAGTATAACGAATCAAATTAATTTCTGATTATCTTCTGTATTTCAGAAATATCTGCTGTGATTGCCAGGGGGTGACAAATAACTTGTGTAGATTGATACAGCAGGAATGGAAGCCGTTTATTGTAGCATCTGAGCGATATTTATACATTTTATATAGCTTATCTAATTAGCATAAAATAGATCCAGCAGTGAACCAATAAGGAATCTCCACACTTAATGGCTTGCTTTTGTTACTTCACAAACCACTCTCTATGGCATTTTTCCAGGCGCCATCCAGACTTGTTTACAGACCCTAACATTTCTCTGGCAAAATACCAGGTGCCATCCTGACTTGTTTATATACCTTAACATGTGATGTTGCCCTTTTCATCCCGTATGCTAGTAATTTGAGTTTTCTCTCTTCTTCTCTTCATTAGCATGGCTAAGGGTCTGTCGATTTTATTTATTTTTTCAAAGAACCAACTTTTAGTTTTCTCAATTTTTTCAATTGTTTCTTTTGTTTCGATTTCATTAATTTCAGCTTTGATTTTAATTAAATCTTACCTTCTCCTTATTTTGCTGTTGTTTTCCTCTTCTTTTTCTAGGATTCTGAGATGAAGTATGACATCATTTATTTGTTTTGTTTTTTTTTTTCTTTTTTTAAGGAATGAAATCCAAGCAATGAATTTTCCTCTTAGAACGGATTTCAGTGTGTCCCATAGATTCTGATATGTTGTGCCTGTGTTTTCATTTATCTCTAAGAATTTTTTAATTTCCTCCTTGATGTCTTCTATAACCCATTGATCATTCAGTAACCTATTGTTCATTCTCCAAGTGATGCATGATTTTTCCTTCCTTCGTTTATCATTGATTTTTAGTTTATATTAGATTATGATCAGATTAGATGCATGGTATTATCTCTACTTCTTTATATTGTCTAAGAATTGCCCTGTGACATAATATATGATCTATTTTTGAGAAGGATCCATGTGCTGCTGAGGAAAAATGTAACTGCTTGATGTTGAGGAGTATATTCGATATATGTCAATTAAGTCTAGGTTATTAATTGTGTTATTGAGTTCTATAGTTTTCTATTTCAACTTTTGTTTGGAAGACCTGTCCAGTGGTGAGAGAGGTGTGTTGAAGTCTCCCATGATTATTGTATGGTGCTCTATTAGACTCTTGATCTTGAGAAAAGTTTGTTTGATGGATATAGCTGGACCATTGTTTGGGGCATATATATATTTATAATGGTTATGTCTTGTTGGTGTATGGTTCTCTTGAGCAGTATGTAGTGTCCCTCTTTATCCCTTTTGATTAACTTTGGCTTGAAATCTATTTTATTTGATATGAGTATGGACACTCCTGCTTGTTTCCGAAGTCCATATAAGTGATATGATTTTTCCCAACCTTTCACCTTCAGTCTATGTATGTCTTTTCCTATCAAATGCGTCTCCTGTAGGCAGCATATTATTGGGTCTTGTGTTGTGATCCATTCTACTAGCCTGTGTCTCTTAATTGGTGAGTTTAAGCCATTAACATTTACGGTTATTATTGAGATAATGGTTGTTCTTCCAGCCCTATTTGTTTATTTATGTTATTAAACATGGATTGTTTTCTACATTGATTATTTCCCCCTTTTACTGTACTACCTCCCACTGTTGGTTTTTATTGTTATTTTCCATTTCCTCTTCCTGTAATATTTTGCCGATGATGTTTTGAAGAGATGGTTTTCTAGCTACAATTTATTTTAACTTTTTTTTTAACATAGAAGGTTATGATTTTATCTTCCATCCTGATGCTTAATTTCACTGGATACACAATTCTTGGTTGGAATCCATTTTCTTTCAGTGTTTGAAAAATGTTAATCCAGGATCTTCTAGCTTTCAGAGTCTGTGTTGAAAGATCAGCTGTTATCCTGATTGGTTTACCCCTAAATGTAATCTGCTTTTTTTTTTCTCTTGTAGCATTTAAAATTCTCTCCTTATTGTGTACGTTGGGCATCTTCATTATAATGTGTCTAGGTGTGGATCTCTTATGATTTTGCACATTCGGCGTCCTGTAGGCTTCTAGGACTTGGGAGTCAGTCTGATTCTTCAAGTCTGGGAAGTTTTCTCGTATTATTTCATTGAATACATTGCTCATTGCTTTGGTTTGGACCTCTATACCTTCCTGTATTCCAATGACTCTTAAGTTTGGTCTCTTTATGTTATCCCGTATTTCTTGGATATTCTGTTGATGGTTTCTTAACAGTCTTGCTGAGCTGTCTATGTTCTTTTCAAGTTGGAATACTTTGTCTTCATTGTCTGATGTTCTATCTTCTAAGTGTTCTACTCTGCTGGTAGTATTCTCAATTGAGTTTTTAAGTTGGTTTATTGCTTTCTGCATTTCTAGGATTTCTGTTTGTTATTTTTTACAACCTCTATCTCCCTGTATAGCTGATCTTTTGCTTCTTGGATTTGTTTATGTAATTCATTGTCGAAGTGATTTTTCATTGTCTGATTTTGCTGTCTAATGTCTTCCTTGAGACTCCAGATCATCTGAAGAATGTATATCCTGAGTTCTTTATCTGACATTCCATTTACTGCAGCTATTACCTCTTCTAAAGTTGTGCTGACCTGCATTGCTTGTGGTCCTTTTTTCCTTGTCTTATCATACTGCTCGCTTTTCTTTCTGCTTGGTGAAACTGTTGTGATTTTGAAATTTTCCTCCTATATATTTATATTGCTCTTGTATAGTTGCAAAGTCTCCCTTGCATGGGCGCAGGGGGGCTGTGCTGCTCCTCCAATTAGGGTGATCTAACTACCTTGCTGACGGGCCGCTGGGCTTGTTTTCCTGATCGGTTGCAGGTCTGCCTACCATGCAGGCGCGGGAGGCGGCTCTGATCTGCCCCTCCTCCAATTGGTGTCACGTGTCTACCAGGCCCGTGGACCCCTGGGGTGTTCTGCCGATCAGTCGCAGGTCTGCCTACCTTGTAGGTGCTGGCGACGGCTCTGCTCTGCCCCTACTCCAATTGGGGTGACGTGACTACCATGCAGGTGTGTTGCTGGGCCTGTTCCGCCAGTTTGTCGCAGGTCTGCCTACCTTGCGGGCACGGGCAACGGATCTGCTCTGCTCCTATTCCAAATGGGGTGAAGTGTCTGCCGCTCCGGCAGGGCGATGGGCCTCTTCTGCCAGTCAGGTGCAGGTGTGCCTACCTTGCGGGTGCGGGTGATGGCTCTGCTCTGCCACTACTCCATTTGGGGGGTCGTGACTACCATGCCGGCAGGTTGTTGGGCCTGTTCTGGGTGCGGGCGAAGGCTCTGCTCTGCCCCTACTAATATTGGGGTGACCTGACTACCATGCCGGTGGGCCACTGGGATTGTACTAGGTGAGGGAGAAGGCTCTGCTCTGCAACTATTCCAATTCGGGTGATTTGACTACCATGCCTGCGGGTCACTGGGCCTGTTCTGGGCAAGGGCGGCGGCTCTGCTCTGCCTCTATTCCAATTGGGGTGACGTGACTACCATGCAAGTGTGTCGCTGGGCCTGTTCCGGGCGTGGGCGGCGGCTCTGCTCTGCCCCTCTGGCTTGATGACAAAGTGAGAGAGACCCGGGTGTTTGTGACTCACTTTCTTTACCAGGAGACCAACTGTTTCTGTCACCGATGGTATCAATGAAGTTATCTCCTCTGCTGCTTTCTGATGACATCAGATCTCTGCCATGTTGGTATCCCATGCAAAAGGCAGCATTTTGTTCCCTTTGCTGGGTGACTAAAGCAATGAGTGAGTTCTGACCGGCACTCACAAGCCCCGTCTCAATCCTGTTGCACTCCCTATGAAGGCTCGGTTGATATTTACCTCCACAGTATTCAGCAAGACCCGGACCGAGAAGCAGTTTCCGCAGGTTCTTTAGCCCAGGGCCAGATCAGTTCCGGGAGGCGGAATTCGGCCGCTCTGGGCTCGGTGTATGTTCTAATAGAAGCAGGCTCCAAGACGCAGTTTCTGCGGGTTCTTTAGCACTGAGCCTGAGTAATTTGTCTGCAAGACAAAGGTGAATGGCATCCTGAAATTACCGGTTCTATAGCTGAATAAGCTGCGATCAGTCGAAAACAGGGATGGTGACGTCACCTCTCCAAGATGGTGGCCGCTGGGTTCCTCTGTGGTCTGACTGGTGCGGAGAAACGAGTTGGACTGCATGCTTCCCCGTCTCAAACCCAGAATTCAGCACTGAGCACAGTGATTGCATACCTGGCAGGAGCCCACAGTATCTGCACCACTGTATATTTGCGTTGCTATCTCGTCGTTTCCCAGCACGCACCACAGACTCTAGCCACGGAGCGATTTCCTGAATAAGCCACATGACCTTCTGTGAGGACAAATCACTCGCGTTTGAGTTCCCGTAGCTGATCCTCGTGAGATGGAAATTAGTACACTAGGTTTTGGAGAACCACAATTTTGCTGGAAATTCCTAACAAGATAGGTTTTAGCCATTCTAACTCGTCATTCTCCCGCACAGTGATGCGGTATATGGGGGTGATGCACTCCCTTCGCAGCCATCATATGATCCCCTGAAGTTAGTTTTCAGTACTAGGAAACAAATAAGTATTTCAGGTGGATGAATATTTCTGAGAAAAATCTTTTGAAAAGTTGATTATAAATCCACATACATGAATATGAATGAATTTAGGGAGTGTATAATAAGAAAAATATACTTCATATTTTGAAAAATCTGCAGAGTGAAAAAAAATATATATATATGTATATATATACATACACACAGAGACATTAAAAAAGTAGCATTATGTATGCCAATCGAAATTCACCATGAAATATATATCATCCACAGATCCAAAAATATTCATTTTAATGAACATGGATTTATGTCGTTCAACTAAGAAGCTCACCCGTATCTTGAATTTTCGGTTCCAACAGCATTTAGTAGGAGTGATCTCTTCTCACAATTTGTATCTGCCAAGCCAGCCACCTCACAAAATGTACGAGTTATACCAGGTAGAATTCGATATGTGCATATAAAAATACATGTGATGAATAGGCTACAGAGAAAGGGAGACAGTTATTCACATATTTGTTAACTTTTAAAACACATGGAGGACTATTTCAATTAAAATTCGCTAGATTTATAACACCTACCATTTATCATACGAAAGGCAAGTCCAACTATACACCATGCCTCCTGTGAACCTCTTGTATTTCTATTCTGTTTGGGTTATTTTTCTCCATAATATTAGGATTAGAAGTCAAAGTCTATTAGGGTATGTGTTAGTGTCAGGGATTCAGTATTTCGATAGGAAAATTTGAAAATGTATCCAATGTATATGCAAATATGTGCTACACAAAAAACTTCCCACTCTCATTCATAACAATGCCTTGACATTACCTTCGCCCCACATAAGACACAATTAGAGGAGAGGAGTTAGAAAATCTGTGAATACATATGTGGAATGGAAAATGCTCAGGAGTTCACAATTTGGAGGTGGTAGAGGAGTTTCCAAAAGTAAGGGACAGGGTAAACACTCCACAAACATGAAGTTCTGCCAGCCTGACATCTGGAGAAACTGCCTCTAAGGTTGGGCAATGAAATATATGCTGTTGTCAGGAGCATTAGCTTCATTTGGAGTGAGACCATCAAAGATGGGTCTTCATCTATGTGACATGAATGACATTGTTTCTTATTTTCCAATGAACATGAGGCATCAGTGCTGAATTTTCTATTTGTATGTAACTTGTGGCCACTGGGGTCTAAGTGTCTCCCCGTGTGGACTGTAAATCCATTTGGTCATCCTCCACTATTCGTGGTGTTTCTTGCTGCTGCACTGGGAGTTTGGAATTTGCTTCATGAAATACAAGGAGTTCAACAGGGACACAGTGCTGAAGTGAGTTCTGTCAATTGTGGTGGGTCGGGTTCTGCAGGAGAATGCACCAACCAGGCTTCTATCCCACATTGCTTGCCCCATTGACCATAGCAACCTGATTCTGAACATTGCCCTGAAACCTCTCCATATAACAATATGCTTTTACATATAAGAGTCTACTGGCTTCAAAATGTCAGTCACAATCCATTTGCAAGACAATGGCAGATCCACATGGCCCAACACAGATGTTTTATCACACACTTGCCAACCACTGCTCTAGGACAACTACTCAACAGGATCCAACTTACTGGCATCTCTGTTCTACACCATTTTCATAAAACCAAGTCAATCAAGGCACTGTCTTACATACTCATGATCAGCAACAGGACATCCAAATGTTCTCCAGTGCCACCCAGTCATGGGAATTTCAAAAATTTTTATGGTATTTATCTAGCCAATTTTCAAGGAAGAAGTTGGAGGCACTGTGGGTTTCAATTTATTCAGGAACCATTAAATGGTGAGTAAGTTCATTTCAATGAAAACTCTGGAGAATTCTCACAGGCAAGGCTTCCCAAAGAGTGGCCAAAATGTCAGATTAAGCCAGGCCCATTGAGGTCTACAATGTGAGGTCCATGTGTGTTTTGACTCTCAAAAATGGCTGCCAAGTCTTTAAGAATAAAATCATGTGATATCCTGGCTGAGATTCCCTGTGATCTGTGGAAAGTCAACTTGGGCCTAGATGTCTTTCCAAGGGCAACTCTCATGCATGGCCATCTAAAATCCCAACACAATTCATGGCAATACTTCTCTGAGATCAGTACCACAACTCAGTCTCTAAGGGGAATCACACCAGGGTGCAAGCCCACGTGGACCCAGTCATCTCTTCAAACCACCATTCAAATGTCCACAATTAAATCCCAAACACTCCCACATGGCCCAAATCTTCTTCCATATATACACTCATCATAACCTGTGGCTGGAGGTTTCCATGAGGGGAGCAGCCCACGTCAGTGTCCAAAATAAGCTTCCTGCACCTCATTTGCTTAAAGTCAGGGTGGCATGGACACCCTTCCTGTAAACCAGGAGTGATCAAATAGGCCTTCCTTTAATACTGCTTAGCTTCTCCAACTTGAGGCCTACTGACTTTGAGGTTTAGATTCTTTAAGTGAATTGGAGTCATGAGAAAAACAAGCACCTATGGGCTAGCCTCTGCTGGGTTTTGAAGAACTCATTTGACCCAAAGGATCCCTGTTCTCACTTGATGGATGTCAGGAACCTACCAGAGGAAGGCAAGAGAGTTAATCAACAATATCTGATCTTTTTGCCATTTTGGTTTTCGATGCATGCATGGGATGTATCTTTAGATCCATCAGGTGCTGAGAATCTAAGCCTCAGCCTCACACAGGGCCAAGAGACTGATTCAGACATATCCCTTTTCAAAGCAATTAAGCATGGATCCACACGTGATGCCCATTCATTTGCATTTGAAAACTGTTTTCTTCAGGCTTCACAAAGTGGTGGCTTGAGGCAAAGTTCTTCCTGACATTCAGGGCAACAGAACAATAGGTAAGCAAAAGGACCAAAGCAGGGTTTCTCCACTGAGACTTTCCTGGTCAACTGATATCTGAGATTTCTGAGATGCTAGCCATTCCCTTCAACTATCTAGTACATGGCCATGTCACAGATATTGGAGGTGGTACATATCTTGGACACAAAACCATGATACTATTCTGGAGTGTTGCCAGAATTGAAGGAGAAAACAGGAAATTATGAAGCTAGTAGGTGTTGCCCATCCATAAGGCAAGCCTGATTCCACTCATATATTGGGCACAATGAATGCTGGCAAGCTTTCTAGTAGACAGGAAACATCCATTGATGCCTTCTCTCTTCTAATGTCTACAATCATGAACACAGTGGGATACACAGACACTCGCCTTGTCAAAGGACTTACTAAAAGTAGTCCACTCCAAACCAAACAAACTGCCTTTCCCACCTATTCTGAGAACTTGAGACAAAACCACAAAATCACACCCACACCCACAAAGGCACCTCCTTCCCCCAAGTAGGTCTGTGACTCTCCGGAGTGTCCTCTGACTGGTGGGCCATACTATGTTTCCCCAAAATGACCTCTCCTGTCTCAGTTCTGGTCTGCTTGGCCAACTCTGTGAAGTTGTCAAGAGCCAGTGGTGAGACACTACCTGCTTTCTGAGGAAAAGCCCCTCTTCAAAGGTTTCCTGGCATTTGGCCATCCTCACATCTGTAGGTTCAAAGAAAGACTGACTCTGTCCTTGGTAAATCCAAACATATGAGACCACTGGGACTGGGACAGGGACTGTGTCTGGGTTCCTGGCTTCCTGGATCCCAAGTTCAGAGAGTTTCATCACCAAGGAAGTGAGGTGAGGTCACTTCCTTCAGGATCTGAATTACATCACTGCCTTGGCAACCACTTTGCCCTAACAGTTGCTTCCAAAAGTCCCATTAGGTGGAGGCTGCCCCTGTTTTCCTGTAACACTTTCACAAGTTAGAATGTTATATCAATCATAAGCACCCCGGAACAGCTCTCCACACAGAACTGGTTTGGTCCATCTTGTATACATTAAGAAGAGAGAGTGATTCAGACACAACCCTTCAACCCGACCAGGATGACTGCCATGGAAGATGACTTTTGCTTTCTGAGGTATTTCATAGCTGCCTTCATCTTCACCAGGGATCATTTCTGCATGAACATTTGAGGTTCTCAGCAGGTGAAGATACCCTACATTCCTGTATTTTAAAACCAACTCTGTCCCTGCTCTTCGGTAAAGTTAGTGTATGGTTAGGGTTCATTATATGTTTGATTTGGGTTAGGAATCATTCTGCAGGATGAATAAAGGGATTGGGTACCTGCGATATTTATAAGAATATAAAAGTGAAATATATGTATGAAAACGGAAATCTAAGAAAGATTTGAAGCCCAGAAGGGCATTGGGCCCTTGATTGGGATGCATAGTGTTGAATTACGTTCTGTACAATTGTCTCAGTTAAATCGATATACAATGGCATAGGACCTTGTACCTTGGATGATTGAATGTAGAAGAGAACATCCAGTTAAAAAGGGATAGTCGGTAGGATTAGAAAGATAGTCGGTAGGTTTAGGAAGAAGAGTGAGAATATGATTTGGAATAAAAAGCTTCTTTAGCAATAGGGTTTCGTTTAGAGAGTGAATGTAAATGTCAGTACATGTGAAGAGTCTTTCACAGTGATGAACTGGGGAAATTATGTAGAAAAGCAGGTATCAATAGAGACATAACGAAATCAGGCAAAGTATAAATGAGTGATAGGATTAGACATTTTCAACAGGGTTGAGTTTGAATATATAATCATAGGAAAAAACAAATATGTTGTCACCAATGGGATTGACATTTGAGAGCATTAGGCAACCTGGACACGGATGTTATTACTTATCCATGTTCACTTTCCTTTTAGGCTTTGGTACAATCATAAGTGTGACCTTTACATTTTTTTTTGTTCAGAATATTTCGGTGGTAAAATGTATATGTAGATCAGGTAACATGAGTATTTCTTTCACCATGTCTGGGAGCAATATTTTGAAGACATATACATTAGTATTAGGGGTACAAAGAGGTGTACCCTGTGTCTATGAATATAGAGATAATGCATGAATAGACGATAATATGAATAAATAATGTATCTGGTTCCACTTTAAATAATGGATTGAATTGAAATCTGAAAATATATAAGAAATCTTATATTGATATATAATCATTCATTTCAACCAGTTATATATCTAATGGTAATATTAGGATTATGGTTTATCATGAAGGGTGTTTGAGTTTTGCTTTATAAGTGATGATATTAAACGAAAATAATGTGTTTGGAAAGAAGTCTCATGAAAAGACCAGTCAAGAAACATAGAAGAATCATGTGTTCTGAATCAGAAAGTGATTGATCGTGAAACAAATGCCTATAAATTTTCTAACTTTTGAATGAAATATATATCCTATGATGTGCATAAACTGAAGACATCGTAACGTATAAGTGTTGAATAAAAATGAAAATCAAAATACACATCATGTCCCCTAAGAATATACTTGGATTTATGTTAAACTAGCTCAGTAACTGTAGAAATATTAGGTTTTGTTTACACCTTTCACTGAATTTAGTTTTCAGTACTAGAAAACAAATATGTATTTCAGGTGGATGATTATTTCTGAGAATAATCTTGTGGAAAGTTGATTATAAATACACATATATGAATATGAATGAATTTAGGGAGTGTATAATAAGACACATATATTTCATATTTTAAAAAATCTGGAGAGTGTATATATATATATATATATATATATATATATATACACTCTCATACATACACACTCACATGCACAGATATAAAAAAGTAGCAATACAGGAAATCCATCATGAAGGCAGGCATGGAAAAATCAAGTCTCTGACCTCTTCAGCTGCGCGGGCATCGGGAGTCGTAAACTGTCTAAATGCTGTTTGCTCAGAATCACTAGGCAATGTTGACCTAATGTGGATCTGGTGCGAACATTCTGGGCCCCTCAGAACACACACCGAGCCTGGATCGGCTGCATTCAACCTCCGGTTTGCCTGGTTCTCGTGACTCAGCACTAAGATCCCTCTGAAATAACTGTTCGGCCCTTCTGAACTTTCAGAGGTAAAAGCCAACCAAGCCTTCAAAGGCAGTGGCCACAGGATTGAAACGGCGCTTGGGAGAGACACTCAGGACCCACCCGTTGCGTTGGTTACCTTGCAAAGGGAACAAACGGTCACCATTTGCATGGGATACCACCATAGCATAGAAATGATGTCACGGGCAGAGGAGATAACTTCATTGGAACCAGCGTGACAGGTGTGTAATCCCCTAGCCATCTCTCTCAACACAGCGGGGAAACCTTAAGGGCCCCTCCCAGCTCTGCCGTAAGGGCCTCTTCCAGCTCTCCCGTGAGTGCGATAGCCAGACCTAGGGAATCTGGATTGGCTCGGGACTAGCGGCGTGGAATTCCGGGCTCCTGATCCCACAAGTGCTGACAATTGAGGTCTCTTACACCACGTACCGGTGGTGTGGCTCCCAGAGGGCAAGAAAATTCGCTGGGGGTCCTCAGCCCCAAGCTCTACAAACTTAGGGTCTGAGGGAGGCAAACAGGGAGAGTGTGCACAGGCGTTCATGAAAACAGGGCTGCCAGGAGTAGAGTTCTGGCTTGTAACCACTATTGTGGTGAGCGTCACAGGTGATCAGGGCATGGCTTGAGGAAGCACAAGAGAAGGCCCTAGGCACTCAGGATTGGAGATCTGCCAAGTTTGGGAGGAAGAGCTGCTGCACAGTGATTGGTTCCCACTTATTCAGAGGAGGAGCTTGGCCCAGTGCACACAGCTCCACATACTGAAAGAGAAGTTAATTGAACTCTATGACTGCATGTATTATTATTATTTTTTTAATTTATATTTTTTATATTTCTTTCATTTTCATTTTTGTTGTTGTTGTTCTTTAACTTTTTTAATGTTTTTATTTTTTTATTTTTTATTTTATCATTATTATTATTAATATTATTTTAAATTTTAATTTTCATTTTTTAATTATAATTATTATTTAAATTTTTTTTTCTTTCTTTATTTTCTATTTTTTTCTTTTGTCTTTTCATTTCTTTTCAATTTTCTTATTCTCCCTTCCTTGAATTCTACCTGTCTACTCTCATTCTCTTTAGTGACTTCTTCCCTTCCCTTCTAATATCTTTCCTCCCAAGCATCAAATAAATTTATAAGAGTAAGCAGTAACTCAGCAGTCAAACAAAACAAGAAGTAACATGAGCAGCATAAAAAAGCAAGGAAGAAAAGGAGTACAAACAATGATGGACAGCCTAAATATTCAGAAGGACCTAGAGTCATCAGAAAAATGGTCATATAAAGAACTCAAGAAATACCTTAGACAGATGGAATGGAACCTTAAAGAGGATACGAGACATCAAAACCAAACAGTGAAAGAACACATTGAAAATGAATTACATAAACAGATATAAAAAGAAATTAAGCATCTTAATTAGGAGATAGAGATTATAAAAAAAATCAAACAATAATTCTAGAAATGAAGGAAATGATAAAACAAATTAAAAACTCAATTGAGAGTATCACTAACAGAGTGGAGCAAGTAGAAGACAGAATGTCAGATAATGAAGACAAAATATATCATCTTGAAAAAAGTCTAGCCAACAAAGAAATGCTGGTAAAAAAGTCATGAGAAAAACATCCAAGAGATATGGGATAACATAAGAAAAAAAAAAAACTAATGAGTCATCTGGATAGAGGAAGGTACAGAGATTCAAACCAAGGGAATGAGTAACCTGCTGTATGAAATAATTACAGAAAACTTTCCAGAAATAAAAATGGAAACGGATAAAAAAAATTGTAGATGCTTACAGGACACCGAGCACACAAAATCACAGTAGACCAATGCCAAGACACATTGTTATGAAGATATCCAATATACAGAACAAAGAGAAAATATTAAAAGCTACAAGAGAAAGGAGGCAGATTACAATCAGGGGTAAACCAAAAATGTTAACAACAGATTTTTCATCACAGACGCTGAAAGTGAGAAGATCCTGGAACAACGTATTTCAAACACTTAAAAACAATGGATGCCAACCAAGAAATCTGTATTCAGCAAAATTAAGCTTCAGGTAAGACAACGAAATAAAAACATTTCGTGATAAACAAAAGCTAAAAGAACTTGCAGCCAGAAAACCAGCATTGCAAAGCATCTTAAGGAAAACACTACACGAGGAAAAAATGAATATCAACAAAGAAAACCATCAGTGGGAAGTGCCTCATTAATGACAGAGGGCGGGGGAAAAGTTAATCATGGATAAACAAACTAAATTAAAAAAAAAGATAAATAATCAAAGACGGGTGGCAATACAAACCATATATCAATACTAACTCTAAACTTTAATGGCTTAAACTCTCCAATAAAGTGACATAGACTTGTAACGTGGATTAAAAAAAACAAATCCAACAATATGTTGCTTCCAGGAGACACATCTGAATGGAAAAGACATACACAGGCTGAAGGTGAAAGGTTGGGAAAATTTATACCATGCACACGGTCCTTGTAAGCAAGCAGGGGTGGCCATCCTCATATGGAATAAAATCGACTTCAAGACTAATTTAATCAAAAGGGATAAGGAAGGACATTATATACTGTTGAAAGGAACCATTCACCAACAAGACATAACAATTATCAATATTTACGCAGCAAATAATGGTGCTGCAACATTTATAAAACAATTTCTCCTCAAGTTCAAGAATCAAATAGACCACAACACAATAATTATGGGAGACTTCAACTCACCTCTCTCACCATTGGACAGATCCTCCAAACAAAAGTTGAATAAAGAAAATATAGAATTCAATATCACAATCAATACCCTAGACTTAACTGACATATATAGAATATATCAACCATCATCAAGTGGATATACTTTTTTCTCACCAGCACATGGATCCTTCTCAAAAATAGACCATATATTATGCCATAGGGCAACACTCAGTAAATATAAAGGGGTGGAGATAATACCATGAATTTTTTTTCTGATCACAATGGAATGAAACTGGAAACCAACGGTAAAAGAAGGAAGGAAAAATCCTACATCACATGGAAAATGAACAATATGTTACTGAATGATCAATGGGTTACAGAAGACATAAAGGAGGAAATCAAAAAATTCTTAGAGATATATGAAAATACAGACACAACATATCAGATTCAATGGGACACAATGAAACAAGATTCAAGAGGCAAATTCATCGCCTGGAGGTCATTCCTCAAAAAAAGAAAAAAACAAAAACAACAAATAAATGAGCTCTCACTTAATCTCAAAGCCCTAGAAAAGGAAGAGCAAAACAACAGCAAATGTAGCAGAAGGCAAGAAATTATTAAAATCAGAGAGTAAATCACGAAATTGAAACAAAAGAAACTATTAAAAAATTAACAAAACTAATAGTTGGTTCTTCGAAAAAATAAATAAGATTGACAGACCCTTAGCCATGCTAACGAGGAGAAGAAGAGAGAGAACTCAAATTACTAACATACGGGATGAAAAAGGCAATATCACAACAGATGCTACATAAATACAGAAGACAATTAGAAATTATTTTGAAAACCTATATTCCAATAAAATAGAAAATAGTGAAGACATTGATACATTTGTTAAGTCATATGATTTGCCTAGACTGAGTCAGGAGGATACACACAATTTGAACAGACCAATATCAATCGATGAAATAGAAGAGGCAATCAAACTACTACCAACCAAGAAAAGCCCAGGATCGGATGGGTATACAGCGGAGTTTTACAAAACCTTTAAAGAAGAATTAATACCAATACTTTTCAAGTTATTCAGAAAATAGAAAAACAGGGAGCTCTGCCAAATTCATTCTATGAGGCCAACATCACCCTGATTCTGAAACCAGACTAAGACACCTCAATGAAAGAAAACAACAGACCAATATCTCTGATGAACCTAGATGCAAATATTTTCATTAAAATTCTGGTGATTTGGATACAAAGGCACATCAAAAAAATTGTGCACCATGATCAACTAGGATTCATCCCTGGGATGCAAGGAGGGTTCAATATATGGAAATCAATAAATGTTATTCACAACATCAATAGACTTAAAAATAAGAACCATAAGATGATCTTGATAGATGCAGAAAAACCATTAGAAAAAGTAGAGCATTCCTTTACGTTCAAAACATTAGAAAAACTAGGGATAAAAGGAACATACCTCGACATTGTAAAAACTATCTATGTTAAGCCTCAGGCTAGCATCATTCTGAATGGAGAAAAATTGAAGGCATTCTTTCTAAAATTTGGAACAAGACAGGGATGTCCTCTATCACCACTTCTATTCAATATAGTTCTCGAAAAACTGGCCAGAGCAATTAGAAAGTTGAAAGACATTAAAGACATAAAAATAGGAAAAAAAGAACTTAAATTATCACTATTTGAAGATGACATGATTCTATACATAGAAGACCCAAAAGGGTCTACAGAAAAAAACTACTAGAACTAATAAATGAATTCAGCAATGTGGCTGGAAATGAAATCAACATGCATAAATCAAAGGCATTTCTGTATATCAGCGACAAAACTTCTGAAATGAAAATGAGGAAAAACACTGCATTCACAATATCCTCATAAAAAATTAAATACTTGGGAATCAACCTAACAAAAGAGGTGAAAGATTTATACAATGCAAACTACAGAACCCTAAAAAGAGAAGTAGAATAAGATCTTAGAAGATTGAAAAATATACCCTGTTCATGGATAGGCAGAACTAACATCATCAAAATGGCGATATTACTAAAAAGTTGTCTGTAGGTTTAATGAAATGCCAATCTAAATCCCAAATGAATTTTTTGTAGAAATAGATAAACCAATCATGAAATTCATATGGAAAAATAAACGACCCAGAATAGCAAAAGCAATTCTAAGCAGGAAGTGTGAATCAGGCGGTATAGCGATACCAGATTTCAAACTATATTACAGAGCAATAATAACAAAAACAGCATGGTACTGGTACCAAAACAGGCGGGTGGACGAATGGTACAGAATGGAGGACACAGAGACTAATCCAAAAAGCTACAACTATCTTATATTTGATAAAGGAGCTAAAAGCTTGCAATGGAGGAAGGATAGCATCTTCAACCAATCGTGTTGGGAAAACTGAAAATCCATATGCAACAAAATGAAACTGAATCCCTTTCTCTCGCCATGCACAAAAGTTAACGCAAAGTGGATCAAGGAGCTAGATTCAAATCAGAGACTCTGCATCTGATAGAAGAAAAAGTTGGTTCCGATCTACATATTGTATGGTCAGGCTCCAAATTCCTTAATAGGACACCCATAGCACAAGAGTTAATAACAAGAATCAACAAATGGGAGTTACTTAAACTGAAAATTTTTTTCTCAGAAAGAGAAACAATAAGAGAGGTAAATATGGAGCCTAGATCATGGGAACAAATTTTTACTCCTCACCCTTCAGATGGAGCCCTAATATCCAGAGTATACAAAGTATACAAAGAACTCAAATAATTAGACAATAAGATAACAAATAACCTAATGGGCCAAGGACCTGAACAGACACTTCTCAGAGGAGGACATAGAATCAATCAACAAGTACATGAAAAAATGCTCTCCATTTCTTGCAGTCAGAGAAATGCAAATCAAAACCACCCTAAAATACCATCTCAATCCAGTGAGATTGGCAGCCATTATGAAGTCAAACAACAACAAGTGCTGGCGACGATGTGGGGAAAAGGGTACTCTTGTACATTGCTGATGGGACTGAAACTGGTGCAGCCAATTTGGAAAGCAGTATGGAGATTCCTGGGAAGGCCGGGAATGGAAGCACCATTTGACCCAGCTATTGCCCTTCTCGCACTATTCCCTGAAGACCTTAAAAGAGCGTACTACAGGGATACTGCCAATCGATGTTCATAGCAGCACAATTCACAATTGCTACACTGTGGAACCAACCCAGATTACCTTCAATAGATGAATGGATAAAAAAAAATGTTTTTTTTTTATATACTATGGAGGATTACACAGCACTAAAAAATGACAAAATAATGGAATTTGCAGGGAAATGCATGGCACTAGATCAGATTATGCTTAGTGAAGCTAGCCAATCCCAAAAAAACAAATACCAAATGACTTCTTTGATATAATGAGAGCAACTAAGAACAGAGCAGAGAGGAAGAGCATGAAGAAAAGATTAACATTAAGCAGAGACATGAGGTGGGAGGGAAAGGTAGAGAAAAGAGAAATTGCATGGTAATGGAGGGAGACCCTTATTGTTACAAAAAAAATACATATAAGAGGTTGTGAGTGTAATGGAAAAATAAACAATAAGTGAAATGAATTACAGTAGGTAGCGTAGAGAGAGAAGATGGGAAGAGAGCGGAGGAGGGATAGTAGGGCATAGGAAAGGTAGCAGAATACAACAGTAACAAATAAGACATTATGTAAAAATATGGATGTGTAACTGATGTGATTCTGCATTCTATATTTGGAGTAAAAATGGGAGTTCATACCCCACTTGAATCTAATGTATGAAATATGATATGTCAAGAGCTTTGTAATGTTTTGAGCAACCAATAAAAGAAAAAAAAGGTAGCAATATATATGCCAATCGAAAATCTTCATCAAATATATATAATCCAAAGATCGAAAAATATTCATTTTACTGAAATGGATTTATGTATAATGTTATTCAACTAGGAAGCTCACCCGTAGGTTGAATTTTCAGTTCCAACAGCGTTTAGGAGGAGTGATCTCTTCTCACAATTTGCATGTGCCAATTCAGCCACCTCACATGTGTGTACAAGTGATATCAGGTAGGATTCTATATGTGCATATAAAAATACATGTGCTGAATAGGCTACAGAGAAAGGGAGACAGGGATTCACATATTTGTTAATTTTAAAAACACATCTAGAACTATTTCAACAGAAAATTGACTAGATTTAAAACTCCTACATTATATAATGCAAAAAGCAATTCCAACTATACACCATGCCTCCTCTGAACTGCTTGTATTTCTATTCTTTTTGGGTTATTTTTCACCATCATTTTAGGATTATTAGTCAGAGACTAGTAGGGTACAGGTTAGTGTCAGGGATTAAGTATTTCAAATGGAAAATTGGAAAATGAATCCAATGTGTATGTAAATATGTGCTACACAAAAATCTTCCCACTCACATCCAGAACAATGCCTTGACATTACCTTCGCCCCAAGTAAGACACAATTAGAGTTGAAAAGTGTAAAAATCTAGGAATACATACATGGAATGGAATATGCTCGGGAGTTCACAACTTTTGAGGTGGTAGAGGAGTTTCCAAAAGTAAAGGACAGGGTAAACACTCCACAAACAAGGAGCTCTGCTGGCCTAAGAATTCTTGGGAAATGGCCTCTGAGGTTGGGATCCTGAAATATATGTTGCTGTCATGAGCTTTAGCTTCCTTCGTAGTGAGACCATCAAAGCTGGGTCTGCATCTATGTGACCGGGAAGAGATGGTTTCTTATATTCCAATGAACATGAGGCAGCAGTGCTCAATTCTCTCTTTGTAGGTAAACTGTGGCCACTGGATTCTAAGTGTCTCCCAGTGGGGACTGTGAAGACATTTGGTCATCCTCCACTTTTCATGGTGTTTTTTGCTGCTGCACTGGGAATTTGGTATTTGCTTCACAAAATATAAGAAGTTCATTTGGGATACAGTGCTGGAGGGAGTTCTGTCACTTGTGGTGGGTCAGGGTCTGCAGGAGAATGCACCAACCAGGCTTCTATCCCACAGAGCTTGCCCCAGTAACCATAGTAAACTTATTCTGAACATTGCCCTTAAAACTCTCCATATAACAGGATGCCTTTACATATAAGGGTCTCATGTCTGCACTATATCAGTCACAAGCCATTTGGAAGCCAATGGCAGATCCACATAGCCCCTCCATGATGTTTTTTCACACACCTTCCAACCACTGCTCTAGGCCCACTACTCAGCAGGCTCCAAATTACTGGCATCTCGTGTTCTACATCATTTTCATGAAACCCAGTTAAACAAGGCACTGTCTGGTATACACATGATAAGCAACAGGACATCAAATTTTCTGCAGTTCCACCTGGTCATGGGAATTTAAAAAATTTCATGGTATTTATTTAGCAATTTTTCAAAAATGAAGTTAGAGGCACTGTGGGTCTCAATTCATTCAGGAACCATTAAGTGTGAGAAAGTTCATTTCAATGAAAGCTCTGGAGAACTCTCAAAGTCAAGGCTTCTCAAAGAGTTACCAAATGGTCACATAAAGCCAGGCCAATTCACGTCTACAATGTGAGGTCCATGTATGTTTTGACTCTCATCTATGGCTGCCAAGTCTTTCAGAATAAAATCATGTGATATCCTGGCTGAGATTCCCAGGCCTCTGTGGAAAGCCACCCTGGGCATAGATCTCAGTTTCCAAGAGTGAGTCTTATGTGTGTCCTCCTAAAATCCCAACACAATTCATGGCAATACTTCTCTGAGGTCAATTCCAGAATGCAGTCTCTAAGGGGAATCACACCAGAGTTCAAGCCCAGGTGGACCCAGTCATCCCTTCCAACCGCCACAAAAATTACCACAATTAAAATCAAAACACTCCCACAGGGCCATCATCTTCTTCCATGTAGACACTCATCATAACCTCTAGCTGGAGGTTTCTATGAGCCCAAGGTAGTGTCCAAAATAAGCTCACTTGCCCCTTATTTGCCTAAAATCATGGTGGCCTGGACACTCTTCCTGTGAACCAGGAGTGATCAAATATTCCTGCTGTTAAAGTGTTCCACTTCTCCAATTTCAGCCTACTGGCTGTAGGGTATAGATTCTTTATGTGATTTGGATTCGTGAGAAAATCCAAGCACATATGGGCTAGCCTCTGCAGGGATTTCAAGAACTCATTTGACCCAAAGGATCCCTATTCTCACTTGATGGAGTTCAGGAACCTAAAACAAGAAGGCAAAAATATTCATCCACAATGACTGCTCTTTTGGACATTTTAGTTTTGGAAGAACATGGGATCTTTCTTTAGATCCATCAGGTGCTGAGAATCTAAGCCACAACCTCATACAAGGACAAGAGGCTGATTCAGACACATCCCATTCCAAAGAAATTAAGCAAAGAGCCACAGGTGGGGTCCATTCATTTCCATATGAAAACAGTGTTTTTCAGGCTACACAAAGGGGTGTCCTGAGGCAAAGACCTTTCTGACATTTAGGGTAATAGAAATAGAATTAAGCAAATGGCCCAAAGAAGGGTTTCTCCACTGAGACTTTACTGCACACACTGATATCTGAGTTTTCTGAGATGATCTCATTGCCTTCAGCTATCCAGAACATGGCCATGTCACAGAGCCTTGTGGTGTTACATATCTGGGAAACAAAACCATGAGTCTATTCTGGAGAGTGGCCAGAATTCACGTAGAAAACAGGAACTTTAGAAGATAGTAGATGTTGCCCATCCATAAGGCAAGCTGCAGTGCATTCATCAATTGCGCAGTATGAATTGCGGAAGCTTTCAACTAGAGACAACACATCCATTGGTGCATTCTCTTTTCTAATGTCTACAACCATGGATACAGTGGGATACACAGACATAGAAACACTCACAATGTAAAACGACTTACTAGAAACAGTCGACTCCAAACCAAACAAACCACCTTTCCTACCTATTCTCAGAACATGAGAAAAAACCACAAACTCACACCTACAACGGCAAAGGCACTTCCTTCCCCCAAATAGGTCTGTGACTATCCGGAGTGTCTTCTGACTGGTGGGCCATATTATGTTCCCCCAAAATGGCTTGTCCTGTTTCACATCTGGTCTCAATGTCCAACTCCGTGAAGTTGTAAGGAGCCAGCAGTGAGCCACTGCCTGCTTTCTCAGGAAAGGCCCCTCTTCAGAGCTCTGCTGGCATTTGGCCATCCTCACATCAGCAGGTACCAAGAAAGACTGACTATGTCTTTGGGAAAAGCAAACAAGTTAGCCCACTGGGTCTGGAGTGGGACTGGCTCTGGGTGCCTGGCTTCCTGGATCCCAAGTTCAGAGAATTCCATCACCAAGGAAGTGAAGTGAGGTCACTTCTTTCAGGAACTGAATATGGTCACTGCCTTGGTAACCACTTTGTCCTAACAGTTGCTTCCAAGGTTCCCATGAGATAGAGGCTGCCCCAACATCCTGTGACACATTCAGAAGTTATAATGGTATATCAACCATAGGCACCCTGGAACAGCTCTCCACAGAGGCCTGGTTTGGTCCATCTTCTCTACATTAAGAAGAGAGAGGCTGATTCAGACACATCAATTCATCCTGACCAGGTTGTTTGCATGGAAGATGACTATTGCTCTCTCAGGTCCTACATAGCTGCCTACATCTTCTCCAAGGATCATTTCTTCATGGATCTTTGCAGTTCTAAGCAGGTGGAAGATCTTCTACATTTCTATATTGTAAGACCCACTCTGTCGCTGCTCTTAAGTTAGTTATATTGAGGGAACAGTGTATGGTTAGGGTTAATAACAAGTTCGATTTGGGTTACGAATCATTCTGCGGGATGAATAATGGTATTGGCAACCTGCGATATTTACAAGAGTATACATGTGAAATATAAGTATGAAAGCAGAAATCTAGGTAAGATTTGAAGCCCAGAAGGGCATTGGGGACTTGAGTGGGATACTTAACTTTGAGTTATGTGCTGCACAGATGTCTCAGATAAATCAATATACACTGGCATCGGACCTTGTACCTTGGATGATTGAATGTTGAAGAGAGCATCCAGTCAAAAACCGATAGTCGGTAGGATTAGGAAGGTAGTTGGTAGATTTAGAAAGAAGAGTGAGCATAGGATTTGGACCAAAAGTTCTTCAGCAATAGGGTTTCGGGTAGAGAGTGTATGTAAATGTCAGCACATGTGAAGAGTCAGTCACAATGATGAACTGGGGAAAACATGTAGGAAAGCAGATATCAATAGAGACATTAGGAAATCAAGCAAAGTATAAAGTGTGTGATAGGGTTAGACATTTTCAACAGGTTTGAAGTTGAATATATAATCTTAGGAAGAAACAAATATGTAGTCACCAATAGGATTGATATTTGAGAGCATTAGGCAACCTGGACATGGATGATTTTAGTAATGGATGCTATCTTTTCATTTAGGCTTTGGTACAATTTTAAGTGTGACCTTTGCTTTTTGTGTCCGGAATATTTCTGTGATGAAATGTGTATGTAGATCAGGTGACATGAGTATTTCTTCCACCATTTCTGAGAGCAATATTTTGAAGATTTATAAATTCGTATGGGGGTACAAATAGGTGTACCCTGTTTCTATTAATATAGACATAATGCATGAATAGACAATACTGTGAATAAATAATATAACTAGATCCACTTTAAATAATGGATTGAATGGATATCTGAAAATATATAAGAAATGTTATATTGATATACAATCATTAATTCCAACCAGTTATATATCTAATGATTATCTTATGGTTATGGTTAATCATGAAGGGTGTGTGAGTTTTTCTTCAAAATTGATTATGGAAATCGAAAACAATATATTTGGAAAAAAAGTCTCATGAATAGACCAGTCAAGAAACATAGAGAAATACATGTGTTCTGGAGCAGGAAGTGACTGAAAGTGAAACAAATGCCTATAAATTTGCTAACTAGTGAATGAAATATATATGCTAAGATGTGCATAAACTGAAGAAATAGTAATGTACCAGTGTGGAATAAAAATTAACGTCAAAATACACATCGTGTCCCATAGGAACCAACATGCATTGATGTTCAACTGGGTCAGTTAATGTAGACATATTAGAATTTGTATGCACCTTTCACTGAAGTTAGTTCTCAGTACTAGGAAACAAATATGTATTTCAGGTGTTTGAGTATTTCTAAGAATAATCTTGTGAAAAGTTGATTATTAATCCACATACATGAACATGAATGAATTTAGGGAGTGTATATAAGACACATAATTTTCATAGTTTTAAAAATCTGGAGAGTATATACACACACACACACACAAACACAGAAATTAAAAAATAGCAATATATATGCCAATCGAAATTCATCATGAAATATATATCATAAAGATGCAAAAACATTCATTTTACTGAACATGGGTTTATTTATAATGTTCTTCCACTGGGAAGCTCACCCATAGGTTGAATTTTCAGTTCTAACAGCGTTTAGGACGAGTGATCACTTCTCACAATTTGTATCTGCCAAGTCATGTAACTCAAAAGAATGTACGTGTGATACCGTGTAGGATTCTATTTGTGCATATAAAAATACATGTGCTGAATAGGCTCCAGAAAATGGGAGACAGTAATTCACATATTTGTTAACTTTCAAAACACATGGAGAACTATTTCAATTAAAAATTGACTAGATTCATAATACCTACCCTTTATCATGCAAAAGGCAAGTCCAACCCTGAACTGCATGTATTTATGTACTGTTTGGGTTATTTTTCTCCATCATATTAGAATTAGTAGTCAGAGTCTATTAGAATATGGGTTAGTGTCAGGGATTCAGAATTTCGAATGGAAAAATAGGAAAATTAATCCAATGTGTATGCAAATATGTGCTAAAACAAATCTTCTGACTCTCATCCAGAACAATGCCTTGAAATTATCTTCGCCCCAAGTAAGACACAATTAGAGAAGAAAAGTTGCAAAATCTGTGATTACATTTCTGGAATGGAAAATGCTCAGGAGTGCACAAACTTGGAGGTGGTATAGGAGTTTCCAAAAGTAAGAACACGGTACACACTCCACAAACATGGAACTCTGCATGCCTAAAACTTTTAGAGAAACTGCCACTGAGGTTGGGCAATGATATATAGGTTTTTGTCAGGAGTTAAGCTTCCTTTGTAGTGATACCCTCAAAGCTGGGTCTGCATCTATGTGACCTGGAGGACAAAGTTTCTTATTTTCCAATGAACACAAGGCAGCACTGCTGAATTCTCTCTTTGTAGATAAACTGTAGCCCCTGGGGGTTTATTTTCTCGCCGTGTGGACTGTGAAACAATTTGGTCATCCTCCACTTTTCGTGGTGTTTCTTGCTGCTGCACTTGGAGTTTGGTACATGCTTCACGAAATACAAGGAGTTCAACTGGGAAACAGTGCTGGAGAGAGTTCTGTCATGTGTGGTGGGTTATGGTCTGCAAGAAAATGCACAAACCAGGCTTCTATCTCTCAAAGATTGCTCCCTTGTCCATAGCAACCTGATTCTGAACATTGCCCTGAAACCTCGCCATAGAACAAGATGCCTTTACATATAAGGGTCTGAAGTCTGCACTATGTCAGTCACAAGCCATTTGGAAGCCAATGGCAGATCCACATGGACCCACCATGATATTTTATCACACACCTGCCCACCACTGCTCTACGCCCACTACTCAGCAGGCTACAAATTACTGGCATCTCTGTTCTAAACAATTTTCAGAAAACCCTGTCAATCAAGGAACTGTCTGGTACACTCATAATAAGCAATAGGACATCGAATGTTTCTGGAGTGCCACCTGGTCATGGGAATTTCAAAAATTTCATGGTATTTATCTAGCCATTTTTCAAGGATGACATTGGATGCACTGTGAATTTCAATTATTCAGGAACCATTAAATGTTGAGAAAGCTCAATTCAAAGAAAATTCTGGAGAACTCTCACAGGCAAGGCTTTCCAAAGAGTGGACAAAAGGTCACTTGAAGCCAGGACCATTGAGGTCTACAATGTGAGGTCCTATGTGTTTTGACTCTCAACTATGGCTGCCAAGTCTTTCAGAATAAAATCATGTGATATCCAGGCTGTGATTCCCAGTTCTTTGTGGAAAGCCACCCTGGTCCTAGATCTCAGGTTCCAAGGGCGACTCTCATGCGTGGCCTCCTAAAATCCCAACACAATTCATGGCAATACTTCTCTGAGGTAAGTTTCAGAACTCAGTCTCTAAGGGGAAACACACCAGGGTTCAATCCCTGGTGACCCAGTCATCTCTTCCAACCGCCACACAAATGACCAGAATTAAAACCAAAACACTCACACATGCCCCTCATCTTCTTCCATATAGACACTAATCATAACCTTGGCTGGAAGTTTCCATGAGGCACACAGCACAAGACAATGTCAAAATAAACTCCCTTGCCCTTCATTTGTCTAAAGTCAGTGTTTCTGGACACTGTTCCTGTGAACCAGGGCTGATCAAAGATGCCTGCCATTAATACTGTTCCACTTCTCCAATTTGAGGCATAGTGACTGTCAGGTATAGTTTCTTTATGTGATTTGGAGTCATGAGAAAACCCAAGCACCTATGGGCTAGCCTCTGCAGGGCTTGAAGGACTCAGTTGACCCAAAGGATCCCTCTTCTCACTTGATGGAGATCAGGAACCTTACAGAGGAAAGCAAGAGACTTCATCCACAATGATTGCTCTTTTGGCCATTTTGGAATTGGATGCACACATGGGATCTTTCTTTAGATCCATCAGGGCTGAGAATCTGAGCCATGGACTCACACTGCACTAAGAGGTGGATTCAGACATATCCCTTTGCAAAGCAATTAAGCAAAGATCCACAGGTGATGCCCATTTATTTCCATTTGAAAACTGATATTTTCAGGCTTTGGAAAGTTGTGGCCTTAGGCAAAGACCTTCCTTACATTCAGGGCAACAGAACAATAGAAAAGCAAATTCCCAAAGCAGAGTTTCTCCACTGAGACTTTCCTGGTCACACTGATATCTGAGTTTTCTGTGATACTCACCATTCCCTTCAGCTATCCAGTACATGGCCATGTCCCAGATTGTGGAGGAGATACATATCTTGAACACAAAACCATGAGCCTATGGGAGAGTGGCCAGAATTCAGGAAGAAATCAGGAATGTAGAAAGGTAGTAGGTGTTGCCCATCTATAAGGTAAGCTGCAGTCCATTCATAAATTGGACAAGATGAATGCTGTGAAGATTTCTACTAGACAGGACACATCCTTTGATGCATTCTCTTTTCTATTGTCTACAACCACGGACACAGTGGGATACACAGAATCACTCACCTTCTCAAAGCACTTACTAGAAACAGGCCACTCCAAATTAAACAAACCGACTTTCCTACATATTCTTAGAAGATGAGACAAAATCACTAACACACAAACACACCCAAAAAGGCACCTTCTTTCCCCAAGTAGGTCTGTGACTATCTGGAGCATCCTCTGACTGGTGGACCATACTATGTTCCCCTGAAATGGGCTGTCGTATGTCAGATCTGGTCTCCTTGGCCAAAACTGTGAAGTTGTCAGGAGCCAGCGGTGAGCCACTGGCTGCTTTATCAAAAAAAAAGCCCCTCTTCAGAGCTTTCCTGGCATTTGTCCATCTTCAATTCAGTAGTTGCCAAGAAAGACTGACTCTGTCCTTGGTTAATCCAAACATGTGAGACCACTGCAACTGGGACTGGGCCTGCCTCAGAGTGCCTGGCTTCCTGGATCCAAAGTTCAGATGTTACATCAACAAGAAAGTGACGTAGGTCACTTCCTCTAGAACTGAATGAGGTCACTGCCTTGGCAACCACTTTGTTCTAACAGTTGCTTCGAAGGGTCCATGAGATGGAGGCTGCCCCTACTTCCTTTGACACTTTCACAAGTTAAAATGGAATATCAACCATAGGCACCCGGGAACAGCTCTCCACACAGGCCTGGTTTGGTCCATCTTCTCTACATTAAGAAGAGAGAGACTGCTTCAGACACATCCCTTCATCCTTACCTGGTTGTTTGTCATGGAAGATGACTTTTGCTCTCTCAGGTCCTTCATAGCTGCCTATATCTTCTCCAGGGATAATTTCTGCATGGACCTTTGAGGTTCTCTGCAGGTTGAAGATCTCCTACATTCCTGTATTGTAAGACCAACTCTGTCCGTGCTCTTCTATAAAGGTAGATTGAGGGAATCGTGTATGTTTAGGGTTAATAACATGTTTGATTTGGGTTAGGATCATTCTGCTGGATGAATAATGGTATTGGAAACCTGCGATATTTATAAGATTATAGAGGTGGAATATATGTATGAAAACAGAAATCTCAGTAAGATTTAAAGCCCAGAAAGTCATTGGGTCCTTGATTGGGATAGTTAGCTTTGAATTATGTTCTGTGCAGATGTCTCAGATAAATCTATACACAATGGCATAGGATCTTGTACCTTAGATGATTGAATGTTGAGGAGAACATTCATTCAAAAAGGGAGAGTTGGTAAGATTACGAAGAGAGTTGGTAAGATTAGAAAAAAGTGTGAGTATAGGATTTGGACAAAAAGTTCTTTAGCAATAGGGTTTTGGGTAGAGAGAAAATGTAAATGTCAGCACATGTGAAGAGTCAGTCACAATGATGAACTGGGGAAAATATGTAGGAAAGCAGATATCAATAGAGACATAAGGAAATCAGGCAAAGTATAAAATGAGTGATACCAATAGACATTTTCAACAGGCTTGAGATTGAATATATAATCTTAGGAAGAAACAAATATGTAGTCACCAATAGGATTGACATTTGAGAGCATTAGGCAACCTGGACATGGGTGATTTTCATAATCCATACTCACATTCCATTTAGGCTTTGGTACAATCGTAAGTGTGACTTTGCATTTTGTGGCCAGAATATTACTGTGATAAAATGTATATGTAGATCAGGTGACATGAGTATTTCTACCACCATTTCTTGGAGCAATATTTTGAAGAGGTGTAAATTAGTATTGGGGGTACATAGAGGTGTACCATGTGTGTATGAATATAGACATAATGCATGAATAGTCCATACTGCGAATAAATAATACAACTGGTTCAAACTTTAGAAATTGGAATAAATTGATATCTGAAAATACACAGGGAATCATATATTGATATACATACATTCATTCCAACCATTTATACATCCAATGGTAATATTACGGTTGTGGTTCATCATAAAGAGTGTGTGAATTTTGCTTCAAAATTGATAATGGAAATCGACAGTAATGTGTGTGGAAAGAAGTCTCATGAAATGACCAGTCAAAAACAAAGAGGAATACATATGTTCTGAAGCAGGAAGTGATAGAATGTGTTACAAATTTCTTTAAATTTATGAAGTTGTGGCTGAAATGTATATTCTATGATGTACAAAAACTGAAGAAATAGTAATGTACCAGTGTTGTATAAAAATGAATGCCAAAATACACATCATGTCCCATAGGAATCTACTTGCATTGATGTTAAAGTGGGTCAGTTACTGTAAAAATATAAGGATTTGTTTGCACCATTTACTGAAGTGAGTTTTCAATACTATAAAACAAATATGTATTTCAGATGGATGAATATTTCTGAAAATAATCTTATGAAAAGTTGAATATAAAACCACATACATGAACATGAATGAATTTAGGGAGTGTATAATAAGATACATATATTTCATATTTTGACAAATCTAGAGTGTATATATATATATATATATAAATATATATATATATATATATATACAAAATACACACAGAGACATTAAAAAGTAGCAATATATATGCCAATTAAAATTCATCGTGAAATATATATCATCCACAGATCCAAAAATATTAATTTTACTGAACATGGATTTATGTATAATGTTTTTTAACTAAGAAGCTCACTCATAATTTGAATTATCAGTTCCAAAAGCGTTTAGGAGGAGTGATTTCTTCTCACACTTTGTATCTGCCAAGTTAGCCACCTCTCAAGAATACAGGTGTGATACCAGGTAGGATTCTATATGTTCATATAAAAATACATGTGCTGAATTGGCTACAGAAAAAGGGAGACAGGAATTCACATATGTGTTAACTTTAAAAACACATGCAGAACTCTTTCAACAAAAAATTGACAAGATTTACAACTCCAACCCTATATCATGCAAATAGGAAGACCAACTATACACCATGCCTCCTATGAAGTGCTAGTATTTCTATTCTGTTTGGGTTATTTTTCTCCATTATATTAGAATTAGTAGTCAGAATCTAGTAGGGTATGGGTTAGTGTCAAGGATTCAGTATTTCGAATGGAAAATTGAAAAATGAATCCAATGTGTATGTAAATATGTGCTACACAAAAATCTTCCCACTCTCATTCAGAACAATGCCTTGACAATACCTTCGCCCCAAGTAAGACACAATTAGAGGAGAAGATTTAGAAAACCTGTGAACAAATATCTGGAATGGAATATGCTCAGGAGCCCACAACCTTGGAAGTGGCAGAGGAGTTTCCAAAGGTAAGGGAAAGGGTAAACACTCCACAAACATGGAGGTCTGCTGGCATAGAGACTTCTTGAGAAACTGCCTGTGAGATTGGGCACTTGAAAAATATGTTGTTGTCAGGAGCTTTAGCTTCCTTTCTAGTGAGACCATAAAAGCTTGGTCTGCATCTATGAGACCTGGAGGACATGCTTTCTTATTTCCCAATGAACATGAGGCAGCAGTGCTAAATTCTCATTTTAGGTAAACTGTGGCCACTGGGGGCTAAAGGTCTCCCCATGTGCACTGTGAAGCCATATGGTCATCCTCCATTTTTATGGTGTTTCTTCCTGCTGCACTGGGAGTTTGGTATTTGCTTCACGAAATAAAAGGAGTTCAATTGGGTCACAGTGCAAGAGGGAGTTCTGTCATGTGTGGTGGGTCAGGTTCTGCAGGAGGATACAAGAACCAGGATTCTATCCCACATAGCTTGCCCCCTTGACCATAGCAACCTGATTCTGAACAATGTCCTGAAAACTCTCCATATAACAAGTTGCCTTTACATGGAAGGTTCTGCTGGCTGCACCATGTCAGTCACAAGCCATTTGGATGCCAATGGAAGATCCACATGGCCCCACCACAGATGTTTTATCACATACCTGCCCACCACTGCTCTAGGCCAACTACTCAACAGAGTCCAACTTACTGGCATCTCTGTTCTACACCATTTACATGAAACCCAGTCAATCAAGGCACTGTCTGGTATATTCATGATCAGTAACAGGACATCCAAATGTTCTCCAGTGCCACCTGGTGATGGGAATTTCAAAAATTTTATGGTATTTTTCTAGCCATTTTTCAAGGATGAAGTTGGAGGCACTGTGAGTTTCAATTCTTTCAGGAACCATTAAATTTTTAGGAAGCTAATTTCAATGAAAGCTCTGGAGAACACTCACAGGTAAGGCTTCCCAAAGAGTGGCCAAAAGATCACATGATATTATTCCCATTGAGGTCTACAATGTGAGGTCCATATGAGTTTTGACTCTCAACTCTGGGTGCCAAATCTTTCAGAATAAAATCATGTGGTATCCTGGCTGAGAGGCCTAGTGCTCTGTGGAAAGCCATCCTGGGCCTAGAACTTAGTTTCCAAGGGCGACACTCATGCCTGGCTTCCTTAAATCTCAACGCTATTCATAGCAATACTTCTCTGAGGTCAGTTTGAGAACTCAGATTCTAAGGGAATCACACCAGAGTTCAAGAACATGTGGACCAAGTCATCTCTTCCAACCGCCACCCAAATGACCACAATTTAAAACAAAACACTCCAACCTGGCGCTCATCTTTTTCCATATAGACACTCATAATGACCTCTGGCAAAAGTTTTCCATGAGTGGCACAGCCCAAGACCGTGTCCAAAATAAGCTCTCTTGCACCTAATTTGCCTAAAGTCAGGGTGGCCTGGACACCCTTCTTGTGAACCAGGAGAGATCAAATAAGCCTCCCATTAATACTGCTTCGCTTCTTCAATTTGAGGCCAACTGACTGTGGGGTTTGGATTCCTTATGTGAATTGGAGTCTTGAGAAAACCCAAGCAACTATGGGCTAGCCTCTGTAGGGCTTTGAAGAACTCATTTGAACCAAAGGATCCCTATTCTGACTTGATGGAGGTCAGGAAAGTTACAGAAGAGGCGAGAGACTTCATCCACAAGGACTGCTTTTTTGGCCATTTTGGTTTTGGATGTACACCTGGGATCTTTCTTTAGATCCATCAGGAGCTGAGAATCTAAGCCACACCCTCACACAAGGCAAATAGGCTGATTCAGACACATCCATTCCAAAGCAATTAAGCAAAGAGCCACAGGTAATGCCCATTCATTTCCATTTGGAAACTGTTTTCTTCAGGCTTCACAAAGTGGTGGACTGAGGAAAAGACCTTCCTGACATTCAGGGCAACAGAAGAATTGGTAAACAAAAGGCCCCAAGCAGGGTTTCTTCACTGAGACTTTCCTGGTCACACTGATATCTGAGTTTTCTTAGATGCTCGCCATTCCCTTCAGCTATTCAGTACATGGTCATGTCACAGAGCTTCAAGGTTGTACATATCTTAAACACAAAACCATGAGCCTATTCTGGAGAGTGGCGAGAATTCAGGAAGAAAACAGGACCTTAGGTAGATAGCAGGTATTGCACATCAATAAGGCAAGCTGCAGTCCATTCATAAATAGGGCAGGATGAATGCTGGGAAGCTTTCTACTAGATAGGACATATTCATTGATGCATTCTCCTTTCTAATGTCTACAACCACGGACATAGTGGGATACACAGACATAGAAACACTCACCTTGTCAAACGTCTTAGTAGAAACAGTTCACTCCAAACAAAACAAACCACCTTTCATACCTATTCTCAGAACATGAGACAAAACCACAAACCCACACCCACACCACAAAGGCACCTCCTTCCCCCATGTAGGTCTGTGACTATCCGGAGTGTCCTCTGACTGGTGGGCCATACTATGTTCTCTGGAAATGGCCTGTTCTGTCTCAAATCTGGTCTTTTGGCCAACTCTGTGAAGTTGTCAGGGGCCAGCGGTGAGCCACTGCCTGCTTTCTCAGGAAATGCCCCTATTCATAGCTTTCCTTGCATTTGGCCATCCTCACATCAGTAGGTTCCAAGAAAGACTGAGTCTGTCCTTGGTAAATCAAAATAAGTTTGACCACTGGGGCTTGGACTGGGACTGGCTCTTTGTGCCTGGCTTCCTGGATTCCAAGTTCAGAGAGTTCCATCACCAAGGAAGTTAGGTGAGGTCACTTCCTTTAGGAACAGAATGAGGTCACTGCCTTGGCAACAACATTGTCCTAACAGTTGCTTCCAAGGTTCCCATGAGAAGGAGGCTGCCCCTACTTACTGTGACACTTTCACAAGTTACAGTGGTATGTCAACCATAGGCATGCAGGAGCAGCTCAACAAATGCCTGCTTTGGTCCATCTTCTATACATTAAGAAGAGAGTGGCTGATTCAGACACATCCCTTCATCCTGAGCAGGTTGTTTGCCATGGAAGACTTTTGCTGTCTCAGGTCCTTCATAGTTGCCTACATCTTCTCCAGGGATCATTTCTGCATGGACCTTTGAGTTTCTCAGCAGGTGGAAGATCCTCTATATTCCTGTATTTTAAGACCAACTCTGTCCCCACTTTTCTGTAAAATTAGATTGAGAGAACAGTGTATGGTTAGGTTTAATAACATGTTCGATTTGGTTTAGAAAGGAAACTACACGGTTGAGCAAACAGGGTCCTACCGTTAGCAATAATATGAGGATTATAAATGGACCGGCCATGGCAGATAAAAGCATAGTTAACCAGGTTGACTATGTGAACAAAGAATCAAACCTCCCTTCTGGGGCCTCTGTCTCTCTTTGACGCTCTTCAAGTCGTTTTCTTAATTTACTCATAGATTCTTTTACAACTCCAGTATTGTCGGCATAAAAACAACATTCTTCCCTCAATGCAAGCAAAAAGGCAACTTTCTCTCATGAAGAGGAGGTCCAACACTCGCCTGCTCTGTAAAACAACTTCAGAGAGAGAGAGGTTAAAATTCCTGTAAAGCTGTGATGTCGGTTTTTAATGTCTTTAAGCTTTGGTCTATTTCTGCTTCTAATTGTGTCTTTGTTGTGTCTCATGGACTAGGGCAGTTGTTCCTATGCCCACCCCTTCAGCAATTATTATTCCTCATAGGATGGCCAAAGTGAGGGATACAGGTTCCCGGTGGAACCGGGTTGTATGCCCCCCTATTTGAACTTTAAATGAACCTACGTCATGATAGAGCACTCTGAAAAACATCTGCATGATTACATAATTAATCACATCTATTGACCATTTTATGTAAACATAAATAATGTTAAAGTGTATAGAATTATACTGTTTTAGGAATGGACAAGAAAATGCACCTAAGATAGCACCAAAGTGAGGAAAACATTCTTATTTGGTTGCATCCGGATTTAGAGGGCATTGCTTCTGTTGTAATCAATTAATCCCCTGAACCCCAAGTTTTGGTAGTTTTAGAATTTGTACCCAACATGTAAGGGAAGGGGCTCAGAAGTTCACAGTCTGCAGAAATTCACAAAAATTAGTTTTTGTTTCTGTTTTTTTTTTTTTTCCTCTGTTCTGGGCAAGTTAACTTTTCAAGGACACCTTGGAAGGGGAGAGCTTTTTTGTCTCTTTTTTTCTCCCTGCCAGCTGTCACCATGGAGACCAGTTGCTAACTTTTTTATCTTAGAAATGTAGGCATCTAGGTGAAGCCCCAGCTCAAGGCCAGAGGCCTTGTTCACATATTTTGTGAAAAACTGGAAAGGCAGTGTCTAGCTTAGGGGTGGTGATTTTTCCAGCCAGTGGCCAAGTAGAACAGGGCAACACGAAAAGTGGAAGTTTATGCACATTGAACTCTTTCAGAGGGACTCTTTTGCTGAAAGACCTAAAGTAAGCCTTGGTGAAGACTTCTGGAGAAGGTCATTTAAGACATTTCTGTGGACCTGGTACAGAGGGGGAAGAAGGGGTAGTCGAGGCTGAGAGCAGCTCCATGGATCTAAGAATGAGAAAAGAGAGATGTAAAAGAAAAATGGTAAAGGGGTTTGGGATTTTCCTAGAACAAAACTTGAGCATTAGAACAGGTATAGCAGAGGGGAAGATGGGAGTAAATATTCCAAAAAGCCTTTGAGGGACTTTAAATTCTTAGAAACCTCTTTTCAGTGATGACAAAGCAACTTTAAATGCCATTTTTATTACATCGTGGATAGGGGTCTGAGGGCTCTTCTCAGCTGGTTTGAGCTTTGGGTTTGCTTGCTAGAGGACTTGGTGGGACCTAGTGCAGGCCCTGACAGGAAAAGAGAGGAGTGAGTGGGTGAAGGGGTACCTCGGTACCTGCTACCTCAGCAACGGGGCAATGTTCTGAGAACCAGCGGAGGTTTGGGTTTTTGATTTAGTAATTGGAGAGGAGAAATCAGGTTGCTAAGATGGGAGTGATAGCAGAGAGTCTAGAGCAGAAGGCTGAGGGTGAGAAACTATTGGAGAAGCATAGTACAGGATGTGAGAAAAAGAGGAAAAATGATTCCACATAGGGAAATTTCCCCCTTTTGAGAACTTGCCGAAGTTAAAAATGTCACTCAGAATTTGAGGATCTAGAGAACCCTCTGGGGGCCATAGTATTTGGTTGTCTAATTGGTAATATGGCCAATGCTGTGTACTGAATTTGATGAGGAGTTTGGGTTCCACCAGGCAGCCCCTGTATGCTCACATTCCCTTGACTTACACAAGAAGTCGGCTTCTCCCCCACACAGCCGTGGCTGTTTGTGGCTTTGATAGACCGCCAGGCAAACATAGTAATCTAGGCTAGTAAAACCTGAATCTGTCTCGCGTGTCCCTGCATCCATAATATTTGTTTCCATTATCTATGGTACAGAAGAGATTTAATGGGATTTTAGTGGGATCCTCTTCATCAGGGATATCTCAATAGGAAAGACCTATACCGACCTGACAAATGTCTGGGTGGAGAGATGGCCACCAGGTCTCTATGGGGCCTGTATGCGAGATAGACTATACTTCTTGTCTAGTAGGATTTGTGATCAGCCATTGCTGCTGAACGGGGTGATGAGGGTTAGAACTACTGGTGGCCAAGGGGAGAGTCTATAGTCTTATCCACATAGCGAATACGCAATTTGAAATGGTTACCACGCTTTTCCAGTTTCCAACAAGAGTCTGGACACAGCGAAGGCTTGAGATGAGAGGCATGGATCCAAAAAGTGATTCCGTCTACTTTAACGCTTTAGGTTTTATAAGTAGCACCTGGTATGTTTCTTTCCAGTGGGGTTCCAGGGATGACACCTGATGTTGTCTTATGTAGACGAAGTCTCTTACATGATATTGATTTAGAGTCCCCTCCTCCCCTGGTTGGTAGGCAGTGGCCAGCTGTTTCCACAGTTATTGCTGAGTTCTTTCAATGACTTTAAGTCTGTCAAGCAAGGGGGTGTGGAAGTGATCGTTAAGCCTTAGAGTTGGGGTTAGGTCCCTTATTGGATGATGGGAATCATAGAGAATTTCATAGGGGGTGAGGTTACACAAAGAAAGAGAGGGAATATTTCTCGCATGAAACAGTGCATAAGGCAGGAGCATAATCCAATCTTTTATGCCGGGCTCTAAGCTTAATTTTGTGAAGGTCTCTTTAATGGTTCTATTTATTTTTTCTACCTGTCCTGAGCTCTGGTGTATATAAGCATAATGTAACTTAAAATTAATCAACAGGGTCCCAGTTAACACCTGACTTACCTGGGCCATGAACACCAGTCCATTATCAGACCCTATTACCTTAGGCAGACCGTATCTTGGAAAAATATCTTTCAGAATCTTCTTGAAAATCATTTGTGCAGTTTTTTTTTTTTTTTGTGTGTGTGTATGTGTGGAAGGCTTCAGTCCATCCTGAAAATGTATCTACAAAGACTAGGAGGTATTTAAGTCCATACCTTGCTGGCTTAATTTCACTATTGTCCACTTCCCAAAATTGTCATTTTCTGGTTCCTCATAGGTGCTTTCCTCTAGGAAACTGGAAGGGTAAGCATTAACCAATTGACGGACTCGACAGGCTTTTGTTACCCGTTCAGTTATTTTCTTTCGCTGTGAGTCGGTTAGTGGAAAACTCTGTTCTTAATCCTACAGGAATGCCTGCAGTTTCATTGAACCAAGGTGAGTGAGTTGGTGTACATTTTTAACGTAGTGTAGGGCTTTCTGTAATTGCAGCCTGAGCTCAGTGAAGTTGAGGTGTTCAGTGTCAGTGTCCATAGATATTATAAAAAACTTCCTGGTGATCAGGGGTCCATTGGAATTGGGCATCTCCCTCTAACACCGGGTATAAAGGAGCAGCTAAAAACGCAAACCCAGGTATCCATAACCTGCAAAAGCCAGCAGTCCCAAGAAACTCTCTGAGTTGTCTCCTGTTAGATGGGGGTGGTATCTAGGCAATGGTTTGTTTTCTGGGCTCAGTGAGCCATCGTTTACTGCCCCTAAGGAAACAGCCCAGTAAGATTACTTCATGCCAGCAAATTTGGGCCTTTTTGGCCGAAACTCTATACCCGAGTTGAGCAAGCTCATATAATAGTGCTTGGGTCCCAGACTCACAGTTTTCCTTGGTGTTGGCTGCCAGTAGCAGGTCATTCACGTATTGAAGCTGGGTGACTTTGGGGTGCGTAGTTCTGAAATTGCTGAGATCTCTGTGGAGGGCTTCATCAAAGAGAGTGGGGGAGTTTTTGAACCCCAGTGGGAGTCTAGTCCAAGTTAGTTGACCAGACGTTCAGGTTTCTGGGTCTACCCACCCGAAAGCAAACAGCAACTGACTATCTTTATGCAGAGGCAAGCAAAAGAAAGCATCTTTTAAGTCCAGAACAGTATACCATTTCCGCTCAGGGTTCAGAGTGCTAAGCAGATTGTACGGATTAGGTACCGTGGGGTGAATGTCCTGCACTCTGTTGTTGATCTCTCTTAGGTATTTAACAGGGCGATTGTCCCGGTTCCTGGCTTTTTTTTCTAGTAGCAGGGGAGTGTTCATGGCCAATTGACAGGGCCTTAGGACGCCTAAGGTCAGATATTTCTGAATATGGGGCCTTATCTCATCTTTAGCTTTTTTTGCTTAGAGGATATTATTTGACATTAATTGGGGAGGCTGAGGTTTTTAACTCCACTGTTATTGGAGGTTGTTTCACGGCCAGGCCTAAACCAGCAGTTTTTGCCCAGGCATCTGTGTAATCTGTTATCCATTTCTGGCGTAGCTTGCCTGTTTGATCAGTCTTGGGGGGTGTGAAGAGTGGATGTTCATCTTCTACTAATTTAGTTAAAGCCGTGACTATAGGAGTTTATACTAAAGGATTTAGAAATTTCATTTGGTAGCCTTCAGGGTTAAAAGTTATTAAGGCCAAGAGCTTGGTGAGCAGATCTCTGCCCATCAATGGGTCCAGGCATTCCTGGATTACTAGGAAGGAGTGATGGATTTTTCCTTTACCTAGGTCCATGGTCCTCTTAGTAGTCTAAGCCCGATATTTACTGCCATTAGCCCTTTGAACTACAGACCTTTTATTTGATAGAGGGCCCAATGGGGCCTTAAGGGCTTCGTATACTGCTCCTGTATTCATTTCAAAGTTTACTGGGGTCCGCTACACTTCAAAAGTTACCCTGAGCTAGGGGAAGTGATCTGAGCCCCAACTTTCTTAGTCATGCACCAGAGTCACAATGGCTGGCTGGCGTGGCTGTCTCTTTATAGGGCACTTTTTGCCCCAGTGTCCTTTTTTTTTTTACAGTAGGCACATTGATCTGAGGCCAGGGGTGGCCTCTTGCATGGCCCCAGGTAACCCTTACTGTCACCTTATGTCTTAATTTCTGCCCTCTTTCTTGTTGTGACAAGGATCTTGGTCAATCCCTTAGTCTGTCTTTTGCTTCTCTCATCCTTCCTTTGCTCCCTTTCTTTCTCCCTGTTTCTCTCTTATAGTATACTTTCTCAGCTTCTCTGACTAAATCTCTCTTTTAAATTTTTTTAATATCCATGGCAGCTTGCCCAATTAAGGCCATTGTTACAGATGAATTTTGATCCGCTGCCTGAGGATCGAAAGGAGTATATCTTTTATATGCCTCCATAATTCTTTCTAGAAACAAAGAGGGAGATTCATCAGGCCTTTGAATAATTTCTCTTACCATGGCCAAATTAGTTGGTCACCTAGCAGCCCCTTGGAGACCTGCTATTAGAGCCAGGCAATAATTGGACAGATGCTCTTTATCTTCAAAGGTGTTGGGGTTCCAGTTGGGTTGGTTTAAGGGTAAGCTCGCTTTGATTATGTTGGGAAGTTGTGTTGGTCGCCAATCAGGTCCCAGGATATTTTTTTTTTTTTAGCTTCTTGGAGGTTTTTCTCTTATTCCTCTGTCATAAAGAAAGTCCCTAGGAGTTGTTGGCAGTTATCCCAAGTAGGCAGGTGTAAAAACGTTGGCGAGTTCTCTGAGTTCTTTTAGCCGGGCCAGCTTCCTCCAGGGAAGGAGGGGCTCTGTGTGACACGGGACTGTCATCTGGATTGCGCTGGGCCATCCTAGCTTCTTTGAATGGTGGAGAGGCTGAGTCAGCAGCAGGGGAATCACTTAGAGGGTGTTGGCAGTTGGGGGATGAAGGCAGAGGATAAGGAGGGGGAGGAGAGTCCAGTAGAGTCTTGAGACTCAGGGAGAACAGAGGGTGCAGGAGGAGGAGCAGAGAGTTAAAGAGATAGAATCATGGGGGAAGGAGTAGGAGTCCGTGCAGGGACAAGGAAAGGCTTCACCCTTGGAGGAGGAGATTTGCAGAGGTCCTGACAAGTTAAGATATATGGCTGTTGATCTGGACGTCTACGTGGCCCCGGGTAAAAGACAATATCTCGAACTTTTCAAATTAGTGCGAAGTAGAAAGATCCTTCTAGGGGACATCTGACTACAAAGTTGGGTCATTCTGAGACACAGAATCTGCAAGATCCGGCGTTTTACTGAAAAAGAAAGATTCTGAGCCCTTAAGCAGACTTTGGTCTAGTGATCAAGGGTCATGAACAGAGGCATTGAAGTGCTCTGTCCCATAATGAAATATACACAGACAATAAAAGCAATGACACAAGACACAGACAAGACAAGACAATAAAGACAGGCAATGGACGTCCAATACTGAGACCATGACTGAGTAGCTGGCAAAACATGATGGGCTGGCAATACCGAATCCGAAACAAAATATCACTGAATAAAGGAGACTATTGTTCCTCGATTTCATGAGTTCATCCCCCAGGGACATGGCCTGTGGCTCTGTTACATGTGTGTCAGCCACCATGGGAGAGAGCTCACGCTCTTTACCAATAGCCATTTTGTGAAACCCTAACCTGAATCCTGTAACCAGAAAGAGGGGCCTTATTTATCCCCAGAGGAGCCCGTTGGGGGTCTTTCATCTGCGGCTGCCGGATCTCACTGGGGCCACCAGATGTAAAGATCGGGCGAGGGTGGGTGGAAGAGACCACCAAGAGACTGTCTCATGCAACAGCAAAGGCTTTATTGGGAGTCCGGCATGCAAGGGCTCAGAGCTCACTTGAATAGAGCAGAGAGCCCTGAGAACAGCTTAAGAAGTGCTTATATATTTTCCTTGGAGAGGGCAGGAAGGAAAGTTTATTGATGGGTAAGTGCGAGTGGGCGGTTTGCGTCCAACTGGTTGACCGAGTACATTCTGCAGTTTGGCAGTTGGGGACAGCACATTCTGGGAACAAGAATAGCAAACAGTTCTCAAGATTTCAACAGTGTTTTGTTAAGCATACAGAAAATCAAGAAGTGACAAGTACCTATTTTATTAACCTTTCAATATAAGTATGAAAACAGAAATCTAGGTAAGATTTGAAGCCCAGAAGTTCATTGGGCCCTTGATTGGTATACTTAGCGTTGAATTACATTCTGTAGTGATGTCCCAGAAATATGGATATACAATGGCATAGGACCTTATACCTTCTCGGAGGTCAATTCCAAAACACAGACTCTAAGGGGAATCACACCGAAGTTCAAGCCAAGGTGGACCCAATTATCTCTTCCAACCGCCACACAAATGACCACAATTAAAACCAAAACACTCCCACATGGCACTCATCTTCTTCCATATAGACACTCACCATAACTTCTGGCAAGAGGATTCCATGAGAGGTGCAGCACAAGACAGTGTCCCAAATAAGGTCCCTTTCCCCACATTTGCCAATAGTCAGGGTGGCCTGGACACCCTCCCTGTGAACCAGGAGTTATCAAATATGTCTGCCATTAATACAGCTCTGTTCTCCAATTTGAGGCCTACTGACTGTGGGGTTTAGATTCTTTATTTGAATTGGATTCATAAGAAAACCCAAGAACCTATGGGCTAGCATCTGCAGGGCTTTGAAGAACTCATTTGACTCAAAGGATCCCTATTCTCACTTGATGTAGGTAAGGAACCTTACAGAAGAATGTGAGGCACTTCATCCACAGTGACTGATTTTTGGCCATTTTGATTTTGGATTCACACATGGGATCGTTCTTTAGATCCATCAGGTGCTGAGAATCTAAGCCACAGGCTCACACAGGACCAAGAGGCTGATTCAGACACATCCCTTTACAAAGCAATTAAGCAAAGAGCCACAGGTGGTGCCCATTCATTTCCGTTTGAAAACTGTTTTCTTCAGGATTCACAAAGGCGTGGCCTCAGGCAAAGAACTTACTGACATTCAGGGCAACAGAAAAATAGGCAATCAAAAGGCCCATTGCAGGGGTTCTCCACTGAGACTTTCCTGGTCACATCGATATCTGAGTTTTCTGAGATGCTTGCCAATCCCTTCAGCTATCCAGTACATGTCCATGTCACAGTGCTTGGAGGTGGTACATATCGTGGACTCAAAAGCATGAGCCTATTTTGGAGAGTGGCTAGATTTCAGGAAGAAAACAGGAACTTAGGAAGATAGCAGGTGTTGCCCATCGATATGGCAAGCCCTTGTGCATTCATAAATTGGGCAGGATGAATGCTGGGAAACTTTCTACTAGACAGGAAACATCCATTGATGCATTCTCTTTTTCTAATGTCTACAACCACGGACACAGTGGGATACACAGACATAGAAACACTCGCCTTGTCAAACAACTTACTAGAAACAGTTCACTCCAAACCAAACAAACCGACTTTCCTACCTCTTCTCAGAACATGGGGCAAAACCACAAACACACATCCACACCCAAAAAGGCACCTCCTTCCCCCAAATAGGTCTCTCACTATCCGGAGTGTCCTCTGACTGCTGGGCCATACTATGTTCCCCAGATATGGCCTATCCTGTCTCAGATCTGTTCTCCATATCCAACTCTGTGAAGTGGTCAGGAGCCAGCTGTGAGCCACTACCTGCTTTTTTAGGAAAGGCCCCTCTTCAGAGTACTCCTGGCATTTGGCCATCCTCACATCAGTAGGTACCAAGAAAGACTGACTCTGTCCTTGTTAAATTGAAGCAAGTGAGACCACTAGGACTGGGACTGGGACTGACTCTGTGTGCCTGGCTTCCTGCATCCCAAGTTCAGAGAGTTCCATTACCAAGGAAGTGAGGTGAGGTTGCATCCTTCAGGAACTGAATGAGGTCACTGCCTTGGCAACCACTTTTTCCAAACAGTTGCTTTCAAGCGTACCATGAGAAGGAGGCTTACCCTACTTTCTGTGGCACTTTCACAAATTAGAATGGTATATCAACCATAGGCACCAAGAAACAGCTCTCCACACAGGCCTGATTTGGTCCATCTTCTCTATATTAGGAAAAGAGCCTTTAGTCCGGGGAGCACTGCAGTGAACCTCTGCACTAAAACTATTAGCAAGCACCTGGTGGAGGAGTCCTCCATAGGTAAGTGGGGCTTTTATAACATCTGATATCCGGTTAAGGGAGATCTCTTCTGATGACAGAGATGTGGCCTGGGGAGGCTCACATATACTCCTTTCCAGGAGAGTAACCAGAATCGTTCTGTCCTCTGTTCTGTTCTGTAGGGAATTCCTCTGGAACTGTAGAGAGGGGCCGACGGGCACGCATGCACTCCTACCCTGGAGCTATAGCAAGATGTTGCACTGTTCCACTGTTTTTCTGTTTAGGCGCATGGTTTCTGTTTTTTGTGTTTTGTTTTGTGTTCTATTTTTTTGATTGTTTGTTTGTTTTTGTTCATTTTGTTGTGTGATTTCAGTGGTAAAAACTTAAGGATTTTGGACGTAAAAATAGGTAATAAAGAGAGTAAGCCTGACACCCCTTTGGACTGTGTTTTAGGGAACTGCGATGAACTTTACTCACCTTTGTTAAGCAGGATGATAGAAGCTCCTAGCTGGCTGCCTGGAGCACACCCATTGCAGAGGGCAATGCTTGGTGGGGACCTAAGAACTGAGCATCTCCGAGGTTAACAAGTGAAACTCCGTTAAAACCCCTTGTCACTCCAGATCAAGAGAGTCACAACCTTTGGCAGAGTCCCCTGTGTTTCTCCTTTGTTCGCAAAGCAATAAACCTCCCTTTTTCTTTTTCTCAAAACTCAGTCCTCATTATTAAATTGGTATTAATTGGCGTCAAGTTGAGGAATCGAACTTTAATTTACAAATTTGGTACCCGCCCTCCACCCCGGAACTTTGTGAGAGCTGTCTACTGAAATATTAGGAGATGAAGCATGCTTGGTGTGGAACTGAACAAGAGGAGCTAATCCTGTAAGTAAAAGGAGGGACTGAGGGACTCCCAGCAGCTGCCAAAGCCCTGTTGTTTCAGGGAATTACCTCCTTCCTCCCCGCACTGTAAGAATTATGCCACCTCTGTCTTGTTAAAAAAGAGAAAAAGAAAAAGGGGACACTAAATGCAGTGAAGTCACCATGGAGACACTTTATTTTACATTTCAGGTTTCCCCTCTGTTAAAACATGTGGTCCCCCCCCTGTGGATATCTATGGTGCACACTGGTGTAGGAGATTTTTCTCTTTTCTGCTCTGGTTTAAACGGTTCTCTCTGACAGCCATAGTCTGAACCTCCTTTCTGTCTGTCTTGTGTCTTTGTATCTGGCCCTTTAAGACATGTGCAATAATGTGTTGATATTATAAATTGTTTCTTGGGAATGATCTTAGCTGAATGTGTGTCTAAATGATGATGTTTTATTTTAACAATCTGGTATCTGAATGGGTTTTTGAAGCATTGCAGAATCTTGCAGTTAAAAGTCGGGTTTAGGTAATTATTTAGTTTATGATTTCAGATAATTCATGCCAGAGAACTTAAATACTTAGTATGGAAAACTGAAGAACTCTACTTCCAAGTTGGCAAGTAAATTCCCAATCATACAGTCTTTTTTTCACCAATTTTGAATTGGATAGCCTCGGGAAATGTCACTGTGTGTACCACTGCATTAATTTGGACAAGGATAGTAAATCATAGAATGGTATCTGTTGACAAAACAAGATGTAAAAATATAAAATTTTGTGAATTGTATCTTAAATTTGTATCATAATTTTCAACATCCGAACCTCAAAATTATGGTTAAAATGCCTTAGGCCTGAGGTGTCTGCTCAGAATAGCAGTTTTTCCTGCTCCTTCCAGACCTCAGCCATGATTTATATTGAAATGTAAATGAAAGAAGCCTGAAAGCTTAGTAGGAGACTGATTTGAGGCCTAAGGGAAAAAAAAGGTAAATTGTATGGTATTTACTAATTACTAGCCAGTCACTTTTTCTAGGACTCTTTTTTTTTCCTTAGATACTTTTTTTTTTGAGCTCATGATTTTGAGCATACAGACCTAGGTTAATGTTTTTCATATCAGTTCTATCTTTGACCAACTGTAGACTTTTTGAAACATTGCAATGGAGATTTCACCTGAGAAAAGCTACAAGGCCTTTACTATTATTATGTGTGCACACTTTTGTTATGTGTTGTATGTCCACATATACATATGTCCGTATATCATATATATGATACACAAATTAACATATACAAGGAGCGCTCATAAAAAAGCGCTCATTAAAACAAATTTAAATAGGAGATCCAAAGATCTTTAATTCACGTGATTTAAATGTTTCAATTTAAATTGGATAAACAGATAAAAATCAATGTCTTTAAATTTAAGCTTACAATTTTTTTAGGTGTTCAAAAATCTAATAAAATATTAATATCTACAAAATGTCTAATATGCCTTGGTTCTAGGACCTTTCCTTCAACATAAAAATGGTTTACACTGTCAACACATTTCTCTAATATTTTGATAAATAAGTAAAGTAAATTTGATATGGGATTGCTCATTCATGAGTACTTTTCTTAGATATCTGATTGATTTACTAAGGTCTGAATAAGTTCTTATTAAAGTCTGTATAAGAATATAAAAATAAGTCATGTGTTAATGAGACAAAAATTTTTAAAACATAAGTTTACCCATAACGTTGTGTTTATTAAGTTTTATTTTCTCCAGAGCAAGCAACCATAAAAATTAAACAACTGATTAAATAAGAACTGTTATTTTAGAGCACTGTACTGCCATTGCTTTAAAAGCTAAACTTGGTTAATGTAGAAACATCAATGTAATTGTGATGCTATCAATGTTTTCATATCTTATAGGTATGCAAGTCTGTAAGGTAGAAACTTTAAAAGAGTGTTATATCAAGCTGGTGCTCTGAAGTTGTATGGTAAAAAATATATTGGGGATTTATTTACCTGTTATCAATAAGATATGTAAACTTTTATGTTACTTTTTACATTGGGGAACAATTTAAATGTATTTTTTAGTTAATGAGAGCCTAATCGATGTAAAGGTTAAAAACTTTCAGCCTTTCTTTAATTCATGTTTTAAATGTGATATCATATGGTGTTAGCTAATGTTCATGTGACCTCAAACAATTTATGTAAACTTTGTCAAATGATATTTAAAAATAAGAATTAGCTTTAGAACTAAAATACTTAAGATTTATAAAGAGCCCTGCCTTAGCTGAGATAAGGCTCTGTGTCCCATCTTACTACATGTGAGAATGACTACGAAACCAGTAGGTTAGATAATATTTCTTTAAAGTTATGTTAAAAAGTTGGTTTTTTTTAAGGTCAATATTCCTAGGATCTCAAACAGGGGATATAATGTATAACTCAGCCAAAAAATTCAGGGTAGCTGTTACACAAGCTAAGTATTTTTACTTTTGTTAATTTTATTTTGAAATTTTCTTATAAGTGATCTAAAGATTCTCTTTTACTGTTTTACAAACGTGTTGCTTTAAGAACACAACATGGGTTTATTCAATATAATAAGTCATTACTTACAATACAGACAGAATAATACAGATCCCAATTAATAAAAAGATAATTATATAGTTATAGACATTAAAGCCCAGTACTCTTAATATAAGGCTGTTAAAATTTATTTGCTGGATGTTTAAGATTAGGATTTAAAATTAAAGTTAAATGAAAAGAGCCAAGAAAACCAATATTTGGCTTTTGCCCTATGAGTCAGTCTGAATTCAGGGAACAGGGGACTTCTCTAAAGAGCTTTGAAACTCTGAGCCACATAACCTCCTCCTGATCAGGGAGATTAATGAGACCACTGGAGAACAGAAAGCCAATCAGTGTATTTGTAACGAAGAGGAGAGTCATCAAAGAAAGGAGACATCCCTGATGCTTCCAAGGGAAGCCAAATGGTCAAGCAAGATCTGGACCCACCTAGCGCAAATGGCACTAGCAGAACTGAGAATCTGCTCTCAAGTTTCCCCAGAATTGACTCCCATAAAAGGTCAGCTGACTGTTAACAATAGATGGAAACAAAAGTCAGTTTGACTGCTTCATCTTAAACACTTAGCAAAGACAGTTAAGAACAAAATACATCCATTCCTGGGCATTTTAAATTATAATAATAATAATAATAATAATAATAATAATAATAATAATAATAATATAATGTTAAGGTATGCACTTTATGTTTGCCTCCCAAAATAAGTAAGACTGGTGGCTACAAAGAAGAATTCTCAGACAGGAATGCCTGATACTTATAAAAAGAGACTATCAAGAAGACCTGCCACAGGGAGAAGTTTTCAGTTTAAGGCCTACAGATATTCCTAACCTACACAGGTTGGCTTGGTGTTTGCTAGTACAATTATCCAGCCCTGAGTAACAGAATTAAAGGTTTCTCAAAGAGACACAGAGGTCATAATAGTAAAAGGATTTTACAAGATCAGATGACATTAAATAATTAAACTGTATCTTATGGGGAGAAACAAGTGTAACAGTAAAAGTTAAATATTAAATTGACAGTCCTGATAACTGGGGATATTAAAGACTGGTGAGGGAACTTCTATACAGTGACATGTTCCAGGTGCTGCAACATTTATTCAGTACTCATGGTTTTTGTTTCTCTCATAGAAGAACCCATCCCCAGATGACTTTACAACCTGTTCTTCCCCAATCAGACTTCAAACCGAACTGACTTCTAAAAGGCAACTCATGTCCCTCAACTGACTTCTAAAAGGCAACTCATGTCCCTCATCCCATGCCCACTCACGTCACCCTGTCTCAGGTCAGAAGAAGAAAAAATGAGTGACACCACTCTTCTTATAACAATGGAGAGAAAGATAAATAGACTATCAATATAAGTAATTAATTAAGTCAGGTAAAATCAGGGAGATCGGTTTTGGGTGAGTTCTAAAATTTTGGAGACTCTTACCTGAGGGATTAAAATTTCCTCAGTGCTCTTCCCGTAATCTATCAAAGATTTGAAGGGGACACAAAGAAAAGGCGGGAATGATAGACCCAACCTGATCTTTAATTTAAATTGGGAGCCATCTTGCCAAAAAGCCATGAAAAGATAATTTTGGCTTTACCATAAATTACTTCAAATTCTAAACCTGCTTGGAATGCCTGCCCATGCCTTGAACTCACCCATGCCCGGCTCTCTGACCAGATAGCAGCCCTAACTGAAACTTTAGTGACACATCATAAATATTTGCCTTCTCTGGCCAGACAACATCCCTCTCTGAGGCTCTAATGGTCTTCATGAACTCTGATGTAGGGACAGCAAAAAAAAATGTAGACTGCCATTGGTGTGATGTTTGTCAGAGTTCTGTTATCTGTAAACCCCCTTTTGTGTAATTTTCTGGGCTATTAAGCTGCCTGTAGGAAAGCTGGGGTTGCTGTCTTTTTCCCGCTGTTTTGTGAGGGAGAGGTAGCACAGCCAGTGGAAATAATAAGCTTAATTTAATTTGATTTTAATTAGAGTCAGTGGTCTTTTCTTGTGTCCTGGTCTAACAGGTAAACACTCCAAAAACATGGAGCTCTGCCAGCCTAAACACTTCTTGAGAAACTTCCTCTGAGTTTGGGCACTTGAAATATATGTTGTTGTAAGGAGCTTTAGCTTCCTTTCTAGTGATACCATCAAAGCTGAGTCTGCATCTATGTGACCTGGAGGACATGGTTTCTTGTATTCTAATGAACATGAGGCAGCAGTGCTGAATTTTCTCTTTGTAGGTAAACTGTGGCCACTGGATACTAAGTGTCTCCCCGTTTGGACTGTGAAGCCATTTGGTCATCCTCCACTTTGTGGTGTTTCTTGCTGCTGTACTGGGAGTTTGGTATATGCTTTATGAAATACAACGAGTTCAACTGAAACCCAGTGTTGAAGAAAGTTCTGTCACTTGTGGTGGGTCAGGGTCTGAAGAAGAATGCACCAACCAGGCTTTTATCTCACAGAGCTTGCCCCCTTGTCCATAGAAATCTGACTCTGAACTTAGCCCAGAAACCTCTCCATATAAAATGATGCCTTTACATAGAAGGGTCTGCTGGCTGCACCATGTCAGTCACAAACCATTTGGAAGGCAATGGCAAATCCTCATTGCCACACCACAGATGTATTATCACACACCCACCCACCACTGCAATAGGCCCACTTCTCAGCAGGCTCCAACTTACTGGCATCTTTGTTCTACACCATTTTCATGAAACCCGGTCAATCATGGCATTCTCTGGTACACTCAAGATCAGCAACAAGACATCTAAAGGTTCTCCAGTGCCACCTGGTTAAGGGAATTTCAAAGATTTCATTGTATTTATCTAGCCATTTTTCATGGATGAAGTTGGAGGCACTGTGGGTTTCAGTTCATTCAGGAAATATTAAATGGTGAGGAAGCTGTTTTCAATGAATTCTCTGGAGAAATCTCACAGGCAAGTCTTCCCATAGAGTGGTCAAAAGGTCACATGAAGCCAGGCCCATTGAGGTCTTTAATGTGACGTCCATGGGTGTTCTGACTGTCAACTATGGCTGCCAAATCTTTCAGAATAAAATCATGTGATATTCTAGCTGATATTCCAAGGCTCTGTGGAAAGCCACCCTTGTATTTGATCTCAGTTTCCAAGAGAGAATCCCATGTGTGGCCTCCTAAAATCTGAACACAGTTTATGGCAATATTTCTCTGAGATCAGTTCGAGAACTCAGACTATAAGTGGAATCACACCAGAGTTCAAGCCCAGATAGACCCAGTCATCACTTCCAACCACCAAACAAATGACCACAATTAAAACCAAAGCACTCCCACAAGGCCCTCATCTTCTTCCATATAGACACTCATCATAACCTGTGGCTGGAGGTTTCCATGAGGGGCTCAGCCCAATACAGTGTACAAAATAACCTCCCTTGCCCGTCATTTGCCTAAAGTCAGGGTTGCCTGGACACCCTTTCTGAGAACCAGGAGTTATCAAATGAGCCTGCCGTAAATACTGCTCTGATTCTCCAATTTGAGGCCTACTGACTCTCGGGTATAGATTCTTTATGTGAATTGGAATCATGAGAAAACCCAAGCACCTATGGGCTATCCTCTGCAGGGTTTGATGAACTTATTTGACAAAAAGGATCCCTATTTTCACTTGATGGAGATCAGTAATCTTACAGAGGAAGGCGAGAGACTTCGTCCACAATGACTGCTTTTTTGGCCATTTTGGTTTTGGAAGCACACATGTAATTGTTCGTTAGATCCATCAGGTGCTGAAAATCTATTCAACAACCTCAAACATGGCCAAGAGTCTGATGCAGACACATCCCTTTCCAAAGCAATTAAGCAAAGATCTACAGGTGATGCCCATTAATTTCCATTGAAAACCGTTTTCTTCAGGCTTCAAAAAGGGGTGGCCTGAGGCAAAGACCTTTCTGACATTCAGGGCAACAGAACAATTGGTAAGCAAATGGCCCAAGGCAGGGTTTCTAAAATGATATCTGAGTTTTCTGAGATGATCCCATTCCCTTCAGCTATCCAGTACATAGCCATGTCACAGAGCTTGGAGGTGGTTCATGTCTTGGAAACAAAACCATGAGCCTATTCTGGAGAGTGGCCAGAATTCAAGAAGAAAACAGGAATTTAGGAAGACAGTGGTTGTTGCCCATCCATTAGGCAAGACAAAATCCATTCATAAATTGGGCAGGATGAATGTTGTGAAGCTTTCTTCTATTCAGGACACATCCATTGATGCATTCTCTTTTCTAATGTCTACAACCACGGACACAGTGGGATAAACAGACATAAAAACACTCGCATTGTCAAAAGACTTACTAGAAACAGTCCACTCCAATCCTAACAAACCGACTTTCCTACCTATTCTCAGATCATGAGACAAAACCACAAACTCACACCCACACCCAAAAAGTCACCTCCTTCCCCCAAGTAGGTCTATGACTATCCGGAGTGTCCTCTGACTGATGGGCCATAGTATGTTACTCCAAAATGGACTGTCCTATGTCAGATGTGGACTCCTTGGCCAACACTGTGAAGTTGTAAGGTGCCAGTGGTGAGACACTACCTGCTTACTCAGGAAAGTCCCCTCTTCAGACCTTCCTGGCATTTGGCCATCCTCACATCAGTAGTTACCAAGAAAGACTGATTCTGTCCTTGGTAAATCCAAATATGTGAGGCCACTGGGACTGGGACTGGGACTGCCTCTGGGTGCCTGTCTTCCTGGATCCCTAGTTCAGAGAGTTCCATCACCAAGAAAGTGATGTAGGTCACTTCCTTCAGGAACTGAATGAGGTCACTGCCTTGGCAACCACTTTGTCCTAATAGTTGCTTCCAAGTGTCCCAATTGATGGAGGCTGCCCCTACTTCCTGTGACACTTTCACAAGTTTGAATGGTATATCAAACATAGGCACCCGGGAACAGCTCTCCACACAGGCCTGGTATTGTCCATCTTCTCTACATTAAGAAAAGAGAGACTGCATCAGACACACCCCTTCATCCTGACCAGGTTGTTTGTCGTGGAAGATGACTTTTGCTCTCTCAGGTCCTTCATAGCTTCCTATAGCTTCCCCAGGGTTCATTTCTGCATGGACCTTTTCATTTCTCAGCAGGTGGAAGATTTCTTACATTCCTGTATTGTAAGACCAACTCTGTCCCTGCTTTTCTGTAAAGTTAGATTGAGGGAACAGAGTATGGTTAGGGTTAATAACATGTTTGATTTGGCTTAGGAATCATTCTGCTGGATGAATAATGTTATTGGGAACCTGCAATATTTATTAGAATATATAGAGGGGAAATATATTTATGAAAACCGAAATCTAGGTAAGATTTGAAGCCCAGAAGGGCTTTGGATCCTTGATTGGGATACTTAGGTTTGAATTATGTTCTGCACATGTGTCTCAGATAAATCTATACACAATGGCATAGGACCTTGTACCTTGGATGATTGAATGTCAAAGAGAACATCCAGTCAAAAAAGGATAGTTGGTAGGATTAGGAAGATAGTTGGTAGGATTAGGAAAAAGAGTGAGTATATGATTTGGACAAAAAGTTCTTTAGCAATAGGGTTTTGGGTAGAGGGAAAATGTAAATGTCAGCACATGTGAAGAGTCAGTCACAATGATGAACAGGGGAAAATATGTAGGAAAGCAGATATCAATAGAGACATTAGAAAATCAGCAAATGATAAAGTGATTGAGAGGATTAGACATTTTCGACAGGCTTGAGTTTGAATAAATAATCTTAGGAAGAAACAAATATGTAGTCACCAATAGGATTGACATTTGAGAGCATTAGGCAACCTGGACATGGGTGATTTTCATAATCCATACTCATATTCCATTTAGGCTTTGGTACAGTCGTAAGTGTGACTTTGCATTTTGTGGCCAGAATATTACTGTGATAAAATGTATATGTAGATCAGGTGACATGAGTATTTGTTGCACCATTTCTGAGAGCAATATTTTGAAGAGATATAAATTAGTATTGGGGGCACAAATAGGTGTACCATGTGTGTATGAATATAGAGAGAATTCATGAATAGACCATACTGTGAATAAATAATATAACTGTTTCCAAATTTAGAAATTGGAATAAATTGATATCCCAAAATACACAGGAAATCTTATATTGATATACATACATTCATTCCAACCAGTTATATATCTAATGGTAATATTAGGGTTGTAGTTTATCATAAAATGTGTGTGAGTTTTGCTTCAAAATTGATTATGGAAATCTAAAATAATGTGTTTGGAAAGAAGTCTCATGAAATAACCAGTCAAAAACAAGGAGGAATACATGTGTTCTGAAGCAGGAAGTGATTGAATGTGTTACAAATGTCTTTCAATTTGTGAACTTGTGGATGAAATGTATATTCTACGATGTATAAAAACTGATGAAATAGTAATGTACCAGTGTTGAATTAAAATGAACATCAAAATACACATCATGTCCCATAGAAATCTACTTTCATTGATGTTAAATTGGGTCAGTTACTGTAGAAATATAAGGCTTTGTTTGCACCATTCACTGAAGTGAGTTTTCAGTACTAGGAAATAAATATGTATTTCAGGTGGATGAATATTTCTAAAAACAATCTTATGAAAAGTTGATTATAAAAGCACATACATGAACATGAGTGAATTATTTAGGGAGTGTATAATAAGACACATATATTTCATATTTTGAAAATATATATATATATCACACAGATACATTAGAAAGTAGCAATATATATGCCAATCAAAATTCATCATGAAATATATATCATTCACAGATCCAAAAATATTAATTTTACTGAACATGGATTTATGTATAATGTTTTTCAACTAAGAAGCTCACTCATAGTTTGAATTTTCAGTTCCAAAAACATTTAGGAGGAGTCATCTCTTCTCATACTTTGTATCTCCCAAGTTAGCCACCTCACAAAAATGTACATGTGATACCAGGTAGGATTTTATATGTGCATATAAAAATACATGTGCTGAATTGGCTACAGAAAAAGGGAGACAGAAATTCACATATGTGTTAACTTTAAAAACACATGGAGAACCATTTCAACAAAAAATTAACAAGATTTATAACTCTTACCCTATATCATGCAAAAGGCAAGACCAACTATACGCCATAACTCCTCTCAACCGCTTGTATTTCTATTCTGTTTGGGTTATTTTTCTCCATCATATTAGGATTAGTAGTCAGAGTCTAGTAGGGTATGTGTTAGTGTCAGGGATTCAGTATTTTGAATGGAAAATTGAAAAATGAATCCAATGTGTATGTAAATATGTGCTACACCAAAATCTTCCCACTCTCATCCAGAACAATGCCTTGACAACACCTACGGCCCAAGTATGACACAATCAGAGGAGAAAAGTTAGAAAATCCGTGAATACATATCTAGAATGGAATATGATCAGAAGTTCACAACCTTGGAAGTGGTAGAGGAGTTTCCAAAAGTAAGGGACAGGGTAAACCCTCCAAAAACTTGAAGGTCTGCTGGCCTAGAGACTTCTTGAGAAACTGCCTGTGAGGTTGGGCACTTGAAATATATGTTGTTGTCAGGAGCTTTAGCTTCCTTTCTAGTGAGACCATAAAAGCTGGGTCTGCATCAATGTGACCTGGAGGACATGGTTTCTTATTTTCCAATGAACATGAGATAGCAGTGCTGAATTTTCCATTGTAGGTAAACTGTGGCCCCTGGGGGCTGAATGTCTCCCTGTGTGGACGTTGAATCCATATAGTCATCCTCTATTTTCATGGTGTTTCTTGCTGCTGCACTGGGAGTTTGGTATTTGCTTCATGAAATACAAGGAGTTCAACGGGGACACAGTGCAGGAGGGATTTCTGTCACGTGTGGTGGGTCAGGGTCTGCAGGAGAATACAAGAACCAGGCCTCTATCCCACATAGCTTGCCCCCTTGACCATAGCAACCTGATTCTGAACAATGTCCTGAAACCTCTCTATGTAACAAGGTGCCTTTACATATAAGGGTCTGCTGGCTTCACCATGTCAGTCACAAGCCATTTGGAATCCAATGAAAGATCTACATGGCCCCACCACAGATGTTTTATCACACACCTGCCCACCATTGTTCTAGGCCCACTACTCAGCAGGATCCAACTTTCTGGCATCTCTGTTAAACACCATTTTCATGAAAACCAGTCAATCAAGGCACTGTCTGGTATACTCATTGTTGGGAAAAGTATAAACGGCAGCCATACCCCAGAGAAAAACCCCAACATTGTGCCTAAGGACTTCTTCTTCCTACCTTCTTTTTTCTACAGTGGTGCCAAATGTTCCCACCCGTGTGAACTCTCCCGCTGGCGCCAATTTGAAATCTCGCTGGTGGGGAACCTTAGCCCCAATAAGAACTAATTCCTGGGCTCCAGAGCTGATATCTGAAAGAACTAACCAATAAACGGTTTGCCTGCCATTTATCTAAGCCCTTCCATCTTCCCCTTAGTTCTATATAAGCACACAGCTTTTTGCAATAAAATTGGAATTCTCCCAGCGAAGTGCCTTTGCGTGGGAAGTTCTTTCATTCTGGTGCCCCATGTGAGGATACGGGTGAGCTCTTTCTAACAAGAGCCCCGTCCCCTGCTCCCCCGGAGACAGCCAGCTTCCTGCACCCACCACAGATCTGATATATGTAAGCCTCCCCTGACCCTGGCTCTGCAACTCCCTTCGGGCTACCACTGGTTTTGTGACCTTGATCTTCCGGCCCACTCTCAACGCCCTGTAGGGGGCAGGAAATTCCTGCCACTAAGACCTTTACTGGTCGCAGTGGACCCTCTGGTGATCCGTTTTCCTTTGGGGCGTGAGGCTTCTGAGTTTACACAAGAGGCTCTGTGGTTTTTTCTCCTCTGCTGCCGCTGCCGCTGCTGGCTAGAGTTGCTGTTTGCTGCGGGGCTGCTGTGTCTGGCTGAAGCTGCCTCTCTGCTCGGGGAAAACTGAACTCCCGTCCTGGAACTACATTCTGCCGGAACCGGAGTTCTGTTTTCATTACTGACTTTTTCCGCTGCGTTCAAAAACTTTCCTGACGTCAGGTTGCCCGTGGCTCCGAACCCATTGGGTCTCACAGATCGCACTTCACTGGTGACGCCCAGGTAGTGCCCTCTGTATTTCCTCATGATGGCTGGTCATTTTGGGGACGCCCACCTGACCCCCATTCGCCCTGAGCTTCCTGAAAGCCGTTCCAGCCCGGGATTTCTCTTTGTCTCTCTCGCTTACTCTTATTCTCTCTCTCTCTCTCTCTCTCTCTCTCTCTCTCTCTCTCTCTCTCTCTCTCTCTCTGTCTGTCTTCCTTTTCTCCCTGTGACTATGGGCACCTCTTCATCTGTACCTGAAGCCTCACCTCTCAAATGTCTACTAAAAAATCTGGCCACACTCTCCCTCACACCAGACATCAAGCCCAAACTTCTAATCAAATTCTGTACCCAAGATTGGCCTACATATCCACTGGATAATGGCAATCATTGGCCTCCAGAAGGCTCCTTACATCCAAACTTCATCTGCGACCTTTTTAACTACTGCCAGCATCTGAAAAAGTGGAGTGAGATTCCCTGCATTTAGGGTTTTAGCCTTCTCACACAGCACCCTGTCGCTGCTCCTCCTGCCCTCCCTCTCAGGTCCTCCTTGTTTGCAAACCCTTCTCTTCCCCTACGTCTACTCCTGACTTCACAGATTCTTCCTCATTCAACCCAGCAGATGAACCCCCACCTTATCCCCCAGTCCTATCTGCCCCTTCTCTCCCACTATACCCTCCTCTTCCTCTGCCTGATTCCAGGGATCCTCAGCCTTCCATTTCATCCTCCTCCCCTCCGCCCTCTTCTGCCTGCTCCACCTCCTCCTCTTCCAAAGAGACACTCCCTGCCCCTCCCTCTCCTTCCTGTCCGCCTCCTGCCTCTTTCAGTCCTCCTGTTACCAGGTCTAAGGGACTCCTTCCCACCCCCAAGACAATCGCACCCCTTTGTGAGGTAGCTGGTCCCGAGGGTGTCATCAGAGTCCAAGTGCCCTTCTCCATGTCGGACATTACTCAGCTAGAGAGGAAGTTAGGCTCATTCACCACTGACCCCACCACTTACATTCGGGAGTTTCAATGGGTCCTGCAAGCATATAGTCTCACTCATCATGACATCTACATGCTCTTGGCCAATACACTTCTCCCTGAGGAAAGTCAATGGGTCTGGGAGCTAGCCCAAGCCCATGCTGATGAAAATCATAGGACCAATCCTAACCACCCCACAGGCCCTCATGCTGTCCCAGAGCAGGATCCCCTATGGGATTACAACACCCCTGAAGGCTTACAGTCTAGTGACCTTTTTACATCCTGCCTCTTGGTGGGCCTGAAAAAGGCCATCCGCAAGGCTGTTAACTTTAAAAAGGTGCAGGAGGTCATTCAAAGGAAGGAGGAAACACCTTCAGAATTCCTGGATAGACTAACCAAGGCCCTTTAACAGTACACAAACCTCAACCCAGAAACCCCTGATGGCCGTCATGTCTTAATGAAATATGTTCTGGCCCAAAGCTACCCTGACATTAAAGCCAAGCTTAAAAAGCTTGAACAGGGCCCTGCTACTCCTTAGACTAAAATCCTCGCTGTCGCTTTCAAGGTTTTTTATGATAGAGAGGATGAAAGTGAATGCCGTAGGCAGAGGGCTAAAAATGCCAAGTTCCAAATGTTGGCCCAGGTCATTCAGAGAAGGCCATCACCACGCCATCCCAATATGACACCCCCGGGAGCTTGCTTCAAATGTGGTAAGGAGGGACATTGGGCCAGGGATTGTCCTTCACTGAGGACACCCTACAACCCCTGCCCAAAATGCCATCAAAGGGGACACTGGGGGGCAGACTGCCCAACAACCCTAAAGGGAGGTTGGTCAGCCGCCAGGCAACCACAGCCTTTCTTGGGCTTAGCAGCGGAGGATTGACGGATCCCTGGGCTTTCCCTCCAGACTATTACCATCAAGAATCAAGAGCCTAGGTTTACCTTCCTGGTGGATGGATGCTTCATTACCTTCCTCTTGGATACTGGTGCCACTTTTTCGGTCTTAAGGGAGTATGGGGTTCTACCACACCCTCAAAAACTCCTATTGTCAGGGTAGGAGGTAAACAGATTTTCCCTCAAACCCCCCCCCATCATGTTATATGCAGGGATCCCTTTTGTCCTTCACTCACTTCTTTCTCGTTATGAGCCATTGCCCCATTCCCCTTCTGGGAAGGGACATACTCTCACTATTAAAAGTCAGCATTCACATATCACCCCACACCTCTCCTACCTCTCATTTCCTCATGATGTTCCTAGGGGCAGATACACCTCCTTAATGCACTCTCCCATGACTCTCTAAACCAGTTAAGCCTGAGGTTTGGGACACAACTACACCCCTTATGGCTAAATGCAGTCCTATTCATATTGTCTTACGGGACCCTTCAAGATATATTAGTCAATCACAATATCCACTCACAACCACAGCCCTCCTCGAATTAGAACCCATCATCCAGGATTTATTACGAAAGGGGTATCTTAGGCCTACACACTCTCCTTTCAACACCCCCATTCTGGCACTTAAGAAACCTAAAGTGTCCTACAGGCTGGTTCAAGACCTTCTCCTTGTCAACTCCTCTGTGGTCCCCATCCACCCACTAGTGCCCAACCCTTACACCCTCCTCTCTCAGATCCCTGCCACTACTACCCACTTCTCGGTCCTAGGTTTAAAAGATGCATTCTTTTCTATTCCCTTGTTCTCAGAATCTCAGAATATCTTTGCTTTTACATGGACTGACTCTCACATCCACCATTCTCATCAGCTTTCCTGGACTGTCCTCCCACAGGGATTCAGGGATAGCCCCCATCTCTTTGGCCAAGTTCTTGCCCAGGACCTCACATCCTTTCACCCGACCTGTCCTGACACTATTCTCCTTCCATATGTCAATGACCTTCTTCTATGTAGTCCCTCTGGGAACACTCTCAATCCCACACCGCTCAGCTTCTTAATTTCCTAGCAGACAAGGGATATAGGGAGTCTCCCCACAAGGCCCAGGTTTCCCATTCTTCTGTCACCTCTCTTGGTTTTTGCCTTAGACCCGGGAAAAAGGAAATAACACTGGATAGGAGGCAACTCCTCTCTGATCTTCCAGTGCCCCATATGAAAGCCAAAATACTATCATTCCTAGGATTAGCAGGTTATTTTAGGGCCTGGATCCCAAATTATTCTCTTCTATCCAAACCCCTGTATGACCAAGCAAATGGACCCCCTAGTGAATCTCTTGTCTCCTCCCCCATCTACCACTTCCGCAGGTTTCAGCAACTCCTCTTAAAGGCACCTGCCCTTCACCTTCCTGATCTTTCAAGACCATTTCATCTATATGTCCATGAAAAAGGGGGGCAAGCACTTAGGGTCTTAGGTCGAAACTATGGGCCTACATTTGCACCTGTGGCATATTTTCCAAGAAACTAGACTCTACCATCCGTGGGTGAGCCCCTTGCTTAAGAGCTCTGGTTGCTGGACAAATTTTACACAAAGAAGCCTCTAAGCTGAGTTTTGGGGCACCTTGAACTATCCACTCCCCACATCACTTGAAAGATCTTTCAGCTTATAAGGGCCTTCAAACCCTTCCTCCATCCAGGGTTCTGTCGCTCCTCACTTCCTTTCTGGAAAACCCTAATATTACTTTCCTCCCCTGCTCTGCACTGATCCTTCCCTCACTGCTCCCAATGACTCCCACGTCTAAAACACCAACTCATAATTGGTTGGAAACCTTAGAAGATTTCCTCCCCTGTCATTCTTCCATTTCTGAGGAACCACTCACCAAGCCTGACCTTATCTGGTTTACTGACAGCAGTTCCTTTAGGCAGAACGGCACTCATTACTCTGGATATGCTGTAGTTTCAGCCACTGAGATTATAGACGCCAAAGCTTTGCCTTCAGGAATTACCAACCAGCAGATTGAACTTATAGCAGCCACTCGTGCCTGCCTTCTAGCACAAGGCAAATCCCTCACCCTCTATACTGATTCAAAATATGTCTTCCAGATCTTATTATCCCATGCTTCAATATGAAGGGAGCGACGCCTACTTACCACCAAAGGTAATGTGATCACTAATTCGGCTCTTATAACCAATCTGATGGAGGCCTCCCACTTACCCACCCAGTTGGGAGTTGTCCATTGTAGGTCCCATCAGAAGGATGGCTCTCTTATCACTGAGGGCAATGCCAAAGCTGACCAGGCGCCACGAATGCGTGCTACCACTTCCAATTATGGCCCCTATGGGGTACATATTATGGCCACTTTAGACAGCTCATCTGAAGCCCCTACTTCTTCCAGTAAGAACAAGGATCTTTTCAAGTTCCTTCATACTCTACACCATTCCAATTCTCAGTCTTTGACCCTTTTTTTACAGAGCTTCTTCTCCCTCAACCCTTCTGACATAGCCATGATAGAGAATATAGCCTCTAATTGTCAGATCTGTCAGCGGACCAAACCTCATATTCCTTTAAGGCCCAAACCTTTCCCTTTCCACCAAGCCCAGGGACACATTCCCATTGCTGACTGGCAAGTAGACTTCACCAACATGCCCACAGTATGGCACACTAAATACCTCCTTGTCTTTGTGGACACTTTCTCTGTTTGGGTTGAGGCATTTCCCACTTCCAATAAAAAGGCTTCCACTGTAGCTTCAATCTAACTGACAGACATCATCCCTAGGTTTTGTATGCCCACTTCCCTACAATATGACAATGGCCCTGAGATTATTTCTAGGATCACACAAAAGGTCTCTCAAGCCCTCTCCTTCAAGTGGCATTTCCACTGTCCATATTACCCCCAGGCTTCAGGGAAAGTGGAAAGGGTAAATCATACTCTGAAGGAAGTCCTTACCAAATTGACAATGGAATTAAACTTAGACTGGGTCAAAATCCTTCCCTTTGCTTTGCTTCGAATCAGAGCTCTCCCTAAGAAACCATCTTTACTGTCTCCCTTTGAGATAATGTATGGAAGACCTCTTATACCCTCTGGGTTGGTCACTTCACAAGGACCTCTCACCCGAGATTTGTCTTTGCCTCTCTTGTTTCATCTCCGCTCTGAACACTGGAAATGTCAGAACTGGCTTCTTCCGGACCCAGTCTCCACTCCAAACACTCCTCCCTTAACACCTGGGAGTCTAGTCTATTATAATACCCCAGAGAATAAAGGGACTCTTGCACCAAAATGGGAAAGCCCCTATCCTTTCATTCTCTGTACCCCCACCGCCGCCAAACTCTCCTTACCAGACAACCGTCTCACTCCCTGGATTCCCATTTCTAGGTTGAAACCATATCACCAGGAGGCCCCACCTGCTGACGACAGGACCATGCCAGAGGAACTCCAAGAATCACCTCCAGAAGCTCCCCTTTAATCCTGCTTTCCACACCCATCTCACCCATTTAAGTTGCGGCTCACACGGTGTTCCCTGCAGCCCAATTCCTCTTAAAGAAGGCACAATGAGCTCTCCCAACACCCTAGTCTTCTCTAACTGCTTGTTTTTTGTGCTCTGCTTTTTTTCTGTGCTCTGTTGGGACTTGTCTTTACCCTCCTAACCTACCATGTATTTATTCACTCTTCGGGAACGATACTCAGAACATGGCATGCAGAAGGTCCGCGCAGTGGATGCAACTACTTGCTTCATCCACAACTGCACCTCTATTTCCCTAAAATTGTCACCTTCAAGGACCTTCGTCCCTGGTAGCTGGAACTGGCCTTTCATTTGCTTCCTTTTTAATCAAACCAAAGACTATTGTCATTGGTGGCCTGAGATATATAATGGGTGTCCCTATTGGTCATGCAGGTTCCATGATGAACGTGGTAGCTGTTCTTACCACTCACTTGGCTACTCTGAAGGGTTGACTTCTAGTTACCTAAAGTGGCATAAAGGCTCTTCATCCGATAACAATGGATCGTATACTTCAGATATACCTGACCCCAAGGCCAAACGTTGGGGCTATGTTGAGTTTGCTCTCTATGCTCGGACAACCTCAGCAAGACCCACAGGGTGGATGACTGTTGGCCGCACCCTGATTACGCCACCTAAGGCAACCAATCATGTAGTCGAACACATTAAGGAGTCAGAATCAAAACTGGATAAAGGCCATTGCAACACATGTTTTTTCGTCCTCTGCCTGAGGATCAAAAGAAGTATATTTCCTATATGCTTCCATAATTCTCTCCAGAATCATAGAGGGAGACTCATTAGGACCTTGGATTATCTCTCTTACCATGGCCAAATTAGTCGGCCCTCTGGCGGCCACTCGGAGCCCCGCCATTAGAGCCCTGTGATAAGTGGAAAGATGCTACCAACCTTCAAAGGTGTTGGGATCCCAGTTTGGTCGGTTCATGGGCCCATAAGGATGAAGAGGGAGCATCACAGTGGCTTCTGAGTTTTCTATTTTCCGTAGCTGGCGAGTTTCTTTAGGTGGCCCAGCTTCCACCAGAAAAGGAGGGGCTGCTGCTGCTGCGGAGAAGTCCCTTGGAGGGCTTGGGTCTGGCCCAATTGCCTCTAGTGGCGGAGAGGCTGAGTCAGTGGCGGGAGAATCATCTGGAATGTGTTGGGGGTTGGGGAGCGAGGGCAGAGGATAAGGAGGGGGAGGATTGTCCAGTCTTGTGACTCAGGAAGAATGGGGGGAAGATGGGGAGGGAACGGAAGGTTTGAATGATAGGATCCTGGGGAAGGGGTATATGGCTGTTGATCTGGGTGGCCACGTGGTCCCGGCTGAAAGACAATATCTCTGACTTTTTGGATTAGATTGAAGTAGAAGGATCCTTCTGGGGGCCACCCGACTTTGAGGATGGGCAATTCTGAAGCACAGAGAGTCTGCCAGGTCTGACATTTAACTGAAAAATAATGATTCTTGGCCCTTGAGCGGACATCAGTCCAATGATCAAGGGTCAGGGACAGAAGCGTGAAAGTGCTTTGTCCCATAATGGGAGTTACTCAAAAAGAGACAGTGAAGACACAAACGCAACACAAACAAAGACAAACAGTAAACGTTTAACATGGGTCCAAGACAAATATTAGAACTCAGTAACTGGCAAAACCTGATGGGTTAGACAATAAAGACAGACAGTAAACTCAACATGAGTTCGGGACAATGAACAAAACTGTGTAGCCAGCAAAACCTGATGGGCTGGCAAACCGAATCCTGAAGCAAAATATAACCGAGTTGAGGAAACTAATATTCCTTGATTTCCCTCGTCCTCTGGAGTGTCCCCCAGGGACGTGGCCAGTAGCTCTGTGACACGTCTGCCACCCACTGTCAGAGAGAGCTAATGCTCTTCACCGACAGCCACTTTGCCAAGCCCTAACCTGAAACCCGAAACTAGAAAGAGGCGCCTTTCTTACCCCGAGAGGAGTCCCTTGGGGTCTTTCATCCGCTGCTCCGGATATCTCACCTGGGACCTCCAGATGAAAAGGTGGGGCGAACATCGGAGGAAAAGACCACCAACAGGCTTTCTCATGCAACACCAAAGGGTTTATTGGGGGTATAGCGTGCTGGAGCTCAGGGCTCACTTCAGAGGAACAAAGAACAAAGAGCCCCGAGAACCACTTGAGTGGAGTTTATATACATTCTTTAGAGAGGGCAGGGACTTTACATACATCATAGCCTCTTTAGCAAATCATCATATACCGCGGGAAAATCAAATAACAACTCTAAAACATGATTAGCACATTCATTGGCGGGAACAGGTTGGGCAGGGGGTGATTGGTCAGCCGTAAGAAGGGGTATACATTTAAATTGATTGGTGGATGCACTGTGATGTATACGTGGTGAGCTGCATGGTTTCTGGGAAGGGGCTGTTAAGTAACTAGGTCCTCAGGGAAGATTTCAACACACATCTAATGTGCAAATCCTGGAATTGTCTTAACTGCCACAGAAATTTCAGGTGCTGAGTGCAGCTTGGAAACTTTACAAAACCTGGTTCTTTACATTTCAATTTCAATTTCTTTTATTCTTTCAGAACCTTACAGAGGAAAGCGAGAGAGTTCATAGACAATTACTGCTCTTTTGGCCATTTTGGTTTTGGATGCACACAAGGGATCTTTCTTTAGATCCATCTGGTGCTGATAATCTAAGCCACAGCCTCAAACAGGGCCAAGAGGCTGATTAAAACATATCCATTTCCAAAGCAATTACTACTCTGAAGTCAGTTACAGAACTCAGTCTTCTAGGAGAATCACGCCAGTGTTAAAGCCCAGGTGAACACAGTCATCTCTTCCAAAAGCCACACAAGTTACCACAATTAAAATCAAAAAAATCCCACATGGCCCTCATCTACTTCCATATAGTCACTCATCATAATCTCTGGCTGGAGGTTTCCTTAAATGGCACAGCCCAATAGAGTGTCCATAATAAGCTCCCTTCTCCTCATTTACCTAAATTCAGGGTGGCCTGGACACCCTTCCTGTGAACCAGGATTGATCACATAGTTCTGCCATTAATACTGCTCTACTTCTCCAATTTGAGGCCTACTGACTATCAGGTATAGTATGTGATTTGGAGTCATTATTAAACCCAAGCACCTTTGCAGGGATTGGAAGAACTCATTTGACACAAAAAATCCCAATACTCCCTTGATGGAGGTCAAGAACCAAACACAGGAAGGCAAGAGACTTCACCCACAATGACTGATTTTTTGCCATTTTGGTTTTGGATGCACACATTGGTTCTTTCTTTAGATCCATCCGATGCTGATAATCTAAGCCACAGCCTCACACAGGGCCAAGAGGCTGATTCAGACACATCCCTTTCCAAAGTAATTAAGCAAAGAGCCACTGGTGATGCCCATTCCTTTCCATTTTAAAACTGTTTTCTTCAGGCTTCACAAAGGGTGGCCTGAGGCAAAGACCTTCCTGACATTCAGGGCAACAGAACAATAGGTAAGCAAAAGGCCCAAAGCAGGGTTTCTCTACTGAGACTTTCCTGGTCACACTGATATCTGAGTTTTCTGAGATGCTTGCCATTCCCTTCAGCTATGGATTACATGGCCACGTCACAGAGTTTGGAGGTGGTACATATTTTGGACACAAAACCATGAGCCTATTGTGGAGAGTGGCCAGAATTCAGGAAGAAAACAGGAACTTAGGAAGACAGTACATGTTGTCCATCAATAAGGCAACCTGCAGTCCATTCCTAAAACGGGTAGGATGAATGCTGGGAAGCTTTCTACTAGACAGGACACATCCATTGATGCATTCTCTTTTCTAATGTGTACAACCACGGACACAGTGGGATACACAGACATAGAAACACTCGCCTTGTCAAAAGACTTTCTAGAAACATTCCACTCCAAACCAAGCAAGCCGCTTTTCCTACCTATTCTCAGAACATAAGACAAAACCACAAACTCACACCCACACTGAAAAAGGCACCTCCTTCCCCAAAGTAAGTCTGTGACTATCCAGAGTGTCCTCTGACTGGTGGGCCATACTATGTTCCCCAGAAATGGCCTGTCCTGTCTCAGATCTGGTCTCCATGGCCAACTCTGTGAAATATCAGGGGCCCGCGGTGAGCCACTTCTTGCTTTCTCTGGAAAGGCCAGTCTTCAAAATTTCCTGGCATTTGGCCATCCTCATATCAGTAGGTACCAAAAAAGACTTACTCTGTCCTTGGTAAATCCAAACAAGTGATCCCACTGTACTGGGACTGGGACTGGTTCTGGATGCCTGGCTTCCTGGATCCCAAGTTCAGAGAGTTCCATCACCAAGGAAGTGAGGTGAGGTCACTTCATTCAGAAACTGAATGAGGTCACTGCCTTAGCAACCACTTTTTCCGAACAGTTGCTTCCATACTTCCTCTGACACTTTCACAAGTTAGATTGGTATCTCAACCATAGGAACCCGGGAACAGCTCTCCACAAAGGCCTTTGTTGGTCCATCTTTTCTACATTAAGGAGAGAGGGTGAATGAGACACAACCCTTCATCCTTACCAGGTTGTTTTCCCTGGAAGATGACTTTTGCTCTCTCACGTTCTTCATAGTTGCCTACATGTTCTCCAGGGATCATTTCTGCATGGACCTTTGAGGTTTTCAGCAGGTATAAGATCCACTACATTCCTGTATTGTAAGACCAACTCTGTCCCTGCTGTTCTGTAATGTTAGATTGAGGGAACAGTGTATGGTTAGGGTTAATAACATGTGTGATTTGGGTTAGGAATAATTCTGCTGGATGAATAATGGTATTGGGAACCTGCGATATGTATGAGAATATATAGGTGAAATATATGTATGAAAACAGAAGTCTAGGTAAGATTTGAAGCCCAAAAGAGCATTTTGCCCTTGATTGGAATACTTAGATTTGAATTAGGTTCTGCACAGATTTGTCAGATTAATAAATATACAATGGCATAGGACCTTGTACCTTGGATGATTGAATGTCGAAGAGAACATCCAGTCAAAAAGGGATAGTCGGAAGTGAAAGGTTAATAAAATAGGTATTTGTCACTTCCTGGGAAGAATGTTGTGTTTATTCCGAGCATAATGGAGTTGTAAAAAAAAATATGATTAAATTAAAAAGACACCATGAAGAGTGTCAATGAGAGAGTGAGAGGACCAAAAAAAGTGGTTTGAGTCTTGGTTCACATAGTCCCCCTGTTTGACTACTTTTTTATCAACCCTGCCCTGTCCGAAAATAATCTCCATATTATTGCTAACTATAAAACCCTGTTTGCTCAACCGTGTAATTTCTTTTCTCTAAGCTCAAATTGGACAAGTTAAACTCATGGTAATACCCCACTAGCAGACATAGAATGTGACACCCCACAATGATCACTTTTATGATTAAAAGTAGCTAGAAGAAGAAGTGGGGAATGAAAGATTAATAAAATAGCTACTTGTCAATTTTTTTTCTGTATGCTTAACAAAACACTGTTGAAATCTTGAGAACTGTTTGCTAATCTTGTTCCCAGAATGTCCTGTCCCCAAATGCCAAACTGCAGAATGTACTCCCTCACCCGGTTGAATGCAAACCGCCCACTCTCCCTCACCCATCAATAAACTTCACTCCCTGCCCTCCCCAAAGAAAGTATATAAGCTCTGCTTAAGCTCTTCTCAGGGCTCTCTGCTCTATTCAAGTGAGCTCCGATCCCCTGCATGCTGACCCCCTATAAACCCTTTGCTGTTGCATGAGATAGTCTTTTGGTGGTCTCTTCCTCCGAAGCTCGCCCAGTGTTTACTTTGATGATTGGGTGTAGAAAAGAACATTCAGTCAAAAAGGGATAGTCGGTAGGATTAGGAAGATAGTTGTTAGGTTTAGGAAGAAGAATGAGTATAGGTTTTGGAAAAAAAAATATTCTTTATCAATAGGATTTTGTTTAGAGTGTGAATGTAAATGTTAGCCCACGTGAAGAGTCAGTCACAATAGTGAACCGGAGAAAATATGTAGGAAAACAGATATCAATAGAGATATTATGAAATAAGGCAAAATATAAAGTGGGTGATAGGATTAGACATTTTCAACAGGGTTGAATTTGAATATATGATCTTAGGAAGAAACCAATATGTAGTCACTAATTGGATTGATATTTGAGAGCATTAGGCAACCTGGACATGGCTGTGTTTAGTAATCCATGTTCATTTTCAATTTAGGCTTTGGTACAATAATAAGTGTGAACCTTGCATTTTGTCTGCAGAATATTACTGTGATAAAATGTATATGTAGATCAGGTGACATGAGTAATTTTTCCATCATTTCTGGGAGCAATATTTTGAAGATTAATAAGTTAGTATTGGGGGTACAAAGAGGTGTACCTTGTGTCTATGAATGTAGAGCTAATGCATGAATAGACCATACTGTTAATAAATAATATAACTGGTCCACTTTAAATAATGCATTGGATTCATATCTTAAAATATATAAGAAATCTTATATTGATATACATACATTCATTCCAACTAGTTATACATCTAATAGTAAAATTAAGGTTATGGTTTATCATGAAAGGTGTGTGAGTTTTTCTTCAAAAGTGATTATGGAAATCAAAAATAATGTGTTTCGAAAGAAGTCTCATGAAAAGACCAGTCAAGAACCATGAAAAAATACATGTGTTCTGAAGCAGGAAGTGATTGAAAGTGAAACAAATGCCTCTAAATTAGCGAACTTGTGGATGAAATATATATCCTATTATGTGCATAAACTGAAGAAATAGTAATGTACCAGTTTTGAATAAAAATGAACGTCAAAATACACATCATGTCCCATAGGAATCAATTTGCATTGATGTTAACCTGGGTCAGTTACTGTATTAATTTTAGGATTTGTAGGCACCATTCACTGAAGATAGTTTTCAGTACTAGGAAACAAATACATATTTCAGGTGGATGAATATTTCTGACGATAATCTTGTGAAAAGTTGATTATAAATTCACATATATGAATATGAATGAATTTAGGAAATGTATAAAAAGACACATGTATTTCATATTTTGAAAAATCTGGAAAGTTTGCACACAGACATTAAAAATTAGCAATATATATGCCAATTGAAATTCACCATGAAATATATATCATCCACAGATTCAAAAATATTCATTTTACTGAACATGGATTTATGTATAATGTTGTTAAACTAGGAAGCTCACACAGAGTTCGAATTTTAACTTCCAACAGCATTTAGGAGAAGTGATCTCTTCTCACAATGTGTATCTGCCAAGTCAACCACCTCACAAGAATGTACGTGTTGTACCTTGTAGGATTCTATATGTGCATATAAAAATACATGTGCAAATAGGCTACAGAGAAAGGGAGACAGGAATTCACATATTTGTTAACTTTAAAAACACATGGAGAACAATTTCTACAAAAGTTGACTAGATTTATAACTCCTACACTACATAATGCAAAAGGCAAATTCAACTATACACCATGCCTCCTCTGAACTGCTTGTATTTCTATTCTGTTTGGATTATTATTCTCCATCATATTAGGATAAGTAGTCAGAGTCTAGTAGGCTAAGGGTTAGTGTCAGGGATTCAGTATTTCCAATGGAAAATTGGAAAAGGTATCCAATGTGTATGTAATTATGTGCTTTGAAAAATCTTCCCACTCTTATCCAGAACAATGCCTTGACATTACCTTTGCCCCAAGTAAGACACAATTACAGGAGAAGAGTTCAAAAATCTGTGCATATATATATGGAATGCAATATGCTCAGTTGTTCACAAACTTGGAGGTGGTAGAGGAGTTTACAAAAGTAATGGACAGGGTAAACCCTCCACAAAAATGGAGCTTTGCTGGCCTAAAGACTTCTTGAGAAACTGCCTCTGAGGTTGGGCACTTGAAATATATGTTGTTGTCAGGAGCTTAATCTTCATTTGTGGTGAGACAATTAAAGCTGGATCTGCATCTATGTGACGTGAAGGATCTTGTTTCTTATTTTCCAATGAACATGAGACAGCAGTGCTGAATTCTCTCTTTGTAGGTAAACTGTGGCCACTGGGGGCTATGTGTCTCCCTGTGAGGACTGTGAAACGATTTGATCATCCTCCAATTTTCGTGGTGTTTCTTGCTGCTGTACTGGGAGTTTGGTATTTGCTTCGTGAAATACAAAGATTTCAACTGGGACAAAGTGCTAGAGGGAGTTCTGTCACGTGTGGTGTGTCAGGGTCTGCAAGAGAATGCACCAACCAGGCCTTTATCCCACATAGCTTGGCCCCTTGACCATAGCAACCTGATTCTGAACATTGCCCTGAAAACTCTCCATATAACAGGATGCATTTACATATAAGGGTCTGCTGGCTACACTATGTCAGTCACAAGCTATTTGGAAGCCAATGGAAGGTCCACATGATTCCACCACAGATGTTTTATCACACACCTGCACACCACTACTCTAGGCCCACTACTCAGGAGGCTCCAACTTACTGGCATCACTGTTCTTCAACATTTTCATGAAACCCAGTCAATCAAGGCACTGTATTGTATACTCATGATCAGCAACAGGACATCCAAAGTTTCTCCAGTGCCACCTGGTCATGGGAATTTCAAAAATTTGATGGTATTCATCTAGCCATTTTTCAAGGATGAAGTTGGAGGCACTGTGGGTTTCAATTCATTCAGGAACCACTAAATGGTGAGGAAGTTCATTTCAATGAAATCTCTGGACAACACTCACAGGAAAGGCTTCCCAAAGAGTGGCCAAAAGGTCACATGAAGCCAGGCCCATTGAACTGTACAATGTGAGGTCCATGTGTGTTTTGACTCTCAAATATGGCTTCCATGTTTTTCATAATAAAATCATGTGATATCCTGGCTGAGATTCACAGTGCTCTGTGGAAAACCAACCTGGGACTAGATTTCAGATTCCAAGGGTGAATCTCATGCGTGGCCTCCTAAAATCCCAACTCAATTCATGGCAATACTACTCTGAGGTCAGTTCCAGAACTCAGTCTATAAGGGGAATCACCCAAGAGTGAAGCCCTGGTGGACCCAGTCATCTCTTCCAACTGCCACAAAAATGACCACAATTATAACCAAAACACTCCCACATGGCCCTTATTTTCTTCCATATAGATATTCATCATAACTTCTGGCTAGAGGTTTCCATAAGTGGCGCAGCTCAAGACAGTGTCCAATATAAGCTTCTTTGCCCCTCATTTGCCTAAAGTAAGTGTGGCCTGCACACTCTTCCTGTCAACCAGGAGTGATCAAATAGGCCTGCCATTAATACTGCTCTGCTTCTACTATTTGAGGCCTACTGACTGTCAGGTATAGATTCTTATGTGGTTTGTAGTCATGAGACAACACTAGCACATCTGCAGGGCTTTGAAAAACTCATTTTACTCAAGGGTCAATAATCACACTTGATGGAGGTCAGGAACCTAACAGAGGAAGGTGAGAGACTTCATCCACAATGACTGATCTTTTTGAATTTTGTTTATGGATGCACACATGGGATATTTCTTTAGATCCATCAGGAGCTGACAATCTAAGCCCCAGCTTCACCGAGCGCCAAGAGGCTGATTCAACACATCCATTTCCAAAGCAATTAAGTGAAGAGCCACAGGTGATGCCCACTCATTTCCATTTGAATACTGTTTTCTTCAGGCTTCACAAAGGGGTGGCCTGAGCCAAAGACTTTCCTTACATTCAGGGCAACAGAAAAATAGGTAAGCAAATGGCCCAAAGCAGGGTTTCTCCACTGAGACTTTCCTGGTATCTGAGTTTCCTGATATCTGAGTTTTCTGACATGCTCCACTTCCCTTCAGCTATCCAGTACATGGCCATGTGACAGAGCTTGGAGGTGCTACATAGCTTGGACACAAAACTTTGAGCCTATTCTGGAGAGTGTCCGGAATTCAGGAAGAAAACAGGAACTTAGAAAGATAGTAGGTTTTGCCCATTGATAAGGCTAGTCGCAGTCCATTCATAAATTGGCAGTATGAATGCTGGGAAGCTTTCTACTAGACAGAACACATCCATGATGCATTCTTTTTCTAATACTAAGACCACGGAGAGAGTGGGATACACAGTAATAGAAACACTCACCTTGTCAGAGGACATACTAGATACAGTCCTCTCCAAACCAAACAAATCGCCTTTCCTACATATTCTCAGAACATGAGACAAAACCACAAACTCACGCCCACACTCAAAAAGACACCACCTTTCCCAAAGTAGGTCTGTGACTATCCGGAGTGTCCTATGATGGGTGGGACATACTATATTTCCACGAAATGCACTGTGCTGTCTCAGTTCTGGTCTCCTTGGCCAACTCTGTGAAGTTGTCAAAAGTCACTGGTGAGCCACTACCTTCTTTCTCAGGAAAGGCCCCTCTTCTTAGCTTGCCTAGCATTTGGCCATCCTCACATAACTAGGTACCAAGAAAGACTGACTCTGTCCTTGGTTTACCCAAACAAGTGAGACCACTGGAACTGGGACTGGAACTGGCTGTGGTTGCCTGGCTTCCTGAATCCCAAGTTTAGAGAGTTCCATCACCAAGGAAGTTATGTGAGGTAACTTCCTTCAGGAAGTGAATGAAGTCACTGCCTTGGCAACCACTTGTCCTAACAGTTGCTTCCAAGGGTCCCATGAGATGGAGGGTGCACCTACTTGCTGTGACATTTTCACAAGTTAGAATGGTATATCAACCATAGGCACCTGGGCACAGCTCTCCACACAGGCTTGGTTTGGTCCATCTTCTCTACATTAAGATGAAAGAGGCTGATTCAGACACATCCCTTCACCCTGACCAGGTTGTTTGTGATGGAAGTTGACTTTTCCTCCCTCAGGTCCTTCATTGCTGCCTACATCTTCTCCATGGATCATTTCTGTATTGACCTTTGAGGTTCTCAGCAGGTGGAAGATCCCCTACACTCCTGATTGTAAGACCAACTCTGTCCCTGCTTTTCTGTAAAGTTAGATTGAGGGAACAGTGTATGGTTAGGGTAATAACAGGTTCGATTTGGGTTAGGAATCATTCTGCATGATGAATAATGGCATTGGGAACCTGTAATATTTACAAGAATATACAGGTGAAATATAAGTATGAATACAGAAGTCTAGGTAAGATTTGAAGCCCAGAAGAGCATTGGGTCCTTGATTGGAATACTTAGCTTTGAAATACCTTCTGCACAGATGTCTCAGAAAAATCGATAAACAATGGCATAGGACCTTGTAAATTGGATGATTGAATGTAGAAGAAAACATCCACTTAAAAAGGGTAGTCGGTAGGATTGGAAAGATAGTCAGTAGGTTTAGAAAGAAGAGTGAGTATAGGATTTGGTCCAAAAGTTCTTTAGCAATAGGGTTTCTCGTAGAGAATGAATGTAAATGTCAGAACATGTGATGAGTCAGTCACAATGATTAACTAGGGAAAATATATAGGGAAGCAGATATCAATAGAGACATGAAGAAATCAGGCAAAGTATAAATTGATTGATAGGATTAGACATTTTCAACATGGTAGATGTTGAATATACAATCTTAGAAAAAAACAAATATTTAGCACCAATAGGATTAACATTTGAGAGCATTAGGCAATCTGGACTTGGATGTTTTTAGTAATCCATGCTCACTTTCCATTTAGGTTTTGGTACAATCATAAGTGTGAACTTTGCATTTTGTGTCCAGAATATTACTGTGATAAAGTGTATATGTAGATCAGGTGACATGAGTATTTCTTCCACCAATTCTGTGGTCAATATTTTGAAGATGTATAAATTAGTATTGGGTGTACAAATAGGTCTACCCTGTGTCTACAAATATAGATAAAATGAATGAATTGACCATACTGTGAATAAATAATATAACTGGTTCCAACTTTAAATTATGGATTGAATTGATATCTGAAAATATACAGGAAATCTTATATTGATATACATACATTTATTACAACCATTTATAGATCTAATGGTAATATTAAGGTTATGGTTTGTCATGAAGAGTGTGTGAGGTTTGCTTCAAAAGCGATTATTGAAATCTAAAATGAAAAGTAGTCTCATGAAAAGACCAGACAAAAAACATGGAGGAATACATGTGTACTGAAGCAGGAAGTGATAGAAAGTGAAACAAATGCCTATAAATTTGAAAACTTGTGAATGAAATATATATCCTATGATGTGCATAAACTGAAGAAATAGTCATGTAACATTGTTGAATAAAAATGAATGTCATAATACACATCATGTACCATAGTAATCTACTTGCATTGATGTTAAAGTGGGTCAGATACTGTAGAAAAATTAGGACTTCTATGCACCATTCACTGAATTTAGATTTCAGTACTAGGAAACAATATGTATTTGAGGTGGATGAATATTTCTGAGAATAATTTTGTGAACATTTGATTATAAATCCACATACATGAATATGAATGCATTTAGGGATTGTATAATAAGACACATATATTTTATATTCTGAAAAATCTGGAGAGTGTGTATATATATACACACACACACACACACACACACACACACACAGACATTAAAAGGTAGCGATATATATGCCAATCGAAATTTATTATTAAATATATATCTTTCACAGATCCAAAAATATTCATTTTACTGAACATGGATTTATGTATTATCTTGTTCAACTAGGAAGCTCACCCGTAGTTTTAATTTTCAGTTCCAACAACGTTCAGGAGGAGTGATCTCTTTTGACAATTTGTATCTGCCAAGTCAGCCACCTCACAAAAGTGTACATGTGATACCAGGTAGGATTCTATATGTGCATACAAAAATACATGTGCTGAATAGGATACAGATAAAGGGCGACAGGAATTCACGGATTTGTTATCTTTAAAACACATGGAGAACTACTTCAATTTAATATTGACTTGATTTATAACACCTACCCTTTATCATACAAAAGGTAAGTCCAGCTATACACCATGCCTCCTCTGAACTGCTTGTATTTCTATTCTGTTTTGGTTATTTTGCTCCATCAATTTAGGATTGACACAGTCTGGCTGGGCACAATTCAGGAGCCACTTGTCAAAAGCTAACTTTATTTTTAGAACCACACACGCCAAAAAATAGCTCCTCGGGAAAAACACTCAGAGCACAACTGCCACCACCGGCTTCCCACAAGCTCTCAACCTCCCCTCTCCTCCTGCTCTTGAGGTCGATTGGCTGGGTTGTTTGAGCAGAGCCAAAAAAGTCCCCCAATAAGCAGCTCCATAATTTGAAAGGGTGGGGAAACAGCCCAATGGGCATCACCGCAGAGGAGCCAATCAGCTAGATGTTGCTGGGGCCGCTGTGAGCCAACCTTCAGCTGGCAGTCTGAAAGTTTGCTTTGGCCCCTTGGGCTGTGGCTCTCAACATCTAACCCTCTCTGTTTAAACAACAAGCATGTGGCTTAGGGACCATGCCTGCCTTAGGTTGTCCAATAGTACATATGATTCTTACCCATTATTGAATGAGCTGACCTCAAGGTGTCAGCCTCCTGTCTTAGATTGGTACCATTGTAATTGGATCTTACCCATCACTGACTACAGGTCCAGTATACGTCCACACCTGTGGAGAGGTCTTTGTACCAGCGGGCGGGTGAGGCTCTTTGCCTCATCTCTGTTGGCCCCCTAATTTTAGCTGAACACCATGACAAGCAGAAGGGAGGAAGATACACCAAGGCAATTGATGGCTCTTTTTGAAAAAATTGTACCACCGATGACATCATCAGAGAAATACCCCAACACTACCACACGTCACTGCACCAACAGATAGTTCACAATGCAGGCAGGTGAGTTCACAATGCATACAAGTGATACATAGTCCAGGCAAGTTCTGCAAGCAGTTCAGTGATGGCTATTGCAGAAGCTGTAGATTGGTTTTATCTTTGACTTCACATGCACTGGGATGAAGATAGAAATTCTGGCAACAATGCCTAAAGAAAGAATTATGTAACATTCCAAAAGGCACTAAAAGAAAACAATTTTCTTAACAATTTACATTGTCTAGAAGAGAATTATTAAATATAATGAAAAGAAAAGGTGGATCCAACATGGCGGCGGGCAGAGAGGCTGCGCTTTTAATGCACTCCCAGTGATGGGGTCATAAAGTCGCAAGGATAACTCTTTGATTCTACCAACGGAGATTCTCCTAGCAAAATTCCACTGAAGGGAGACTGCCCGGGAGCTACAAGAATTTTTTTGAAGCGTCTGTGTGACCCGGACGAGTGGGACCCTGCCACTAGACGCGGAGTTCGAGATTCACCAGCCACAGTCTGCGCACCGCGGGCACAGCTGCAGATCCGTCCACCAGCCCGCAGCCAAAGTGACTGGGTCCTGCTAGACGCCGAGACACAGCTTGGCAGGAAGAAGTCTTTAGCCAAGCCTCCACGCGCCAGGAGCTGAGGTGAACTGGGCCGGACCAGTCCCACCCCTCCCCTCGGTCAATCCGGCAAGAAGCCTGGGGCCCACCATAGCAGAGAGGTGACATCATCGGAGTTCGGCCGGCGAAATTCCTTCCCAGCAAATTCCACTTTAGCAGGTGTGTGACTCCCCATACTGATACAAGCAGCCAGGAAACTTCATTGACTTCTCAGGGGTCGTGTCCGTAGGGAAGCAGAGGGGAGCCCAGAACCCAAGGCCCCCATATCACCAGTGGTGACCCCTAAGGTCTTATCCGCCAGTTTACCACAGCACTGAGGATTAAAAGGGGCACTCGGTGGGGCTGCAAGTGTAACTAGATCTCTGGAGAATCACTTCTGGGGAACAGGACCTGGCTGGCAGGCTGACAGGAGGAAGGGGGTTAAGAGCTGGAGAAGTGAAATGGCTCTGGACTGACAAGTCTGAGAGACCCCCAGAAGACGCCCTACAGGGATAGCTCTCGGCAGGTAGAGAGCAGACACTCCGCTTGGAAGGCACAGCTCCGCCTACTGGAAGAGAAGAAGGTGGATCTCTAAGACTTTAATTTTTTTTTTGTTGTTGTTGCTGTTGTTGATATTTTTTTCTCTCCTTCTTCTCTCCCTGTTCCTTTCCCCCCTTTTCCTTCTCTCTTTCTATCCCATTTCAAGTTTTATTGTTCTTTTCATTCCCCTCTAATCTATCTCTCCCTCTATCCTTTTTTTCTTTTTAAGAGCACCTTCATTCTCCTACCCCCCAACTCTCATTCCAAGCATTACATCTTTCATTGTGTGTAATTGTCTAAATGCAAATAGGTGAATGTCTCGAGGCTGTCTATAAGACTCCTAAATACCTAGCTACTACCAACACCCTGATCCAATTGCCTGGTAGTATCCACCTTCAGTGGAGCAATCTTCTAAAGTAGCCGAGACATACTAACCATTGTACCACCAGAGCACCCAACCTAAACATATAGTCCTAAGAACAAACAGCAAATCATTATATGCATACAGAACCTAGAAGCCTTATATGAATTAAATGAATCAGCTTTAAAGTACAACAAAGCCCAAAATTTTTAGGCATAATCTTCCACCACAAAAGAGAGACAACAGAGATATACAAAGCCAAAACAAATGTATAGGAGAAAGCAGTTACAAAGCAGTCAAACAGAGCTGGAAAGCAACGTGAACAATATGAAAAAACAAGGGAAAAAGGGGTTACAAACAATGCAGGACAATCTAAATATACAGGAGGACCTAGAAGAATCAGAAATATGGACAGGGAAAGAAATCAAGGCATTCCTAATTCAGATGGAACGGAATATTAGAAAAGACATGAGACAGCAAATCCAAGCATTGAAAGTATATTTTGAAGAGGAACTAACCACACAAATTAAATCCGCAAAGAATGAGCTTTATCAGGAGATAGAGGTGTTAAAAAATAATCAAGTTGTAATCATAGAAATGCAAGAAACCGTAAATCAGATTAAAAGCGCTAATGAGAATATTACAAACAGACTAGATCAAGTAGAAGTCAGAACATCAGATAATGAAGACAAAGTATATCAACTTGAAAAGAATATAGTCAACACAGAAAAGATGTGAAATCAAACATATAACACAAAACACAAGTGCACACATAATATAATACATACAACACATGACATAATATTAAAGGCCTTATGACTTTTTACAGGTGAAATCTCCATTGCAATGTCTAAAAACTCTATTGTCCAAAAATAGAACTGATCAGCAAAACATTAACCTAGTTCTGTATGAGCTAAAAAAAAAACAAAATAAAACTTCATGATATGAGAAAGGGGAATAATAAAATAGATTTGAAAAAAACATTCTGGTTCTGTCACAGATGTAAGAACAGCCAAACTGGAGTTCTGCATATCAGCTCTTATTGATTTGAGCCAAATCATCTTATTTTTGGTCTGTAGAAATCTCTTTAGTTAATCTCTCTGGAATCCAAATTGCCTACTGTTCTCCCTGTGGAAACACAAAAACAGACGCCGGACTCCAGACAATTACTTGGTCAGGACCTTTCCATTGTCCTGTTAGAATATCCTTCCAAAGTACCTTGGGCTTATGTACATTTTTTGGACATATATGCCTTTCTGCAGCACTAAGCCCTGATGAACCCAAATTTAAAAAGTGTAGAGTAAAAGGGTTATTTTAAGTTTACCTTTGGGGAATATATACCCCTTCCCAATTTGTTCTTTTTGCTTTAATATGTACGTTTTAATAGTTTCATGTGCTCTTTCAACTATGCCTTCTCCCTGTGGATTGTATGGGATTCCTGTTATATGAGTAATGCCAAATGATGTGCAAAATTGTTTAAAAGAAGTAGAAGTATAAGCCGGGGCATTATCTGTTTTTAACTCTTTTGGAACGCCCACAGTGGCAAAATTTTGTAAGCAATGAGCTATAACATCTTTAGTTTTTTTCTCCAGCAAGAATGGAGCCCATCAAAAATCCAGAAGAAGTATCAACTGTAACATGCAAATATTTTAATTTTCCAAATTCTGGCAAGTTTGTGACGTTCATCTGCCAAATATGGTTAGGTATCAATCCTCTAGGATTGACTCCAAGATTAACTTGTGGTAAAAAGGTCACACAATTTTGACATTGTTTTATTATTTGTCTAGCTTGTTCCTTAGTTACTTTGAAACGCTTTTGTAAAGTATTAGCATTGACATGAAACTTTTTATGAAAATTTGTAGCTTCTTCTAGTGTATAGAAAATATGTATGAATGTCATGTGTTGTTTTATCTGCTAAATAATTGCCCAAACTAAGGGCTCCAGGCAATCCTGTATGTGTCCTGAAATATCCTATAAAAAACGGATCTTTCCTGTCCCAGATTAGACTTTGTATAGTCGAAAGCAAAGAGAAAATAGTAGAGAAAGGGGAAATCCTTCTACCATCTTCAAGTGATACTATAGCACTAACTATATACTGATTATCGGAAAATAAATTAATTACAGATGCTTTAAGCATCACAAAAGCTTGTAATACTGCATTAAGCTCTACATTTTGAGCTAATTGTTTGGGTACTAAAAATGTAAAAGTTTGATCAGGTGTAAATATTACTGCTGTACCATTATTTGACCCATCAGTGAATATATTTGTAGCATTTATAATAGGTGTTTTTCTTGTCATTTTTGGAAAAATTACATGATGTGATGACCAAAAAGACAATAAAGGATTAGATGGTAAGTGGTTATCAAATGAAACATTAGATTTGCACATGATTATTGCCCAAGAATTTAACTAATTATCTAAATCATCAATTTGATTCATAGTATATGGAGTAATAATTTTATCTTCTTGGGTTGTATTATAGTTATAGTAGAAATATTCAAGTAAAAGAGAAGGTCTCTCGAGCTAGTCAGACAGAGATAAAAATTCAATTAAAAGAGAAGGTCTCTCTAGCTAGTTAGACAGAGGAAAAAATCAAGTGATTGATCCTGATAATGTGTCTGAATCAGCCTCTTGGACCTGTGTGAGGTTGTGGCTTAGATTCTCATCACCTGATGGATCATTCCGTGTGTGAATCCATACCCAAAATGGCCAAAAGAGCAGTCCCTGTGGATGAAGTCTCTTGCCTTTTTTTGTAAGTCTACTGAACTCCATCAAGTGAGAATACGCATCCTTTGTGTCAAATGAGTTCTTCAAAGCCCTGGAGAGTCTAGCACATAGGTTCTTGGGTTTTCTCATGACTCCAATTCACATAAAAATAACTATACCTGACAGTCAGTAGGCCTCAAATTGGAGAAGCAGAGGTGTATTAAGGGCAGGCCTATTTGATCACACCTGGTTCACAGGAAGGGTGTCCAGGCCACCATGACTTTAGGCAATGAAGGGCAAGAAAGCTTATTTTGGACACTGTCTTGGACTTCGCCACTCATGGAAACCTCCAGACAGAGCGTAGTATGAGAGTGTATATATGGAAGAAAATGAGGACCATGTGGGAGTGTTTTGGTTTTAATTGTGGTCATTTGTGTGGTAGTTGGAAGATATGACTGGGTATACCTGGGCTGAACTCTGGTGTGATTCCCCTTAGAGACTGAGTTCTAGAGCTGACTTAGAGAAGTGTTATCATGAAATATGTTGGGATTTTAGTTGGTCACGCATGAGAGTCACCCTTGGAAACCGAGATCTAGGCCCAGGTTTGCTTTCCACAGAGCACTGGGAATCTAATGCAGGATATCCCATGGTTATATTCTGAAAGACATGGCAGCCATAGTTGAGAGTCAAAACACACATGTACCTCACATTGTAGACAGCAATAGGTCTGGCTTCCTGTGAAATTTTGGCCACTCTTTGGAAGCCTTGTCTGTGAGATTTCTCCAGAGCTTTCATTGAAATGAGCTTCCTCACCATTTAATTGTTCCTGAATGAAGTTAAACACACAGTGCCTCCAACATCATTCTTGTAAAATGGCTAGATAAATACCATGAAATTTTTGAAATTCCCATGACCATGAAAATGGTGTAGAAAAGAGATGCCAGTAAGTTGGAGCCTGATGTGAAATGGGCCTAGAAAAGTCGTGTGCAGTTGTGTGATAAAATATCTGTGGTGGGGCAATGTGGATCTGCCATTGGCTTCCAAATGGCTTGTGACTGACATGGTGCACCCAGCAGACCCTTCTATGTAAAGGCATCTTGTTATGTGGAGAGTTTTCAGGGCAATGTTCAGAATCAGATTGCTATGGTTAAGGATGCAAGCTATGTGGGATTGAAGCCTGGTTGGTTCATTATCATGCAGAACCTGACACACCACACGTGACAGAACTCCCTTTAGCACTGTGTCCCAGTTTAACTCCTTGTATTTTGTGAAGCAAATACCAAACTCACATTGCAGCAGCAAGAAACACATCGACAAGTGGAGGATGGCCAGATGGCTTTACAGTCCACACGGAAAGAGTTTGCCCGCAGTGGCCACAGTTTACCTACAAAGAGAGAATTCAGCACTGCTGCCTCATGTTCATTAGAAAATAAGAAACCATGTCCTCCAGGTCACTTAGATACATACCTAGCTTTGATGGTCTCTCTACAAAAAAAGCTAAAACTCCTGACAACAACAAATATTTCAAGTGCCCAAACTCAGAGGCAGTTTCACCAGAAGTCTTTAGTCCAGAAGAGCTCCATTTTTGTGAAGTATTTACCTGTCCCTTACTTTTGGAAACTCCTCTACCACCTTCAAGGTTGTGAACTCTTGAGCATATTACATTCCAGATATGTATTCACAGATTTTCTAACTCGTCCACTCTAATTGTATTTTACTTGGAGTGAAGGTAAAGTCAAGGCATTGTTCTGGATTAGAGTGGGAAGATTTTTGTGAAGCACATATTTACATACACATTGGATTCATTTTCCTATTTTCAATTCAAAATGCTGAATGCCTGACACTAACGCATACCCTACTAGACTCTGACTACTAATTCTAATATGATGGAGAAAAATAACCCAAACCGAATAGAAATACAAGCAGTTTAGACGAGACATAGTGTATTGCTGGACTTGCCTTTTGCATTATACAGGGTAGGACTTATAAATCTAGTCAATATTTTGTTGAAATAGTTCTCCATGTGTTTTTAAAGTTAACAAATAGATGAATTCCTCTCTGCCTTTCTCTGTAGCCAATTCAGCACATGTTATTTCATATGCACATATTGAATCATACCTGTTATCACATGTACATTCTTGTGAGGTGGCTGACTTTGCAGATACAAATTGGGAGAAGAGATCACTCCACCTAAACACAGTTGGAACTGAAAATTCAACCTATGGGTGAGCTTCGTAGATGAACAACATGATAAATAAAATCATGTTCAGTATAATGAATATTTTTGGATCAGTGGATGATATACATTTCATGATGAATTTCGATTTCCATATATATTGCTACTTTTTAATGTCTGTGTGTGTGTGTGTGTGTGTGTGTGTGTGTGTACACTCTCCAAGTTTTTCATAATATGAAATATATGGGTCTCAATGTACACTCCCTAAATTTATTCGTATTCATGTATGTGGATTTATAATCAAATATTCAAAAGATTATTCTCAGAAATATTCATCCACCTGAAATACATATTTGTTTCCTAGAAATAAAAACTAACTTCTGTGAATGGTGCATACGGATCCTAATATTTCTACAGTAACTGACCCAGTTTAACACCAATGCAAGTAGATAACTATGGAACGTGATGTGTATTTTGATGTTCATTTTTAGTCAACACTTGTACATTACTATTTCTTCAGTTTATGCACATCATAAGATATATATTTCATACACAAGTTAGCAAATTTATTGGCATTTGTTTCACTTTCAATAACTTCATTCTTCAGAACACATGTATTCCTCCATGTTTTTTAACAAGACTTCTTTCTAAACACATTATTTTCGATTTCCATAATCACTTTTGAAGCATAACTCACACACTCTTCATGATGAAATATCACCTTAATATTACCATTAGAAGTATAACTGGTTGGAATGAATGATTTTATATCAACATTAGATTTTCTGTATATTTTCAGATATCAACTCAATCCATTATTTAAAGCGGACCAATTATATTATTTATTCACAGTATGGTCTATTCTTGCATTATCTCTATATTCTTAGACAGATACTACACCACTTTCTACCCCCAATACTCATTTATACGTCTTCAAAATATTGTTCCCAGAAATGGTGGAAGAAATACTCATGTCACCTGATCTACATATACATTTTATCACAGTAATATTCTGGAAAATAAAGCAAAGGTCACACTTATGATTGTACCAAAGTCTAAATTTAAAGTGAGCATGGATTTCTAAAAACATCCATGTCCAGGTTGCCTAATTCTCTCAAATGTCAATCCAATTGTTGACTACATATTTGTTTCTTTCTAAGATTATATATTCAAACTCAACCCTGTTGAAAATGTCTAATCCTATCACTCACTTTACTTTGCCTGATATCCTAATGTCTCTATTGATATCGGCTTTCCTTCATAAATTCCCAGTTCATCATTTTGACTGTTCATTTGTGCTGACATTTACATTCACTCTCTACCTGAAACCCAATTGCTAAATAACTTTTGGTCCAAATCCTATACTCACTCTTCTTTCTGAATCTACCAACTATCTCCCAAATCCTACTGACTATCCTTTTTTGAATGGATGTTCTCTTCGACATTCAATCATTCAAGGTACAAGGTCCGATGCCATTGTGTATTGATTTATCTGAGACATCTGTGCAGGACATAATTCAAAGCTAAGTCTCCCAATCAAGGGCCCAATCCGTTTCTGGGCTTCAAATATTACTTAGATTTCTGTTTTCATACATATATTTCACCTCTATATTTTTATAAATATCACAGATTTCCAATACCATTATTCATCCAGCAAAATGATTCCTAACCCAAATCGAACATGTAATTAACCCAAACCATATACTATTCCCTCATTCTAACTTTATAAAAGAGCAGAGAAAGTGTTGGTCTTACAATATAGGAATGTAGGGGATATACCACCTGCTGAAAACCTCAAAGGTCCATGCAGAAATAATCCCTGGAGAAGATGTAGGCAGCTATTAAGGACCTGAGAGAGCAAAAGTCATCTTCCATGGAAAACAACCCTGTCTGGAGAGGGGTTGTGTCTGACTGAGTGTCTCTGTTCCTAATGTACAGAAGATGGACCAATCCAGGCCTGTGTGCAGAGCTGTTCACGGGTGCCTATGGGTGATATAGTATTCTAACTGGTGAGAGGGTCACGGGAAATAGGGGCAGCATCTATCTCATGGGACCCTTGGAAGCAACTGTTAGGAAAAAGTGGTTGCAAAGGCAGTGACCTCATTCAGTTCCTGAAGGAAGTGACCTCATCTCTATTCCTTGGTGATGGAACTCTCTGAACTTGCGATCCAGGATTCCAGGCACCCAGAGCCAGTCCTAGTCCCAGTCCCAGTGGGCTCATTTGTTTGGATTTTGTAAGGACAGAGTCAGTCTTTCTTGGTATCTATTGATGTGAAGATGGCCAAATGCCAGGAAAGCTTTGAAGACTGGCCTTTCCAGAGAAAGCAAGTAGTGGCTCACCACGGGCTCCTGACAATTTCACAGAGTTGGCCAAAGAGACCAGATCTGAGACAGGACAGGCCATTTTGGAGGTACATAGTAAGGCTCACCAGTGAGAGTACACTCCGAATAGTCACAGACCTACTTGGGGGAAGGCGTTGCCTTTGTGGTTTTTGTTGTGTGTTTGTGGTTTTATCTCATGTTCTGAGAAAAGGTAAGAAAGGCGGTTTGTTTGGTTTGGAGTGAACTGTTTCTAGTAAGTCGTTTGACAAGGCAAGTGTTTCTATGTCTGTGTATCCCAATGTGTCTGTTTTTGTAGACATTAGAAAAGAGAATGCATCAATGGATGTGTCCTGTCTAGTAGAAAGCTTCCCAGCATCAATCCTGCCCAATTTATGAATGGATTGTGGCTTGCATTATCGAAGGGCAACACCTACAAACTTCCTAAGTTCCCATTTTCTTCCTGAATTCTGGCTACACTCAAGAATAGGCTCATGGTTTTGTGTCCAAGATATTTACCACCTCCAAGCTCTGTGATATGGCCATGTACTGGATAGCTGAAGGGAATGGCGAGCATCTCAGAAAACTCAGATATCAGTGTGACCAGTAAAGTCTCAGTGGAGGAACCCCGCTATGGGCCTTTTGCTTACCTATTGTTCTTTTGCCCTGAATGTCAGGAAGGGCTTTGCCTCACGCCACCCCTTTCTGAAGCCTGAAGAAACCAGTTTTCAAATGGAAATGAGTGGGCATCACCTGTGGCTCTTTGCTTAACTGCTTTGGAAAGGGATGTGTCTGAATCAGTCTCTTGGCCCTGTGTGAGGCTGTGGCTTAGATTACCAACACCTGATGGATGTAAAGAAAGATCCCATGTGTGCATACAAAATCAAAATGGCAAAAATTCGCAGTCATTGTAGATGAAGTCTCTCGCCTTTCTCTGTAAAGTTCCTGACCTCCATCAAGGGGAATAGGGATCCTTTGGGTCAAATGAATTCTTCAAAACCATGCAGAGGCAAATCCATAAGTGCTTCGGTTTTTTCTTGACTCCATTTCACATAAAGAATCTAAACGCCAAAGTCAGAAGGCCTCAAATTGGAGAAGTGGAAAAGTATTAATGGCAGACTTATTTGATCACTCCTGGTTCACAAGAAGGGTGTCCAGGCCACCGTGACTTTAGTCACACACACACACACACACACACACACACACACACACACATATATATATATATATATATATATACACTCTCCAGATTTTTCAAAATATGAAATATGTGTCTTATTTTACACTCACGAAATTCATTCATATTCATATACGTAAATTTATAATCAACTTTCCAAAGATTATTCTTAGAAATATTCATTAACCATAAAAACATATTTCTTTCCTATACTGAAAAGTAACTTGAGTGAATGGTGAACACAAATCCTAATATTTCTACAGTACCTGACCCAGTTTAACATCAATGCAAGTAGATTCCAATCGGACATAATGTGTATTTTGACGTTCATTTTTATTCAACACTGGTAGATTACTATTTCTTCAATTTATGCACATCATAGGATATATATTTCATCCACAAATTAGAAAATTAATAGGCATTTGTTTCACTATCAATCATTTTCTGCTTCAGAGCACATGCATTCCTCCATGTTTCTCGACTGGTCTTTTCATGAGAAAAGGGATGGACAAGGCAAGGTAAGGCAACTAAGATAGCACCGAAGACACGGAAACAGTCCTATTTGGTTGCAACCGGATTTAGAGGGCATTGCTTCTGTTGTAATCATTTAATCCCCTGCACCCCAAGTTTAAATTGTTTCAGAATTTTGTACCCAACATGGATGGGAGGGGCTCAGAAGTTCACAATCTGCAGAAGTTTATAAAAAGCAGTTTTTGTTTCTGTTTTTTTTTTTTTTTTCTCTGTTCTGGGCAAGTTAACATTTTAAGGATACCGGGAATGGGGCAGAGCTATTTCTTCTCTTTTTTTTTTCTCTCAGCCAGATGTTACCATGGAGCCCAGTTGGTAACTTCTTTATCTTAGAAATGTAGCCATCTCTGTGAAGCCCCAGCTCAAGGCCAGAGGCCTTGTTTACATATTGCCAGCATTATGACTGACTCTTTCCAAACACATTATTTTCGATTTCCATAATCACTTTTGTAGCAAAACTAACATATCTTCATGATAAACCGTAACCCTAATATTAATATTAGATGTATCATTGGTTGGAATGAATGATTGTATATCAATATAAGATTTCTTATATATTTTCAGATATCTATTCAATCCGTTATTTAATGTGGAACCAGTTATATTATTTATTCACTTATGGTCTATTCATGCATTATCTGTATATTCAATGACACAGTGTACACCTCTTTGTACCCCCAATACCCATTTATATGTCTTCAAAATATTGCTCCCAGAAATGGTGGAAGAAACACTCATGTCACCACATCTACATATACATTTTATCACAGTAGTATTCTGGAGACAAATGTAAAGGTCACACTTTTGATTGTACCAAAGCCTAAATGGAAAGTGAGCATAGATTACAAAAAACATCCATGTCAAAGTTGCCTAATGCTCTCAAATGACAATCCTATTGGTGACTACATATTTGTTTCTTCTTAAGATTATATATTCTAACTCAATTCTGTTGAAAATGTCTAATCGTATCACGCACTTTATACTTTGCCTGATTTCGTAATGTCTTTATTGATATCTGCTTTCCTACATATTTTTCCCACTTCATTATTGTGACTGTTAACATGTGCTGACATTTACATTCACTCTCTAACCGAACCCCTATTGCTAAAGATATTGTTTTCCAAATCCTATACTCACTCTTCTTCCTAAACCTACCGACTATCTTCTTAATCTTACCGACTATCCGTTTATGACTGGATTTTCTCTTCTACATTCAAACATCCAAGTAATGTTCCTGCAAGCGTCGGTGGAAGAGATCACCAAGATAGTGTCTCATGCAACAGCAAGGGGTTAATTGGGGGTCCAGCAAGCTGGGGCTCAGAGCTCACATGAATAGAGCAGAGAGCCCTGAGAACAGCTTAAGCAGAGCTTATATACTTTCCTTGGAGAGGGCAGGGATGGAAATTTATTGATGGGTCAGAGCGAGTGGGTGGTTAGTGTGAAACTGGGTGAGGGAATACATTCTGCAATTTGGCAGTTGGGGACAGCACAATCTGGGAACAAGATTACAAACAGTTCTCAATATTTCAACAGTGTTTTGTTAAGCATACAGAAAAACAGGAAGTTACAAGTACCTTTTTTATTAACCTTTCATTCCCCACTTCTTCTTCTTGCTACTTTTAATCATAAAAGTGATTATTGGGACGTGTCACATTCTATGTCTGCTAGTGGGGTATTACCATAAGTTTAACTTATCCAATTTGAGCTTGGAGAAAAGAAATTACATGGTTGAGCAAACAGGGTTTTATAGTTAGCAATAATATGAGGATTATTATTGGACAGGCCAGGGTTGATAAAAGCGTAGATAAGCAGGGGGACTGTGTGAACCAAGACTCAAACCACCCTTTTTGGGCCTCTCTCTCTCGTTGA